>NW_027481270.1:0-600000 GCF_051309035.1 Mrakia frigida
GTTCTGCCTCTTCCATGTCGTCGTCGTCTCTTGAGAGATCAATCTCTTCCGTCATTCTTCCCTTCCCCTTCCCTGCAGACGGAGAATCCCTCTGGGTGTCTATGAGCTTCCTTCGCTTCGGAGCAGAAGGCGAAGCATCGTTGGGCTGAGCGAACGAGCTCGCTCTGCCGCTGGTAGACCTTGAACCAACTCGACCGGCCTCGTCCGTCATCGACGATGTTCCAGCGACTTTGTTGACCGATTTCTTGGGAGCGGAGGGAGAAGGAGAGGGCGTGGGAGAGGACTGGTATCGAGAGGGGGTGCGATGAGCGCGAGGAAGGCTAGGGCGAGCGGCGAGGGAGGTGAGGGAGGAGGAGGGAGAGGGAGGAGGAGGAGGAGGAGGTGTCGAGCTCAAAGGCTCGGGGTTGGTGGATTTGGATCGGGAGCGAGTGAATGGGTAGGTTCTAGAGGAGGGAGGAGGAGAGGGTGACATGGTTTGTTTAAGGCAGAGGTTTAAGGCAGTTTTTGGGATTTGGGAGTGGGTGTTGGTTGTGGATGCAGTTGAGGAGCAAGAGAGCAGGCTCACAAGCTTCTCAAAATCGGGCGACGCGGTTTCGCTCTGTTCTCCTCCAACCACTTCCTTCGTTTCAGCCTCAAGTATCGAACATCCTCCCTCCTCGACGAGTGAACCATCCCTGGACCCACACGAACCCCATCTACCCGTCTCGACTCTCGGAATCTCCTCCTTCGACAGGAATGCCCGACTTCTCCTCCTTCGTCTTCTCAAGCTCCTTCTCGTCCCCCTCCCCTCCTTCCACCAAACGCCTCAAGACCAGTCGAGAACCTGTTACATCACCTCTTGAATCTGAAGGATCGGTTCTCACAGGTACGTTTCTCACTGTTCTCTTTCCCTCCGAGGACATAGGAGAAGTTGGGACGAAAGGAGAAAACTATGTAGGTCGAAGCTCATCCCTCTCCCTTCCTTCCTTTCCTTCCCTTTCCCTCCTCCAGTCCCTCTCGAAGTTCTCGAACGAATCCTCTCCTACACCTTCCTTCGACGATCCCCTCTCACTCCTTCCTCGGATCCCTACCCTCTTCGAAACACGACTTATCTCCTCGTCGTCTCCAAAGCCTTCCACGAGCTCTGCCTCCCCTTCTTCTTCCACTCCATCACCATCGGGCGTCCCTCAGACTACGTCGCCTTCTTCGATCCCAAGGAGGGCATCTTCGTCGTCGGGAACAAGGGACGTAAACGTTGGAGCTTCGTTCGAGAGCTCTGCTTCGGACCCATGGTCGAGCCTCGAGCGGTCTTCCCAGAGGACGAAGGAAAGCCGTGGTCGAGTTGGATCGTTCCCCTCGTCGTTCCCTCCGAGGATCACCTTCAAACCGTCTGCTTCCTGGACACCGAGACGGATCCCCTTCGTACGAACCCTCCTCATCTTTCAGCTATCCGTGACGCCGTGAGGGACGCGGCGTTGAACCGGGAGATGGAGAACGCGCTTCGAATCTCGCACGCGGAGTCGACGTCGCTCCTAGACTTCGAGGACTGGGTCAGGATCGAGTTCAAGAGCCTGGAAGCAGCAAAGCGAAACGGACTCGTTCGTTACGCCCAAGAGTCCATCACGCGGAGCACGGACCCTTTCTACCATCGTCTCCTCCGGTTCGATGGTCGATGGTCGAAACCCCTCCTCTTTACCCTCTCGAACAGGATTCCTGGCCTCCGACATCTCTGTACCATGCTCATCTCAACCGGTCCTCAACATCTTTCCGCCGATCTCAACATCTACAACCATCCTCAACCCACCGCGTCGTCTCAGTCGGCCTCCTCCCCTCCCGTCGTCAAGGATCCCAAGGTCCTCTTCGCCGTTGCGAGAATCCTGGGACACCTTTGCGTCAGAACCATCACTCTCGTCGGCTTCTCAGCAGAGGATCGTCCTTACTTTCTGGACCGGTTCCACAAGGCGCAGAGGGGAAAACGTCGTCGGCTCTTCTGCGAGGACACGGCGAGGGAGGGGACGGTGGTCTTCCTGGGAGAAACAGTAAGCTCGTTTCTTGGTGCTTGTCTTCTCCGAAGGAACTCTCACGTGACGAAAACATTCGCGCTTTCAGTACCTCAAACATCTTCGTCGATCTTCGCCTGGCCTGAAGCCGCTCAGCGAGGAGTTGCAGTTGGTTTGGAAAGGGCAGAAGCCTGCGAAGGCGGTTGCGGGAGGAAGGTCGACGACGACGACGTAGAGTTTGAGTTTTGTGCAACGAGAAGTAGTTGTGGTTCGAAGCATGCGAGAGGGAGTCCGAGAGGGGTCGTCGAAGAACGAGGAGCGACGCGTAGAACACTTTTCGATAGCCATGTTTCTAGCTCCTCTCCCTCCTCTTTCTCAGCCAGCCTCACAAACCTCTCGCAGCAAAGAGAAGCACATGTTGCATGAAAGAAGCGGCATCACTTCCAAAAAGGAGAAAAAAGCAAATCGTCAAACCCAACTCCCGCACCTCTCCCCTGTTCCCTCGAAGAAAATCTAGTCGGAGTCCTCGGCCTTCTTCGCCTTCTTCTTCTTCGGCTCCTCTCCTCCGCTCTCTCCAGCAGCAGCTTCGGGCTTCTTGGCCTTCTTCTTCTTGGGCGCAGGAGCCTCCATCTCGACGTCGCTGTCCGAGGAAGACGAAGCGGATCCACCGTCGGATTCGGATTCGGATTTGAAGTCCTCGTCGTCTGGAAAAGATGGGAGAAAGAGGAAAGAGAAAAGGTCAGGTTTGAGGAAGAAAGGTTTGAGGAAGTCGAGCGAGAAGACGCGTCGAACTCACCACTCTCATCCTCATCATCGTCCCCTCCTCCACCCAGCAGCGCAGCCGCCTTCGTCTTAATCTTCTTGCTCTGCGCTCCCCCGTCGCTATCGCTCCCACCCGCCTCGCTCGCGCTGTCCATCTCCTCGTCCTCGTCGTCGTCGTCGAGATCCCCGAGATGCGCCTCCTCCTCCTCGGTCTTGTCCTTGACCTTGACCTTTCGAACGGAGAGGAAGGACTTGATGGGTTCAGCATCGTCCTTGGCGAGACCGGTGAACGAGTAGTCGGTTCCACCGTCCGTTCGGGATTTGAGGGAGATGGAGAGGTCGAAGGTTTTGGAGGAGGCCATGTTGCCACCGACGCTGAGGAGACGAGAACGGTAGACGAAGGTCAGCGACGAGAGAAATAAAGGGAGAGGCGAGGAGGAGGAATGGGAGGTGTGAACTCACCGAGAGAAGGAAAGGGAGGAGATGTTGGAGAAGTCGACGAGGACGGGTTGTTTGGCGATGAAGATGAGGGACTTGTCGAGGAAGTAGAGTTCCCCTTGGATGGCTTTCAAGTTGCACTTGACAACGTTCTGACCGGAGGTGCTGTAAGATGAAAGCAGAACAACGAGAGGGTAAGCTCGAGAACGGCGAAGGAGAGAAAGAGAAAGCGGGAAGACGAACCTGACGAAATCGGCTGGTCGAACGATCTTCCTGCTGGTGAGAGCCTTGAAGACCTGCGAGACGACGTCGGAAGCAGGAGCCTCGTACTTCTTCTGGAGACCCTTCTCGGCGAGTTGCTCGCTGTTCAAAAGAAGGAGCAAGGTCGAAGGTCAGCCCACGCGTCGAAAGAGAATCGAGGACGAGAGAACGAGGCGAAGACTTACTCGTCCAGGTTGAGCTCAGCGTCCATCTCCTCGTCCTTAGTGAACTGCATGACGAGGTAAGGGTAACGAGTTTGTCCTTGTCGAATGGGAGGGTCGAGTCCGATCTGGAGGGGAAGGAGAAGAAGGACGTGAGCTCAACTTGGGAGGACACGCAGGGAGGAGAAAGAGGCGATGGGCGTACAACGAGCTGAGTGTGAATCTCGTCGGCCTTGGGAAGAAGGAAGAGTCGAGTGACGCTGGAGTAGAGGATCTTGTAGTCGTAGGTCTTTCCTCGAAGTCGGAAGTTGGTGAGGAACATGTCGACGTCGTATCGTCCTCTGCGAGCGAGGAAGGGAAGGAACAGGGACGCGAGAAGAAGAACGGTTTCGGTCAGCTTCGACTCCCTTCTCAAAAGACAGAGAGCCAGGCAGAGGTCTTCGAAAAGGAAAGGAACGAAAGTCTCACCTCGGTGTGAGAACCAAAACCTCGTTGAACACAACCACTCCCTCTCCAGCTCCTCCCTCTCCAATATCCGCCCTCTCCTTGATCAAATCATGGAACGCCTGAGCAGCACTAACGCTCTCCTCTCCCTCCGCCTCACTTCCCGAATCATCGTCGTCCTTCCCAGCCGTCCCAGGCACATGGAACCTCATCTCCACGAGCTCATCAACCGCCTTGACTCGAACCTTGCCCCCTCCCGTCGCCTGAGGAGCTGCTGGTGGAGGAGGAGCGATCTCGAGGGAAACCTCCGTCTTTCCTGCCATGTTTGAGTTGGCGATCTTGTTCAAAGGGAGGGTGAAGGCTGGTTTGGAACCGACGAGGAAGGCGAGGTTGGGTCCTTGAACATCGATGCGTCCCCAGTTGTGTCCCTTGAGAGAGGTTTCTTTGGTCTCGAGAGGGATGGAGTAGTGGGATTTGGTGAAGGCGGAGATTCGGTCGTGGTCCTGATGGAGGATAGCGAAGCGAAGAGCGGGTCACAGCGGTGAGAAGGGAGGAGAAAGAAGGAAGGGAAGGAGAGGGAGAGCTCACGTCTCGTTGGAATCCTTCAAAGATCATCCTGTCCTCGCTGGATTTTCGACCGATGAGAAGTTGGAAGTCACGGGCGACTCTGGAGGGGATCAAGGAAGGGACGAGATCAGCATTTGATCCCAAAGGATAGAAGGAAAGGAGCAAGAACAGGTGGGAGGAGGAGAAGGAGGAGCAGGGAAGGAGGAGTGTCGAGGTGGTGGAGCGATCTCTCTTCCCCTTCCACTCCTCCCTCGGGACTCTCTGTACTCTCCAACGCTCGCAGACGATCCCTGCGAGCTCATCCAAAACCGTAGTGACGCGAGAAAGAAGGAGAAGTGAGACTGACCTTGCCCACTCCATCCACTTCATGTCGCTCGCCGCCAGAGTCACGACCTCAGCTCCTTCCTCCTCGGTGGATTTCCATCCAAGTCCATTGGGAGCAAGTCGCAGCTCTGATTAGAAAGGGAGCAGATCGAGGTGTGCGCCGGTCAGAGAGAGTCTCTATAGGGAGAGAGGGAGGAAGAGAAGGAGGAAGGGAGGGAGGGAAACTCACTCCCGAGCTTGCCAGAAGAAGCGTGGAAGACTGAGAAGAGAACGAAGGTGGATCAGCTCTCGAGCCTCTCGTTATAAAGTGACAGGGGAGTTGTACTGACTGTTGTCGATCTGAGTAGTCATCGCGAAAGGAGGGAGGATGGTGGATGGGAGAAAGGGAGGAGGAGGAGGAAGGACGCGACTCCAAAGTGAGAGCTGGCCAACCGTGGGAAGGAAGTCTGGCCCCCCCTTCCCTTCCCTTGAGCTCAAACCAACACAGTTCAACACCAAACCACCACCACACGAAAACCTTCTTCTTCTTCTTCTCCTCTCCTCTTTCGCTCTCCTCTCTTCAAAAGGAAGGAAAAGCTTCCAGGCAATCGTCGAGTCGAATCGTCTCCTCCCACGCTATCGGTCAGCTCCTTCCCTCTCGCTTCTCCTCCCCTCCCTTCTTCCCTTCCTTCCTTCCTTATACATGCTGACTTTCCTTCTCTCTGTTTCCGTTGTATAGATGGGCAACTCTCATTCTCATGAAGCTCCTTTGAGCAACGTGGTTGAATCGATGGAGGTCGACGACGCTCCTCCTCCTCCTCCTCTCGCTCCTTCTCTCCCTCAAGCTGTCCCTTCCTCCTCCTCCGCTTCTACGACTCCGAATCGACGACGATCAAGAGCTCCTTCTTCCCCTCGACTCTCCTCTCCTCCTCTATTCAGTACTTCACCTTCGTCGTCCAGGTTTCCTGCCTTTATCCGCTCTCCCAGAACCAACAGAGATGGAACGACGACCACCGCTTCGACGACGGACGCTTCCACCTCAACAGGATCGGGAGGAGGAGACAGACCGCCAAAGGACAAGAAGAGAAGGAGAATCAGTGAGATGCTAGGGATGTCGAAATCCCCTTCGTTCTCGAGAGGGGAAGGTCTAGGAGGTGCGAGCTCGTCATCCAGAGGAGGAGGAGGAGGACCGAACGAGGTCAGGATGGAGGAAGAACAGTCGCCGGCTCCCCTCTTATCGTCAGCACCAGAACCACCCATATCCACTCCCCTCCAAGCTCCCCTCCCACGAATCCTCACACCAGATGAGTTCCCTCTTCCTCCCTCTCGACCTTCCTCAACTCCTCCGACCACCGACGACCTTCCTCCCTCTCCTCCCTCTCCTCCTCCCGAAGACCACGACGACCCTCTCTGGTCTCCTCGCCTTCGAGCTCAATCCCTCATCTCTCAACTCTCCCAAGAAATCGCTCAGGGAGAAACTTCACCACCCGTGGCAGCCTACATCGACTCGGTCGATCCTTCATCCTCGCATCCTTCGGAACCCGCTCCAGAATCGGATCTCGATATGGGCAGTCCCTCCTTGGCTCCAACGACCGTTCGCTCCTCGGCTTCGTCGATAGGATCTGGAAGGTCTGCCGAATCGGGAGGAGGAGGGACTGGCAGTGGAGAGAGGCAGAGTTTGAGAGAGAGGTTGATGTCGGGTCTGTTGGGACGAGGAAGCTCAGGAGAGAACGGGAGTTCATTATCGACGAGGAGTCGATCCTCGACGGCTTCTACGTCGGAAACGGTCGCTCCTAGCTCTCCCTCCGCTTCACCCATCTCTCCTCCCACTCAGCATCAGGCTCATGAGAGAGGCAACGTACCAACCGGGACTTCCCTCATCGTTCGTTCCCTTCCTTCTCCTCCCACTGCTCTTATCGGCAATTTCGTCCAAACGCGTCAGGCTAATTGCTCTCGCTTCCTTCTCTTTCTTCTTTCCTCTTAGGTCCAAGGACTCGTCCAAACCTCTGCTCCTCCCCGACCTCAATCTCAAACGTCCCCGTCGTCTTCAGGTCCTTCCTCTCCCTCCTCCACCGAAACGAACCCGAGCGGCCGAGCGACGCGTCCTCTCCCTGATCGTCGCAGATCTCGCTCCGCTCCCAGTCCCCCAGGATCCTTCACTCCCAGCTTTGACGAGCAGGCCATCCTCCTCGGAGGACTCCTCAGTGTTGCGACTGCTGCTACGGCTTCGGTTCGTTTCCCTCTCGTACTTCTTGTTTGCTGTCGCTGACCAGCTACTTCCTTCCTTCCTACCTTTCGAATCCATAGTCTCTCCTCTCCCCTCCTCCTCCACCGAACACTGCCAACGCGTCCGGAGCCGCTGCTCCTCGTCTCGCAACCTCGACCATCGACTCCATCCGTCAACGAATTGCCCGAGTTCGTTCTCGTTCCCCAGCTACCGCTCCTTCCACCACCGCTCCAGCAGGAATCGAGCAAATCCTCAGGGACTACATGTCCACGAACATCAACCCAACCGGATCAGGATCAGCAGGAGGAGGATCGACCTCGACGACGGCGACCATCCCTGTCGGAGCAGGAGCAGAAGCAGCCGCGGCGTCTACAGAACCCGTCGTCCCTCCAGAACTCGGAAGCTTCGAAGCGTTCCTCGCAGATCTCCAGGTCGATCTCGTCAGAGCTTTGAGGGAGTACAACGGGTTCCCTCCGGCTGGACAGGAAGGACCTGCTCGAGCTGCCCCGACGGAGGAGGCTGGATCGAGTGAAGGATCGACGGAGGAGGGAGCGGTTCCTGAAGCGAGCGAGCCTGGAGAGGGAGGAGGAGCCGCTGGGGAGGGAGCTACTGGAGAGGAGGAGCAAGCCAGAGCTGCTGCTGTTGGAGGAGGAGGAACGGGCTTGGGAGTCGAACCGAGGAGGTTGAACTGGATGCGAGTGTATCGATTCCCAGTACGTTTCGAGCTTCGTTCTTTGCTTTTCTACTTCAACTCGTGCTTACTCAAGTCCTGACGAACTCTCTCTCTCCCTCTTCTACAGCCTCGAAACGTCCAGGGAACTCTCGCCGCCGACCGAGCACCTTCGAACGACTCTGTCGACGACGCCGCGTCCATCCCTTCCGACGGAGCCTCAACCTCGGAGTCTACCCTCTCAGCCGATCCTGCCAACGCCTCAGAGCAAGCTCCAGCTCCACCTGCGCCGACGAGGCTTCGAGATACGAGCGTCACTCCCATGATCATGGGTCAGTTTCTCGACACTCTTCCCGCTCTCGCATCCTCCTCGCCGTTGCTGACTTCTTTTCTTGCTTGTACTTCAACAGTCGGAGTCCGTTCCATCTCTCGAGCCGACGTCGCAGAGGCCTTCGGAGGAGCTCGTCCTGCCAATCCTCCACCTCCTACCGCGACACGTCGAGCCTCGAGTTCGTCCCTTCCCAGTTCCTCCTCGTCCACCGACCCTTCCTCCCCAGCTTCCAATCTCAACACCCTCCCCGGATCCTCAACCTCTCTCGATCAAGATGGAGACGCCGTCATGGACGAAGCCCTTCCTACCTCGTCGACCACCGGAGGACCTCCCCCTTCCGCTTCGAACCTCGGTCGACTTCGTCAAGCGATGCGAGGCATTCGAGATCGACGAAGAGGAGAGAACGGTACCGAAGAGGAAGCCGCCGCTCAACCTACCGGTGAACGAGCAGGAACTCGATCCTTCGTCCTCTGGGTCGTTGGAGGACTCTACTCGTCGGATCACCCCCTCCTCACGGCTCCTGGTCTCTTCGGAGGAACCCTCGATCACGACGATCTCTGGGCTCTCGCAGAACTCTTGGGTCAGGTCAAACCTCCTACGGCGAGTTCCGAGGCGATCGCCAACTCGGGGTTGGAGATCATCAAGGGAGCGATGGTGAAGGGTTGGTGCGAGGAGAAGAAGGTGTTGGAGAACTCGGCGGATAGGTGCATGGTTTGCTTGGGAGATTACGAGGAGGAGGAGGATTGTAGGATTTTGGAGTGCAGTGAGTCTTTTTCTCTCTCTCTTCGTTCTGCGTTTGCTTCGGTGCTTGCTTCGTCGAATCTGACGCGTCTCGTTCTCCTTCCCTTCCTTTCTTTTGCTCAGAACACGTCTTCCACCAGGAGTGCATCGACAAATGGCTTCACGTGGGAAGGAACGCTTGTCCTGCTTGTCGATCTCCTGTTCGTTCAACTCTCCTCCCGCTTTCTTCTCCATCAAGAACGTAACTCGTCGCTGACCTTTCTTCCTCTTCTCTCCTCGCACGAATCCAGGGAGTCAAAGCCGCTGAACCAGCCCAAGCACCCACTCCCACTCCTACCCCAGCTACACCTCCCATCTCTACCACTTCTGCTACCACCGCCGCTTCTACCGACGAAGCCTCTTCTTCCTCCACTCCCGTCGTCTAGATCCCTTTCTCTCCTCTCCTTCTCTTCCTCTACCTTACCCACCCCTCCCTGCTCGCTTACCCCTTCCCTTATTCTACTTGTCTCTACCCTACAACTCACCTCTCTGACTAGTTCATCCATCCTTGCTTACTGTAGTTCTCCTCTTCGTTCTCTGCCTCTTCTCGCTCTCTCTCGATCCTCATTCACGCACGCACGCTTCATGATCTCTTAGCCTCTCTCTCTCGTTCTCTTTCGTTCGTCTCTCTTTGTTTTTCTTCTCGTTCGACGTTTTCTTCCTTTGCAACTCCCACACATCTCATCTCATGCTGTTTTACGTTTCCCAGTCCTTGATTCGAAAGGAGGCGAGACGAAACGAAAGGCTTTCTTGGGAGAACGACGCTCAGTCCGAGGCTGGATAAATTTGCTCCCCAACGCTGATCAAGCTGAAACTGAAAGCGTTCTTCATAGACAGGAACAGTCAAAGTTTTCCCAAGTGGTCTCGTAGAAATCGTGTCGTCGAGGCAACGAGAAGGAGGGGTCCCCTCGACTCGAAATTCAGCAGGTTCTCTGCTCTCTCCTTCCTCTCTTCCTCTCCAACGTCCGCCAACGACTCGTTCACTCCCTTTCCTTTTCTCTCTCTTATGGAACGACCCGCGAAAGCTCATCGAGCTCCCCAATCTGGACGGTCAGCCGACAAGAAGAAGGACGCTAAGGACAAAGGACCCAAGAAGCAGGGCTTCAACGAAAAGGTCAGCTTCGACTCTCCTCTCCTTCCCTTCCCCTCTCCTTTCCTTCGTCCCTTGTCAGCTTTCATAGCTCGTATACTGACCATCAGCTGCCGGGCCTGTCACTGTTGTTATTCGCAGGCCTTCGCTCCTACTTCGGGTCGAAATGCGAACCTCCAAGGACGACGACGAGCTGAGAAGGATCAAACCCGTCTTCACGTTCCTCTCGTCAACCGAACTCCAGAGGAGGAACCCCCACCCGTCGTTATCGCTCTCGTAGGACCTCCAGGAGTGAGTACACTTTCGCCTTCTTTTGTTTCGAGAGGAAGGGAGGGAGGAAGGCGTCCTGGGTTGAAAGGGAAGAAGGAAGGAGCTCACCTCGCCTCTCCACCTCTCCTTCGTTCTTGCCAGGTCGGAAAGTCTACTCTTCTCAAATCTCTCGTCAAGAGGTTCACCAAGCACAACTTGGGAGAAGTTCGAGGTCCCGTTACCGTCGTTTCAGGTCAGTCGCGTTGATGGATCCGTCTCGAAGAGCTCGAGCTGACCTCCTCCTCGTTCTCTCCTCCTTTTCGACTTCCCAGGAAAGACTCGTCGACTCACTTTCATCGAGTGCGCCAACGATCTCAACGCCATGATCGATATCGCTAAGGTCGCCGATCTTGTGCTTCTCATGATTGATGGATCGTTCGGGTTCGAGATGGTTCGTCGTTTCTTCTGCCTTTGACTCGTTGCTCCTCGAGCTCACCTTCCTCCTTCCCTCCCTTCCCTTCTTCCCTGTTCTTTCCTCTCCTTCCTCCTCGATTCATCACTGTCTCCCTCTCCCACCTCCCTCTTCTCTCCTCTCCCTCATCGTCTCCCAATCATCGCCTTCGCTCCCCTCCTCCAGGAAACCTTCGAGTTCCTCAACATCCTCCAAGCCCACGGATTCCCCAAAGTCATCGGAGTCCTCACCCATCTCGATCTCATCAAGAAGACCGCCACCCTCCGAACCCAGAAGAAGACCCTCAAGACGAGGTTCTGGAAGGAAATCTACCAGGGAGCCAAACTCTTCTACCTCTCGGGAGTCATGAACGGTCGATACCCCGACACGGAGATCATGAACTTGAGCAGGTTCATCAGTGTGATGAAGTTTAGGCCGTTGGTGTTTAGGAATACTCGTGAGTAGACTGGTTTTTGTTCATGTGGGAAGTGGGAACAGGAAGGAAGAGGAGACGACGAGGTTGGGAGGTTTCGAGACGCGTCGAGAAAGCTGAGCTGACTCTCTTTCTTCCTTCTTCTCTCTCCTTCACCAGATCCCTACCTCCTCGCCGATCGTCTCCAAGATCTCACTCCTCCTCATCTCATCGCTGCCGATCCCAAGTTCGTCCTCTCCCTCTCCGTCCTTCGTCCCTCCCGTCCTCGCCTTCCTTTCCCTTTCTGACCTTTTTTTCACCCTCTTCTTTCCCTTCAGGACCGACCGAACCATCACGCTCTACGGATATCTTCGAGGGACCAACCTCCCCGCCGCCGGAGCTCGAGTCCACATCCCAGGAGCTGGAGATCTCACCGTCTCCTCCATCGAGAAGCTCAAGGACCCATGTCCTCTGCCTACCATCGAGGGAGAGAAGAGGAGGAAGATGGGAGAGAAGGGAAAGTTGATCCATGCTCCTATGAGTGATGTTGGCGGAGTCATGTTCGACAAGGTGAGTTTTTCTTTGGATCGTGTTGCGAAGAGGGAGGACGGGAGAGGCGAGCAAAAGAAAGGAGGAAGCGCCGAGCTGATCGTCTAGTTTTTGCTTCGACGTTTAGGATGCCGTCTACGTCAACGTCATGGGATCTTTCACGAGGAGAAAGGAGGGAGAGGAGCTCGAGGAGGGTCGACAGAATGGTTCGTTTGCTTCTTCGCTTCTCGTCACGTCTCGACTTCGTCGCTGACTTCTTCCTCGTCTTTTTCTCATGGTAGTCTTCCAAGGAGAGGGAGAGCGAATGGTCATGGATCTTCAGGACGTCTCGGATACCCTCGGAGATCGAATCGCCAACTCCAACATCCGACTTCTCGGTTCGTCCTCAGCTCCCCTCACCGTCGGCGAGCGAGAGCGACGAAGCGCTGGAGGAGGAGGGGCCAACCTCGAAGACGACGAGGACGACGACGACATGGACGACGACGACGACGACGAGGATTCGGAGCAGGGAGACTACTCTGAGGAGGAAGGACACTCGGACGAGATGGACGACGACGACGAAGACGCGCCTCGAGCTGGTCCTTCCTCTTCGAAACAAGTCAACACCGGACGATCAGCGCCTCGAGTTCGACCTCAGCTTCCCTCCTCCCACTCTCTCTCGTCGTCGAAGAACAAGAAGCAGGACGAGGAATCGGATTCGGACTCGGACATCGATCTGGCTGGAGCTCGAGGATTCGTTCAGGAGGGAGGAGCTCCTCTCAACCTCGAGGACGACGAGGATTCCGACGACGACGATGGAGAGGAGGACGTTCCTCGATGGAAATCATCCCTCGCCGACCGAGCTCGAGAGGACTACGAAGGACGAGTCAAGTCGAAGCCTCGAAACCTCATGAAACTCATCTACGCCTCCGACCTCACGCCTGAGGAGATTCTCTCTGGAGCCACCGTCGCCGAGGTCGCTGAAGCCAAGGCCAACAAGAAGGGAGACGACTTCTTCCAGGTCAAGGGGAAGCGAGGAGGAATCGAGGAGGAGGAGGGAGATCAGATCAAGAGCCAACTCGATCTCGCCGCTCTCGCCATTTGGGACGAGGTTGGGATGCTCGACTCGATCAGGTCGCTCTTCATCACGGGAGAGAACGGAGAGGACGGAGAGGAGGGAGCTGGAGAGGAGGCCTTCGAGGACGAGGCTGGAGGAGACTTCGAGGATCTCGAGGCGGGAGGAGGAGGCGACTTCGAAGACATGGAGGAGGAAGGAGGAGAGGGAGAAGCTTCGTCGTCCGCCATCAAGCCTATCGCTAAAGCCGTCGACTACGAGACCTCCCGAGCGGCCGCTCTCGCTACGAAGAAGGCAGCTCTCAAGAGGAAGTTCGACGAGCAGTACGACGGATCCGACGACGAGGACAAGCTCGACTTCTACGACGAGAAGAAGGAGGAGATGGCCAAGCAGCTCCAGCTCAACAAGGAGGAGTTCGCAGGAGTCGACGACGAGACTCGAGCTCTCGTGGAAGGCTACCGTCCAGGAGCGTACGTCCGTATCGAACTTTCAGGAGTTCCTTGCGAGATGGTCGACAACTTCGATCCCACCTTCCCCATCATCGTCGGAGGGATCCTCCCAGCCGAGGAACGATTCGGATTCCTCACCGTTCGAATCAAACGACATCGATGGCACGTCAAGATCCTCAAGACGAACGATCCTCTCATCTTCTCCCTCGGTTGGCGTCGATTCCAATCCCTCCCCATCTACCATCTCGACGACCACTCCATCCGAAACCGACTCCTCAAGTACACCCCCGAACACATGCACTGTGCCGCCACCTTCTACGGACCCGTCTCCCTCCCCAACACCGGGTTCTGCGCGTTCAACACCCTCGACTCGTCAAGACCAGGCTTCAGGGTCTCCGCGACGGGAGTCGTTCTCGACGTCGACCGGTCGACCAAGATCGTCAAGAAGCTCAAGCTCACGGGAGTTCCTTACAAGATCTTCAAGAACACGGCGTTCATCAAGGACATGTTCAACTCGGCTCTCGAGGTCGCCAAGTTCGAGGGAGCGAGCATCAAGACGGTGTCGGGAATTCGAGGTCAGATCAAGAAAGCTCTCGCTAAGCCTGACGGAGCGTACCGAGCTGCGTTCGAGGATAAGATCCTCATGAGTGGTCAGTCTGCATACCTTCTCTCTTTCTGTTCTCGACCACGTCGTGTCGAGTTGAGACTGACCCTCGTTCGCCTCTTTCTCAGACATCGTCTTCCTTCGAGCCTGGCTCTCCGTCGAACCTCGAAAGTACTACAACCCCGTCACCTCGCTCCTCCTCGCCGACAAGACTGCTTGGGAGGGAATGCGTCTCACCGGACGAGTTCGACACGAGAACAGTCTCAAGACTCCTCTGAAGGTCAACTCGACGTACAAGGTTCGTTTCGTTCCTCTCTTCGACGCGTCTCTTCTCGAGGCCCTCCTCCTTCCCGTCTCTGACCTGTTCTCTCTTTCTGTCTCTTCTTCCCTCTTTCCTTCGCCTCCTCTCCAGCCCATCGAGCGATCCACCCGTCGATTCAACCCTCTCAAGGTCCCTCGAGCTCTTCAAGCCGCCCTCCCCTACGCCTCCAAAACCAAAGCCATGAAACCCCAAACCCGACCTACCTACCTCCAGAAACGAGCCGTCGTCCTCTCCGCCGAAGAGAAGAAGGCCACCGCTCTTCTCCAGCAGATCCAGTCCCTCCGAACGGACAAGACGGATCGAAGGAAGGCCAAGCAGGAGGAGAGGAAGGGAGTGTACAGGAAGGAGCAGGCGGCGATTGGAGAGAGGAAGGAGGAGTTCGTCAAGCAGGAGAGGAAGAAGTTGCTCAGGACGAAGAGTGTGCAGGAGAAGAGTGCTTCGATGGGCAGGGGTGGGGCGAAGAAGCAGAAGAGGGATTAGAGGGAGGGGAGAGTCGAGGTTCGTTTCGTTCTCCGTTGATTTTACATTTTCGTCTCTACGTAGTTTTCTTCTCCGTTAGCGTATATCTCTTACGATCACTCGTCTTTCGTTTCAGACTTGTTTCCAAGGCGAGAGAAGGATGTTACGTGCGTTGCGAGGGAGGCAAGGAGTTTTCAGTCTGAGCTCAACCTCCTTCTTCCCTCCACCCTCCATCCTCGACGATGAACCCACTCCTCGCTCCTGGAGGTCTGCTTGCAAATACCCCAACTGCTTCTTTTCTTCAGCTTGCCCAAGCCCTCGAGTTTGTCAATTCTCGAGGCGAGGAGATCCCATCGCAGGGAAGGTTGACGGAGAACGACGCCCTTCGAATCGCTGCAGCTTGTCAGGTTCGTCTTTCTCGTCCTCCTCCGTGGTCCCTCGTCGAGATGACACACTCAGTTGACGCGTTATCATCTACCCAGTGGTTCTACGAGATCTCTGTCCTTCGAAGCATTTCTGCATTCGTGAGTGGCAACAGCAAGCGAGCTCAACGTTCCTTCACCGCGACCGTGAGCTCACTCCTCTTTTGACCCCCTTCTCGTCCTTTTACACGGGGATTCTCAGGCCGAGCTCTTCGCTCGATTCTTCCCTCGATTCATGGCTATCCTCCAGGTCCTGCCTCACTTCAACGGGTTCGCCGGGTTCGTCAAGCTGCTCAGCGCTGCGTTGGTCCTTCCAGACGAGCTTCTAGCCCATTTCGTCTTTCGATACCCCGACGCCGAGAACATGGTTCATCACCTGCTCCGTATCCTCTACGGCACCATTCGCTCGCATCCGAAATTTCCGAAGGTGAGTTGTGAGGGGAGGAGCAAAGGACCCCACGGAGCTCGAGATCCCTGACTCCTCTCTCTTTCCTCCTTCTGCATCCTGCAGTGGAATTTTTCCTCCAACGACTTGGACGGATCAGGTTCCTTGAACGAAACGGTCGTCATTTTCGCTCCCATCCTCCAGATGACTCAGACCCTTCTCCTCCTCACTGGGAGCGACAAAGACCTCCCGACCATCCCTCTCGATCCTTCCCAAATCAACTTCGTGGTTCCTCACGTCCGTGCCCTTGCGACAGTCTGGGATGCGGAGGGAGAACGCTCCTCCTCTTCTTGGGCCATCTTGTACCAGGATACTGCCAAGGAGATGGTTCGGATGCTTCAGGATCTTCAGAGGAATCAAGCCCAAACGGGGGACCTGAGGACAGTTCCTCTCGATCCCGATCGAGGCCCTATACCTCGATGGCGAAGGTGTTCAGCAGTGCTTCAGTCTGCACTGGTCTCAGACGAGGGGGTAGACCTGATCTGTGTTCCTGCAGGGGAGGCGAAGTTGACTTGTGCGAGGGTGAGTTTTCTTTTCTCTCTCGCCGCTTCATCTCGATTTCAAGACTTCTTGGGCTGATCCAAGACTTCTTTTCTACAGTGTAAACTTGCCCGATACTGCTCGAAGGGTCAGTCTTCCCAGCGAAGTCTCTTCTCGTCCCCTTTCGTGATCTCGTCGAGGAAACCTGACGCGTCGTCGACCTTCCCTCTCCTCCCCTTTCTGTCGCCCTTTCCTCCTTCCAACAACTTCAGAACACCAAAAGATCCACTGGAAGATTCACAAGAAGACCTGCTTCGCTCCCTCTTGGTGAAGAGGAGGCTCGTCGACGAGGAGAACGTTGGGGACGAGACGAGGTCGGTGGTTGGACGCGTCGAGACGGAGAGTTGAAGCGTTGATGGCGTGGGATGCGATGAGGCTTCACACGTACGAGCGAATTCCAACTTCGAAGTTCGAGAAAAAACTTCGCTCTCTTCTTCGACGCGTCATCGCTCGATGACGGCTCTTCTACTGACGCCTTCGAGATCTGAATCCACTTCGACGGAGTTTCCCCTTTTCGCCTTCTACCTCCCAACCACCAGCTTCCCTCCTTCAACCCAGCTTTCTCATCAACCTCCAGCATGTCCGTCAACGACTCTTCTCGAATCTTTCACCCTTCAGCAGCTCAAGCCTCGCCAGCAGCTGCAGCAGGACCCGTCCAAACCTCGACGACTTCAGCTCCTCCTCCAACCATCAACACGACGTCCGCTCCTCCTACCCTCCCTCCTCGAGCTGCTGCCTCTCCTACCACTACGACCTCTCCCACTCATCAGACTCACCCAGCTACCACCGCTGTAGCCTCAGCACTTCCCACCTCTCCGTCCAGCGCAACGCACTCGACGCTCTCTGGTGGACGAGATCCCTCGAGGGTCAGCTCTCAAAGCGAGAGGAGCGGTAGGAGCGTAGTCGTTCAGGATGGTCTCTACCCGATTTCAGCCTTCGTTCTCAAACAAGGAGTGAGTTTGGACCACCTCCCTTTGAGACCTCGATCGCAAGCTCGACGCGTTGTTCACGTCCCTCGTGTGTTTCTCGATCCTGACTCCTCTTTCTCTTTCTTTCTCCCCAGGGAGCCTACCAAGCTTGTGAGCTCCCAAGAGAGGATTTTTTTTTGGTCTTCTGCGTCCTCGAAACTGACCGATAAGCCTTCCCTCTGCTTTTTCAGACGTGACCGTTCGATGGACGACTTCCGAAGGTCGCACTGGAGTCACTGAACGCCTAGGTCACTCCATCGGCTTCAATCACGTTGGCTCTAGGTCTTTAAGGGACAAGGGAGTTCCCGAAGGTGCGAAAGTGAGGTTGGCGTTGGAGGTTTTGCTCGGGAAGCACAGCGAAGCGCACGAGGAGTTTCTTTACGATTCGAGGTGAGTCGCTGCTCGTTCCTTCTTCCTCGCTTTCGACACAGTGTTTGCAGGAACACGAGGAAACTGATACATCTTGTCCTTCTTGAACTTTTGTTTTCACAGGGCCATGTCCTCTGCGTTCTACGTCTCTCGAGGAACGAGCTTGACGCTCGACAAGCTCAAACTCGTCGTCGCCGACAACGATCACGAGGAGTAGGAAGGAGCAGGGACAGCAGTACATTCACCAGTAGTATAGTCTAGTCACAATTAATGAGAGGATATCCGATGAAGTCATGGTTTGAAAAGTCGATCGAAAGGAAAGAAAGAAAACCTCGTCGCTCGAGAACGTCGCGTCGCCCTTTCCTCTTCTCTCTCTTCATCTTTCTCCTATCGATCCACCCGAACCCAACCTCGTAAAAGATCGTCAAAACACGAATCGGATATCTACCTCCATCCTAACCAACAGAACCCCCCTAATAAGCCGTCGGAATAATCCTCTTCCTATCCCTCTCCAACCCCTCCTTATACTCCCTCGCCCCGACATCCCCCTTCCTGATCTCCTCCTCCAACTCCTGCCTAATCATCTCCTCCATCATCTCCTTCCTGTACCCCTGCTCCAGCACCTGCTCGCTCCCCATCACCTTCTTCTGCAGGAACCAACTCCAAAGTCCCGCGCACGCGACGAGGAACAACGCAAACTTGCCCCCGCCCGAGTCCCAGAACTGCTTCGTCGTTTGCCGACGACTTTCCGAGATTTCTTTGATCTCGTCCTCGTCCTCCCAGCGGAGACGAGCGAGGACGGCGGTTCCGGCGCGGGAGTTGTTGTGCGTTTCGAGGTGCTGGGTGAGGTAGCCGCCGATTTTGGAGAGTTCGACGATGTTGACGCCGGTGTGGTAGCCTGAGAGGGAAGAGGGAAGAGTCAGGTCAGTCAATACTCTTCGAGGTATAGAAGAAAGGAAACAAAAAAGAGGCTCACCGAGGTTGTGAAGGGTGTAGACGACGTCTTCGGACGAGAGGGAACCCGTCGCTCCTGGTGAGAAAGCGGATCCTCCGACTCCTCCTACGGCTGAATCGAACGTTCGGACTCCGAGCTTGAGGTAGAAGAAAAGGAGAGAAAAAAAGTCGAGATGTGTCAGCGAGAAGCTCGAAGAGAGGGATGGGAGACGAGGACGAAGAACAGAGAGACGAAACGCGTCTGATGAGAAAAGGCGAAACTCACACTCAAGGCCGTGAGGAGGTTCGAGATCCCAAGACCGAACGTGTCGGTGAACTGCAAGGAGAGATGAAGGAGATCGAGAGTCAATACAACGGATTCGAACGAAGAACGAGGCTCGAGAAGCGACGAAGTCCCTCCTCCTTTCGACGCGTCTCCTCCCTCTCGCTCTCCTCTCCCTCTCCTCTCCCTTCCCACTCCCAAAGTCCCCAAACCAAACCTTCAAAGACTCACCCTACAAGCAACCTTCTCAATCCCGATCCTGTCTCCCACCTCCCTCACCAAGCTCCCCACCGTCCCCGGATCTCCCCTCCCCGTCGTATCATCCAACGACACCTCAAAGCACCCCATCCTGACCATCTCCTCCGCGATATCCGCCACCCTCTCCGGCGGCACGACTCCTTCGTAAGGGCACTCGATGCAGACGGCGAGGTTGGCTCGGACTCGGAAGCCCATTTCGAGAGCGTGAGCGATGGTCAGGGAGAGCTCTTCGAGTTGGTCGCGGATCGGACGATGTTGGTGGGTTATGGAGTAGGTCTTAAGGGAACAAGGAGGGTGATGGAAGGGAAGGATGATAGTCAGTTCGGATCTGGAGGAAGGATATCGAAAGAGAGACGAAAGAGAGGAAGCAAACGCGTCCCGACTCCCTCCTCGACTCACCTCCGAACACGCCACAAACACCTCGATCATATCACAAATCGTCTGACCCTCTGCCCATCCTACCCTCCCCACCTCGTCCTTCTGAATCGCCTGACACAGCCTCTCGAACGACTTGAGCGTCGAGATCTGAACGGGGAAGTGGACCTCGGGATCGAAGTTGCCTAGTTTCCAGAGAACCCACGAGGTGTGTTCCATTTGGGGTTGGTAGTGGTACTGGAGATCATAAGCAAGAAAAGAGTAAGAGGAGTTAGGAGTGAGTTTTTGCGGTTTTGGGAAGGAGGGGAGAGAGAAAGGAGATGGGCGAAAGAAAGGGAGGAAGAGCAAGCTGACCTTATCGAACGATCCCGCTTGAACGTTGAGCATGCCTGCTGCTACGAGACCTTCGATAACAAACACTCGAACGTCCTTCTTGATGGATTTGTGATGCAGAAGACCTTCTCGCATGCCTATCTCGACCAGTCTGCGAACGAACGAGAGAGAGTGCGGGGGAGGAGGTTCAGCTCGAAGCTCAGCCCATCTCGCTCTCTTCTCCTCCTTCTTCCTCCCTTCCTTCGACTCTACAAGCAAATTTGCCGGTTGGTTCATGGGAGAATGGACTCACTTTACAAAACTTCCTCTACTCCCTCCTACTTCCTCCCCGTCCTTCAACTGGGCGAGCATCTGGTCCTCGACTTCGAGCTCCGTGTACTGACCAGGGATCTGCTCTCGTTCCGAAGCTCGAGGCGTTCCTCCTTCTTCTACCAGCACTTCTTGTTGACGATCCTTCTCTGCTATAGAAGCATCCGCAGCTGGTGGTGGTGGTGGTGGTTTGGACGAGTACGGACGACGAGGGAGGGAAGGAAGACGAGAGGGAGGAGGAGGAAGGAAGGCGGAGAGAGATCGCTTGCTGTGGGGACTTGACGAGCTGAGGATGAGATGGAGGAACGAGGTTGAAGAACAGGGTATCGGTGAGGGTGGTAAGAGATGGCGACGAAAGGGAAGGAAGCGCGAAGAGGATCGGAGAGCCATAGGAGTCAAGGGAGCTCAGGATGGAGAGAGGGAAGGAGGTGATGGACGATGGGAGGATCGGAAGAGGTCCGGGAGGGGAGGAGAGCGAATGAGCTCGACACGAGATGCTCTTTTGTTTTTTTGTTTATCATGTGCTCAATCTCAGCTCGGTAGGGTTTTGAGAATCGCAATGCATGTTCGAATATAAGAAAACGAGGAAAAATATGGAGCAGGGGAAAGAAAAGGAAAGAAAAAGCAGAAGAAAGAAACGCGTCGAGAGCGAGCTCGGAAAGAAAAGAAAAAAAGTGGGTAAGGAGTACAGTGAAGTGGAAGGGACAGATCTACTATAAGCCAGGTCGTGAGGTCAAGAAAGGTGAAAGAGAGAAGACGTGAGAAAGAAACTAAAGAGATAAGTAGACTGAAGAGAGCAAGGAACAAACCGACCGAACTAAAACGAAACGAGAACCGCTCCTTCCTCACACAACTCCTTCCCTCTTCCTGGGCTTCTCCTTGACGCTCCTGAGAAGGTCCTTGACGCTCTTGAACGCCTTCTTCTCGCTCGTGGACATGTCGGCGGCGGAGGAGGAGAGAGGTCGGTCGGCGAAGGTGAGGAGCGAGTAGAGGGCGGCGATTTGATCGCCCTGAGAGGAAGAACGACGAGAACCCCAAAAAAGAGGAGGAAGAGGTCAGCTCAGAGAGACGAAGGGAAAAAAACCGAGAGAGAGAGAGAGAGAGACGCACCTTCTGCTCGAGAGTATCGATCACCTCCTTGAGGTGTTCGGCGAGGACGTTTCGTTTCGCAACGTTGGAAGCAGGGTCCATGAGCTTGTACTGATCGGCGAGCTCGACGTAGATGCTGAGCGGAGGTAGTATGAAAGACGAAGGTTGAAGAGTCAGTCCCCCACTCGCGACGAGAGGAAGAGGGAGAAGCAACCGAAGAGAACGAAAGAGACTCACGTCATGTACTGTCCGAAATCATCCTCCAACTCCCTGATCACCCTCGTCAACGTCGTCTGAGGGGGCAACCTCTCGTTCTTCCCTCCCTCGGGACTCGAAGGCTTCTTCCCCTTCGACCAAGAAGCGCTAGCCTTGGGGGCAGTCGACTTCTTCGAAGAAACGGCGGGCTCGTCGTCGTCAAAGTTGATGAGACTCTCCTCTCCCTCGACCTCTCCTCCGTAACCCTCATCGACAAGTCCAGCAGCACCAGCTCGAGGTCGAGCAGTTCGATCCTGTTCATCCACGTCGATGATCTCCTCCTCTCGAACGAAGCTTCGAGCCCACCCGTTGGCAGCGGCGGCGGCGGGTCGAGGAGGAGAGGGAGGCCCAGAGTCGTAGGGTGAGGGAAGAGCGGGGAAGAGTTGATCGAGTTGATCTCTTTCGTTGGAGATAGATTTGGCATCGTTGTTGGCGTGTCGGGAGGAGGAAGGTCGAGCGTTGGTGTGGGTGTGGTGAGGCGAGGAAGGCCGAGCGGTAGAGGAGGAGGAGACGGGTCGAGCCTGACCGAGGGGAGGGGAGCGGCTGGGGTTGGAGAGGTTGTCTTGATTGAGAGAGGCGACAGCTCGGAGACCCTGTTGAAGAACAGAAAGAAGAGGAAGGAAGTTAGGGATACGTTCTCGAAAAGGGAGAGGCGAAGGACGGACAAGACGAACGTCGGAAAGTCGAGAAGATGGTCGTTCAACAGGAGAAGTTCGAGCGGCTTGTCGTCGTTCGACATCGGCCTGGAGTCGAGCGAGTTCCTCAGCCTGTGGAAGAAGAGGAAAGAAGGCGACAGAGGCAAGGTCAGAACGAATGCTCGATCGAGACGCGTCGAGACGAAGACGAATCGGACTCACGGTCACTCCTCCTCCCTCCTTCCTCTGGACCCGTTCCGTACGCTCGTCCTGCTCCTCGATCCGACTCATATCGAATCCGAGTCCATCCCTCTCCCTCCTCGGCTCTGAGAGAAGCGGCGACGTCTGAACCTCCCTCCTCCCTTGCTCTCGTCCTTCAACAGCCCTTCTCAACCCGCCAACCTCCGTCGCCAACTTAGCGACCTCTTGACGAAGACGTTCGACCTCCTCTCCTCGTCGACTGATCTCCGCGGCGTCGAGAGAGCGCTGGTTTTGGAGTTGAGTGATGAGGTTTCGTTGGTTCGTGAGGTCGGAGGTGAGTCGAGCGAGTTGAGCTCGAAGGGTTTGGACGAGAGCTTCGAGAGCTGTTGAAGAACAAGCATCAAGAGAGGGACATCAGTACGGGACCTTCGATAAGAGCAAGACACGAGAGCGAGCGTGAGCAACGAACCTTTCTTCTCCTCAACCACCTCCCAGTACCGTTTCTCCCACTCTCCCTCCTGAACCCTCCCGTTCGACGTTCGTTCCCTCTCCCTCTCCCTCTGCTCAGCCTTGAGGTAATCCCTCTCCAACCTCCACTCCTCCTTCGCAGCCTGCTCCCTCTCCCCAGCCGTCTGAAGCTCGAGCTCGAGCTCTACGATTCGTTTTCGAGAGTGGGAGTTTTGGGATTCGAGGACGGTGAGCCGGGAGGAGAGAGTAGCGAGGGAGGGGAGAGGGTTGGCTGCAGAGGACAAGAGCAAAGAATAAGAACGAGAAGGGAGAGAAGGTGAGCTTGAGAGTGGGAAAGAAGGGAGGAAAGTTGAAAGAACGACGGCGTCGAGGACGAACCATTCGAATCATCTTCGTCCCCTCCGTCACCCATATCCCTCCTCGCAGCTCTCCCAGGAGTCTCGTGAACACGGCTCATCCCCGTCACATCCTGGGGCAAGGAAAACATCATCTTCCCTCCGCCATCCTTCTGCAACCCCGTCGAGCTCACGAAGCTCGAGTTCGGTCCTCCTCCTCGTCCTCCCTTCCTCCTCGCTCCTCCTGAAGGATGCCTCCTGCCCTCTCCTCCTACTCCATTCAAGCTAACCTCTCCCATAGCCATCCTGCTCCCTCCTCCGACTCGGATCTGATCCTCCAACCCTCGAGCGAGCGTCTCGAACCGACTCTCCTGATGAGCTCGACCGCTGTTTCCCCGTTGATGGTTTGGAGGAGGAGAAGCGATAGAGGAAGGTCGTTTGGGCGAGAAGGATCGAGTGAGACCGTCTGCGAGTTTTGGGCGAAGAGGGGAAGGGAGGTGGCTGGGGTGGTGGTGTTGACGGGAGGAGGGAGGCTGGTTCTCGTTGTTGACGGAATGGGCTGGTCGACCTGGCGAAGAACGTCCCTTGTTGGCTCCTCTGAAATCGGATTCGGTGACTCGTCGGTTGGAAGAATGATGGTGTTTCGAAGAAGCTGTTGGTGAATCTCCTAGTCCCATCTCTCCTAGACCGAAAGAAATTCCTCCTCCAGCTCCTCCAGCGGCGTTGTTGAGCATCCTTCCGAGCTCCCTGTCCTCGTCGAAGGCTTCTCCTGCTCCTCCTCCTCCGTGACGACCTCCCGCTCCTCCTACTAGGCCTGCTCGAAGGGTGACTGCACTGACGTGGTGACCTGCTGTTGATACTGGACTGGCTCCTCCGATGGTTGAGTAGGAACCTCCAGCGAGAGTCGAGCCGTCCCTTCCTCCCCCTCCTGCTCCCGAAAGGTTCCTTCCGTCGTAGCCTCTTCCCATCTCGACTGAGCTTCCATCGTCGTCGTCTACGGATCGAGCAGCTGCTGAGGATGAAGCGTGGGAGGAGGACATCATGGAGAGGGATCCGAGCTGTTGTTCGAGTCGAATCCTATCGAGATCTTCGTTCGAGTGAGGGATGGGAAGGGAGAGGGAAGGATGTCGGCCGGTCTGAGTTCCGTACATTTGAGAGGTAGTAGATCGATCCTGAGGGTGATCCTGGTTGTGGGATGGATGGAAGAACGAGTTGGAGTCCTGGGAGGTGGTGCGAGAGTGAGAGGAAGGGCGTCCTCCTCTTCGCATCGTTCGAGGGGAAGGAGAAGGCGAAGGTTGGCGAGTAGAAGAAGAAGACGAGGAGTCCATTCACAAAGTAGATGAAGGACGATGGAGGGGAGGAGAGAAGGGAGAGAGGTGGCGCAAAGGCGAGGGGGAGGGAGAAGAAAAGAGGAAAGGGAGGGGAGGGATGGAGGGAGGAGGGAAGGAAGAGGTCAACGAACATCAAAACAACTCGCCCTCCCCTTCAACCTCGAGATTTCGACGCAGCAAACCAGTCACGTCGCTAACAAAAAAATGCTGGTCTTCAAGCTCATCTAGCTCAAGAGTTCTCAACCTCCATCTAGAGCTTAACCGTTTAAACCTTTCAACTTCGTTGAAGCGGAAAGTCTTCACAAATTCGCGCCTCCGAAAGTCCTTGACAACGGAGATGTTTGTTCGTCCCTCGATCTCTTTCATCGCAAGAGAGGACCAGCTCGCAGGGAAGAGCACGACGGAATCTACTCGAAATTCGAGTACCTCATCACTTCTGCCTGTACGATCTCTGTGCGAGCTCAAGGAGCGTTCTCTCGCTTCAGCCCTCGTCCGCGCGCGACGCGTCTCTTTTCGACTTGGAGCTCAGAGACTCTCCGAGAGCCATCAGATCCAGGTGGAGACACCCATCGTCCGAAATTGATCTATTCCGTCCAAAGCTCACTTGATTTCTGAAGACTGGAGGAGAAACCCAAGGCGTCTTGCCCAAACGGACGCGCTCGTGCGTCTCCCCCCTTTTGAGCACCCCCAGCCAGGCCTCTCAGTCGAAAATCCTCTTCGTAGTCAACTCATCGCAGAATCTGATCTTCACCTCTCCTGTTGCCCTTTTCCACCGGCGGAAAGATCGAAGAAGAGAAAGAAGAGAGTTCCTTTTAAAGCCCGGACGCGTATTCCGTCCTTTGACAGGACCTCAAAAGACCTCTCCAGACTCTATCCAAACTAGGTTTTCGCTCTCTTCGAGAGATTCAGATGAGCTCGTTCGATCAGCTTTGTTCCCGTTTCATGAATGGAAGCAGATTTTCTCCTTCCCGTCAAAATCAAACGTCATTCTCGAGTCGGAGGGGGTGGCTTTTCAGCCCTTTCCAATCTCGACTCTTTTCTCCTGTTCCCTTTCCTTGCTTGCCTTCCTCTCTCTCCACCACCCCAGCAAACCCGACTCTTCCACCTATACGCTCCTTCTCTTCCTTTCCTATACCCTCTCCCTTCTTTAGAAGCTCTCTCTCTCTCCAGCACACACATACTCAGCAGCAGCAAATGTCGTCCAAGACTGAGGAGTCTTCTCCGAAGGTGAACGGAGCTTCTAAGGAGGAGGAGGAAGAGGAGGATAAAGAGGTTCGTTCAAGTTTCCAGCCTCCCCGCTTGGTCGTCGTTCGTGGGTAGAGAGTGCAGAGGAAGAAGGAGGTAGGGGAGCTGGCGATGGAACGAGAGGGAGAGGGAGGAAGGGAAGAGAGAGCGAGAAGGGAAGGAAGGCAGGACCTCGTTCCCTTTCGTTTCCTGCTCCCATCCTCCTCGATATCTCAGCTCTTCGAGTGCAGGACCTCCTCGAGCATGCTTAGAGGGTTCCAACAAAACTCTTCTTACCCCCAAAGCCACCTTCTCTGCCCTGAACTGGCTCTTGTACTGGTCAAATAACTGCTGACCTTTGTTCTACTCCTCCCTCCTCTCTCCTCCTCTTCCTCTACTCCTCCGCCTTCGCTATCCTCCGCTCTTGCTCAACCCCTGTTGAACCTCGCACCAACCTCGCTCCCACTCATATCGGCTGAACCCCACTTCTGCTCCAACCCTCCTCGTTGAACGAACCGCCTCCCCATCTCCCCAACCCCACCCATTCACCGTTTCTCCGTCCTCGACCCCATCGATTCTCCTTCGTTACCGATTTGGGTTCTGTCGTACTCAGGTTAGTCTTTTCTTGCACTCTACGCGGTTTATTCTCGAGTTCTTCGGAGGGTTTGCTGGCAGGAGAGCAGGGCCCGAGAGAGGAGATCGAGGAGCCTTGATCGAGAGAGGTGAGGAGGGGGCTTGATCGTTCGAGCGCCCTCGCTCGAGCTGTAGAACCGCTTTTTCTTTGAACGAAGAAGTACAGAGCATGCAGGGGGTCTTCTGTTGTGGATGATTAGGTTTCGCTTTATTGAGCGAAGGTGCTGGGACGTAGTTCGACCGGCTATTCCCTCGAGATGCTCCCTCGCCTTGGTCTCTCCTCCCTCGGACGCGTGGTGTTCTTTTCGCAGATTCTCGTCCGCTCTACATACGCACATGCTCTGGATCTCTTCGATAATCGAGGCTGACTCTCTTCTCTTCGCTTCCTCCCTTCTTCCCGCCTCTTTCTCCTTGCCAAACAACCCAACCCCCTCCCAAACCTCGTCTGTTCATGAACCCGGCTATAACTTCTCGCAACTCGCTTTCCCCTCATCGACACACCTACCTTCACCTCGCTCCTCCTCGCTACAGGATACCAACCCGATCATCGACATGGAGACCTTCAACCAGCTCCAGGAGATGGACGACGACGAGGACGAGCGGGAGTTTTCTCGAGGCATCATCTGGACTTACTTCGAGCAGGTCCCTGAAAAGTTCGACGTTATCGGAGAGAACCTGTTCGTACTCTTCCCTTCTTTTTCCTGAAGAACCGTAGGAGGGAGCTCGCGAGAAGAGGGAGTAGAACGGAGAGTGGACGAGAGGCTGAACTTCACTCTCCTTCCGTCCCCTTCGCGTTCGTTCGTTCGTTCCCTTCGAATCAAGGACGACGGCCAACTATCTAGAGGTCTCGCAGGTCGCTCACTTCCTCAAGGGATCGTCAGCAGCTCTGGGAGTTGCTAGGGTTACGGAGTTGTTCGAGAAGATCCAGATCACTGCCAACGAGATTTACAAGGCTGAGAAGTGAGTCCCTTTCCGTCTTCTCGTTTCGATTTTGTTTTTGGGATCGAGACCGAAGCTCACGACTCCTCCTTTCCTTCCCTCTTCACTTCCCTTCTCTGTGCAGAGCTGCTCGTCTGGCCGCCGCTACCTCCTCCACTCCCTCCTTCGACGAATCCAACTCCTCCTCCCTCACACCTGAGCAGACTGCCGTCCTCGCAAAGGCCAAGGCCGACGCGTTGGAGAAGGAAGGGAAGAAGGTCCGGTCGGTGAAGAGGTGGTTCGAGAAGGTCAAGGGAGAGTACGAGGTGGCTGAGAAGTGGTTGAGGGGAGAGTACGCTGAGGACGAGGAGGATTAAACGCCAAAAGGATCAGATCAGCCCGACGCGTCGACTTTCCCCTCTCTTCTCCCTCCCTTCACCACTACGTCTCGCTTCCAAAAAAAACTCGTCGAATCTACTTCACTCAAACACCACTGTTAACACTCCTTCGACTCCCACTCTTTCCCTCTACATCACCTCGAATTCGCGTCCCCAACCGAGGACAAACGCTCCCAGATCTCCTCCCTTCATCGCCTCACCACTTCCCAACCTCTCCCCATCGGATAGCTATTTTCCTCCAACCTCACCCTCCTCTTTACATCCCCTCCCTTCTTGGTCCCTTCTTGCTCTTCACGGACTTTTCTCTCCTCCTTACACCCTCCTCCCGCTCCTCCCTCGTCCTAATACTTACTTTTTCTCCCTGACCCTGCTCTCTCTCTGGCCGCTTAGACCAATGTATCGAATTGCTTCCTTTGCTCTCTTCCCTTCTCTTCTTTCTCCCACCCCCCTCTATAGCCTTTTTTTTTCCCCTTCCTTCCTTCCCTTTGTAGCGCGTCTTCGTTTTTTACGGCCCGTTCGTTTTCCTCCAACTCTATCTTTTTCCACCCTCTTCTTCTTCTTTTCCCTACTACGCTTTTGGGCTTCGCTTCAAAACAAAACCTCTACTACTACTAGTTTCTTTTGCTTTTCACGTTGGGTAGCAGGGGAGGATGTGGTGGGGAGAGAAAGTTTGAAGAGGGGAAGGAGAGGGACGCGGCTGGGGAAGGGAAGGCGCAGGCGGACTTCGAACTCGAGTGCTCTCTTCTCTTCCTCCTTCTTCCCCCCAAACCATCACTCGAGGGTCTCGAAAAAGACTTCGACTAAGAGTTTCATACCCTTCCTTTGCATCGAAGCCCTCTAGAGGCATCTGAGAGCAGCAGAGGCGAGGCAGGAGACGCTGGAGTTGGATGACGAACAGTCTGCCTCCTCGCTCCTCCCTCCCTCCCCTCCCTGCCTCTCTTCTTCCATCTCGTCGCTTTGGCCATCCGAGATGAATAGTATGATCTCCTCCCTGCACTAGCTTCTTCTACGGAAAGCTTCTCCAGGGATGGAGCTCGAACGGATCATCTCCCATCGTCGAAGCGTGAAGAGTGGAGCATCTCCTCCCTCCTCTCCCCATCTCCTTCCTCCCTCCCGTCTCTTTCTTTCTCCCATCCAGCTCCGTACCTCCTCTCTTCTCAGATGAGTCCACGTGTCGAAATCCTGAATTGACTACCGCGCTTTTCAGGACCTTGCGAGCTCCCGATCCCATCTGTCGAGACGGATCAGGCTGCTGGCCCATCTCCTTTCCATTCCTCTCTCTCTCCCTCCCTTCTCTTCCTCCCCCTTTTCCCCTTCTATCATCGCACGACCGACTGGGCTTCCCGTTCCAGAAAGAGCCTATCGAAGCTACGCTCCTTCTGGCGAGGGTTTCCCTCTGGCTCATGTCGCGAAAGAAGCACAGAGTCGCTCTCTTGTCCTTCCTTCTTCCCCCTTTCTTCTTATCCTCCTTTCCTCCCTTGCGAGTAAACCTCTCTTGCTTTAGAGCCTTTGCTCGAGAACACCTTTTCGGCGTTCTCAAGTAAAGCCGAAACGCACACGAGTCGTACACACTTCGGTTCTTCGAATTGAAGCTGTCTCTTCTTTCCTCTCCTTCCCTCCCTTTCTCCCCTCTTACTCCTCCTCTCCTCCTCTACCCACTTTGTTCGCTCGTCTCTACGCTCAGTTTTGCTATACATAATCCTCTTCTTATCTCATTCCCGGCCCTTTTCGCCTCTCCTTGACCTCTTGACCGCTCAGACGCGTACGGAAAGGTAGAGACATTCACGTCCAGAGAACGAGGGTTCACGCATCTCTGGGTGAAGGTTTTTGGTTGTCTTTCTCTCAACGGATCAACTGGCCGACGATGGAATCCTGGGATTGGACGCAAAGGGGAGGAAAGAGGGAAGGAGGAGCGAGGTTGACGGCTCGACGCGTTGTGTCGCCTCCGCCCTTGATCCTCCTCGTTTCCTCAAGTGCATCCGAGCGCAGATATCCGGTAATAGGGTGTTCGTCCGTGGCTCTACGCTCCGCCGAACGCTTTCCCAGCTGTTTGGTCGATGGAAGAGCTAGCGCGTCGTTCCCCTCTCACCAGTCGCTGCATTCCTTTCTGCCTTCCCTTTCCAGCCTCATCATCCTCATCGTCCTCCGCATTCTTTTCTTTTCTTTTGGGAACGAGTGGGCAAGCTCCTGAGTACAGTCGCTTTCCACCGAACAGAATCGTGGGCGAGCCGACGAAGACTCCGTCGCGTCGTCTTCGTCCTCTCCGTCCGCATCTTTCCTTCCCTGCTTTCTCTTCCCGCATCACTCTCAACTTGGGATCCCAAAGATCTCTTGCGGTCCTCAACCCTTCCTTGTGATCGCTTCGAGGACGGTAGAGGTTGACTGATGCATCTCTTGCAAGGGGGAGCAAACACCTTCGAGACCGCTTCTCATCCGTCCGGATGTATCTGTTCCCTTTCTGTCCCCCTGGGGCCTCTACTTCGGAGTTGAGGTTGATCCTGCTTAATTCGGCGTGGACGATGTCGCTGTTCCTCTAGGAGAAAAGATGGAAAGTCCACGCCGACTCCAGCGAACTCAATCTCTTCGTCGAGAAGCACGATTCGTTTCCCTTTTTTTTCGCTTCTCTTCCGCTGTAGTCCTCGCTCGTTCTTGTCTTGAGATGTAGATCTGGCCGCCAGAATGCTGGTATAGACTTCCTGTTCACTACTAGCATCGAAGGCGGAGGAGACCCTCATCTCTTTTCGAGGGCGAGAAAGGTCGACGCGTCTCACCTTCGGAGTTCATTCTCTCCAGCTTTTGTTTCCCCCATTCCAGTCCCATTTCCCAAAAAAAAATTGGGTGAGAGCAGCTCCATTTGACGCGACCGAAGCTCGTTGCCACAGAACGCATGCTTAGAAGGTCGCGTCTCTTTGCGTCTTTCGCACGCGTCTTCTTTTCTTTCTTTCACGTCGACCTTGTTTCGTAGGGTAAATCTACTGTCGAGTCCTAGTCCTCTCAACGTCAAATTGACGAGGCCCAGGGCATCGGAGCCGAGCTTACCTTTCGAGAAAGATGTCAGTCTCGTCGCGTCGCTGTCGTTATCGTTATCGTCGTCGAGTGACAGTTCCTGCAGTTTTGCGTTTGGTCTCTGGTGGCTCTTGGAACTGTTCGAGTTAGACTTGGTTGGACGACTCGCTGGCCTCGTTTAGTATCGACTCTTCTTTCTGTAGAGGAACGATATCGATCGAGAGACGAGCAGTCTATTTCTTCTTGCTTGCTGGGAGAGTCCTTTTTCCTTGTTCAGCTGGTTCGTTCTTTGAGACTCAATGTGAAGACCGACTCTTTGCATACGTACTCTTTTCGGTTCTTCCAAGACTTCGGTGGGTGAACCTGCTGAGAGGAAACGACGCGCTTTCTCGCACTTCACTGCTTTTCGGACGGAAGTTCTTCGTTTTTAGACTGTTCCTCTCCCCGTAAATCAGCCGTGGCTTCATCCTCTTCGTAGTAGTTGTTTTATGAACGAGACAAGCAGCATGTAAACACACAAAAAGAAGAACGGGAGAGCAAAGGAAAGATGAAAAGACGAAGGATCTAGTGAAACGGATGCCGAGAGTCGGACGCGACGAGACAGAGGGAAGGAGAAGGGAAGCTAGAACGAAGAGAGTCCGAGGTGAAGCAGAGGAAGGGTGTGTAAGAGGCTAGTAGCCTTCGAAGGTATCGGCGAGGAAGCCCTGTTGAAGAGGGGGAATACAAACGGGAGGGACGAGAGTCAGTTTCGGGAGCGAGAGCAGAGCAAACAGCACGGAGAGTCGGGACGTACGTCGTCTGATGAGAATAGAGACGATCGACGAAGGAAAGAGAGATAGAACAACGAGCAGGTCAGCGATCGACGACCCGAAGGAGCGGTCGAAGAGGAAGAAGAACGAACAGTCGTAGGCGACCTTCTCCCTGTCGTCGACTCCATCGTGTCCGTTCGTATCCAGCTCCTGCGACGGAATCACCGACCTGTCCAGCAAAGCAAGATGGGAGGATCAGCAACGAGATCTTGTTCATCGACTGAGGGTCAGAAAGAGTCAAACTCGACGCGACTCACTTCAAAAACTCGATGCTCGCAGCCGGTAGGATCGCCAGTTGAAGATCCAATTCCGTGATGTAGGGCTGTATAAAGTCAGGGCATGGAGACGGGAGGTCAGTCTCGTAGGCTCGGAAAGCGTTTCGCCTCGAATCGAGAAGGAAACGCAGAACGAAACGCAGGACGAAACGAAAAACGAATCCGCACCTTCTCCTTCGCCATTTCCCTGAACGCCTCTCCCAACTGATCCACACTACTCGTATCCTGAGTGATCTCGACAAGCAGAGAAGTGAAAGCCTTGTAGGTCACAGCTCCGTAGTCCTCGACGAGCGTTGCATGGATCGAGTCGATCTCTTCGTCCTGTTTGGAGTATAGTCCGCATCGAAGAGGGAGGTCAGTCCGAGATGGGGAAATAGATGAGACGCATCGAGAGAACGAACAGAGTACGATATCGAGAGCGAAGCAAGAGCAGCCGTGAACTCGTCGACGTTGAGCGTGTTGGTCGCGTCGGCGTCAAAGTGTCGGAACGTCGATTCGAACTCTTCTAGTTGTGCTGGAGTGAGCTGGAGGTTCGAAAGTAACCAAGATGGAAGGATGGATTCAGTTTGAGTGCCACGAGAAAAGAGGGAGACGCAAACGACTCACATTCGTCGTCTCTCTCGAAACAATCTGCACGAGAGGGAAAGAGAAGGTCAGCTCTCGTTCTGGTTCCGTGCCACAAAGGGACTCGAGACTTACTTGATTCTCAATGAACGCCACTCTCCTACCCAGACTCGTCCTGATCAACTCCAGCTCCCACGTCAGATCCTCCGCTCTCAAAACGGTGTAGTCGTTCTCCTCGACGTTGGCCTTCGTACATTCCTCCTCTGCGGCGACGAGATCCTCGAGGGCGGCGGTGATGGATGGAAGGGTGTCGGTGAGGAGTGCTGAGACATGGGACTTTTGGGTCTGGAGTGAACGAAAGGGAGGGGCGAACGTGAGATGGAGGAGACGAGACGAGAGCGAGGAGGCGAAGAAGAAAAGAGACGAGACAAACCTCCAAAGATCCAGTCAAGGACGAGAGTTCCCGTTCGAGAGTTTGGAGTCGAGCATGGATGTCTTCAGCCTTGGCTGCTGATCGTCGCATGAGCTTGTCCTTGATTCTGTGAGGTCGGCGCGTCGACGAACGAAGAAAGTCAGCTCTCCCCTCCACCCTCCTCTTTCCACCCCGCCTGACCATCTTAACAACCAAGAACAGTCGCTGAGAGACTCACTCTATAATCCTGTCCCTAATTCCTTTGCTCCACTCCTCCTCACTCTTCAACAGCAACACCCAGCTCTCGTCCAGATCCTCCACCCTCTCCCCAACCTCCGGCTCGAACGCTCTCATCCCGTACGTTCTCAGCTTGACCTGAATGTTGCTCAGAAGGTCCCTCAGTTCTTGACGCTCAACGACCCAGGAGCGCTTGTCGGTCGACTTGTAGGTGGAGAACTCGGTGGCGAGGGCTCGGACGAGAGGATAGGTTTCGGGGAGTTGGGTGGTGAGGAAGGATTGACGACGGGTGAGGAGGGTGGAGAGAAGCTGTAGTAGAAGCGAAGAAGAGTAACAAGGAGGTGAGGTGAGCTCGAAGAAGATGGCGAAGAGGGAAGAAAGAGGAAGGAGACGAACGAGGCGGACGCGTCGTTCGTAGTCGTTTCGACTCGACCTGAAAGCGACAGAAAGGGGATTCAGCTCAAGGACACGGTTTCTTGATCAAAAGTAACGTTTATGGTACTCACCAGATCCCCTGCATGACCAGAGCAAACTTTTCCACTCGTCGAGCAACAGTCTCGCTCTTTTCTGAAAATCGAAGTAAGACGCGTCGAGAACCCGTCAGTTCTCCTTTGCCCTCTCTCCCAAAGTATGCGGCAAATCGAGGCACTCACTCATCGAAGAGAAAGCGTGGAAGAAGGAAGCGACGTAGGTCATGACACTTCGTTCGTCTGGAGGTCGGGCGTCGCAGAGATCCGACACGTCGAGAAGTCGCTGCAAGAAGAGATGAGGTAGAGAACAGTCAGCGAGGCTTGACGCCGAGAGGTGAGCAGGAAGTTAGACGCACAGGAATGCCGAGATGTTCCTGAGCTATCCGGAAAGCGAGCTCGGTGTTTCGTTCACGTTCGGACTAGGAGGGAACGAGGAGAGATGAGCTTCGAGGTGTTCGAGAAATGAGAGGAAGGCGACTCACCTTATCCAGCGCATCGTAATCCAGCAGCTCCGGACGATGGTGATGTATCAGAGCACACCTGAGAACACCCAGAAGGGCAGACAGGATGGGACGCGAGGTCAGCTTTCTCCTCCCTCGCCAAACCCTTCCGTGTTCTTTCACCTCCCCAATCCCAAACCAAGGACTCGAACACTCACAAGGCCAAACCATCTCCCCAACTCCACGTGAAATCCTTCACATCTACCTCCGGCGCATACCCCTTCGTCTTCCTCTGAACCCACAACAACAAACCGTCCTTCGCGCTCAACCCTTCCTCGGAGATGTCTGCGATCGTGAACCTGAGAATGAGCGTCCAGATGAGTCCTAGAATAAGTTTGAGGTTCCCGTCGATGATGTCCTCGGCGGCGATGTTGGTGAGGTGGACTCCTCGATCTTTGATGAACTGAAGAGCTTTGGTGACGTTCTGGGGGAGGGAGGGAGAGAAGGAGGAGGACGTGAGCTTGGAAGAGGACGATGGATGCGGCGGAGATGGCACGAACCTCAGCTTTCTGGACTCTCATTCGAGGATTGGCAACGTATCGACCTAAGGAGCAGTCTCCCATGATCTCCTGGAAGAAGGGAAGGCGAATGAGGAAGGAAAGAAGAGGGGAAGGAGGGTGTGAGCTCAACTCGAGGAACGGAAGATGGGAGGAACGAGACGTACCATGAGCTGTAGAGCAACGACGACAAAGAAGGTAGAGTCAGTAGAGATCTTGCACCATGAGAGCTGCAGTGAGATATATCAAAGATCGCTCTGGCAGTATAGCTTGAGCTCCAGCCGTTTCCTTCTCCAAGCTCGAGCTCAACATCTCCCCTCCTCTCATTCCCTCCTTTGCCACCTCTCGAGCCCCTTCCTGCCACATCCACTGAGCTCAACGTACCCAGAGACTACTGTTCTCTGATATAACGCGAAGAAGAGCTCGAACTTACCTGTATCAGCCTCACACCATCGCTGAGGTCGCTAGCCAAGCTCGTCATGGGAGGGAGCCCTCTCGTCTCCAGTTTCGAGTTCAACCATTTGCAGAAGGTCCTACGAACGACAGAAAGGACAAGATGAGCGTGCTGGCTCTTAGTTCGAGAGAGCAGTCCCCTCTAGAGAAGAACGAGTTGGCTTCGATCTTCGTCCTCCTCCTTCTTCGCGTTGTTGACTCGACCGTCGGACTCACTTTGCTTGGATCTGCTCTAGTCCGGTCTTGGTTTGATTCATCCTGCTCTTGCTCGTTACAGTGTACTACTAGGCTGTGAGGGCTGGATGGGGAGAATGGGCGAAAAAGGAGGTGGTGAAGGTTGGGGGAGGAGGAGACTCGGAAGGAGTCAACGAGATTTGAATCTTCGAGAGGGCTCTCGTTTTGATCTTCAACCCTCACCCTCAAAAACTACAGCAATCGAAGATGGACTCCCTCTCAGATATTCTGCTCAAGATCAACGACGACCTCGAGGTCGAATCGGAGCTCAGGGAGGTCAGTTCAGGTGAGGGGGAGCTCGAGAGAAGAGGGAGGAGGAGGAGGAGGAGGAGGAGGAGGAAGGAGGGAAGGAGCTGCTGAGAAGGCCTTCGAAGGCCGAAGCCACGCCCTTGAAGCTTGCGATCAACTCTCTGGGAGTCTGGAGGACCTCGATCTTGAAGGATTTAGCTCCCCGAGGCGATGATTGACGAGCTACGAGCTGGGAGGTGAGGAGGGAAGGAAATCGACGAGCTCACCTCGAGCGAGCTCGACTTTCTCTCTTTCTCTCCTCCCCTCCCGTCCAAAGGCTCAGCATCTCCCCGGAACGCTCTGAGGTCACCAATGCTCAGATTGACGCTAGCCCTTCTCCAGACATCACTACCCTGCCCCCTTTCCCAGCGATCTCTCCGACCAAACATCGAGCTGACCCCTGCCTCCATTCTCTCTCCCTCTCCCTCTCCCTCGCTCCCCCAGAAAATCAAAGACTCGATCAAAATTCTCGACAAGCACTCCCGTCAGATCACCTCGCTCGTCAACCGAATTCACTCGACTCCTCAAGCTGGCCGTGCGTTCACTGTTCGCTCCCTTTCTTCGTCTTCAGCCCTCGCTGAGCTTCCCTCCTTTCGTTTCCTCCTCCAGTCATCCCCCTAGCTGAAGAAGTCAACTCTCAGCTCATCCAGTCGAGGCCTATGATCGCTGAGATCACCGATCTTATCCCTGCGAACCAGTACTTCAAGTCAGTCCATCCCGGCCCTCCCTCTCGTTATCTCTTCGAGCTGATCGTTTCTTTTCGACTTCGACTTCAGGTGGGCACCTCTCTACAACCGACCTCTTCAAGCTCTCATCTTCGCGGCTGCTCTCGCCGAGCTTGTACTTCACCAGAAACTCATCGAGATCAACAAGGTCGCTGAGCTCATTGGAGTGCGTTCTTCCCTGCCCCTCTTCTTGTCCCTCTGCGACGCGTCCTGACCTCTCCCGTTCTTTCTTTCGCAGATCGACCCCTCCAAAACCGATCGAGTCTCCCTCCTCCCCGACGACTACCTCCACGGTGTCATCTCCATGGTTAATGAGCTGGTTCGTCGCATCTCATCTCGCTCTTCTCTCGCAAACAAACGCTGACCTCTCTCTCCCTTCGTCTATCCAGTCCCGCCTAGCAATTAACTCCGTAACCCTGCAGAACTACACCTACCCCTTGGTCATCTCCGCCTTCGTCTCAGAGCTGTTCGCTGGCTACCAGCTCCTGAACCTCAAGAACGATTCGTTGAGGAGACGTGAGTTTTGGTCCTCGCCCTCCCTTCTCCTTCGAATAGCTGACTCGTTTGTGTTTCACAGGATTCGACTCGCTGAAGTACGATCTGAAGTCGATTGAGCAGGTCGTTTATGATATCTCGTTGAGAGGGCTGACGGTGAACGTTCCGGCAACGACGAGCTCGTGAGGATGAGATGTTTTTCGCCTTCGAGTTGCAGAGAGACAGACGGGAGAGGGTGCGAGCGAGTCGACCGATAGTATTGAACGGTAGCGAATAGCTAAGTTATAGCTACGAGGAAAGAACGAAGTAGGCGAAACAGATGAGGATGAGAGAGAGAGAGAGAGAGAGAGAGAGAGAGAGAGAGAGAGAGATCTAGAGAGAGATCTAAACGACGCGACGGATAGTCAAAAACTGGTTCCCTTGCGACATCTAGAATCGCCCCGTTGTACCAGAAATCACTCTATGAAAGAGAGGTCAGGCCGCCTCTCAGAAGGAGAGATAGAGGGAAGACAAAGGACCGAGGGAGACGAAGAACTCAGAAGCGGTTTGGCTCCTTCATTTTCGGTGTTTTCCTTCGATTCGGATCAAAAAAATCTTCATGGAAGCCAGCTTCTCTCAATCTGGCGAAGCTTAAGCAAAGCGGTTCGAAAAATTGTGTATCTAAGGCGAGGAAGAGCTTTGCTTTCACCGACCACTCTGAAACGAAGGAAGCTCGAAGCTCACCAACGGCGACGTCCTTCTCCCTTCCGCTCTCGAGGATACCTGCGGCTTCTCTTCTAAGCCTCACACCACTGACAAGCCCGCAGCTTCGCTACTACATCATATCTCGAGGAGCAGCTGGAACAAGGCGATGTCTCTCCGTCTCAGCCCTCGATTGAGCTCGCACCCCTTTGATCTCCTTGACCCCTTTCTCTCCTTCCTCCCTGGACTTCCCTTCCTTCCCTCTTCTCACCCAAACCTCCAACCACCACCATCTCGTCAACACCATGGGACTCTTCCGCAAGAAATCCTCCCACCCTCCTGTGGTCTCCCTTCGTCCTGCGTTGCCCAAGACGCTCTCCCTCCCTGATCTCCACGACGGCGGCGAGCTCTCGCTTCCTTCCCGCTGGCTCGATTCTCAAACGTACAAGGAGAAGCCATCCTTCTCTCCTGTACCACCTCTTCAAGCCTGGAACGGCGGCAGCCATCAGAGGACTCCTTCCAACTCGAAAATGAGCTTCCAAACGGTCAGGACGGGATTTCATCGACCCTTTCGAGGAGGAGGAGGCATGGCAACGCCTGGAACAGCAACGACGAGTCCAACCGCTAGTTCGTTTCAGCACATGTCGAGGAGTATGTCGGGGATGGGGAGCAGTGGGAGAGCACACAGGAAGAGGCAGGTCAGTAGAGCCTCTACGAGCGAGAGGGAGAGGCGGAAGTGAAGTTCGAGTCGAAGCTCACCTTTGTTTCGCCGCTTGGTTCTCGTTTCTTTCTTCCAGCAGCCTACGACTTTCAATCTGGGAGTAGTAGGAGGGACAGCTACCGGGAAGTCCTGTAAGCCCTTCCTTTCTTCTTCCTTTTTTTCTCTTATGTCGGCGAAGAGTCTAGACGAATGGATCGACGAGGCGATTTTCTCCGCCTTCCGCTGATTCTCTCTCTGTTTCCTATTAAACGTCAGCCCTCCTCCGACTCATCCTTCAAACCCTCTCCCTCCCACCTACAACCTCCCCGCTCGTTCAAGCCCAAGTCTCCTCGTTCGGAACCTCCTCCTCGGCCCTCGCCAACTCTCGACACGACTGGACGCTCTCGTTGGAGGTCGATTCGCCCGTGAACCGAGGAGAAAAGTTATTGTTGACGGTGGTGGACACGCCTGGCTTGCCTTTCGTGAGTCGGACGCACTCTTTGGTGGGGATGGAGGGAGAGAGAGCGACTCGGAGAGCCGCGGACTGCTCGTCGAAACTGACTCTCCTCCGTCCTCTCACTTTCGTTCAAAACTCAGGGCGTAGGAAAGGAGCTCGAGCTAGACAGAGGGGTAAGTGTGCTTATGAAGGAGCTCGAAGGTCGTTTGGGAGCTACCATGCGGGAGGAGAGCAAGGTGCGTTGTCTTTCAACACACTTCGACCTCGACGCGTCCGTCCTCGATCTCCAGCTCACCTCTCCCTCTCTTTCACCCAGGTCATCCGAACAACCAAAGAGGACAACCACATCCACCTCCTCATCTATCTCATCGACCCTATCTCCATCCTCCAAACTGCCGGCCTGCCCCTTCCCACTTCCACTCCTCCCCTTACCTCGTCTTCGACCTTCCCACCAGCAGTCCCTCTTCTCCCCTCCTCTCTTCTCTCCTCATCAACCTCAATCCCCTTATCCACCGACAAAAGCCCCAACCCCTCAACTATGCACCTCCCAACTCCCCAGATCAAAGCCCTCACCCGTCTCTCCACTCGAACCAACCTCCTCCCCGTCCTCACCAAGACGGACCTCCTCACGAGGAAACAGCTCGAGCGGGTGAGGGAGGTGGTGAAGAGGGATTTGGAGGCGGCGGGGGTAGATTTGGGTGGGGGGGTGCTGCTACTTGGAGACGACGACGAAGAGGAGGACAACGACGAGGACGACGCGTCTTCGAACGATGAGGAGACGAGAGCCAACGACGGGAGACTCGTTCACGGAACCCCTACCACCACCACCACTCCGTCGAAGCCGAAGATTATACGACTGAGGTCGACGAGGAGCAGTCCGAAACTCAACGGGAATGGGAACGGGAAGAGCTTCGCTGGACGACAAGGGAGGAAGGTCGCGCCTGCTCCTCAACCGCCGAGTCCGACCACGTCGTCGATGAGCGGCGAGAGGGTGCGGAAGTTGGCGTTGCCTCTGGCTCTGGTGGCTCCTGAGGAAGATGACGAAGGAGAGGAGGAGGTGCTGGAGGAGGGGAAGGGAGAAGGAGAGAGGAAGTTCGTTCGGGAGGTGAGTTTTTGGTCGATTAGAACGAGTCGCTCCTTTGGCCCACGAGTTGAGCTGATGTTATTTGTTGTTTCGTTGGTTGCGTACTGCAGTATCCTTGGGGAACCCTTCACGTCCTCAACCCCGAGCATAGCGATTTCGTTCCGTTCCAGCAAGCGTTGTTTTCCTCTGTCGAAGTAAGTCGGCTCCCTTTCTTCCTTTTCGTTTCCTTTCTCACCTTCCCACGAACTGACGTTTGGTTAACTCTTTTTGTCGGTCGTGGCGGCGGCAGCATCTCAAACGAACCACTCGAGAAGTCGTGTTTGAGCGGTTCAGGATGGAGAGGTTGTTGATTCGACGGGCGACTCAGACGCGTGAGTGCTCTTTCGATTTCTCCTCCGTTCCGAAGTTTGCTCGGGCTGACTGGTTCTGTCCGCTTTGGCGTTTGGGTGAGAGAAGTACCGGAAGCGGAGCGTCAGGAGATGATGGGGAGGTGAGGAGGAGTTTCGGTCTTTGACGCGTCCTCTTATCGCTTCGCACTTTCGCTTTTCTTGGGTTCTTCTTCCGTCTGTTTTAGTACGTTAACCTGCTTTTACGTCTTTTACACCCTACACCCCACGGAACTGGCTTTCGGTAGTTTGTATTTTCTCTGCTTTTGACGATGATACCCCTTGGGGCTCTGGTTTCTTCGACGCGTCGAAAACAAGACGAGCAGAGCAAGGCCTTCTCCTTCTTCCTTCCCGAGAAGGTTGACAAGTGTAATCTAAATTGAAGCATAGGTATAATAAGAGCAGCATAACGAGCGATAAACATTTGAACGAGAAGCAAAAAACGGTCCTGACGAGCTGAAGAGGAGAAGATGCGACTGAAACGACGTGAAGCAGACAGATAAACCACGAACCTCTAGATAGATAGATCCCCCTCTCTCCCCAACACGACCAAAAAACATCTCGCTCAATCCCTAACTCCGAAGAACACCCCAGCAAGCCCACCGGCAGCTCCCACGACTGCCAACGCGATGAAAACCCAGTCGAGAATGGCCTCCCATCCGTCGACGCCCCGGTTCTTTTGTCCCGAGTAGAGGAGCTTTTTCCCGAGGAGGGGGAGGATAGCGGAGACTCCGAAGGCTGGGGCTGAACCGAGGAAGGCGAGGAGGGCTTCGAAGGAGGGGAAGATGACTGGGCGGGAGGAGGGAAGGGAACGAGAGAGTGGGACGTGGCATAAACAAAGTTAGCGCTCGAAGTCCACATCGCGGAAGTCCAGCAAGAAGATGACAGCGAGATCAGAGAAGAGGGAGGAGAGATACCCACTCGAAAGGGCAATAATAACCACAATAATCCCAGTCCTCGTCACGACCCTCCACCCACCCTTCGTCCTCTCCTGCTTCCTCCACCTCGCTACCACCTGCTGCTCCGACTCGATATCGTCGTCGTCGTCGTTCTCGATAATATCTGAGAGGTTGGGGTTGAGAACCTCGGAGGCATGGATCTTGACTCCGTCGGGTTTGGGAGAGGAAGGGCGAGAGGGAGCGGGAGTTTGAGCTCGGGAGGGGAGGGTTGGGTTTCGAGAAGGGTAGATGGAGAGGGCGATTTCGACGATGTCATTGAGCATTTTAATACCTAGAGAAAGAAAAAATGGGGCAAGAGGGAGAGGACGTTAGTGAAGAAGAAAGGCAGTCGAGAAGGGCGAGGAGCGACGCGGAAAAGGAAAGAGAGGAAAGAGATCTTTGCTCACCCATGGGAATTTTACAAAGTGGGTTGATGGCTACCATCCAGACGGCCAAGGTTGTCAGGAGGACCGAAACTCCAGGGGTGTTGGCGATGTCGAGCGAGATCTGAAGACGTGAGCGAAGGGTGGGTGAGCTCATCCGTGAAGATGTCGCAGGTACGAGGATAAAAAAAAGAAACACACCTCATCAGAGACTTCTCGTCCGAACATAAGGTATCCGGCTGCTCCGACGCTTCCTGAGGCAAGGAGGGCGATGATCTGGAGTGCGTCGGGAAAAGGCAGACGTCAAAAGTCAGCGTCGCGTCCTCGCGCTCCTCCCACCCCTCCATCCCCTTGCTTCGACCATGTCCTCCCCTCGAATGAGACTCACATAGCTAGCATCGATCAGTCGCCTCCACTTATCCTTGTCCTCGGGCCTCAGATCCCTAACAACACTGGGAACAATCGCGTGTCCTCCCCACAGTGACATAAACAGCCCTCCAGAAGCTCCCATCTTCAACCAACCGAGCGAAGGCCAGAGATCCGTGGGAGCGGGATGAAAGATAGATCCTGGAGCTCCAGCGGGAGCGAAGAATCCGTTGAAGAGGATGATGGCGACGAGGAAGAACGAGGAAATGATCCCAAGGAGGGAAGTGAAAGAGAGGAGGTGGAGAGGGAGGAAGGCGGTCGGAAAGATGAGGAAGAAGGACAGCAGCTTGAAGTGGTTGGAAGTAAGGCCGAGGTTGGGAAGGAGGGCGTTGAGGGTGTCGGAGGAAAGGATAACCAGAGTCATTGTCCAGGCGAAGACCTCGAAGACGAAGAGTGCTGTGAGGTAAGGGCGGATATTGAACCTGTTTGAGAGAGAAGAAGAAGCCACGACGGTTAGCTCGCCATTTGAACCCGGCAAGGGACATTTAGGTGCGAAGAGGCAGGAGAAGGGGACGTGTTCGAGCGCCTTCGACCGCTCGAAGAATCAAACATGATTGGGACTTACTTCTTCTTCTCGAAACACTTCCCAATGATATCGACATAAGTCCTGAGGGACCGATCCTCCAGGGAGATCTTGACGAGGATGATGAGACTGCGTCGTGAAGAAGAAGACGCGTCGAGGTCAGCACGACTTCGCTCGCTCAAGAGCGGTCGAGTTCACTCACGTTCGGTGAGTCAAAAATCCAAGGAAAAGCAGCAAGATAGGTCCAACGATCCAACCACAGTAGGCTAGTATTTGGTAGAAACAAAGGCGACAGAGGGACGATTAGCGGGGTGATTTGAGAGGGAGGTCCAAAAAGGTGAGGGAGAAGGTCTGCGACAAAAAGGTGAGGGAGGAGGTCTGCGAAAGGCTAGACTTACCGATGGCTAATGGGCATGCTAGCAGCCCAGTTCCTACGAGATCACCAACGGTATTGAAGAGCTGTAGGAGGATAAGCCGTTGAAGTCAGCAAGGGGCTCAGCGGGTCTCCCGCCGCCAAGAAGAAGTAAGTTTTTCCTCGAGCAAGGTAGAGCTATCAACCGGAGGATTTTGAAGTCACTCGGCTCTCCATAATCGAGCAGCAAGCTGGAACGAGCTCGTTGAAGACTTGAGCTTGAACGCCGTCCAGCGGAGGAAGAGCTTCTCGCCTTCGCCGGCTCTTTTTGACCTTCCTTCCAACTTCAACCTCCCCATCTTCCTGCGAGCGAATACTGGTACAAGCAGCACCACTAGACGCTCGACTCCTAGCTCATAAGAAGGAATTCAAAGCAAAGGGCCGATTATGTAGAACTCACCGCCTGCCAAAATGTCGACCTTCCTTCCTCCTCCTCCTCGTCTTCCTCCTCGACCCGAGCGTGCTGACGCTTCGAGTGATCTACTGTCCCGTATCCCTTGGAGTACTCCTCGATATCTACTCCTATCACTCGAGAGAGCATCGAGCCCACGTCCTCCTCCTCCTCTTCCTCGTCCTCTGGATGACTCGAAGAGCTTGAGGCTGAACGGCGGTGGCCATGGCCACGGTGCGAAGGAGGGAGAAGGGTCGAGGTTTCCGAAGGTAGAGCTGAGGAGGAAGAAGTCGAGAGAGCTGGGGAGGAGACCATCGTTCCTTGAAGTTGTCGAAGTGAGAGGTCGTGTGAGCAGGAGGAGGAAGAGGAGAGGAAGGAAGGAAGGAAGGACGCCCATGCGTCGCTCGAAGCCGGCGTAGTCGATTTAAATCTCGCCCGTCGTTTTGGTATATATTCTTGGTCTCGAGGAGATGATGTCTGAAGAGGAACAGATCCTCTCGGTCAGTCTAGATTGAAGGAGGAAAAGAGTCGCTCCATCAACCAGACGATGTTCGACGTTCGACGCGTCTCTCCTCCCCTCATCGTCCTCGTTGGCCTCCTCTCCCGACGCCTCTCCTCGGATCTCACGTACTTTCACCGCGGTTGCCGACGTATATAGAACGACCTAAATAATTCGTGAAATCCAAAGTATACAAGCGGTCCTTCTGCTGCTCCACCTTCAAAGCTCGACGCTGTTCGACCTCAGTCGGAACGCCGACTTATCTTCATCCACGGCAGTTTTAACATAGGTTACTCCTCTCTTTTTCTACGTCCGGTTTTGTAGACTTGAGAGGAAGAGGAAAGGTCGTGGGAAGAGGAGGAGGAGGAGGAGGAGGAGCTGGGCTCAGGAGGGCGAAGAGCACTAGAAGAAGAGAGACCGAAGGAAGCCTCTTCATCTTGAACTGGCTTATTTATGGTCCATGAAGTACCTCGAAAAACACCCCGAGATAAAAATTGAAAGTTTGAGAGGAAGGAGGAAGATGGGAGTCGAACGTCGAGGGGGAAGAAGGACGAGTCTCGAAGTTGACCTGAAACGGTCAAGACCTCTCCGCCTCCTTCCCTCCTTCTTTTTCCAGCTTTTTATGGGCAAGCCAGTGAATCCGATGTCCTCCTCCAGAACTCAAGCCATTCAAGAAATCAACCGATTGACGATCCTCAAGGAGAACATCGAAGCAGAGATGGTGAGCTCGCCCTTTCCCTTCCCTCGTCAACTTCCACGTCGAGCTCATCACCTCCTCCTCCCTTGCTCCGTTGGCCTCGTATCTTAGGAAGGACACAGAGGAAGACTCGAAGCTGTTCGTCGATTTGTCGTTTGGAGTCTCAGCGCGAAGAGAGAAGCTGACCGAGCTCACCTTTCCGTTCCTCCTTCCCTCGAGCAGGAGCAGTCGACGATGACCTCTTCTCTCCTCACTTTGGACGGCTTCCCTCGAGATGACATTGACATTGTGGGTGTTCTCTCGCCTTCTTTGCATCTCGATGCTTTCCTGACCTTCATCTTTCTTCTGGTTCTCTATAGCTCGCCGTTCGACACGCTAGAGTTCGACTCCTCGAGCTCAGAAACGACCGTTCGTCCCCTCCTCTCTCCACTCTCTGTCTCTCCCTAGACCCCCATATTGAGCTCAACTTTGACCCTACTATCCCCATCACAGTCAAATCCATCATGAACCAGATTGAAGAAGCACTCCATCAAGCTCTACCGCCTCCCTCGTCCCCTCCTCCCGCCTCCTCGTCCTCGACCCCCATGGACGTCGACGCTTCCTCCTCGAGTCAGCCTTTCGCTCTGGTCAAGAGTGTTGACGAAAAGGGACCTGCTGGAGCAGCCGTACGTTCCATGTCTCGGATCTCTTCCTTCTCTCTCGTTCGAGGACCCGCCCTCCTCATCGACCACCTCCGCCGACTTTGCTTTCTCTTCTTCCCCTTCATCAGGGTCTGCAACCCCAAGATCAGATCGTTCTTTTCGGGAAAGTTGACGCTTCGAATCACGACAATCTCAAGGCGCTGGCCGCACTGGTCGGTGCTAGCGAAGGAGTGAGTTTGAGTCCTCTTGATCTCACCTTCATCTCTTTCTTCTCGCCTAACTTCTTTCTTCTCTCGGTCTCCTTCTCAAGTCCCCGATCTCAATACAGGTACTCCGAGATGGACAAGTGAAGACTCTGAGCATGGTTCCGAGGAGCGGTTGGGGTGGTAGAGGACTGATTGGGTGAGTACCGTTTCCTTCAGTCTTTTCTTCGTTTCCCGAGGTCGAGAACTAATATCTGGCTTTTGGCTGTCATGCTACTCAGCACTCATATCGTTCCCGTGTGATTTGATGAGCTTCGACCTGTGCTAAATTGCGAGAGGCGAGAGAGCGAGGAAGCTGGGCGACCCGTTGCGATCAGTACGCGTTGGAAAGCGACCGATTCCTTCTTCCCTCGCCTTCATCTTCACTCACTTCCGTTCGTGCTACGACTTACAAAATGAGATTATGTGACTATACTCGTGAGTGCTGAGAGTGGCGAGCCCGGACTTCAAACGGCTGCACAGAGATTCGCCGATAAACTCGACGCGTCGCTGGTCTCTTTGCTTCCTCGCATCTTGTTGTTCGGATCTTTTCCTCTAATTCTTTTTTTTTTCGGCTGTGGAACATCATATCATCGACCTTACACTTTCGAACTAGCCGCGATCCATAATTCTACTCTACAGATGGAGAACGTCGACGACGGCGGTCGTTCGCTCGCTGAACCTCTCTTGTTGCCCTCAAAAGCCTCTTCTCCCATCGTCGAGATATGTATCAACTACTCTGATTTCTAAACTGCGACGTACGAGCACCTCTGGCAGGCCTTCTCCGAATCTCACCTACAAAAAATATACCTCCGTGCCAAGCCTCGCCCTCGTTTCGTTTCGGCAACCTCCTTCTGGCCTCTCGTTCCTTCCTCTCCTCCAACGCCAACAACCCTCCCCCTCCCTCCTTCTTCCGTTCCCTCTCTTTTTATACTCATAGGTCCCCTTTACCTACCTAATCCAAAAGCAGAGAATAGCCTCTAGTGACACCAGTCGAATCCCCTCCGTCGAACCCGACCGAACCGCTCAGTCGATCCCTTCCGCTCTTTCCTCCCTCCCTTTCTTCCTTCTTTCTCACTCAAAAAGTCGCCGGTCGACCCCCCTACTCTCCCAACTCAACCATGATGTCCACTACTCCCACTTCCCTCTCCTCACTCTCCCTCCTCCTGCTGCTGGGAGCTTCAACCGTTTCAGTGTCTGCCACTCCCTTCTACAAGATGGACCCTTCTCGACCTTGGAGGAAGGAGATCGAAGTCGACATGACTCGACGGCAAACTACAGGGACTACAGCTGGGAGTGATGCTTGTACTGCTATCGCTGGGTTGACTTGTGAGTCTCATGGTTCTCTCTCTTCAAGCGAGGAGTTGAAGCTCAAGTCGAAGCTGACCTTTGATTTCTCTGGAAACAGTCGTCTCGCCCGCTGAAGCTACGGCTTGTTTGAACATGTTCCCGTTCAGTGAGACCATCAGAACGAATGTGAGCACAAGGACGAGAAGGAAGGCGGGGCTTGCGGAGGACATGAGAGAGGACGACGCAGGAGAGGGGTTGGGATCAAAGGGAGGAGAGCAGGTGCGAGCGTTAGTCGGTGCTGGGGCAGGTTTTCTGGCAGGCGAAACGCTGGGTTGTAGCTGGACGTCTGGCAGAAGCATAAGAGCTGGTTTTGACACCGTCGATCTTGGTGGAGTGAAGCAGCGAAGGAACAAGAGAGAAGGAAGGAGGAGGGGGAGGACGGCGCGAGCTCACCTTTCAGCCCTCCCATCTTTGTGACCTTCCTTGTTCACCCTTCCCCTCCCTCTTCCACTTTCGACGAGCTCTGGGCCAGGATACGCCCTCCTGTGGCCTCCTGGAAGAGCTATGTTTCAACCAGCGTCTTGCTTCATCGACACAGTGGCTGTCACATCCGCCTCCTTCTTCCTCCCCACGCTCCTCCTTTCCTCTTCTCTTCCACATGCAGCAGCTCACTCGTGTTGTTTTCCTTTGGTCTGTCTCAGATTCTCGACAACATCGCAGGAGTCATGGAGTTCTAGTGCGTTCCTTTTTCGGTTTCCTTCTCCCCTCTCCTCTCTTCCAACGAACTGTCGCTGACCTTGGCTCTTTTTGCTTCTTTTCCGCGGTTCTGACTTTGGGTAACTCCTTAGTACTTTCGAAACCTACGCTCTCAACTCGCCTGCTCCGTTCGAAGGATCCAAGATTGATGTCCAGGCGGAGATCTCGAGGAGTGAGTTTGTGGGACGCGTCGCTGTCTCTTTCGACTCACGCTGTGTAGCCCTCCCTTGCGATCTTCTCGAGATGTATCGAGAATTTACGTTGACGTTGGGAAATAGCTCATGCAACGAGGGTCTCTGGATTCCAGTGGGGGATCAGGCAGCTGGAAGGGAGAGGAAGGCGAACTGACGCGTCTTTTGGCTTTTGCTTCTTTCAGTGCGAACTCAAACCTACGCCTCTGACTACGCCTTCCACTACGACGTCGTGAATACTCTTAACTCTGGACTGAACGATGGTCACACTATCTTCGAGTCTCCCTGCTGTCAGTCGCTTTCTTCTCCCTCTTCGGCTTTTCGTTCCTTTCTGCTCTGCGTTCGAAGGGCTCACCTCCTCTTCCTTTTCTTTCGTCTACGCGTTTGAACAGACTGGGGAGCTTTCCAGTCCATCCTCCCTTTCCCCATCGTCGCTCTCGCTCCCTCCGCCAACTCCTCCCTGTCGGACGTCGAGATTCGCATCGCACCCGACGCGACGTCCATCACTCGAAACCTCGGTTCGAGGTTCCTTGCCTCCTACGGTATCGACGACTTCTCTGTCTACAACGGAGCCTTGGTCACCCAGATCAATGGAATGCCAGCAACGGAATACGTCGAGTTCGTCGCCGACACCGTTACGGGAACCTACCTCGATCTCGTGAGTTTCGATCTTCGTCTCGTCCTTTCGCTCTCGAGCTTTCTTTCGAATCTGACCCTTCACTGTTCCGTATTTTGATCTGAAGGGTGTTCGAACCAACTCTGTCTTCGTGCGTTCTCTGCCTCGTTTCGCTCCACTGCCTCTCTCCTTCAGCGAAACGAAAAGTTGAAACCTCCTTCGACGCGACGACGCTTCCTCTTCGTCCAACAGACTTCGTACCGTCTCACCGCAGCAAGCACCTTCTCCCAGAGGTTCGGAGACTTTGCTGGTATCCTGTTCCCTGATACCGCTGGAGGTCAGTTCTTTCTTTGCCGTTTTCTGCTCGCACTTCGTTTCTTTCCTCGAAGCTGACTCTCGTCTCGCTTCTCTCCCTCCAATTCAGTCAACATGACCGTCCAGCGAGTCAACTCGACCACTCCCGAGACTTTGAACGCCCCCTACCAGTCCTTCTACCTCGGCGAGGATTTCTCCGACGCCGATTCCTAGTTCGTCCCTCTCTTCTTCCTCTTCTTCTTCGCTTCTTCTCGTTTGCTCCTTTTTCCTGCACTGACTCGTTGGGCTCTCGCCTTCCCTTTCGCAGCTACGAGGCCAACTGCGCTGTCCTGTCGACGACCAACGGCGGGAACCTCAATCGAACCATCACCTCGACGTCAACTTCCGAGTCTGAGAACTCCGATTCAGTGGCCGACATCTCCACCGCGTCCGACGACGTCGACGAGGAGGAGCCTGCTCAACGAGGCCGACCAAGGGAGAGCTACATCGCCTCGATCAAGAACGACGTTACCGAGAAGTTTGCTGCTTCCTTGCTCGAAAACGTCGTCCCTGGAGGAGAGATCCAGTCGAGCCTAACCAACGACACCGGAATCAAGTTCTTCGTGCTGCCCTCGGATCCTACAGTTGGAGTTATGGTTCGTCGCTCGTCGCGTCTCTTTTCGTCCCTCCACCCATTGACGAACACCGACGACCTTTCCTCGATTCGCTCCCTTCGATTCGCCTCAGATGATCGGAACTTTCGGACCCAGCTCTTTCGACGCCGCTGAGGAAGCCATGGTCAACGGGCTTCTAATCCTAGCTCGAACGACGACGAGTTTGATCATCGACGTCTCCAACAACGGGGGAGGATTCCTGTGCTTGGGACATCTCCTGCATCGGGTTCTCGCTGGACCTGACGTTGAAAATAGTGAGTCTACCTTAACGTTTTCCAGTCTTCGAACGGAGAAGTAGGAAATTGACTTCGGTTCCTTTTCCTCTCCAGACCTTGGATTCGAGGTGAGCTTCCGTCTCAGTCCTTCAAACCGACTCTTCCCGATGCTGATCCGCCCCCTCTCTGCTCTTCGTCAGTCTGCCTGGAGAGCCGCCCCACTCGCTCTCAAGATCATGGCTGCCAACATTCGTAGGTCCTCGTCTCGCTTCTGTCCTCTTCTCTTCTCGAATGGAACGTCCTGAACGCTGAACCTTCTCCCCTCGCTGTTTTCTCAGAAATGCGATTGACCAACACCTTCTACTCTCCCGTCGGATGGAACAACCTCGAAGGAAACAGTCTCTCGGTTAACAACAACCTGTTCTCCCCTGGAGTCAGCGTTCAGGCCGAAGGAACGACCGACGCTCAGTCGACTCGATTCGCCGACGAGTGTGGGTCGACGAGAGGCTACCCTACGACGCAACCCTACGATTTGACGAAGGTGGCGATTGTGGGCAATGGAAACTGTGCTTCGACCTGTGCTACAGTGAGTCTTCGGATCCTCCTGGTTTTCTCTCTTCGCACTGTTCGTCGTCGCTCGAGAGGAAAGGCCTGACGGCCGACTCTTTCCCTCGAATCTTCGCAGTTCACCACCCTCATGTCCGAGCTTCACAACACGAGGATGTACATCTATGGTGGATCACCTTCAGTCGAGACGATTCAGTACAAGGGGATGGCCGGAAACCAAGGTTCGTTGAACCTCTCGCTCCCTCACCCGACGCGTCTTCTGTCCCTGACGTCCTCTTTTCTTTTCCTCCATCCTCAGTCCTCGACTGGGCTGACCTTGACACCGAAATCATCTCTGCTGGTCTCACCGACGACCCTCTTCGACCTCCCCAACTCATCGTCAACGGAAACGCGTGAGTCGACACTTTCTCTTTGCGCTCTCACGTCGCAGAGATCTCCTGACACTCAACTCCCTTCGATTTTGACAGCCGACACAACTGGAGAATCGCATACTCGTGGATCAACAAGAACAACCCTATTGGTGAGTCATCAAGAAGTGCACCGAAGCGAGAGCCGGTCGTGAGATTGAAACAAACAGAACTGATGCCTCTTGACACGTCGTTTCTTTTCTCGCCTTGCAGCCTACCAGAACGAGGTGAGTCTCTGGGTCTTTGATAGATTACTCGAGACTCGAGTCACTAACAGCTCCTCTCTGCTCTCCTCGTCCACAGGCTGCGACGGTCAGGATTCCGTTGACGCTCGCGACCTACAACAACCCCGAGGCCGTTCGTCCCTTACTTTTTCTCGCAAATCAAACCCCCTGCTGACTTAGATCTTACTACTCTCCTTTAGATCTGGACTCAAGTCGCTGCTGATCTCAAAGCGAACCCTCAATCTGCGTCGTCGGGAGCGAGTGCGTCCGCCACCAACACCGCTTCGAATCCCGGAGCTACTGGATCAAGTCAGTCTGGAGCTGCTTCCCCGATACGGTCGACGACTCCTTGGATCGGAGGGCTCGTCTCGCTTCTCGCTGGAGTCGTGATGATGGCTTGAACGATCCTCTGCGCCTTTCCTTCCCGCTTTGGCACTTCATCTTTCCTTTCATCCGTCCCAAACTATTATCTTGCGTATCTCATCTGCTTCTCTATCGGTCACTCTCTTTTTTTCCTTCGCTTGTTATGTTCATCCTTCAGCTCGGTTCTCTTGCTTTGCTCTCTTTCACTTTGTACTTCACTCCTTCAGGCGCGTCTCGATCTCAAAAAAGGACGGTTCATCTCTCTCTTGCGTATGCTTCACTCTCCTTACTTCTCCCGTAAGCTCTTCTTGATATCTAAAGGATCTCGATCGCCTGCATTAGCTCCTGCTTCGGACCATATGAAGAGGGGGAAGTCGGAAGCGACGACGCCCAGCGGTCGATCCTCCTCCCTCTTGTGTTTTTCTCTCAGCTCTCCCTCCCTCTGACCTCCAACCTTCATCCCAAAACCCACACTCGTTTTTTTCTTCTCCTCTTTCCCTTCTCGCCATGGTACTGGATCGACCTTGGATGCACTTCAGGGAGCCTGAGAGTCCTCACAGCGTGAGTCGCTCATTTTCTCGTCTCGTTCCTGGCCGTCTTGGAGTTTGGGCTGACCTTCTTCCCTCGTTCGTGTTGACAGTTGAGTGATGTCTACATGGATTTCCCTCGAGTTCAGAGAAGCTTCAGGAACATCGCTCTGTAAGGTCCTTCGCCACTCTATGGAAACAACCTGGGGGAGACGGAGAGGGAGAAAACGCGACGAAATCGTCCGGCCGGATTGGGTCGACTCGAGCTCACCTTTCCTTTGCTTCCTTCCCCCGTCCTTCAGCTTCCTAGCCTTTGTCCTCGTTCCCTTCTTCGTTCGACTCGGAACATCAGCCGTCTACATCTTCAACGCCTCCCACATCGTTCAAGAATCTTCAGCCTTCTCAACATGCGTTCAAGACGAGCGTTGTGGGCTGGCCTCCTCTCTCGCCTCCAACGGTCGATTCAGATGGATCTACCTCGCCTTCACTATCCTCTCACTTCTAACAGTGAGATGTCCCTTCCTTGCTATCGTCTGAAGCCAAGTCCAGAATCGGAAAGCTCAGCTGAACCCTGTTTTCTTTTGCGAAGTCCCTGGCGATGAAGGCCGTCGCTCTTTCAGTTTTCCGTAACGATCGAGTCGACGGAATAGTGTCGAACCCTGCAGCTTTCCAGATCGCTTCTCTGTGTGAGTCCAGACACGGTGTTTATAGTAGAGGAGAGGAACTACCAGCTGAGCTGACTGAGATCGCTCGAACCAATACTGTAGTCTCCCTCGTACATGTACTCCCTCGACCGTTTCATCCTCCTCTCGGAACTTCGAGGATCCATTTGCTCTCCACCCTTCTTCGCTGGAGAGCTCTTGAGGCAACTCAGATGTGAGCATGCTCGCTTCTATCAAGTTCTCGTCTCTCTGACCTCTCAATCCTTCGTTCCATAGGGAAAACCTTTCCCGTCCTCGCGTCCTTCCCTCTCCAACTCTTCAACTGGATCGTCGTCAAAACCTGGATGGGACAAGCCAGTGAACCGACGGATCACTGGACTTTCATCTTCTCTCTCGCCTTCTACTTCATCTTCGACCTCGTTCCTTTCCTCCTCGCCGTGATGGCTTACACGCCGACTCGAGGCGCTTTCACGCACACTAAACTCAGGGTGAGCTTTCCCTCCTCTTCGTCCTCTCTCTCTGTCGGTCTCAACCTGACTCGCTTTCTTTCGTTTTCTATCCGCAGAGATACCTCTGCTACCATCTCGAGCAAGTGAGTTCCCCATTTCGGAGCGGGAACGAGCGACGCGTCTGAGGAAGTGACGAGCTGACCTCCCTTTGTTCTTCTGCTCTCAGAATGTCAAAGCTGCTCAAGGTTTACACGAAGTAGTCCAGTCCTCGAAAGATTCGGTGGAGAAGGCTTGAGAGGCCTTTCGGTGGTGCGGGCGTTGTAGTTTTCGCTTTTCGTTTTCGACTCTCACTTTCTGTTGTTTCTCGCACTGGACTATATTTTTAGACAGACTCACCTTTCTCTTTAACTTAACGGACTACAACGCAGTAGCTTTCAGAACCTATGGATACCCTCTTCGAGACGTCGGCGGTGGAAGAACGAAGACGACGCGTCTTTCATGAGCGATGCCTCTCCCTCCCTTGCTCTCTCAATTTTTCCCTCTCTCTCGAATCGGACGACGTAGGAGAAGGAAAGCAAGTGTCGTAAGAGAACGTTTGTACTGTAGATAAGTAGGTCCGAGAAGAAGAGTAGCAAAGGAAGGAGAGTCTGTGAGATCGCTCGATGTCCAAGGAAGAAAATGAAAGGAAAGGCAAGGCTAAGCGACAGATGTTGAGCGAGGTGCGGGAAAGAAAGGTATAAAGAGACGAAGATAGAGAGTCCAGTTCCGAGAGGTCCATGATAACGAGAGGATAGAAGAAGCGACGAAAGAGCGAAGCAAAAGCAAGGGAAGGTCGAGAGAGGCGTCAAACGCGTTCTAAGCAGAGTCCGAGGGAAGCTCGTATCTGAGAGAATGAACCAAAGTCAGCAACAAAAACGGCAGGGAAAAGAAAAAGAGGGCGGCGAGACTCACGGGCAAGCAATACTGCTGATCTGCTGGCTGACGGTTGTCGCTCCAATCCTGCCGGAGGCCTTCGAAGTGAGCGTGAGCTTGACGTTCAGCGTCGGACGAACAGTTCCAGTATAGATGTGAGCACAGGCGGTATAGTAATTGTTCCCTGGGGCGAAGGTCGTCGAAGAAAGGGAAGGAGAAAGAAAAGCGACGCGTCAACGAAAGAACGGAAGAGAGGCGAGGACAGAGAACAAACAAGTAGTATCCGAGGAGTTGATAGCAGCGTAGGAGAACGTCACTGGGATGTTGAAGTTGGTGATCGTCTTGGCCTTGAAAGTTCCAGACCAGGTTCCGTTGGCGACTTGACGACCTGTTCCCAAATCGGAGACGATGGCAGAGATCGAGGTGAGGTGGACAGGGATGTACGTGGACTCGCTATCGGCTGGATGAGGAGAAGGGGACGAAAGAAGGTCAGAGATGATTATCTCATGTGAAGAAAGTACGGAGAAAGACGAACCTGCTAAAGAGACGAGAGCTGGGAAGGAGAAGTTGGCGGGAGTTCGACTAAAGAGGATGGTGTCGGAAGTGTTGGTAGCGCCTTCGATGGCTTGAATGGGCTGAGTGGTATCGAATTCGTAGGAAGGGATCTACACAAGGAAGGAAGGGCGAAGAAACAGAGGCGAGTGGAAGAAATCAGGGTCGGACGCGTCGAGCCAAGGAAGAACCGCGACTCACTCGAGGGATCACGAAGTACACCGTCAGTCCGACGCTAGAATGAGAGGAAGAGAGTCGTCAGCTTCAACCTGTCGATGATCTGAGTAGGTCGAAACAAGCGTCGTAGAGACTCACGCGATGCAAAGCCCGAACGTTCCCCAGACCAACAACTGCCTCAAACTCGCACCCCAGCACTGCCTGTCCTCGTCCCTTTTGAACCTCTTCCACATCCTATCCCTCTTCTCCTGCTGAGCCTCCTTTTTCCCTTGCTTCGAGAGACTGTGAAGCTCTGAACGTTTCCAGCTGATTGACGAAAACGAGGTCAAGAGGACGAAGCGTGAGCGTCTCCATTTCGTCTCCCTAGAACGTCCTTCCTTCCACTGATCCCTTCCCTCGAACGCAGATACTGCAACGATGTACTCACTCAGCTCCCAAAACAGGCACCGTCACCAGCTCCGAGGTCTCCAACTGAGCAGCGGACATGGCTTTCCCTCCGTAGACGGACCCTCCTTGGATCGACTTGGCTGAGGACGAGTAGTTTGGACCTGAAGGGACGATGGGTTGACCTTCTCCGTAAGTTGAGATGGGTCGGTAGGATTTGGAGGAGCTGTGGGATAAAAACGGCGAAGGGAAGGAGAAAGGGTGAGCTCGAGAGCTTGGGCTGGGAGGAAGGAGGGTCGAGAGAGCTGTGGGTCGAAGACGAACCGATCGTTGTTAGGCCCTCCTCCTCCTCGAGAAGGAGGAGCGATGGATGAGCTTGAGATCCCAGAAGTGAGAGGAGCGGTGGAGTAGCGAGGACCGGTGTTGTTGAAGTCTGCGAGGAATTTGGGGAAAGGGAAGGAGGAGGAGAGGGGTCAGCTCGGGAAACGGAGGGAGGGATCGTGAGAGTGTGAGTGGTTGGAACAAGGGATGAAAGAGAATTTGAACCCTTCCTTGATAGAAGAGCAGCGTAGAGTATCCAAAGATGACTGTACGAGCACAGAAGGGCGACAACGAAGCAAAAAGAACGCTGGCTCGCGAGCGACTCCTTCCCCTTCCTTCTTGAGCTCAACTGTTCCCTTTCCTCTCCCTCCCAGACAACCCAACCAGCTCTTCCTAGCCCCTACAAGCTCCACATAGACTCACCAGCATAAACGTCCCACCCGTCCCCTCTCCCTTCGTCTTCCTCCTGCCCATAGCCGTCCTCCTCCTCCTCCTCCTCTCGAGTCGACTCTTCTCTCCTCGCCCTCCCACTCGCTCTCCCTCCTCCTCCAGTCACTCCAGCAGCAGCCAGCGCACTCTGCCTCCTACTCTCGAAACTCTCGTGTTTGCTGTGCCTGCTGGGTTGATCTGCGTATCTCGAGGTTCCAGCTGGACTGTCCTGGAAGGGAGAGGAAGCAGCGACGGATGACGTTGGTCGATAGGGAGGTTGATCTTGCCAGGAAGCAGTGGATTCTCGTCGGTCTCGAGGGTTGTCGTCGTAGGAGTAGTCGTCTTGAGACGGACGCAGAGGTTGGGAGGAGTGGGGTCGGGGAGCCATTTGGGAGAAGGGAGAGAGAGGGAGTAGAGGGAGAGACAGGTGAGGTCGCGGTTGGAGGGGAACGAGAAGAAGGGGAAGAGGAAAGAGGTTGGAGCGGTAGAGACAAATTCTTTGCGCTCGAGAAGGATGAACAAGGATGTTTGAACTGTTGGACTCACCGTCCTTGAAGACTTGATGAAAAAGATTCGCTTCGTGGAAGAGGAGAGGAGCTGAGATCGAAGCTCAAAGGGTGAGCTCGAGCCTCCTCCTCTTTCTGAACTATTGTCGCTGATCCTACCTCGCTGCTCGAAATCTCACCCGATCTGAGTTTTGAAGCTTTAAGTCTATCTAATGGTGCTTCATCGAAGGTTCGCAGGCTCTCAGAATACTCAGGTCGAGCCTTCCCTTGATCTCGTCGCGTCTGCTGGACCGCCGTCTCGGCCTTAGACTTGAGGCATCGAGCGAGTTCCTCTACTGAGGTCTACGATGCTATATCACTCTAAATATTAACTTGGAGTGAGAAACTCAAAGGTGGGGCGAGGAGAGGATGAGGTCGCTTTCTCCTCGCTCGACGCGTCGCTCGTCTTTCTTTCGCCGGCTTCGTAGATCCCTCGCTCCAACAATCCTACCTGAATCTTAAACCCCTCACATTTTTTTTCCTCCTTATCATCTCTCTGCTCCCCTTCTCTCCTGATCTCTTCCAGAACCACCGTCTTTGAACTTCAACCCTCTTCTGACCTGTCCTCTCCCGACTCTTTAGCCGAGAAAAATCTTACAGCTAATACCATACTTTCTTCAATAAGAGTACAGAAACATCAGGTCCAGTTCATCTACACTTCTCCAGGGAGAGAAGGCCTAAAACTGAGCCCAGCCTCCGAGAAAAAACAACCGCGTCAACACCGGACGCCCCCTTCCCCTCTCTCTCCCCTTCTTCTCTCTCGTTGTCCTTCAAACCCTCACCCTCTCCTCTCTCTCTCTCCTCACCTTTCCTCTCCCTTCTCCGCCCCTCCCCTCCCTTCTTTTCGACACCCACACTCTTTTAGGACTCGTCAACAAATACTCCAGCAAGGAAACAACAACAAAGCAGCAAGCCCTCCCAAGCCCTCCCTCGCACTCCTCCCCCCGAAATAGACCATGCTCAGCTCGACCTCCTCGTCGATTCTTCTCGCCAGCGTTCTCCTCCTCCTCGGTTCGGGAACCAGCGTAGAGGGAGCTGATGGGTCCTTGGTGGGGCGAGGGAAGCATGGAAGTGAGATGAGGAGGATGGGAGGAGGCAAGGGAGGACATGCTGGAGTTGTTCACGGAAGGGCTGAGAAGAGGCAGGGATCGTGAGTCTCGATTCCTTCTCTCTGTCTCTTCGTTCTGGGGTGGAAGCTCGGAGGGTTGAGCTTAGAGTGTTTTTGGGGAGATGAAGAGTCTGTTACCGATAGAGAGGAGGAGGTAGGGGACGAGGGAGGAAGAGGCTGGTCAGCTCGAAGAAGCACTTTTCACCCCTCGGTTTTCAGCCTCTTTCTTGAACCTCAGAGGCGAGGCAGGACAGAAGAGATGCTCAACGGAACGAGCTCATCATGGGCTCGATCCCAAGAGGATCCTTCTCGCTTTGCGGGACCTTCGGGGAGAAGCAGAGGGAGAGCAAGGATCGACGAGGGGCAAGGAGGATGGAGGACCAGTTTGGTTTCGAAGCTCGTGCTTTTTCTCCTCCTTCTCCTTCTCTCGTCCTCCTTCTAGTGAGGACTCTAGGCATCTCCCCATACCTCCAGCAACCCCCCAAAAACCTTCCTCTCCTTCCCCTATGGCGTCTCTCGGTCCCTTCCCTCTCTCGACTTCAAATCGTTCTCCTCGCTGCGGTTGGTCGATTCTGACGCTTCCGCTCTCCCTCCCTCCTGCAGAAACGCTCGGATGACCTACTACTACACCGATGTAGGACTGGGAGCATGTGGTCAGCTGCACCAGAACAGCGAATACACGCTCGCAATGAACAGCAACCGTAGGTCTCTTTCTCTGCTTCCTCTCCTCTCCTTTCTCCTCTTCTCCTCCTCTCCGTTTTCTCTCCTGTATTTCGGACCCCTTCGCTAACGTTCCTCATCTTGAACCTTCAACAGAGTTCAACGGTGGATCTGTATGCGGCCAGACTATCACGATCACTTACAAGTTCGTCTCGCCCCTCTGCCTCGACGCGTCTTGAAAGATCGAACGACTCGTCTTCGCTCTTCCTCGAGCTGACTTCCCTTTTGCTCCTTCTCTTTCTCTTGCTCAGTGGAGTCACCGCTTCCGCCCTCATCGCCGATGAGTGTCCTACCTGTGCCTATGGAGAACTCGATCTCTCGCCAGGTCTCTTCACGTGCGTCTTTCCTCGCTCTCTTCCTTCGAGTGCGACGCGACTGACTCCTCTCGATTCTTCTTCTGTTTTATACAGCCACTTCGCCAGCACCGATGCCGGTCAGATCTACGGTTCCTGGGTCTTTGGTACCGGCTCAACTCCCGAAACCACTACCACTACCACAACCGCTGCTGCTCCCTCCCCAACGACGACGACAACAACAACTAAACAAGCCGATCCAACCACCACGTCCACTTCCACCTCGGAATACGTCGCTCCTACTACTTCCTCCTCAGCTCTTCCATCTTCCTCAGCCATCCCAAGCTCGTCAGCTGCCGCTTCGGCCTCAGCATCCTCCTACCTCTCCTCCGCTTCAGCTTCAGCTTCCCAAACCGGATCCGCTGCAGCTCCAGCAGCTTCTGCTTCGGCTGGCGCCTCTGGATCGAATTCAGTCGAGGGAGTGAACATTTTGGCTGCGCTGGGAGAGGCGGTGAACGGGCTGGGGAGTGTGGTGTGCGCGGGGAGCGAGGGGTGCGTTGTGTGAGAGACGCGTCGAGGTCTCTTCGTTAGTTTCGTTTCGTTTCGTTTTCGCTTTTCTTTCTATCCTTCTTTCGCCATTTTTGTGCTACCCTATTCCTATTAAACCTTCCCTTCGTTTACGACACTCCCTTTCTTGGTATCTATACCCTCTTCGTTGCCTATTCGTTTCGTTCCTTTCGGACACCCACTTTTCCTTTTTGGCTTGCTACCTTACCCCTACATACTCTATATAAGTTCACACCCCCTACTATTGATCATTCTTAACTCACTGGCAGCTTCGCTTTTGATCCTCGTCCTGGAAAGAGGAGAGGAAGCTAAAAGAAATGAGGGAGCGGACGCGTCCGTTTTCGAGATCGAGATCGAGTCGCACAACGAGAAAAAGGGAACATCGAATCGAACTAAACTCTGCGCAACTCGACCCCTGGGTAACCGATCTCCTACATCCGAGCTACACGTCTTCATCCGAATCAACACGTCCAGCCTTTCCCTTCCTCTCGTCTTCGTTTCTCAGCTGGCTGTACGAGGGAGCGGATGCTCCTGTCGATTCTGATATTGAGCTCGAACGTTTCCTCTTTCTGTTCGAGGGAGGAAAGGGAGAGGAGAAGTGGACGGAGGGAGGGTAGAAGACGACGACGGTGAATCCACGAGACCAGACGTCGTGTCGAGGGCATCCTTTGACGAGTTGAAACCCAACGACGTTCCCACTGAGACGAAAGAAATGGAAGACGAAGAGTGAGTCCAGGGACGAAGCAAACAGAGGAACGGGACCGAGGAGGAGAAGGAAACTTACCAACCGAAACACTGAACCTCCCTCGTCTTGCATCCACAACCCATAACCCTCTCGTCTTCCTCCTCCTCGTCCGAATCTATAGCCGAAGTCTCACGTCCAAACGGTCTAGGGAAGTCATCTCCGTCTCCTGAGGCAAGGCTCAACTTCGAATACTTCTCGAAGGGCAACGCGACGGTCCAACCTCGTTCGTGAAGATGAGCGTGCTGAACCGACGTCCCTGTCTTCTTGACGAGAAGAAAGTCGAAATCGACGAGGTCGATGGGGAAAGCGGGAGGTAGAAGAATGGTCGAGCAACCGGAGGATGAAGAGGGAGGGGGAAGAGGGTTGGGGTAGAGGAGAGAGGAGGAGGAGGAAGGCGAAGAGGAGGGGGGTCGAAGAGGAGAAGGTCCGCACCGGAGGAGACGTCCTTCCGTCGATTCCTCTGAGATTTTCGACGTGGGAGGAGTGTACGACGGTCCTGGAAAGATCTCGGGGTCTCGGAGAAGTTGAGAACCTGTGCGAAGAGGTGGTGGGAATCCAGGTTGGCGAGTCGGGAGCCATCGCGAGGAGGTGGCGATTCGTTGAAGGGAAGGTGGGAGTCCTGAAGTGGTGAAGGATACCGAGACGGATTCATCGGAGGAGGAGTCGAAGAAGATATCTTGTAGTTCGAGCGGTGGAGATGAAGCGATGGAGGGCGAAAGGTCTTCTCGAAGGGGAGCCGGGGGCAGGTCTCCCTCTGCTCTTTCGGTGGTCTCGATGACGGCTTGAGTGTTGACGTCTTCGTGGAACGACGCTACGTTGGCCAAGAGTTCCATGGATGCGAGAAGGGAGAGGAAGCGAAGGAATGGAAAGGGGAAGAGAGGGAGCAGGAGGAGATGGAAGCCGTTGAAGGTCAACTCGAAATGGGCTCGACCTCTTTCCTCCTCCTCTTTTTGATAGGTCCCTCACGACTGCCATCATCAAAAACTTCGCAGATCTCCAACGTCTTCCCCTAGAACACCCTCCTCTCTATACCTCTACACCGAATTCCCTCCTCGAAAATGGCCAGCAGCGACGCTCCCTCCCCTTCTTCCCTCTCCCTCCCTCCTCCTCCTCTTTCAGCCCCACCTCACCTTCCTCCCTCCCTCCTCAAAGCCACTCTCCCGCCTCCTCTTGCCGTCCCACTCGTCTCTTCCTCATCAAAATCTGAAATCTCGTCCTCGCCTCATCGAGTTATCACGAGAGAGCTTGGTCAGAAATCGGACTTCGAGCGAGTGTCCCTCTCCTGCTCCCCATCAAGACTAGATGACCTTGACGCGTCCGAGAACTGACTCCTTCCGCCTCCTTTTGTTCTCGTCGCTTAGATTAATACGAGCTATAGACTTGGAGCATAGCTGATTTCACTTATGACCGACGCGATGTATTATGTTCTTCGTCTTAAGCCCAACGCCGAGGCTCACGTCGCACTTTCTTGCTCACCTCGTTTTTGGCGAGAGCTTCCATCTCAAGAGCCGAGAAAGATCGGATCGACCCTAGGCTCTCCGTAGGACCGAGATTGCTTTTCTAGCTGTAGCTAACTCGGCCTAGGTCAGCGAATGTCAGCCCTACGGTCGACCCGAGCTTCCTCCGTCTTTCGTCCTCACTTCGAGTTTCAGCCCGACCTTCCCTCCTTCGGTTCAACCGCATCAACCTCAAGGAACGACTCCAGAACCAGATGAGCCTCTCCTCCCTTCATCCAGCCTTCGCTTCCCCTATCATCGCCCCAGGAAAATCCTCAACGACGGGCATGCCCGGCTCCTCCTCCCGGACTTCGTTCTCGCTCGCACGATCCTCTTCTCGAGCTTCAAAGTCGTCCATCCCAGTAGAGAACGGCTCTCCAACAACCACGATGGAGCACTCAACTCTTCCGGTGATCGATAAGAACAGCGAGATCGAGATGGGAAGCCTTGGGGAGCGTGCGATGGAGGAGGGAGGGAAGGAAGGAAGCGTGCGAGCTTCAGCTGGTCCGGGAGGGCTTGAGCTTGATTCGAAGGGACGAAGACCCATCATCCTGGGTGGAAGGGAGGAGAAGATAGTGCTGGCTTCTCTTTTCTTCACGATGTGTGAGTTCAACTCTGTTTACAGGACGAGAAAGATAACCTCCAGAGCCGAGTTTGGGTGAGGCGAGGAGAGGTCGGCCTTTTGTTGAAGCTTGAAACTGACGCCTCCAACTTTTTCCTTCTTGGCTCTGCTCTCCCAGTCCTAGCAGGATGGAACGACTCCTCGATTGGACCTCTACTACTTCCCATGAGAGAGTATTACAACGTTCGTCCCAGCTTTCCTCGATCGTTTCGTTCTTGCGACGCGTTCTCGCTTCGGCTCCCTTGTTGCTGAGATGCACTCTCGGGATCGCACAGATTTCCCTCACCATCGTCTCCCTTACTTTCGTCTTCAACTTTATCGGCTTCCTCATCGCGGCTGTCGCCAACGTCTGGTTGACCGACAAGTTTGGATTTGGCAAGACGATCACTCTCGGTGCTACCTGCCAGATGGTTGCCTACGCGTTGCAGTGCTGGGCTCCTCCTTTCCCTCTGTTTTGCTTCTCTTTCGTCATCAGTGGGATTGGTGAGCGCATATTGAAGGAGACGGGACGAACGCGTTGTCGACAAGAAGGGCTGACCTTTCCTTCTTTTGTTTCTCGATGGTCCATAGGAATGGGTTTACAAGACGCTCAAGCGAACGCTTTCGTTGCTAGACTTCCGAACATGCTCATCAAGATGTCCATCTTACATGCAGTCTACGGTAGGCTGCCTCCTATGGCTTCCAAACGTTTCGACGCGTGTTGATCGCTTCTTCCCCTTCTGCCCCGCGCTGCTTCAGGATTTGGTGCCATGGTCTGCCCCCTTATCTCGACACAGTGAGTGCAGACCGGTTGTTCACTCAAACAGACGTCGGAAATGGGCAGAGGACGAGAAAGGCCGAAACGAGTTCCGAGCTGACCGCCTCGACCGTCCTCTCTCTTCCTGCTCAGGTTTTCGAAGATGCCAAACTGGTACTATCACTACCTTTGCTCGCTTGCCGTCGCCATCATCGTTAGTATCATTCCCTTCCATCTCAGACTCCTTCCGTGCCGCTGACTTTCGTCTTTCCTTTCTCAACAGAACTTTGCCTCCCTTCTCTTCGTCTTCCGCCTCCGCACGGAGAACTCGATTCTCGGCACTCATCCTGAAGAGCAGCTCGCTAACGCGGAAGGAAACGGTCCCGACGACAGTGGAGCTACGATGCTCAAGATCATGAAAACCAAATCCGTGCACCTTTTCGCTTTCTTCACGTTCGTCTGTCTCCTCTCGTCTTCCCCTTGACCTGAGATGACACTCAGCTGATTTAAACCCAATCCCTGTTTTCGCAGTCTATTTTACGTGAGTAGCCTGAATCTGTCACTCTCTGAAGGAGAGGCGGTAAGTTTCGACGCGACGGACAAGCTCTTAATCTCTCTCTCTTCTTCTTGCTCTTTTCTTTCCACTTGAACAGGTCGGTCTGGAAGTCACAATCGGTGGTTGGATGGTCGCTTACCTGATCGAGGTCCGAGGAGGTACGCCTGTCTTCTCGAACTCGAATGGCCTTCGCTGCGTCGAATTGACTCCTTCTCTCCCTCTCTCACTTACTCAGGAACCGCCAACTCTGGATACATATCGACTGGATTCTTCGGAGGTCTCACGCTCGGCCGACTCGTCTTCATCGACCTCAATCGAAGGCTCGGCGAGAGACGCGCGATCTACTTTTACACCGCCGTCGCCCTTGGACTCGAGTTCATTGTTTGGTTCGTTCCTTCGCTCGTAGGATCCGCTGTGGCAGTCAGTTTCGTTGGCCTCCTTCTTGGACCATTCTATCCGTGAGTAAAGAGTCGTCGAGTCTGCGAATCCCGAGTGAGAGAAAAAGAAGAAGCTGACTCCGTCGCCTCAATCTTCGACGCGTTCCGCTGTTCTTTCTTCTCCTCTCAGAATCATTATGTCCGTCGTCAGCAAGATTCTTCCACGAAGTCTACAAGGAGGTGCAATCGGCTGGATCGCATGGTATGCATTTCGGATCTTTTCGTTTCTTCTCGTGTTCCTCGACGCTGAGTTCGTTTTCCTCTCCTCTTTCAGCTTCGGTCAAGGAGGGTCAGCCTTCTTCCCCTTTGTGACTGGAGTTCTCGCTTCAAAAGTGAGTACTCCCACGTCCTCGACTCTCACCTAGACTTCTGGAGATTCTGACTCTCATTGTCTTCGTTTTTCTTCTTCCAGCACGGGTTCGTCTCCTTCTCGTTCCCTCCTTCGTCTCGTCTCTTCCCGACTGACCCGCGCCCCCCATCCTCTTCCCAGAGTCGAAGTCATGCCCCCAGTGGTCGTAGGAATGCTCGTAGGCCTGTATATCTTGTGGTTCTTCACTCCGAAGGCTCCTCGGCACGACCAGTAACACTACGCGTCGAGAGGACTCTCTTTCTCAGTTGGTCGTCCTCGATCTTAATGAGCTTTCGGTATCATGAAGTAGAGGTCCAAGTAAGCCCTCTTCATCAACGTCTAAAAATTAAGGTCGCTAGCTAGGCTAAATTAAGCACACATCCTTCCGATCTCGCTAATCAGCCCTCGAACTTCCCTCTTCTTGGACCAGGTGAGCTTCGACTCGATGATGTCCCTTGCTCCGATGACTTCGAGGTTGGGTCCGAGGGTTGAGGAGATGTACGGGGAGAGGTAGAGGAGGAGTCCGAGGGCCGAGAGAAGACGGTAGACTGAAAATGAGGCGCAGAAAGACGAAGAGGTGAGGAGGTCAGCGACGAGTCGAAGGACCAAGTCAGAAAACAACGAGGCTTCTTCTCAATTTCACCCAAAGAAGAAAAGAAACCCACCAACGTCCTCGCTCTTCTCCTCCATCCTCACAGCCTCCACCAGCGCAATCACCAGCTCCAACACCCAATCTCCTTCCTCCTCGATCTCCACCTCCTCCTCGCCCTTCCCAACCCCACCACTCTTCCGATGCCTCACTCCCGAGATGTTAAAGGCCAACGCAGCTGCAGCTCCTCTAATCCCAGCATCCTCGTGCAGCAACACCTCCACCAACACGGCCGTCAACCTCGCTCTTGCGTTCCTCCCCGACGCGTCCAACTCGGGCGAAAGGAGGAGCGTCGCAAGGGGGAGGGAAGCGAAGGTATTGCTGAGGAACCTCACCGAAGTGATGAGTAGAGGGCGTGGCAGTTCAATGAGGTTCTGTCCCGGTCGGAGAAGAAGGTCCAGGAGAAGCGAGACGGGAGTGGATCTGTTCTTTGACGTCGAGAGGGCGAGCCAGGACGCGACTCGGTTATCGAGGAGGAGGATCCTCCAGAGGTCGATGAGAGGGAACAGGCTGGATGCGTCGAGTTTATCAAAGAGGATCTCGGACCATTTGACGAGGGTTTCGAGGAGGCCTTCGAGGTTGGCCGACGGAGGGAGGGATTTGGTTTCGAGGAAGGGAACGACTTGGGTTGAGAGGAAGGATTCGAGAGTTTTGATTTGAGGAGATGGGAGAGGGGTAAGGAAGGTGGAGAGTTTGGCTAGGAGGAGACCGTAGGCTGGTGGTTGGGTGAAGAGGATAGGCGAGGGGAGGATGGCCTGGACGAGAGGGAGGGCCGTAGTCTTGTGAGGATGCGCTGGAGAGGGAGAGAGGACGTCAATCAGTCCGAAGCTGAGGGACTCTCAGCTGATATTGAAAAGAAGAATGATCTGCTCACGAGGATGAGCCTGATAGATCAGTCCGTCGATCTTCGATTCGAGCTCTCCCTCCTCTCCCACCCCCTCGATCTCATCGACTTTTCGTCCGTCCAACCACAGCACGAATCCCTCCTCCACCTGCACTCCCCATTCCTGCTTCACCTCCTCTCCTCGTCCAACCTTCGTATCCACAGAAACAAACGCAACGTCTCCGCCTCCCCTCGACCTGGCGACGGACTCGAACTTCCCCTCCGCTTGACGCCCTCCTCCTCCTGAGAAAAAGAACCCCACGACGGCTCGATTCGAGCTGAGAATAGCGTGCAGGGAAGCAGAGGAGGTGGCGAGAAGGAGTGGGGACGTGAGGTTGGCTGTTGAGGACGATCCTGATGCTGCAGGATTCGAATTGTTCATGGCCTGAGCGACGACTGAGGAGAGGAGGGACGCTGACGGAGGTGGAGTTGGGAGAATCCGAGACGAGGAGGAGGCGTTCGAGCCTGCTGGAGTGGCGGGACGAGAGTTAGGGTTGAACATCTGGTCGATTTGGGGACGAAGGGCCTGTCCAAACGGAGTGGAGAGGAAGTCGGATGGGAGACCTGACGAGGAGAGAAACGAGGTCAGGACGAGCTGGGCCGTTTCAAAGCAGGGAGAAGGACGTACTGGATATGTAGCTTGGGATGGTACCGCCAGTGAGGAACCCCACGACGTCTGCTGTGAACGAGTTGCACTGCAAGAGAAGGGAAGACAGGAGGAAGGTGAGCTTGAGTAGAAAGAAGGGACGTTGAGCTCGCGGCTCCTTCTTGAACTCACGTTGAAGTCTGGGAAGACAGAGGAGGAAACCGAGGGTCAGTTTCGGTTTCTTCTTCGTAGGATCCGTATGCAAAGGGCAGCGAACTCACCCAGAAGATGATACTGGAGGAACGAGAGGAAACGAGGAGAGCGTGAGCTCGACGCTTCTCAACCTCCCTTCCTCCCTAAGCGTCGTTCAGCGTCTACTCACCTTATCCGCTCGGTAGTGATCCTTCAGCCCATCGATGTACTCGTTGAAAGTATCCTCGTCAAGCCCTGTATCTCCCATCGAGAGCTTCTGGAGCGGAGGGCCGTGCTGTAAGAAGGGCGGAGGAGGGAGGAGGGAGGAGCGAGCGGAGGTGACCAACAACGAGCGTCAGTGAACGGACAGAAGAGGCACGAAGAGTACCAGCGTAAAGAGCAGCTCATGAAGAGTCGAAGGAGCTATGCTCCACCTCCCCAGCTTTGTAGAAAGCTCGAGAAACGAAGGCAGCAAGAGGGTCGAGAAAGGCATCTCCTCCTCCTCCGCCTCTTCCCTTCTTCTCGTTTCCTACACCCTCCCTCATCTCTCTCCTCCTCCTCCAATCGCTACTCACATGCGTACGACCAGGAGAGCTCTCCATAATCCCTTGCCCATAGTAAACCTCCCTTTCGAATACGACCACCGAGGTGTGCCAGATCCCTTCGATCTGCTTGCCCGTGAGAGCTAGAGATAAGGATTTCGCAAGTCCGTTCGAGAGATCTAAATAATCACCATTGGAAGAAGAGAGGCGTCGAAGAACGAAGGGTAGGGGGAGAAGGAGAGGACGAGGAAGAGGAAGAGGAAGGAAAGAAGGGAGGGAGGGAGGAGTTGAGCTCGGACGTTTCGGATGAAGGAAGGGGAGGAGGCATGCTTACCGTACACGTAGAGTTCTACGGGAGCCATCTCGATGTTGAGAGGAGAAGAGGATGGAATGGAGGTGAAGAGAAAAAAGGAGAAGGGAGTGGAGTTGAAGTTGAAAGAGGTGGGAGGGAAGGTGAGGAAGCGTCCCCGTGGACTGATCGGATTTACTTGTCACCACTTCTTTTTCTTTTTGTGCCTTGATTTCCATTTTTCGACTCTCCGACGGAAGAAAACCTTGTCGGCTCGGAACTCGGAATACGGAAGTTTTTCTGGTCGGCGTGAAAGGCAGCAAAGGGGATTTCGACGCGTCCGGCCTCGACGCGTTCACTCTCTTCGGTGTCAGGGAGAAGCCCTCGAGAAGTATACAGACGCCCTGCTTCATTTTTTGTCTTAATGATCTGTTGTTCGGAGGAATCTCTACATTTGGGATTGTGAAGCTCGAAAGTGAAGAAGAGAGACGAGGGAGGTGAGCTGGGCGAGTCGCGACGTGTCCTCCTCCCCCTCTTGCGACTCAAGCTTCCGACTCCCTCTACATTTTTACTGACTGCCGAGTCTTCAATCACCTCAACACTTCTCAGAGGGTCTCTATCGATCCAAAAAAATAAAAACAAAAGCACTGAAGGCTCGGGCAGGCAAGAAGGACAGCGAGAAAGGGAGGGGACTCCGCTGCTCCTCTTTCAACTTGACCTCTGTTTTTGGTCGTAAACTTTGCCGTTTGTCCTCCCAACCACGATGCCCTCTGACTCTTCCTCTCCTGCTTCTCTCCCTCTCGCCAACCTCTCCATGTCCTCCTCTCCCACCGTCGATACTACCAACTTCAGCCGAGGAGTTCTCTCGGACGCTCTTGAAGGAGTCGGCCACACTCCTCTCGTTCAGCTCTCCACTCTCGCAAAGGACCAGGGACTCGCTTGCAACCTCAGTGAGTGCAAATCTTCTCCGTTGTAGGGATGAAAGGATCTACGAAGAGTAGGCGGACGATGCTCCGAAACTCTGGGAGTGGGCGAAGGACGCTGGAGAGGAGAGAAAAGAGGGAGGGGAGGGGAGGGGAGGGAAGGTTGACGAAGAAGGAGCTCGCCTTTTCCCTTCCCTCTCCTTCGTTCTCGCTCGAGTCAGAGGGAAGATCGTTCAGAGCATCCTCTCGTCTAGAACTCTACATCCGTCTTGTTGTTCCCTCTTTCCTGCTTCAAGCGATCCTGCTTCTCGTCTGGACGAAGCCCTGCTGACCTCTCCTCCTCTCCCTCCCTTTCTTCTTCTCCTCCAGTCGCCAAAGTTGATTTCCTCTCCGTCGGAGGATCGACCAAGGATCGAATCGCGAAGGCTATGGTCCTTCAAGCTGAGAAGGATGGAGTGCTCATCCCTGGAAAGTCTGTAGTCATCGAGGTGAGTGCAGCTTTCGCCATTTCTTCTCAACAACCCAAGGCCGCTCGCTGACCACGTTGGCTCTTCTTCTTCTTCCTCCTCCTCCTTTTTTCCATGGAACTCAGCCCACGAGTGGTAACACTGGTATCGGACTCGCTATGGCTTGCACTCTCAGGGTAAGTCGACGTATCGTCTTGCATCACTTCGGCTCTACCGGCAAGGGAAGAAGAGAGGTCGACGAGGAATTTGAGCCGCGACGCTGACTTTCTTTCCTGCTCGTCCTTCCTTCGCGTCTTCAGGGATACCAATGCATCATTACCATGCCCGTTAAGGTTCGTACCCTTCTCCACTTTCTCATCAGCACGACGATCTCAATCCTGACCTTCGATTTCTTCGCCCTCCCTCACAGATGTCGCTCGAGAAGGAAGCCACCCTCAGGTCGATGGGAGCCGAGGTCATTCGAACTCCCAACGAAAAGGCATGGAACGAGGTTGGATCTCACATCGAGTGAGCCCGCTTTGCATCCTCTCTACGAGCACAGCGTCCTCTCTGACGGAAAATCGACTGCTGACCTTGCTTCGAACCCTCGCTCTTCATCCAGGGTCGCCGAACGTCTCTGCGCCGCCATCCCTCACGCTGTCATCCTCAACCAATACACCAACCGCCAGAACCCTCTCGCTCACTACCTCACCACCTGGCCCGAAATCAACTACTCCATCCAGACCTCGGATCTTCCTCGAAAGACCGTCGACGTTTTCTTCGCTGGAGCTGGAACTGGAGGAACCATCAGTTCGTCCCGCCTTTCTCTGCTGCTTCGCTTTCGCCTTCGCTTCCACTCACTTGACGCGTCGAAAACTGACACCCGTGTCTCTCGTTCTCGCTCATTTTCAGTGGGTGTCTCTCGAGGAATGAAGGAGGCTCAGACCGGAACCGACGATGCCGCTTGGAACTCTGGAGATCACGGATTCGTCGTTGGAGTCGACCCTGTTGGATCCATTCTCGCTCAGAACGGAGAAGGAGACATCTCGGGTTACGAAGTTGTGAGTAGCAGACCTTTCTCGTCTCGTCCGTCGTCTCGCAGAACGTCTCGCTGACCCCCGTTCTCGTTCGTCGGTTTCTCTCGTCTTCCAGGAAGGAATCGTCAGTCTTTCCTCTTGTTTGGGCTCCTCTGTGCTATTAGATTCTAACTACTTGAAGACTTTTTTGGGTCACTCGGTGAGGGATACGATTTCATGTGAGCACGCTCTTCCTTTCTTTTCGTCCTCTCGTCTCTCGTCTCGATCTCGTCTTGCTGACTCCTGCCCTCCCTTCTTTGTCCTTCCCGAATCTACAGTCCAGAAGTCCTCAACCCGATCTCGCCGCAGATTCACCACTGGGTGAAATCTACCGACGCTATCTCGTTTGAGTACGCCAGGAAGGCGCACAAGCTTGAAGGTTCGTTTTCAGTCCCTCCCCTCGCCCCTCTGTTTCTTTGTCTCAAACGCCTTCCTTTCGAATTCGCTGACATCGTTGCTTCCCGCTCCTTTTCGCAGGTCTTCTCGTCGGAGGCTCCTCTGGATCAGCACTCTCGTCGGCCTGCGTTTGGCTCAAGGACACTCGACCTTTCCCTCTCGGAGGTTACGAACGATTCGGATCCAAGAAGGACGTCAACGTCGTTATTCTTCTCGCTGATGGAGTTCGGTGAGCCATATCCTTCCTCCTCGCCTTCGTCTCTTTGAAACGCTCCCCTTCTTCGAGTCGGTTCGTCTCGTCTTGCATCGACGCGTCGCTGACTCTCTTCGCTCGCTCTTCTACAGAAACTACCTGAGCAAAGAGTGGTTCCTTCAGCGATCTACCTGGGGCAAATCGGATCTTGCTACCCAGATTGGAGAGATCCTCGGACCTAGGGACGGAGAGAAGGTCGAGAAGGCGCTTCCCTCTCCACCAGATTCCGACGCCGAGAAGGCCGTTTAGATGAGGTCGTTCCGTCGTTTCCGCTGTGCTTTTATGTTTCCTTTTAATCACTTTTGCTTTACCCCACACCCGCTAGATGCTATCGTTTTGCTTGTTCTCCTTCGCTGCGATGGATTGGGAAAGCCAGGCGTTTCTGCCCTCCAAATCGATCAGGTTTTCCGTCCGTGCCGCGGAAAAGCTCGAACGATTGTCGACAGCTCGTCCTGGAAGAGTTGAAGGGGGGCTAGCTAGAGCTGAGGGAAGCGATTTCCTCGAACGAGAGCGTGCGTCGAAGATCAGAGACCCGCGGTCCGACTCCTCGCTTTCCTGCACCCCTCCTCTCTCTCTCTTTCCCTGCAATCCAGATATCCAAAATGTCCAAAAAAGAGAACCGAGACTGTTTGTGCATTCAAGAGAAACCGATAGCTCCACCTCCCAAGCATGAAACGAACGGGATCGAAGAGAAACGAGACGACTGGAGAAAAACGAAACCGTGAGAGTCAGACAGAACGTTGGGGGGTATCAAAATATAGCTAGTGGAGAGGGAGTGGACGAGAGAGAGGCAACAGGCAAGAAAGAGAAGAAGCAAAGCGAAAGGAGGGCAAGAACAGCTAGTATAATGTCGAACGAAGGACTGCGTCTGGAAGTAGAAAGAAACACCAGACCAAGAGTCGAAAAAGCAGAGGAAAAGACTCTTCACACTATTCGATGAAGTGCTCATTCAGCCTTCTTGCTCGTCAACTCTGGGTGGGAAGGGACGAGTGGGGATCCTACCGACGCGACTTTGGGAGGGGTGGGAGTCGAGACGACAGCTTTGGGCTTGGGAGAGGAGGAAGAAGGGGAAGCGTCTCCGTTGGGAGAGGTGGTGGAAGGGGAGTCGGCGAGGGAGATGGATCCGGATTTGGTTTCGTCAGAAGGGATGGAGGAGATCTCCTGGATCTGTGAGAGAAGAGGAAGGGAGCGGATGAAGGTCAGCTTCGACGCGTCTCGATTCGTTCACGTTCGTAGGCAACCTCCCTCCGCCCACCCTTCCTTCGACGACCGAATCCACCAAAAAATGAACACGATTGGAAGAAGAGAACGTACCTTGTCTCCTTCAATATCGGTATCCTCCTCAGTATCCTCCTCGCTCTCGTCCTCCATCCCTCCTCCTCCAGGAACCAACGAGATCCCACTGCCCCTCAGCATCTCCTGCAGACTCATTCCCGAAGCCATCATCCTTCCTGAAGCAGATTCCACGATCCCTTGAATCCCTCCAGCAACGGAAGTCGCAGACGAAGCAGCGGCGGAGGTGAGTCCTCCGGCAGGGCGGTTGTACTGAGGGGCGGTCTTGAAGACGTCAGGGACCGATTGAGGAGTGGAGTATCCGACCTGGTGAAGCGATGAGCGAAGATGGAAGGGAAGGAAGGGAAGAGGTGAGCTTGGATCGAACGCGTTAAGGAAGGAGAGAGACGAAAGACGGGACAAGAAACGCACCTCCTCGTCAACTCTCTTCTTAACCCAAGCAGCCCACTCCTCAGGAGTCTTCCCGTTCAGCAGAGCGACGACAACGACAGTCATGTTGTCGCATCCAACACCTCCGAGCTCGGAATCGGGAGCAAGGCACTTCTCCATCATGTCCTCAGCGATCTTGGTCAAAGCGTCTCCGTTGGCGATGGCTCGTCGAGTGAAGTCGACGACCTGCTGAGAGGTCAGGCAGTCCCAGATACCTGCGATGAGTGAAGACGAAGAGGAAGGTCAGCTTTGAAGCGATCGAGCTCGTGAAAGGGTAGGCAGACGGAAGACGGAAGGGAAGGCTCGACGCACCATCACACGCGACGATGAGGAACTCCTCCTCTCCGGTACACTGGTGAACGATGATATCGGGATCGACGGTAACGACCTGGTGCTCAGCATCGAGAGAGTAGTTCTGCTTGAACTCGAAGTCTCCAACAGCTCGAGAGAGAGCGAGGTTTCCTGTGAGAAGGACGGCAAAGGGAGAAGAAAGGTGAGCTTCGTCTCGAACGAACGGCCTCCTCCGGCGAGGCGAAAGAAAAGAAGACGAACCGTTCACACGTCCGAACTCGACGAATCCTCCAGCGGCAGTGATACGAGCGTTCTCCTCTGTTGGTACAAAGCGAGAGGGAGGTGAGCTCACTGACGAGACGAAGCTCAAGGAAGGGGAAAGGAGGACGAACCCTTGTTCACGGGCTTGTGGTCGTGGCTCAGAGGAAGCTCCTTTCCAGCTACCGAGATGATGGACCGAGAGTCTCCTGCGTTGGCCTGTTCAATCAGAACAAACATCAAGAGGTCAGCTCGAACGAACGTCGAACGAAGACGAGGAAGGAGAACACGGAGGGAAGGAGGATGGAACTGACGCAGATGAGACGGTTGTCGTCCGTGATCAGAACCGACACGGCGGTGCAACCGGAAGGATCGTTGGCGAACTCAGGGTCTGTACGAGAGGGCGAGGGACAGGGGAGAGGCAGGAAAAGAAGGTGTGGCGAAGGTGGAAGGAGAAATCAAATCAGCTCTCGAGCTTCGAACCCTCGGATCCTTCCTTCCCTCCCTCCCTCCGCGTATCGCTCCTTTCCTGGCTATCCTCCAAGCCAGAGCCAGAACGAAGCCCAATTTCCAAAGCGAGCTTGGAGGGAATAAAAGTGGAACGAGAGTACTCACTAGCTCGAAGATCCTCGTCCGTAGAAAGGAAGGCCCGCCTCATAGCCGTCTCGTAATCTCCAGCGGCGTAGGCAGGCAGCTTCGACAGTCGAGTGTGAAGAGTGGCTCCGGTGAACTTGGCGACGGTGGAACCTGGAGGTAGAACAACAACCTGGTTTAGCTGCTGGAAGAACACGAGAGAAAGGGACGAGGGAGGAGGAGGAGGAGGAGGGACTCACCTCCATGTCCATCGTAGACGGCGAAGAAGGCAGGGTGGACCTTGGGCGGCGAGTCGGACGAGTCTTCGGTGGCAGGAGGTAGAGACAGAATGGTAGCGTGGGCATCCTCCATCGCTATCGGATCGAAGAAGAAAAGAAAGAAAGGAAAGGGCGTCAGTCAAAAGAACGAAGGGAGGGAGCGATGACCAAGTTCTTGGGAGGTCGTGCGAGGTGAGAAGGAAGGACCCTCGGGTGAGGTGTAGCTAAGCCTCAATAATAGAGACTATATGACCTAGAATGATCAATTCTGAGCTTCTTGTCTCGCCACAATAAGCTCAGAAGGAGGGAGGAACGAGGTCGACTCGACTCGTTTGGTTCTCCCTCCTTCCTCCCCTTCGCCCCTTGTTCGCTTCTCCTTCAGCTCTCCTTCTCCTTCCTCCCATCCATCCCGTACCTCTCCCTCTTCGGCATCATCCTCTCTTCAATGAGGCCTCCTCGCTGTGCCCACGATCCTTCCGTTCCTCCATTTCTCCTCCTCGCTCCATTCGAGTCCCTTCCTGGACGAGCTCCGCTCCCTCACACGACACCTCTCCTCGCGCCCTCCCTCCCTCCCTTCCTTCCTACCAGCTCCTCGCACAACCAACGTCCTTCTCGACGCCTGATCTGCCTCTGGTACGTAGAACTATCCCAACGACAATCGAAGAAAGGGGAAGAGGGAAGAGGGAGGAAAGAAATAGACGCTTTGAACTCACATATCCGCCAACCCTGCATCTCACTGTAAGCGTATGCGAACCGATCAGAAGCGCCCTGTCCAGTGTGCTTCTCCACAACTAGATCGTTATGAAAAAGAAGACCAAAAAAGAATGATCAGCTCATCTGTATACATCCATTCGAAGGAGAAGAGGAGAAAGAAGGAGGGAAGGAGAGTCGAACGGACCTGGTTCGGAAAGTGTTTGTCCCTGCACGATTCAACCAAAACGAGGGTTTAGCTCCAGTCTCCACGACCTCTGTGAAGACGAGCGACTCACCATATCTGTAGATAGTGTTTCGAGCGAAAAGAGGGAAAGGGAGGGGAGGGAGGAAGTGGTTTGGGTGGAAGGAATGAAATCGATCTCTCCTCTCCTCTCCTCTTTCGAGCTCGGCGCTCCTCCTTTTGGGCTGTTCCGTCATTCAACCCTTTCTGGATATTCCGCTGTCTCTCTGTCTCGAAGTTTCAGGCAGTTTGGAGCGATGGTGTTGATGAAAAATAAGTAAAGACGAGCGAAAAAGCAGAGATGAGAGAGAGGCGGAGGGAGGGCTGAGGAGAGGCGAAAAGGGCAAACGAATGGAGAGAGATAATGCAGGGTAAGAAGAGACAGTAAGGTAGGGTTGGTGGGTATTCTATGAGGGGAGAGAGGAGATATGAGAGGGTGAGATTTAGAGACCGAGTTTCCGTTTCGAGTGCTCGTAGACCTGTGCGGAAAGGGAAACAAAAACGAACGGGGATCAGCTTCCGTTCGAAAAACGCGTCTTCTTCGACTCCCGGAGATTGTAGAGGAAAGGGAGAGCGTTGAATGTGCACTCACAACGTAAGAAATCGACACAGCAGGCACGACCTTCGCCAACGTGACCGTCAACCCCTTGTACATCCCTCTCCAGCCTTCCTTCGAGACCGTCTTCTGCAGGACGTCGTAGAAGCCAGTGTAGGTCTGAGGGTGACCTGTGGAACCCGAGGCTTGGAGTTTGGTTCGGAGGACGTTGATGGCTGAAGGCGAATCGCGAAGGAGCGTAGGATTAGCAAGTGAACGAGGGAGGCGGGAGGGAGAGGCAGAGAACGAACGATAAACCGAGGTAGCTCCTACTCCTCCTGAGATGGCTCCGAAAGCGAGGACGGCGTAGGTTTCGGGTTCGTCGATCTGGAAGTGACGGCAGTAGTTGATCTTCCTGTGAAGTTGGGGAAGAGGGGAGACGCGTCGAGGACGGGAGGGGAGTCAGCGGAGTTCGAGTCGGCTCAGGGACGCAACGGGATCGAGTGAGGTGGGAAGAGATGGAACTAACAGGGTTTCGAAGGTGCTCATGTCGATGGCAGCGTAAGGGAAGACTCCAACGAGGCCGAGCTGTGAAGGAAAGGGGAAAGAAGGGAGGATTCAGCGTCCGCGTCTAGCTTCACGTGTTTCCGACGAGAAAAGGAGAACCAAAACACCCCGAAGATACTCACCGTCAGCCCTCGATAGTACCGCCGGATACCTCCAGTCTGCCACATGGCGACAGCGTTCTTGAGAAGGATCTTCGAGCTGTGATTCGATCCTGCCGTCGTCATGTGTTGCGTCTTGAGCGTTTCCAGCTGGAGAACGACGAGGACGAGCGCAAGCAACGAGAGTCAGAATCGACATCGAGAGTGGGCAAGGCCCGAAGACAATGAGGGACCGAAACAAGGAGAGGAGAGAGACGAAACGAAACGAAGAACTCACAGGGTAGATGGCAAACTGACTCGTCAGACCTCCGATTCCACCAGAAAGGAACCTTGATGATCCGGAGATGAGAGAAGGATCGTCGACCTTGTCCCAGTAACGAGCGAGAAACCGTTTCTGAAGGATTACAGGAAGTAACGAGAACTCGTCAGTCGACGAAAGAGGACGCGGCAGAGGGAAGACGAAAAGACGAACCGAAGATTCGTACGAGAAGAACTTGATCGCTGATTCGGGCATGATTTTGATGCTGAAATAGAGAAAGATCCAAAGAGGGCATGCCAGATGTCAGTACCAACTCTTGGGCGAAGGGTCGAGAAGCCTCGAACGAGCTCGTCTCCAAGGCTCGACGAGAAGAGGAGGATCGATGAGACTCACACATTCAACCCGTTTCCAACCCAGAAACTCCTCAATCCTCCACCGTTGATATACAGCCTCATCGTCGCTCGCTTGAGGTTTTCCAGCCCTTGGAAAGTCTTGCTCACGATCGGCTTGATGTCGGACGCGTCGGGGAGCGTCGAGTCGGTAATGAGGAAGACCTTCAGTCGATCGAATGGAGCGGTGGCGGTTCGTGATACTGTGGGAAAGAAACAATGGGAGAGATAGAGGATAAAGCAGGAAGGAAGAGAAGAGGAAAAGTCAGTTCGGCCGCGCGCGTTCCATCGGAGAGGCGAACGCGACGACGAAAGGGAAAGGAAGGAAGACGCACCAGCTCCAGCGATACCTCCAGCAGCCAAAAACTTCCCAGCAATGTCTACACTAATCCCATTCCCATCCTCCCACTCGTCGTCCTCCTCGTCTTCGTCTTCGTCCTCGTCCTCTCCTCGAATGATCCCTCCGGCCATTGAGTGATGGTGAGCTTCTATCGAAGGCGGCGAGGCCGGTGTCGAGCTGGTACCTGAGCTCGGCAGGGTTGAGGAGGTGGTGCTGGAGGGAGTGGTAGATGCTGGTATCGGAGGTTTCGGTTTTATAGGTTGGAGAGGAGGAGGTGGTGTAGGGAAGGAAGGTGAGAGGTCTCCGTCCGAGTTGACTCGAGCTGCACCCCGTCCGTCAGGATAGCGTTTGCGAACTTGGTAGAACTGAATGAGACACACAGATAAATAGAGAGATGTGTAAGTCGCGAAGAAAAGGATCGAAGAGCTCGGAAGGGAGCGAAGGACGAACCCGATAGATCTCTGGAACGGAAGCGCTCCTGGGCAGCATCAACAGCATGTCCCTGAACTCGACCCAGGTGATCTCTTTGCTCGCTCCACCTTCCTTTCCCGTAGAGAGGAAGGAAACGAAGTCGTGAAGAGTTTGATGGGTGAGAGTGATATCTGAGAAACGAAGAAAAGAGCATCAAGGTGAGCTCGCACGATCAAATCGGAGACGAGCGAGCTCGTAAGCATCGAGCAAAGGAAGAGATGCTCACCGGCTTTCGACAGAGCTGCCGACATGTCTCCAACATCTAGCCGACCATCATGATTTTGATCCATCGCATGGAAAGCATTCCAGAGTTCTGCGAGGGAAGCGATTGAAGAAAAGAGAAGGAAGGGCGTGAGCTCGGTGATGTACTGGAACGTCCGTCTCCCTTCCTCTCCTTCGAGGAGAACCATCTCCCTCCCACCAGTGCAAGCCACCAAGCACGTTGGAATCCCATGAGAGATGATGCGAGACTCACCTGCTTCCTTCTCCCAGAGATACGTCCTGAACTGCTTCCAATCGACGACCTTCTCCTTCTTTGGTTCTCCTTGCTCTCGATCCCAAGGACCCAACCCTTCTCCGGCGAACTCCCGAGCGTGAGGATTCGAAGGTTCCGACGTACAACGCCGTACGAGTTCCTGTTGGTAGAGGGAGAGAAGAGCTTCGGCTCGTTCTGGGGAAAGGGTCGAGGAGAGACCTGGGGAAGGAGGAGGGGAGGAGGAGGAGGAAGCGGCTGATGGAGGTAATGGCGAGGAAGAGGACGGCGTCGAGAGGTTTGGAGGTGTTGGTGGGGATGGTGTCGATGACGAGGGTTGAGATGATGGTTGAGATGTAGTAGAAGAGACCGAGGAGGAGGAAGAGGACGGAGGTGAGGTCGGATCCTTCGCCGGAAGTCCAGCCCAAAGCTCCCTCAGCTTGTTCTCCCTCGCCTGTTTCCCCTCCCTTGCTCGGAAGGAAGTGAGCTCGTGAGGGACTCCAGCCTTGTGTTCCTCGTTAGCGCAGGGGAGAGGAGGAGGAGACGGTATCAGAGGTGAAGGGAAGGGCGACAACCAAGAGGACGATGACGAGGGAGGATGGGACGGAGGAGGAGGTGCTGAAGGAGGAGGGCTTGGATTCGACGAAGAAGCCATCTTGGGCGAAGATTTGAAGAGGCGAAGCTATGCAAGGTATAAGGTTGGATGTAGGGTTGGAGTAGTGACCGAGGGAAAGACGGGAGAGCACGAAAGTCGGGTGGTTTGTAAGGTGGTCGAGGTGAAGGGGAGGAGGGAGGGAGGGAGGTCGAAGAGGGAGGCCTGCTTCTTCTCTCTTTCGAGCCTGGAAACAACAGACGAGGTCAGCAAATTTGCTCGCGTAGAGATAGTCTGAGTAGTCACTGACCTTTGAATGCTGATTCCTAGCTGAAGGAGGGAAGGAGAGGTGTCGAAGTTGAGGGTGAAGAAGGGAGGGGCAGAGCTTGGAAGTCGAACCGATATCTCCGACGCGAAATCATTACAAAAGTGGCTCCTTGCAAGGGTCGGCTCACTTTGCTATCAACGTCCATCATCGTCGAATCTTCTTTTCTCGAGCATGCCCACTCAGCTGGAACAGTCAATGCTGCTTCGAGGTCGCTCTGGCCTCCAGTGCTTGGAGAAGAGAGCTGGCTGGTCTCAAAGCTCGGCCGGCCAAAGGATGAGCACAACCCCCCTTCCTCGGGTCGATTCGAGCAACCTCTCCAACCCAGAGAGCGTTCGGCATAGCTCTCGGCTCTCCCTGTTGTCCATGAGTAGAGCTCAGAAGACGAGGAGGAAGGGCAGAGAAACGCTCAATCGGTGCTGACGGCAAGAGATCATCTGGATTGAGCGTCGAGTCGAGCTCACCACCTCGCGTGCCCTCCCTCTTCACTGTCTACTAACTAAGAGCCCTTCTCCTCTACACTCTGATCATCTCTGCGCAGAAACGTCTTCAAATATCCCGGAATCGAATCTCAATCATCGAATCGCCTCCGCCTCTCTCAGCACAAAGCTCGAGCTCAACCTCTGTCGCTGCCCTCCCTCCAACCACCACCCATCCCCTCCTCTCCCTCGACCATGTATCCTCAAACCTTCACCACCGTCTCAACTCTCTCCCTCCCAACCTCTCCTCTCCCTCTTCGTCTAGCCCTCCAGCATCATCTCCTCCTGCCCTCCTCCTCTCATACCGACACTCCCGAAATCGATCCCAAGACCACCTCGCTCTCCAAACTCCTCCGAGTCATCGATATCTACAGAGACGGAGGCAAGCCACTCACAGTCGGAGTGGAGATGCTTCTGGGAGGAAGAAGCTTGGGTTGTGGAGAGGTGGGTGGGGTGGCGGAGAGGGTCAGAGGGTGGTTCGAGGAGGTGAGCTTGAGTGCTCTCAGAATTTCCTTCCTTCTTCAAATCTGACCTCTCTTCTCGTGCTCTACCGATAATTAGAACGAAGCTTTGCTCGGACTCAACTTCGTCTCGGACCTTGCAACCTCTCTCGAAGACGGATCCACTTCCTGTCCGTGTCTTCCCTCCTCTCCTCGTCTCTTCCCTGCGAAGCTGACCTTCCTCCCTTCCTCTTCTCTCGTTTCACAGTCCTCCTCCACCCTTCTCGCTCTTCTGCTGCTCCCTCCAACGCCTCTCCACGTCCCTCAGGTCGCCTCGTCGGGCTAGACATCAAGCTGCACTGGGGGAGGAAGGTCGTCGCGACTTCCAAGAAGAAGGGTCAGAAAAAGAAGAAGAAGGCGAGAGCCGTCGAAGTTTCTTCTTCCAGTGCTGCTTTGGAGAAGGGGAAAGGGAATCGGGATGTTGAGATGGAAGTGGCTGTCAAGAAGGAGGAAGGGGAAGCAGAGGGAGAGAGCAAGAGTGAGTCAACGAAGACGGTGCGAGTGTATGCGCTTTCGGACGAAGCTGACCTTACCTTTATGCTTTGACGGTGAGCAGACGACCTCGAGGAGTACATAGCTGTATATGGAAAGTCTCTCGCTGGACCCAACATGTCGACGGGAGCGGTGGACGTGCTGGATAAGGCGATGTTTCAGGTGGTGCGGTTCAATCTAGGGAGGTGAGCAGATCCTCTTCGTTTCTCGTTCTTCTTTCATTTTTCTGTTCGTGCATCTAGACTGACCATCTCTGACTTCCCTCAATGCAGGAACTACCCGTTCATCTTCCACAACGCTCGTCTCGAGGTTCGTTCTTTGCTCCTTCGCTCTCGAACGAAGACGCGTCTAGTCGAGTCTCTGCTTTTCCTCTGACTCGTTTCGTTTCCTTTCTCGTTCTTCAGAAACTCGACCTCCAACTCCCCTACCTCCAAAGCATCGTTGGTTCTCTCTCCGAGATCATCCATCGATCTGGGAAGTCAGTCAGGAAGCAGGCGAAGGCGTCGTTCTTGGTGAGTTCAGTCGCGTCTCGATCCCTCCTCTGTTTTCTCCCCTCTCTTTCGTCCTGACCCTCCCCACATCCCTCCTTTCTCTCGCTTTCAATAGGAAATCCGAGCCTCCAACCAAATCCTCATCGAATCAACTCGTTCAGCTCTCCGAAAACTCGCCAACCCTTCTTCCTCCTCGACCGACGGAAGGGACGACGACGAGGACGACGAAGCTGGAAGGGAGCCGTTCTCGGACGAGGAGGAAAACGATGATGTAGAGGAGGAAGATGCGGAGGAGATGTTCGAGAGAGCTTTGACGGAGGGGATGGCGAGGGTTTACTTGAACGAGGTGAAGGCTGGGTGGTTGAAGGTCAGTCTGCGTCACGTCTCCGCTCGTCGCTCTAGCTCTACGAGACCCGATACTGATCTTCGGGTCCGTTGGCCTTTTTTTTTCGTTCTCTCTCTTCGATCCGAACAGATCTCAACTCCTCCGCTCCCAGACCATCCACTCCCGCTCCCTCTCCTCCCACCACATCACCAACCACTCCTCTCTCCCTCCGCTTCACCCGAACCTCAACCTCAACCTCAACTTCAACTTCAACTCCCTGATCTCCTCAACCTCGACGATTTCTCCGACGCAGAGATGGTCTCCGAACCCGCCGACGACGACGCCTCCCTCGGAACGAACTCGAGCTCGCCCTCTCTAAACTCGAACGACGTCCCACTCCCTCTGATCCTCCCACTCCCAGCAAACCACCCTCTTCCTCTCGACGACTCGGACGAAGAACAGGCGCCCTTAATCGTCCTCTCCGCCGGCCCAGTCGAGGACGTCTTGCCAGGAGGGTTCCTTTGGGATTCAGACGACGACGACGACGACGACGACGCGGTGGAGGAGCAGAGCTCGACGAGAAGGAGATCCGCGTCAGCGCTGAGGTTGATCGAGATGGAGTTGAGGGTTGGTTCGATGCTTTCGGAGAAGGGAGGTGGAGGTGGAAGGAGAGGGTCGAGCAGCGCTCATCGTGTTCAGGAGGAGGAGGAGGAGGGTTGGTGGTGAGGTGAGGGAAGCTTTGAAGTTCGGAGCTTCGTGGGCTGAGAGCCCGTTTAGTTTGATGAGAACACGTTGTTCAGTTTCTCGTTCTGAGAACTGGAAGTGGGAAGAAGAAGAGAAAGGACGACGACGCGTCTTCCCTCTTCGTCTCTTCAACCGAAACTCTTCCTCGGTCCTCTTCGACAGTACTTTTCCAAGAACACGAACCCCCAATCGAGAGAGGAGAGAACCCAGCCCATTGTAAATCGAAAAAGCACTAGACTAACGTAATAGCAAAGCTAAAAAGAAGAGATCGAAAAGATCATAAAAAACGAAAACGAAACGAAACGAACAAAGGTGTCGTCCTTCCCCTTCAACCCACCTTGCCGTTCCCGTTTCTCATCCAACCCCCAACCCCTCGCCTTCCAACCTCCCCCTCCCAACTCCCAACCCTCCCCACCCAAGTCCCCCAAAATCCCCCAACGTTACGCTCTAAACTCAGACCCGCTTTCACCCCTCCCGTCTCTCGTTGAGAAAGACGGGAAAGGGGAAAAGCAGGAGAGGAGGAACAGTCGGGGGAAGGAAGGAGAAAAGGGAGAAGAAGAAGAAGAAGGAGAAGAAGAGGAAGAGGAAGAAAGAAAGGGGAGAAGAGAGGAGAGAGAGAGAGAGGGTAGGGACGGGGAAGAACGACGAAAGAGAAGGGAAGAAGAGGTGGATTAAGGTAGAGTTTGTAAAGTAAAATATCGAGAGAAGGAAAAAAGCCAAGTGCTACATAGAAAGAGGAGGAAAGATTAGAAAGTCCGTCAAGCCCTCATCGTCCTCCCGACCGCCAACCCCATCACCTCCGCGCAAAACACCCAATCCACCTCCTCCTCCTGCCCTCCCTCGTTCCTGCTCCTGCTCCTCCTCACACAGCCATCTGCATCGTCCCCTTCTCGACCGCTCTCCCCGCGAACCCCCTCCCAGGCGTCTGGGACCGCGGCATCGGCATGTTCATCAGGAACGGCGAAAACGGTGTGGTGGAAGTTGAAGTCAAAGTGGATGTCGAGGAGACCATCCCACCACTGCTTGGTCCTCCCATCGACGAGGTCTGCTCCGTCAACGCTGCCGCCGCACCCCTGAAGACCCTCCCTAGGAACCTCGAGCCTCGACCCAGACCGGAGCGGGAAGCTCGGAGTCGATCCTGAGCGGCGGCTTCCGCTGCTGCTGACGACGACGAGGGCTGCTGCTTCTTCTTCCTCGGCTCGTTGGCGGGAGGCTTGTTGATCGGGAGGAGAGCCATTCGAGGAGTGAGGGAAACCCCCGAAGATGAAGAAGGAGTCGTCGAGAGGGGTAGGAGAGGAAGAGGAGTTGTCGTTGCCGTTGCCGTTGCCGTCGAAGAACCGACCTGCTGCTGCTGCTGATCCAAAGCCGTGCTCAAAGTTCTTGAAGTCCCGTCCGACGAAATCGACGAAGCCCGCTGCTGGGGGAGCCATCGTGCTGATGGCGGATTCGTTGAAGTCGAAGAGGATGGGGACGTGAGAACGTTCGAGTCGTGGGGAGAGGAGGAGAAGGAGCCGGAGGAGGAGGAAGGGTTCGAGAGGTGAAGGGCGTTGGAAGGCGACGAGAGGAGAAAGTTGGGTGTGGAAGGTCGGGAGGAGGGGAAGTTGAGGAAGGAGCTGAAGTCCAGGGTTGGGGAGAAGAGGGTGTTGTTGGTGGTGCTGGAGGAGGAGGAGGAGGAGGGATCCGAAGGGTAGGCGTAGGGGTGGTCCGAGGTTTGGGTGGGGAAGTCGAGGGCTGGAGGAGAAGGAGGGAGAGCCGACGATCCTAGGGAGAGGTAGGGTGAGTTGGAAGGATAGGAGGAAGTCGAGGGAGATCCGAGGGTAGAAGCCTGGTTGAGGGTGGACGGGTTGTTCGACGAAGGAGAGTAGGTGAGATCCAGATTCGACGACGACGCGGGAGAGACCTCTCCGCCCAACGTCCACCCTGCGTCGTCCACCTCCATCTTGCATCCCTTCTCCTGCTCCATCTGCTGCTGCTGCTGCTGCTGCTGGTGGAATCCACCGACCTGCGAAGGACCAGCCTCCATCGTCGACGAGGACGAGTTCTCCATTCCTCGACCGAGCACACCGACGAGTCCTCGAACGAGCTCCTCGAGCTTGCCAACTCGTCCTCGAAGTTCCGAGTTCTCCCTCTCGAGTTCTCGACGTCTGGCGAGCCAGGCTGGGTTGGGAGGAGGAGGAGCGAGAGGAGCCGAGGCAGGGACGCCGATCGGGAGGAGAGTGGACGACGACGACGATGAGGAAGGGACAGGGAGGGCTGCTGAAGAGGAGGGAGCGCCGTTTCCAAGGGTAGCCTGAGCGAGAGCGAGTTCGAGTTCTCTCACTCGATCCTCGAGGGCTTGCTGGTGGTTCTTCTTGGCGTCTCGAGATCGTTGGGCGGAAGCTCGGTTTCCTGTAGAAAAAGGGAAGAGAGAGAGAGGGAAGGAAGGGAAGAACAGTCAGCCAAACAACCTTTTGATTGAGAAAGCTCCGACCGCTTCACAACTCCTCTGAGAAAGAATCGAGAGGAAGAGGGAAAGAAAAAACTTGGGTTTCGGAACACTCACGAAGGACTCTAGCTCGTCGTCGGGATTCGCTCCTGCAAAAAAGGGAAGGGAAGGGAAAGGAAGGAAGGAAACGAGGAGGTGGAGGAGTCAGTCAGCGGTCGAGCTCGAATCAAGTTCGTCACGATCGAGGATAGATTTTTCGCATCGACAAGAAACCATCTTGTATAGAGATCGGAGACTCCTACGAATGCTCGATCTCGAGAGAAGATCAAGCAACGAGCTCGCTTCAGAGGAAGAGAGGAACGAAGAGAGGATGACATTGACATGCTCTCTTCCCACAGCCCCGACCCTCCCTCCCTCCCTCCCTTCTCCCTCTCTCCCTCCCTCCACCACGAACCTATACACACGAAAGGAAAAACGATGTTAATTTTACTCACTGTGATATCCCAGGTTCATTCACATCCCCTTTGCCCGTCCCTGTCCCAATCTTCTCCCCTCCGTCCTCCCCACCGGATTCCTCCCCTCCTCCTCCACCGTTCGAAGAAGGAGCCACGGAAGCTTTACGTTTCTTGTTGCTAGAGTTGGAGTTGGAAGGAGGCATGCGCTTGGGTTCGAGAGAGAAGAGGAAGAGGGAGAGGGGGTTGTTTTGATTCTTGGGTTTGTTGGGTGGGTGGTGGGGTGGTGGTTTGAGAGAGAGAGAGAGAAGGGCGCTTTGGGGTGAGCTCCCCGAGAAGGTTCCGTCCCAAAAGCTCCACGTCGACGCTTTTCTTGCTGGTGAGTAACCAAGCTGCGATGGATTCAATCAAATTTGGGAAACGTTTAGTAGCGAGGAGGAAGTTTAGTAGATACGGGACATGAGAACGATGGGAGGAGGAAATTATGTGTATCATTCGAGAAGTGGGAGAAAGAAGGACCCAAAGGCGAGCTAGGGAGGGCTGAAAGAGAGAACGGTCGCTCAGGCTTTGCCCTTTTCTTGCTTTCGAGGAGTAATGGGGGAGCGAAGGATGCATCATGTCCATCCATTCGAAAGGGAGCTTTCGCTCAGTCCTGCGAAGCGAGCAGATGAAAAAAAGGGACAGAGTCAGTAACAACGACGACGACGACGACGCGCCGAACTGGATCGTTTCGAGAACAGAGAAGAAGGAGGAGAGAACAACTCACTCGAAAGACCGGGACCGTACCGAGTTTCACTCCTTGAAGCTATCGAATATCGGTGAGAGGCTCGAACTGAAGAAAGAGAGGAGGGGAAAGAAAGGCGAAGCGCGTCAGGTTCGGTTCGACAACTCGACGCGTCGAAAGATTAGGATCTGAGGAGGCAAACCTTCGAAACGAACGATCCAACATCTCAAAAAGACCAAGCGCTGTAGAAGGAAAAGAACAACGGGATCGCTTGAGGTTAGCAAAAGAAAGGAGAAAGGGAGGAAGGAGAAGAAGTAGGGACGAACTCGCCCTCACATCTCGTCTTCCAAGGGCTTAGACCCACCCCCCATCTTCTCCCACTGCTATTCGACCACCTGACGCAGGGTAAAAAAGGGTGGGAGTCAGTTCCAGTAAGTGCGAACGGAGAAGATCAAGGGGAAGTGAAGAAAGAAACCGCTCGACGCGACGAAGGGAGAACTCACAAGTCTTCTCGACTCGACCTCTCAATCCCTCGTCAACCACCCAGCCTCGTCCTTCTTCCAACGATCCTCACTCAGCAAGATGAGGAGGAGTTCTCTCTCCTCCTGGTCCAGATATACGACGGCGAGATCGAGGTTGAACCTCGACGAGGGAAACGATCGACCGAACACGTCCATCGTCCGGACCATCCAGTCGTTGAAGTCTTCAACCGTATCTGCTCCCCAATCAAGCTCCGAGGCGTGAAGTATGATGTCGAAAGGGTGACGCAACGAAATCGTAGGATCCTTGATGATGATCGTGTCAACGGAGGTGTGGAGTACGGGAGGACGCGTTTGATCGAGGAGAGGAAGGAGGGAAGCAGCTTGTCGTTCGGAGCGAATGTCCACCAAGTCCTCTCGGATGTAGATGGCGAGCCGTTCTTCAACAGCTCTCTCTCCCCTGGCGGCGAAGGAAGCCACGAGGCCGTCCCTCCACGGTCCTCCTTCCATCTCGAGGGCGAGAGCAGCGTGGACCTGTCTCCGGACGAGATCGTCGTCCCCCCATGTCCCGACCCAGACCTCCTCCAGATTGTTCAGGCCGGAGTAGTCCAGAGGGTGCATGTTGAGCGTTGGGCCCTGCCAGGTTGCTGACCTGGGTGCGTTCTTGGAGGGAGTCCAAGAGGAGATGGGGAAGGACTCTTGACGGAAGCTCAGCTTCTTGACCCATCCTCTCCTCTTCGTCTGCTCCTCTCCTTCTCCGACGAGGAGTCCTTGAGTGGGATCGAAGAGTTGGATCCACGACTCGGATTGACGAATGATGAGGTGGTGGTAGAGGAAGGGAAGGACGAGTTCTCGGAGACCTTTGGAGACGAGGGTGAGAGGGAGGAGGGGCGAGAGGGAAGGAGGTTCGTCCTGTCGAGGTTCAAGAGGGATAGGAAGGTGGCGACCGAAGATGAAGTGAAGGATGTGGTTGTAGATTTCGATGGGGATAGGACGAGTGGGACGGGAGGAGGGAGGTGGAGGAGGAAGAAGAAAGGAAGAGGAAGGTGAGGCTGAAGGAGGAGGAGGAGGGAGGAGGGAGAGGGAAGAAGGCGAGGGAACGTCGCTGCTGGCCATTTTCGAGGAGCGAACTCGGTGTAGGGGTATAGAGAGGAGGGTGTTCTAGGGGAAGAAGTTAAAGATCTGCGAAATCTTGGATGCTGGCGGTCGTGAGGGACCTATCAAAAAGAGGAGGAGGAAAGAGGTCGAGCTCATTTCGAGTTGACCTCAAACCGCATCTCGCCCTCCTCTTTTTTCCTTTGTTTCCTCACTCACGACCATCTAACAGGCTAGTACTAGAGACTCTTCCAAACCAGATCAACACAAAAAATGAAATAAAATAAACTCTCTCCAGCCAGCTTGAACGCGTCTTTGAGACGATCGTGCGGGATCAGTCCGGACCTCTCCAGCGCCCTCCCTGCTCGTCGACATGTCCCCGAAATAGATACAGGATCGTCTAGCATGTTTTCCATCGTTCGTGACCCTGCATGCTGATCCGGTCCGTTCTATACCGCCCCGACGGGCGCAAAGTAGACCGCCAAAAGGCTCAACCGGCGATTTGGTTTCTTCTTTCTTTCTTCTCCCCACACCACATCTCTCTCAGTCTTCCCTCAAAACCTGCCAGAAGTCTCCAGATGCTCTTCACAGTCGCTCTATCCCTCTTGAGTCTCGTCACCTCAGTCGTAGCTTTGCCTAAGTCGACGAACCCTCAGGTCAGTTTCGTTCCTTTGACCCCTTCATCGCGAAGCCGAAGCTGACCTCCATTCGTTTTGGCTAGGTCAAAATATCGGGAAACAAATGTGTTGTGACTGTGAGTGGTCTTCTATTACACATCCTGCAGTGCGGAGATGAGGAGAAGCAGGAGAACGCTGACTTTCCGATTTGCGTTCACGACGTCTCAGCCCCTCGGACGAGCGCAAGATGATTCTCCTGCCCTCATCTACGCTTTCTCAGTCTGCAGGTGAGGCCGATATTTCTACTACCTATCTAGAACCTCCCTCGAAAGACGTCCAGTAGAGCGAATCGCGCGACGGTTCCTCTCATCTCTTCCCGCTGACCTTCCCTTGCTATCTTTCTTTCAGCAACAAAGCCACCATCGAGCTCCCTGGTCATTACACCGTTGGAAGAGTGCTCAACACTACGCTCACCGATGTCGACATCAACTTGACGGGAACGATTCAAGTGAGTCGTTCGAAGGGATAACAGAGACCAAAACGAAACAAAATAGCCTGACCTCTCGTCCTGACATCACTCTTCCCTTTCCCAGTACACAGCCGACATGGCTTACTGGTCTCCTGCCTCAATATTCTTGACCTACCAGAACGTGAGTATCGAGAACTGAAGCGAAAGGTGGACGAAGGAGTTGTCGAGGCTGATCGGGTTCGCGTCGATGTGCTTTCTCAACCTGGAACAGGCCACGACTTTCTGGCTCCTCTCGGGAACTGGAATCACACTCTCTGGAGGAGGAACCATTGACGCCAATGGTGAGTGGAGTGACGACGGCTAGGGGCGAAGTGGAAGGCGAACAGTCCAGGCCTTCAATTTGGTTAAGCTGAGCCTGGTCCCCTCTCCCTCGTTCGATTTATAACAGGTCAGATCTGGTGGGAGCAGTTCGCTCGATCCGGGAACGCTGGAGTCGCTGGTGGTAGCTCGAGGTGAGATCTGAACTCCGCAGGGCAGAAAGAGGGACGAGCTGACTTTCCTTCGACGCGTCGCTGTTTTCGTTCGAGTCCAGAACCTTCTCTCGACCCGTTCCTCTCACCGTTGGTTTCGCTAAAGATGTCCTCGTGAAAGATGTAAGTTCCAATCCTCGTCCAACTTCAAAACTGCTTCCTTCTCACTGGCTTTTCGTTGCGTTCCGCATGCCCAGATTGCGATTGTGAACTCGCCTTTCTGGTCTCTATTCGTCTACAACTCCTCCTACGTCACGTATGATAACCTCTGGATCCAGGCTACCTACGATCAAGACTGCAAACTCGGATGGATGGGACATCTACCGAAGTGAGTTGATGAGAGTTCGCCTTCGACGAGTCGCGTTTTCCTCTCGCCTCTTCTGGTACTGACCCATCTTTTCTCAAATCGCTTCGTTCGGTCCTCGGTTCGTCTCAGGTGATCACGTCACTGTAAGTCGAAGCTCGGAGAGGCAGCCTCCACGAGCTCGGTTGCGAGATCTAACCTTTCTGATTTTGTTGTGTTTCTTTCTCTCTCGCTTTCCAGATCAAGAACAGCTGGATCAACAACCAGGTAGGTGCTGACTTCTTCTCGACGCCTTTTTTTGTGTCACCTCGAAAAGAACAAGGACACAGTGAGGCTCACCTACTTCTTGGCTTTTCACGACGTGCAGGACGATTGCGTTTCGTTCAAACCTAACTCGACATTTGTGGACGTCCAGAACCTCTGGTGCAACGGTACGTCTTCAAGTTCCTTCTTTAGAGCTGAGCTCGAGATTTTTTGAATGAAGAAGAGCGACAGGAGGGGAAGAAAGGGAAGTTTGAGCTCGTCGCTGACCTTTCTCTCTCACCTCAGGTTCCCACGGGATTTCAGTCGGCTCTCTCGGCCAATACGCTGGAGAGACAGATATCGTAGCAAACGTCTTCGTCAAGAAGTGGGTCCCGGATCATATCTACGCGGCCAACGTTTTTACGAGTTCGACTGACCTCCTTCGTCGACGCGTCGGACTTTCACAGCATCACAATGTTGAACGCTCAGCAGGGTGCAAGAATCAAGGTCTTCGGTGGATCTAACGATACTCAGTTCATTTCCGGAGGAGGAGATGGTTACGTGAAGAACATCACCTTCTCCGATTTCTACATTGAGGTGAGCACGGCTTCCCTTTCCATTCTTTCTCGCAACTCGCTGACTCTGCTCCGTTTCCAGAATACCGACACTCCCATCCTCATCGACCAATGCTACATGACTGTGAGCACTATCCCTCTCCTTTCTTCAGCAGAACGCTCAATTCTGACGCGTCTCTCCTCGACTCGCTCTTCAGACCGCGGCTCAATGCAAAGCCTACCCAGCAACCCTCAGGATCAGCGACGTCCACTACATCAACATCAAGGGGACCTCGTCGGGGAAACTCACCAACGGAACCGTCGTCTCGATCAAATGTTCGCAGAACTGCACTGGTATCACTGCCGTCGGGACTGATCTGCGTCGTGAGTCGTTCTTTCCTCGTGGACTCTCGTTCTCTCAACCCTGTTAGACTAGTCTGACGCGAGCTCACCTTTGACTTTCAGCTCCTAACGGAACCGCTACCTACCTCTGCTCACACATCACCCCTGAGACGGGCCTCGACTTCCCATGCACCGAGGTCTAAACGAAAACGCTTCTTCTCTGGTCTTCGTCTTCTCTTTCTTCACCTTGTGGGAACGGTACCATAGCCCTTATTTCATCTCTCGATCTTGATGCCTTTTCTCTCTCTACGAATTCTTCTCAGGGGCGGAGAGCTTGCTGGGGAGCAATCAAGTTCGAGCTGAAGACGACGCGTCGACCTTTCCTCCCCATTCCCTTGCTTCTCGCCTCCCTTCCTCTCTTCCCCAACCTCGAAAAAAAAGAACGAAAAAAAAGATGGGCCGCATTGAGATCGTCTGCCAAGTACTATACGGTTAATTACTGCTTCGAAGTCGTCTGCTTGATCTTCTTCTTCTTCTCCTTCTTGGGGATCTTGTCCTTCCTCTTCTCTCGAACCTCCTCCTTCAGAGCCTTCTTCCTCTCCTGCGAAACCACGCAAAAAAAAGACCCAAGTCGAGAAAAAACGGAAGTCAAGTCAGCGGTCGGTTCGGTTCGGTTCGGTTCGGTCGATCTTCCCTTTGCTCTTCAACGACGCGTCGTTCCATCGAGCTCAAACGAGTGGGGAAAAGAAAAAAAAAAAAAAAAAAACTCACCTTCTTAGCATCCCGATCCTCATGCCTCTTCCCTCTAGGCGCCCCCTTCTCAAACTCCTCCCCTTCCTCCTCACTCCCACTCCCCTCTCCCTCGCTCTCCTCCTCCTCCTCCTCGTCGTCGTCCTCCTCGTCGATCCCTTCGAACCCGACCTTCTTCTTCCCCGATGCCGACTTCTTCACCACTCCATCCACACCCACGATCCCCACTCCCCCCGACCGAGCGTAGATCAAGTCGGCTCCCTCTCCCCGGTTGACGAGCTCCACGTCTCGCTCGGGGTCGTAGACTTCCGAGAGGTTTCGAGGGATGTAGGACGAGAGGAAGATGGCTTCGTCTTGAGCTTGGTCGATCTCGTGTTGGGATTTCGGGAGGTGCGACGAGGAGGAAGAGGAAGAGGAGGAGGGAGCTGAAGCGGAGGAAGGAGGGAGGGTGAAGGCGGGTTTGCTGGTGGTGGTGGTGGTAGAAGTAGAAGAGGCGGTAGAGGCGAAAGGGTTGGCGAGACTCTCCTCGTCGTTCAACACCGTTCCTCCTCCCCTCGTCGTCGTCGTCGTCGTCGTCGTACTCGCACCTCCCTCCTCCTCCCCTTCTTCGGTCTCATCCACCTCCCCTCCATCAGCTCCATCGATCCACTCCCTCAACACCCTCTCCCACCCCTCCATCTCCTCATCCACCTCTCCCTTCCCCCTCTTGTCCTCTCCACTCCTCTTCTTCTCCCTCTCCACCACCCCTCCCCCTCTCCCTCCCCCGCCGCCCAAGTCGTCTCGAGTGATGAACTCGAACGTTTTTCGAGCCCCGAGCGTTCGGACTTCTCCTTTCGAGAGCTTCTTGAAGAAGTCCATAACGTTTCGGATGTCGGACCGGAGGAAGTCGTACGAGGAAGGATGGTCGTGTTCGACGGATTGGGAGACGTCGATGATGAAGAGGTGGGATTCGTGGTATCTGGAGGAAGGAAGGGGGGAAGAAAGCAGGATGGATGGGGATGGAAAAGTCAGACGTAGGGAGGCAAAGACGACACGCGGAGAGAAAAAAGAGACGAGACGAGACGAGACGAGACGAAACGCGTCGAGAACGAGAAAGAAAGAAAAGCGGCTCACAGGATGTTGTACTCCGACAAATCAGCATGAACGAGTCGACATCTCTGGTACATGACTCGCATGATGAGCATCAGCTCGGCGTAGAGATCGGCGAGTTTCGAGACCTCCATGGCGGGAGCGTCCTTCAGTCGAGGAGAGGCCCTGACAAAAAACCAGAACGAAACGCGTCCGAAGGAGAGTCAGACGCGTCGAACAAACGACAACGAGGAGAGTATTGAAAGGAAGGGAAACATGAACTCACCATCCCTCATCGTCCCCCAAGAACTCCATAGCCAGAACGTTCTCCCTGACCTCGATCGGACGAGGACATCGAACCCCTTCGTTCTCGAGTCGTTTCAGGTTTCGCATCTCCTTCTCGGCCCACACTAGCAAACTCAAAAAAAAACGAAGGTCAGCGATCCCAGATCCGTCTCTCCATCTCCAAGCTCTTCCTGTCCTCGACGCTCCCGAACTCTCTTCAAACACACGCCCAAAAAAAAAACAAGGACGAAACGGAAAGTTGGAACTCACTCCTAACCATCTTCCTCGGGTTCCCCTTCCCGTAACCGTTCCTGAACCTGTGCTCTCCGGTAACGTATCTGTCTCGATCCTTGAACACGAGGATGGACGTCTTGTAGATCTTGAGAGCGATGTGAGGAGGGAGAGGAACGGGATGAGGGTTGGAGGGAGTTGCGGGAAGGGGAGTGAGACCTGGGAGAGCGTGGTAGACGTTGGCCTGAGGAAACGAGCGAAGAACAAACGAGCACGGGGGAACGAGCACGAAGGTAGCAGAGACAAGAACGTGAGCTCAAAACGGAAGACCGAGCAAAGCGACGCGACGCGACCGAAAAAGTCGAAAAAACAGAAGACTCACCTCCTTCCCCGTCGAAACACACCCCTCGACCTTCCTCAACACCCCCCTGTTCAGCATCTTCACCAACACCAACCTCGTCCTCGGATCCAGCACCTGCTCCTGAGTCGCTCGATCGGCTTTATCCTTCTGGTTGGCCTTCTCGCTCGCAGCCTTCCTGTTCACGGACGGTCCAGGAGCGTAAGGGTCCAGGTTGAGCAACCGAGAGAGGATGATGGGGTTGGCGGAGTGGGAGTCACCTCCTCCGGTTGCTTGGGTGGTGGTGGTGGAAGAGGAGGAGGGTTTGGTGGGAGGCGCGCGACGAGGTCGGTTGAGAGCTGGGAGGGGGACGGCGGCGGAGGAGAGTTTGGTGGTTGAAGCTTTGGAGGTTGAGTTGGTGGTGGAGGAAGGGTTGGAGGAGCCGGAGGTGACGTTGTGGTATTGACGGAGACGGTTGTATTGTTTCGAGAAGTCTGGAGAGGAAAGACGAAAAGTGTCAGCTCGAGCTCAATTCCCTTTCCTTTCGTTCTTCGCTCGCTCTACAGCTCCTACTTCGTCACAGAGCAAACGACTACATGCACACACTCTCTCTGCCACTCCGTATCCTAGAAGCTCCAAAAAGTAAACGAAACGCTTTGCACTCACCTCTCTCCGCTCCTTCCCAATCCTCATCATTCACCTCCCCTCTCCTCATCATCTCCTCCTCCTCCTCCTCACTCTCATCCCAAACCTCCTCTTCCTCGTTATCATCATCATCAACCCCATCAGGATAATCGTCCCAAACCAACTGCTGCTGCAACGACTCTGCTTCAGCTCGGAGGTCAGAAATCGGTTCTCGAGTCGAAGGTTGTCGAGTCGACGGAGCGTCGTCGTCGATGTAAGTCACGCCAGGTTGACGAGGAGCAGCGTAGTCGGGCGTGGGGAGAGGAGCAGAGGAGGTGAGGTCGGTGTCGGCGTCGTCGAATTGGGAAGGGTCCGACATTTTGGCGCCTTGAGGGAAAGAAGGAAGGGAAGGAGGTGAGCTCGTCGTTTTTTTGCCCTTTCTTCCTTTCGTTCTTGAAGCAGAAAGCTTTGGACGAGGACTTACGTTTCTCGATTATATATCCGATTCCAAAAGCCTCCTAACGATGCGTAGGTTGAAAAGGAAAAGGAAGCTGGTCTGCTTCAAAGCTGAGAGTTGGGGAGGGAAAGAAGGAGGACCCGGCGGTGAGATTTTGAAACTGCGTCGACCGTTTCCTTTTTTGGGAGTTACTGACCCGGCCTTCCCTCTCGCAAAGCGTATACATATTAGGCATGCATTTGACAGAGGAATCAAGGAAAAGAGAGTGTGCGAGAGGGCGAGGGTGAAAGAAGCAAAGGGAGCGTGGGGTCTAATAGGAACTAAGCAAAAAGAAGGAGCGTACGTCTGAGGTAGGAGCGAGGAGGGTCGAGAGACGAGAAAACGAACGAGGGAGGGTTTTATCTATGTGAGGGAGAGTGAAGAAAAAGTAATCAAAAAGGGATTATAGTTCGTAAGGAGAGTGTGGGTGGGTGGGTGGGTGGGTATGAAGAAGTTCAAAAGTGGGTTTCGAGACAGGAGAGAGACGACGGGATAAAGCAAAAGGGAAGCGAACGAGTGAGCGGGAGAATATGTACAGAGGAGGAGAGGAGTAGAGTTCGTTGGATAGGAGAGTGTCCGAAAGAGAGGGAGACGGTGAAAGTCCAGAAGAGAGAGGGATAGAGAGTGGGCAGGAGAGGGTGCAAGAGAGACGAGGAGCGACGCGACGAGGACGAGGACGAGAGACGATCTGTGTTCGACGACGAGCAAACGAGAGAAGGTCAGCTCCTCCTTTCGAGAAGAAATATATCTCGAGTCTTCAACTCACCAGAACCTCATCACCATCCCACCTCGACTCCCGTTCCCAACAACAACAACCTCCCCGCCGCTCCACGACTTCTCCTGCCTCTTCGCGACCCACACGTCCCCCAGCACCCTCAGCACAATCACTCCTGCCAGCAACAGCATCAACAGCGCCATCAACCTCGACAACCTCTCCAACGCTTTCTCTCCTCTCCCTCTGTAAACCCTCTGTCGCTCCTCGTACAGAGGAAGCAAGGTGAGATCGATCGAATCCTTCTTGCTTGATCTGCTGTTAGTCGTCGTGAACCTTCGAGCGGAGGGTGAAGTAGGCGAGTAAGGTGCTGGAGTGAGAAGAGCTTGTTGGTCGTAGAGCTTGGAGGAGAGGGAGGGTAAGGTGGAGGATCGTTTGTAGTTGCAATTGTTGTTGTTGAAGAACGAGAGGGTTGGGAGGGAAGGCGAGGAGAGGGAGTGCGGGATGTTGTTGTTGTTGTTGTTGTTGTTGTTGTTGTTGTTTCGAGGGTGGATTGGATCGGGAGGAGGAGAGGCGGGAGTGAGGATGAGAGTGGGAGGGTGGAGGTGGTGAGGAGAGGAGGAGGAGAAGGTTGGATGGGAGGGGAGGGGAGCTGAGAGAGAGAGGGAGGGAGCGGGGAGGAAACGGGCGTCAGCTTCTGTACGACCGACGAGCGGAGTTTTTTTTTTGGAGCGAGGAAGATCCGGAAGGAAGAGGAGGAAGGAGGGATTCGATAGGCGGAGATGCTCGAGCTTGTGCATACAACGAGAAGCGAAAGAGGAGCTCGAGGAGGCAGGATCCGTTCCTTCTCCCTCTCCCTCTCCCTCTCCCTCTCCCTCCCTCCCTTCTCCTTCGAAACTATATACAACTTGTTACTCACCCGAATGAACCAAAACCCTCAGCGAAGGTCTCTTCTGACCCAACCTCCCTTCCGATCCGAACCAAAGATCGTTGTTCCCTTTCCCTCCTGTGCTCCATCTCGATCCTCCTCGCCCCGTCTCGGCTCCCGGTTCGATTTCGTTGTCTTCGAGAGGAGGAGGAGAGGTTGTAAGCGTAGGGACTGACGTCGAACGGAAGTGGTGGTGCTGTTGGTGAAGAAGAAGAAGAGAGGGAGTGGATTCTACAAGAAGAAGAAGCAAGCAAGGAGAGGGAGAGTCAGCTCGTAAGAGATAAGAAGAGGGAGGAGGAGAGATCGCGGAAGCGACGACTCGAGCTGAGACAAGAGAGAGAGCTCACCTTCGTGGTTGTCGTTCATTTTTTTTGGGCGAGAGGAGAGCGGGAAGTAGTAGAGAGGAAGAGGGCAAGGTGGTGGGTTCGGTGGATAAGAAGAGAGGAAAGTTCAAAGTCGACCAAAGAAGAAGCAAAGGAGGGACGAGAAGGGACGAGCTCAGGAGCAAGGCACCGATCAACTTCAGTGCTTGATTGAAGAGGGAGGCAAGCGAAGATGGGCAGTGAGTCCTTATAGACGAGAGCAAGAGGGATAGGGAGGAAGGGGTTTAAAGGAAAGTGACGGTGGTGGTGGTGGTTGAAGGGAAAGAAAGCAGATAGGACAGCATAAAAGTCAGGGAGAGCTCGTTCGGTTCCCTGCCTCCCCTGCCTGTGGGTCGGTCGGAGCGCGGAGTTGGGCTGAACGAAACACCTGTCCAAAGAAAAAACCGTGGATGTTTTTGTGTGGCTTGTTGCACGTGAGCCGTACGAGGGTTGGTAGTGGTACTAGAGGGATGGGAGGAATAGCTGAGATACGAGGCCCGGAGGGGTTTTTGAGCAGGATGAAGAGAGGGAGGGGAAAAAGGGGAGGCTCGCCTCGACGACTCGTGCTTGAGAAGAGCCGATATATACGACAGCGATCTCAGGAGACCTTTCGATTGATCTGTCGTCGGATCAAGAAACAACGGGGGAAAGCGTCAGTTCGTTTCGGTCTCGACGGAGGAAGGAAGGAGCAGAGAGAAGAAACGCAAACGACGACGACGACGCACCTTTCCAATGCCTGCTCTCGTCCTGAACTCCACTCTGAGCCTTTGGTGTTCTGACTGCGGGGATAGAAACGGACATGACAGCTACTAGGGGAAGCGTGAAAGCGCGGGAGGGAACACGAATGGCACGCGAAAGGACGACTTCGACGACGCGTCGCCTCTCTCTAGCTCACTCTCACTCCGCCTCTCGTGCTCGACGGTAACTGGAACTCAAACGAACCATCTCATCATCAACCTCTCTATTCTCATCCTCCACCCCTCATCTCAGCCTCCTTCCTAGCCCTCTTCCGATCCTTGTTCTTCCTCCCATGCTTCTTGATCTTCGCGTCCTCCTCCCCTCCCTCTCCCTCTCCTCCCTCCCCAACCAGTTCCGCCAGACCCAACTCTCCCAACCTCAGCAATCCACCACCAGCAGGAGCTTCCACCTCTCCTGATTTCCTCTTCTTCGAGCCTTTCGGTTTCGACGTCGATCCTGAAGCAGAAGACGAGGGAGCAACGTCCTCGAATCCTTTGGGACGAACGAACCCAGGTTTAGAAGAAGGACCTCCTGGTCGACCAGGACCTTCGTGAGCTGGAGCGTTGAGGGTGATGGTTCCTGCTGCTATCGAGGGAGCGACGCGGGGTTGGTAGGGTTGAGCGACGGAGACGGAGACGGAGGGAGGTTGGGAAGAAGAGGTGGAGGGAGCCGAGGAGTCGATCATGGAGAGACCGGGAGCGTTGTTGAACGTTGTGGGTTCGGAGGAGGGTTCAGGGGCGGAAGGGGTGGTGATGATGGGTGCTGGGGGGAGGGAGAGTTTCTGAGGAGAGGGAGGGTTGGAGGGTGGAGGAGAGAGGGAGGAGGGAGTCAGCGAGTTGAGAGAGGAGCGAGAAAGTTCCTGCTAAGTTGGAGTTGAAGATGAGATATGTATGTATAGCTGTAAGATGACTGCAAGATCTGCATTTACTTTTGCCCGTTCTTCAGTAGGAAGGAAGGGCCAATCCCTCAAGAAGTTGAGCTCAACAATTTGAGCTTCACTTCCTTCCCTCTCCCTCTCGAGCTCACCCGTCCCTCCCCAACTCTTCCCAGTGAAACCCAGACCCAACCTAGGACTCCTAAATCTATCACTCTCCTCCCTGATTAAAAAAGAAATCCTTCAAACTCACCTCAACATCCTTATTCAGCCCTCCGAAACTCCTCCTCCCTCCCTTCCCACTCTTCTCCCTCCATTCCACTTCTTTCTCCTCCTTCTCCTTCCCACCGAGCAAGAAAGGCAAGTAACTCCCTTCCACCTCGATTCTACTGCTCGAAGACGACGACGAGGAGGAAGCGTGCGTGACTGAGAAGCCTGGAAGGACCCATTCGGGATCGTCTTGAGCTGGAACGACTCGTTTCGGTTGAGCTGTTTTGGAGGTGGTAGGGCCTGGAGGAGGAGGGACGATGATGGCTGAAGAGCGGTTCATGAATTTGAGGCCGAGAGTGCCGTGGGAGAGGGATTTGGGAGGCATCGCGGGCGAGGAAGGAAGGGAGGGAGGGACGGAGAGGGAAGGAGGGGAGGTGAGAGTTGAGAGGCAAGAAGGAAGGAGAGGTCGAAGGTCAACAGATTTGGGACTAGAAGGTTGCAATTTTCTCTGTGAAATTTGTGCCAGAGTCTAGTTGTAGAGAGGACGTGATTAAGGGCTCGAACATAACATTTCCATGAGCTTGAAAATGATGTAGACGCGCGGAAACAGAAGGCTGATTTGATCCTCTAGCTAGCTCCTTCGCCGACCTCTTTGCGAGTTCGCTCTCAACCACATAGATCGAATCGGACTTCAAAGATCGCGGCCTTCTGTGGTCCCTCTTCGTCCAACGACTTTCTCGAGGTGCCTGCTGCCCTCTTGTCGCTCCTGATAATCCTTTCTCGGACGAACGAAGAAGGGACGAAACCGTCGAGCTCACCATCATCTCTCCCTGAGCACCTCCTTCCCTTCCGTCCTCGTCGCTCCCGAGATACACTCCCAACGATACGTACTCGGTCAAGCTGCTTGCATAAGCGATCGATTCACCTATCTAGCGATCTTGAGCTCCTCCATGGCGGGAGGCAGGGAAGCCCTTGTTGAAGCTCATCTCTTCCGTCTTCCCTCCCCTCCTTCCTCTCCCCTCAGCTCCTTCGCCTATCCCTCGCTTGGCCTCTATCGTACCTTACCTCAAGGAGCCTTCCATGCTTTCGTCAGATCGGTCGGTCGTGTAAGCGAAAACTCCTTCGCTGGCTCGCCCAACCGTCCTTCTCCCTCCCAGCTCACTTGAGATCAAGCCTTCAAGAGCTCGTCAGCGCGGATCAAGAGGTTTTCTAGGCCACCGATAGCTGAATAGGTATCCTCGTACGTAGTGCAACCTCTCCTCGGATGAAACGGAACTCTGCGAGATAGACGCGAGGTGCGTCACGTCGTCTCTTTGCCTTCTCTCCTTCCTCAGGCCTGAGATGTCGCTGATGTGCGTTCTTTTGCATCGATTTCTCTAGAACGATCAAAATTGCAAGCCAGGCATCTTACCCTTCTAAGGACGAAGATCTCACATTCAGGAACCGAACCCTGACTTTCACGGCCTCTCAGGTCCGTTCTGTCCTTTCCCTCCCTCCCCCCCTCTCTCTTTTCGTTGCTGATTTCGACCTTCTTCCCCCTTTCCTCCCCATCTTCCTGCCTCTTCCTCCTCCTTCTCCGTTGCTGCTTTCAAAAACGGGATCAAAACAACCAAGCAGCTTTCACCTCGTCACGACCCTCCTCGACGCCTCGAACGGGAAAGTCGAAATCTCGACAGGCCAACCTCTCCTTCCAACCATCAAGGCACAAAAGGGCAAGTCTTCGGTCATCGCCACAACTTTCGTCTAGCTCGAAACTTGATCCGTGAGTTCAGAAGACAAGATTCGAATCCCACTCCCTTCCCTCCAACCACTTCGGCCTCGACCTCAACTCTTTCCCTCCCTTGTTTCTTGTTCCCGTCTCCCTCCCCCCTCCTTTCCCCTGGCGACGCCTCGCCACGCCGACCTCATATCTCCCTTTCCGGTCCTCCTACACTTATTCTCCCTTCTTCTACTTTCACTTCGCTAAGGATGACCTCTCGCTTCCTGCTTCCAGTCGAGCTCGTCTCCTCCCTCTCCTCCCTCCCCACCACCTCCTCCTCCCTCCTTTCGCCTCGGATGGCTTCCTTCGCCAGGGATATCCTCCTCAGTCGCTCCCTTCACTGCCGAACCGTCTTCCCCTTCCTTCGACGCCAACTCTGGTTCTACGCTGGTCGATTTCTCCTCGCTCTCGCCATGTTCGCATGGACGGGAAGTCGAGAGGTCGCTGGGATGGTCCTCAGGAAGGACGTCCTCGTCTTCGTTCTGTACTGTTTCACCCTCTTCATCCTCTTCAGGCTCTTCAAGTACGTCCTCCACCACTTCTCCTTCCCTTCTGCTCCCTTCCTCTATTGCTGCTTCGAAAAGAGCAACGGGAGGGCCGGATGTCTTGGACGCGTGCCTGATCTCCCTCTCCCCCCTTTTTCGATCCAAAAAACAGACTCAAGCAACAGTTTGATGTGAGATTTTCACACCTATAAGCTCTAGATGAGGATTCAAACTAATCCTTAGCTTCGCTTCCAACAGATCACCTGCTCGTCAGCAATCTTTTCCGTCTTCCCTACGGCGAACCCGGTGTGAGCTCGCTCGTTTCCTACTTCCTCGTCCTTCTCGCACGTCAAGCTGAACTCTCTCTCTTTATCTTCGTTTCCGTCTAGCTCATACGTCATGGGAACGAACCTCGGTTTCACCATCGGAATGGAGTGGTTCTGGCTCGGAAAGTGGGAGAGTGAGTTCAACCTTTCCCGCTTCGAGGAGTCGAGCTCGAGGCTAATTGGCCCACTTCATCCTCCTTCGTTCTTTCCTTCCCCTTTCAGAGTACCAAAAGCTTGGAGCCGATGTCATCTGGTTCGTCGTTCACGCCTTCTCATCCCCTCTTAGGACTTTGATCGTCGTCGAGTTCAAGCTGACTCTCTTTTCCTCCTCTTCTCTCGACGCGTCGACAGCATTCGAAGCTTGTTCTCTTCCGTCCCAGAGTTCACGGTCGCCAACGCTGGTGCCATCAAGAAGATCAGCATGGATCGAACTACGTACAAGAGTGAGTCCTCTAAGTTCTCCTGGAACGAAAACGATGTAGTTCGACGAAGTGGCGGGATTGAGCAACGGACACTGACTCTCTCCTTCTTCCCGATCCCCTGCTTTCTTCAGAGCCTACTGCGATGTACTCGATGCTCAAATTTTTCGGCAACAACATGGTGACGACGGAGGACGAGGAGTGGAAACGACATCGAAAGGTTGCGTCGCCTTCGTTTCATCAAGTGAGTCGTCTCTCGATCCATCTCTCTCTCTTTTCGACGAAGCTGTCGACTCGAGCTCACCACTATTCTCTTCTGCGTCTTCTTTTCCGTTTCCAGAAAGCCTATCCTCTCGTCTGGGAACGAACGTCGTCCAGTAAGTCGCTCCGACGCTTTCCTCTTCCTCGCCTCGAGCTGACCGTTCTCAACTCTTCTCTTCAGTCATCAACAACATGATGTGCCACGAAGGCTGGAACGATCTCAAGTCCGGAGAGTCCTTCACCATCAACCACGTCCACAACCTCACTACCAAGGTTCGTTCGTCTCGTTTCGTCTCCGCTCTCGTCCCGTCCTTCTTCTTCCGAACTGACGCTCTCTGCTTCTTCCTTCCCAGGTTGCCCTCGTCGTCATCGCTGAAGCTGGTTTCGGCCTTCGAATGGACTGGGCTGAGCACATCAAGGGTCAACCTACTCCTGGTTCTCAGCTCAAGGGAGAAGCCGAGCACGCTGCCTCTCTCGCCAGGTGGGGAGGCTGGTTCTGGAAGAGGGAGGAGATGTCCGTTCAGCAGTCTCTCAGGATCGTCGCTACCAATGCTATCCTTCGAGCTGTTCTTCCCAAGGTGAGCAGATCGTGATGTGCTTGGGGTGAACGACGGAAAGCTGACTCGACTTCGTTCTTCCTTCACCCTTCAGATACTCTTCTGGATCCCGTCGACTCAGTGAGTTTTTCGTCTTCCAATCCCCGTCTTCTAGTCGTACTGACCGGTGTTCTTTCCTCATCTCTCAGTCTCTGGGCCGTCGATCGAGCGTTCGGCAACCTCGACGTTCACCTTGGTAACATCGTCTCTACTCGAAGACATCTCATCTCCTCTGGAACGGATTACGAGGAGGTCGAGATCGACGACGGGTTCGACACTGGAGATCGACACGTCGAGAGGGTTCAAAAAGTCGACCTCTTCGGAGCGCTGATCAAGAGTGCTCTCGACTGCGAAGCCGGACCTGTCAGTGGAAGGTTGAATGATAGAGAAGTCATTGGGTGAGTACATCGCTCTCTCTCGCCTCGAAGAAGCTTCGAACTGACCTCTCTCCCTCTCTCTCCGTCGCAGAAACCTCTTCATCTTTCTTCTCGCAGGCCATGAAACGACTGCGTGAGTCCCTCATTGATCTATCACTCCCGCTTGCTTCGAAAGCGGAGCTGACTTGCCTCCTTCTTCTTTCTTTTCGACCCACAGCAACAGCCTGTGTGTTCCTCCCTCTCACGTTCGACTCGACCGTCGACTGACCGCCTTCGTTGCTTTTTCGTCTACAGTGCCTTCACCTTCGCCAACCTCGCTCTCAACCCTCGATGCCAGGACAAGATGTTTGAAGAGATTCTCGCCGTCTGCGGAGGGGAGGACCCGGTGCGTCGTTCTTGCTCCTCGCCTTCTATCTCGAACGACGTTTTGGTTGATATTCTGTCCTTCTTCCCCTCATTCAGACCTTCGAGAACTACGGACAGCTCAAATACACGCTCGCCTGGTGAGTTGCGCCGACGAATCGTTCTCGAACGCTCGTTTCTTCGCAACTGACGGTCTCTTCCTCTCCTCGATCGTCTCAGCTACAATGAATCGATCCGACTCTTCCCTCCTGTCAACATTATTCCCAAGGTTGCCGTTCTTGGGAGCTGGCTTCGACATTACCATCACCACGAGGGCGTTTTCAAGGACGTGAGTCTATCATCTCTTTCTCTCTTCTCCTTTCCCTTCTCAAGAGGTTTCTGACACCTCGACCGGCTCTTTCTTCTTCACAATTAGGTCTGGATTCCCGTCGGTTCCAAAATAATGCTTGACGTCGTTGGCTTGCACTACAACCGTTCGTCTGCGCTCTCTCGATCTTCGCCTTCTTGTTCGCTTGACGTCTCGTCCTGACCCGGAGACTTCTCCTTTTGCCAGCTCACTACTGGACCGACCCTCACGCCTACATCCCCGAAAGGTTCCTAAAAATATCAGCGGATCAGAAGGACGCCTTCTTCCCTTTCGCTGGTGGTCCTCGAGCCTGCATCGGTGGGTCGCCTGTTCGGTTTCTCTCGTCGCGTCGGTTCGAACCGTTTACTGATCGTTCTCTTCTTTTCTCCTCTGCCTCTCCCTCAGGTCGACGGTTCACTGAAGTCGAGTCCGTCTGCGCCATGGCCAAGTTCGTTCGATCCTACCGAATCCTCCCTGGAGACGGAACCGGAGCATCGCTTCTCTCCCTCCAACGACGACTCCTCCAAGCCAAACAGGTCATCACCCTCACTCCCGTCGACTGCCCCATCACCTTCCAGAGGCGATAACAACCACTCTTCCTCCGCTCCCATCTTCTCCACCCCTTTTTTTCGACCCCGTCTCTTCACTCTCTCTCTTTCTCTTTCGTCGCATCTCGTCTCGTCTCTCTTTCGCTTTTTCTCGCACTCTCTTTCTCACGTCGCATAACGTACCGAAACGCCCTTGGAATCGCAACTCACCGGCATCTTTATGCTCTAATCCATCCCATCTTACTCACGCCCATCCGCTTGATTAGGTTCCGTTCCTCCCACCACTAACGCCTTCTTGGACTTCGATCCTCGCACGAACACTTTTGCTTTCCCTTTCTCCATTTTCCTTTTTGCACATAGTCTCTCTTTGGCTTTCTAGACACGGGTTCTTCTGGTTGCTCTTGGTTTTATAACGATTTTTTTAATGGTCGGTCGCTCAATGAGCTTTTCACGAAACTCGAGAAGGGAGGGAAAGTGAGACGCGTCGCGTCGAGGTGAAGAAATCGAAGGAGAACTCCTGGGATACACTACTTCTCGCACTGCGACGCTTTGGAATCTAAACATAAAAGCTAGGGTCATCTCTGACTATCAGCCTTTCTACCCTCTCAGCACGCGGTCCTGACTCCTCCCCTCTCACAGATCTGAGCACACTTTCACTCGGAACGCTCAAGTCTGGCCCTCAAAGGTCCTCATCTCATCTCATCTCATCTCCCTTCCAGACGACCTCTACTTCCTTCCACCACCCGAAAAGAAGTCCCTCAAATCCACCTGCTTCTTGTCAAACCCAGCACTTCCTATCCCTCCCAGTTGACGCCTGATCCCGTCCAGGTGCGAGCACTGGTTCACGAGAATCACTTCGACCTCGAGGAGGGGTTGGCCTGGGTGAGGAGACGGGAGGGTGGGTGCTGGGGAAAGAGGGATGGAGGAGGGGTTGGTGGATGTATTCGAAGGGATGGTGCTCGGGTGGAAAGTGGAATGGGGGTGGGAGGGGTCCTGGAAAGATGTGAAGAAAAAGGGAGAGAGATGAGTTTGGGTGGGAAAAGACGGGATGGGAGAAAGGGTTGGGAGAAAGGTGAGAGCAGGACGAACGGAGAGGGAGATGGAGAGACGGGTCCAGCCTGTGTCTGAGAGGAAGGATGGTCGAAGAAGAAGAAGAGGGTCAGTTCGAAACGAAACGAGAGACGAAATGCGACGCGTTTCGTCGTTCCTCGTCCCCTCGTCTTGTAATCTCTCCAGAACGCACTAGTCATCCCCGTAGATTTCCACCCCGTCCCCGCTCCCGTCGATCTTCGTCTCAGGAACGCTCCAATGAGCTCCGCATTGAAGATTCCGTGCGCGGCGACAACGACGTGGTGTTGGGTTTCTAAGGAGTGAGCGGCGAGGATGTGAGGGACGAGGAAGGTGTTGATGGCTCTGAAGACGAACAAAAGAGCACGTGGGAGAAGTCAGTTTGAGTGTTGTTGGTATCGAAGGAAGGAGAGCGAGAGAGAGTGAAGGAAAGACGACGGGACTCACTCATCTGCTCGTCGCGCCACATCGTCGAGCGATTCTCCATCGGGGAAAGCGAACGTTCGTCTATGTTCACGTACGAATCCTTTACCGTTGTCCCAGGAAATTCCTTCTAGTTGACCGAAGTGTCTGCCAGACGAAGAAGAGGTCAGTCCAAACGGCGATGAGAGCGAAAGAGAGATCAGAACTAACTGTTCTCGAAGCAAAGGAGAGAAAGTGATAGGCGGTGGAGGGCTGGTTTTGTTTTGGGATTGGATCTGTTCTCCCGTCCAGCGAGCTCGGAGCTGAAATGGAACGAAACGAGATCGAGGGTGAGCAAGAAGGAGAGGAGACGGAGGGAGCAAGGAACGAGGGACGGAGAGAGGAGGGCAGGACGAACGAGCGGCGAAGCGTAGACCGCTGTGATGGGTATATCGGCGAAGTAAGCTCCTACAGCTTTGGCTTGGTTCATTCCGTGGTTCGAGAGAGGTGCGTCCTTCCTGTTGGAACAAGAAGGAAGGAGAGGGAGAGAGCAGGAGAGGGAGCGGTGGAGGAGCGTCAGATGGGAACGAGCTCGAGCCAAAAGGAACGAAACCACAAGAAAGAAGATCGCATGCTGCTCACCATCCAGCATAGAGATTCTTGAGGTTGTCCTAGTAGAGCATACGAGCGATAAAGATGGCGGGGTCAGCGATTTGAACGAGAGGAAGGGAATGACTCGAGCTCAACATCGAGGGCTCCCTTCCTTCCTCTGCTCCCTCCTCCCTCCCTGGCTGCAAAAAGATCGAAAGGTACTCACTGTAGATTCCCCATGTCTAACGATCGTAAGAATCAGAGGAGCCATCTTCCGAAGTATATTTTGCTTGAAATGAGATCGTGGCGGTCGGAAGGGAAACGTTGAGCTTTTTCGAGCTTGAGCTCACCTCCTCCTTCCTTCCCTTCAAACCCTCACCCTCCTCCGCCGAATCTATCTCGCCGACCATGCTCGGCTCCATCGTCGAACGAGAATCCTCATCAACATCTGCTCCCGTTCAATTCATCCCCCCTCCTCCTTCCTCGAACGGGTTCCCTAAAGCTCTCCATCGGTCAGCATTCAAGAAATCTCTCGCCTCAAGTTCGACTCGCCCAAACGCTCCCCCGAAACTCGCTGAAGCTCAGGCAGCACCAGTACCTCCTTCGCAGCAACATACGCATTCGACCTTTACTTCCGAGAAGCAGGAGGAAGAGGACGCCGACGTCGGACTGGACGAGACGGAGAAGATGCTTCGGTCGGTCGGGAGAGAGAACGACGACAAGCTTGCTGCCATGAGTCCTCAAGAGATCCAGCAGGAGAAGGAAGAGTTGCTCGAGAGGTTCGGAGGAGGATTGTTGGATGTTCTCAGGAAGAGGAGGGAGAAGAGGGAGGCTCAGGAAGGTGAGTTTAATTGAGGAAGGGAAGGGATGTTGAGCTTCGTTCTTCCTTCTTCTCTTCTTCCCTCGAGCTCACTATCCTACCTTCTTCTGACGCCTCCTCTGCTCCTTATCTTATCTCAGTGCATACTCCTCAACCTTCATCCTCACCTTCCCCCGCCATCCCTTACTCCTCGGACGAAACCTCTCGGATCCTCTCGTCGATCCAGAAGGAGAACGACGACCGATTCTTCGCCATGTCCCACGAGGAGAGGATGTCTGAGAAGCAGGAACTTCTCGACAAGTTCGGCGGTGGACTTCTGGATGTTTTGAAGAAGAGGAGGGAAGCTAGGGAGGCGGTGGGGGCTGCAGCAGCAGGAGGAGGAGGAGAGAAGAAGGAGGGAGACGCGGTCGAGAATCGAGAACGTGAGTTTTCTTTCTCTCTTCACTGTGCTATGTCGTATGAAGCTCGAGCTCATTCAACTACTCTGTCTTGTCCACCATCAGCCTCAGCTTCCGCCTCGAAAACACCCAGAGTCCGCTTCGCACCCAGCGTTGAAGAAGTCCCTCCTCCTCCCGCCCTCGCGTCGTCCTCCGAGAAACCCTTCACCTTCCCTTTCTCTCCCGTCCCTCAACCTCCTACCACCACGCCCAACGCCGACGAAGAAGAGGACACCCCCGAATCCATCCGATCTCGCTACTTCTCCACCGACACGTCGTTCTCGCCCTCCAAACTCGAATGGATGCAGCCCTCCTCATCCTCGTCGCCTCCCGCTCCCTCTCCCGCTCTCAACGAAATCCGCTACTCCCTCGAAGGACTCCCCATCTCCTCCGATCTCTCCGAAACCCTACCTACCCATCTCGGGCTTCACCATCACGGAGACTCGCCCTCTCACGCGGGTTACACCCTCGCTGAAGTCGTTCATCTCTCGCTTTCGACTTCGCCGGCTCAAAGGTCTGGGATGCTCGGAGTGCTGGCGAAGATTGTGAGGAACGACGATGGGAGGGAGAAAGGGCTGAGAGGGAAGGCGATGGAGGTTGCTGGGAGAGCTGTGGATGAGCGGGGAGGAGGGATGATGGTTGTTGTGAGAGGGATTGAAGTCGTTTACGAAGTGCTTGTTGGCGGGAGGCAGAGGAGAGGGGAGGAGGGTTGGGAACTGGGGATGGAGATCGTTGGGGATCGACGCTCATCAGCACCAAACGACGAGGACGACGAGGAGGACATCCTCTCCACCCTCCACCTCCCGTCCCTAATCCCCATCCTCCTCACCCACCTCGCCGCACCCTCCTTCCCCTCCTCCACAACACACTCCCTCCTCTCCCTTCTCCTCCTCTTCTCCCTCCTTCCTCTCCCTCAATCCTCCCTTCTCCTCGCACCAACCAACCCATCTCCTCTCCTGCCCACCCTTTCCCGAAACCTCCTCACCCTCTCGCCCGATCCAACCAACCTCTATTTGCTCAACTCCCTCATCGCATCTTCCCGCTCCACCGCTCTCGAGATCCTCAACTCTCCGGTCTCGCCTCTGCCAGCACTGCTCAAGTACGTCGCTGCGATCATGCCGACCGGGAAGGGGAGGGAGTTGGCGAAGGGCGCGTTGGAGGTTTACAGGTCGTTGGCGAGGTACGGACTTTCGAGCTCGTTGTGCTCGGATGCGAGTGAGGTTTGGAGAGGGTTGGGGAGGGAGGTGGGGAGGTGGATCAGTGCTTCATCGAAGAAGGAAGAGGAAGAGGAAGGACTCGTCAAACTCGCCACGTCTTACTATCGGCTCCTCACGACCTGGACCGTCTGCGCTATCGATCCTCACAAAACGACGCCCGAGCACGAGATTACGTGGAGTCAGATCGTCGGGATGGGCTGGGGAGAGGATGGAGTGGAGGCTTTGGGGAAGATGCTGTCGGTTGTTAGGAAGGGAGGAGAGCAGGAGCGGGAGGAGTTGGCGAGAGCGGTGATGGAGTTTGTGGAGGTTTGGGCGGAGGGAGCGAAGGTGAACGAGCCGAAGGGTGGAGAGGAGTTTAGGTTGCTGGTGAGGAAGGAGTTGGTTGAAGGTGGTGGGGTCGGGAAGCAGATGGTGGAGAGGTTGGAAGGATTGGCGAGGGAGGCGAAGACGAGGAGGGACTGGGAGGAGGTGGGGAGGGTTGCTGGGTCCGTGGAAGGGTTGGTGAAGCTCGTTGCAATCTCGTCGGATTCAGAGGAGGAGCTTCTGCCTAAGGCTGCACTCGTGAAGGTGTTCGATACGCTGCTAAAGGCGGGAGTTTGGGACGAAGTCGCGTCGGAGATTTATCCCTTGACGCGTCCTCGATCTCTCCCCCGACCCTCGAACTCCTACCTCCATCTTCGACCTATCACTTCCCTCCTCGCTACTATCCTCGATTTTCCCTCCACCGATCTCACGCCGAAAGAGAGACTTTCAAAGTCTCTCGAACTCCTCCTCATTCTTCTCCCCGGAGACGAATCCCTCGCCAAAACCATCGTCCAATCCATCTTCGCCCTCGACTTCGAAGCCCTCTTCTCCTCCCTCGGACTCTCCTCCTTCCTCAAAGGACTCACTCACCGACACGGTCTCGCTATCCTCGAACCCTTCTTCTACTTCCTCTTCTCCCCTCAAGAGGACGGCCACGTCGCTCCCCTCTCGCCATCGCCTTCCTCCCTCCCACTCGTCTCGACCCTCCGACTTCCCTCCACCTCCAACCTCCCTCTCATCTCGCCATCCGCTTCCCTGGAACATCACCGATCTCTCCGAGGTCTCCCTCTTCGTCGAACCTGGCTCTTCCAACCCATCACCGAACTCCTTCACTCCTCGTCGTCCCAAGCCTTCGCTTCCGCTCCTCCGGATTGGGACGCAAGCGAAACGGAACTCGTCCAGGCTACCCTCGCCTTCTCTTCCGTCGTTCAAGCCATATCGGAGAACGGTCGAGCGAGGATGGGAGCGAGCGAGATGATCCTCGAACTCATGGGCGTCTTCCTCCTCGAAAAGGGAGTTCCAACCGTCGTCGAAGGAGGACCCGACGGCCGATCTCAAGATACCTCAGGATCAGAAGTCTTCCGAGATCCCCTCGTCAATCAACTCATGACTTTCCTCCTCAAACCCTTCCTCGCCTCTTCTTCCTCCTCGCAATCCGCCAACTCGAACAACACCCCTTCGACCCTCGACCAAGCCTACTCCCTCTCCTCCCCTCGATCCCGAACTCCCTTCTTCCAACCCTACACCGACTTCCTCGCCCTCTACACCTCCATCTCCTTCTCCCACCCCTTGTTCGCTCTCCTCCTCCTCCCTCCTCTCGCCTCCTCCACAACCTACGCGCCAGACTACCGGAAGCTGTTCTGGGCCGAGGAGAACCTTCCCCTTCTTCGAGGAATCACCGTTTCGGCGCGCAACGTCCTCGTCGAGTCTTCGGAGGAGGGACTGAAGGCTTTCCTCTGGCCGAGAGAGAAGGATCAGGACTTGCTCGGAGGGTACTTGAGAGCCGTCGTAGGAGGGTCGGTGACGAGGGAGAGGAACGAGTTTTTGTACTGGGTCGCGGTGCATCATCTTGCGATGGCGATTTGGCAGGACGAGGAAGGAGGGAAGACGGCGAAGAGTTTGATGTTGGTTGTGTTGGGAAAGGGAAGGGAGGAGGTGGTGAGGGATCTGATGAGGTACGAGCAGAGGGAGGGAGAGAAGGTTCGGTTGTCTGAAGGGGGGTGCTTCAGCGGGGAGGGAGTTGATTTGAAGGAGAGGAAGGAGAGGGTCAAAGGGTGGGCTGGGGAGAGGGGCGTGAAGAGGTTGGAGGGGTTGGGTTTGTGAATAAACGAAGTCGTTGTTGCTCTTTTCCTTGCGAGCTCGAGAGTGGATCAGATGCAAGAGAAAGATGTATAGATGTACATTACAAAACCAGAAGCAGACGAAATCACGGCAAACCAGGTAAACGAACGATCAACCAAAGAAGAAAAGGAAAGAAAGCAAAAAGTAAAAGGCGACGCGTCTCGACGACCTCCTCGATTTACTTCCCCATCATGACCCACTTCCCGCCCTTCCACATCTCCGTCCTCTTCAAAGGAGGAAGCTCCACACCCTTGCTCTCCATCCCCGTTCCCGAGAAACCAGAGAAGTTGAAGCGAGGGATGACAAACGTGTCCCTCGTCTCTCCCTCCTTCGATCCGACGATCTTCGCCTGAGCAGCGGTCTTGGGCGTCTCGAGGGGTTTGGAGAAGGTGATGAACTGAGCGGGAGCGAGAGAAGGGAGCCAGGCTGGGTTGAGTTTGGTGACGGCTGCAGGAAAGAAAGGCGAGAAGAAGGGTCAGACGCGGTCGTTCGAAAGGAGGAAAAGATCAAGAAGACGACTGGACTCACTCTTGATCCAGACTTTACTCGTTCGAACGACATCCTGCCAGACAATCCACTCAGGAGGTTCTCCGTGGAACATCACCGAACTGGGATGGATGTAGACGTCCTCGGCGACTCCCATGGCTCGGTAAGCGACTCCTCTCGTCGACTTGAACTTGGATCCCGCGACGGCCGAAGTAGGGTCGATGATGTCCTTCCTGACGGCGATCTGATCGATGAAAGCGGAGGTGATGAGCTGTCGAAGGATCTTGAGCTGAGTGCTGTTGGGAGGAGCGAGCTTGGGAGAGAAGAGGGGAGGGGAGGAAGCTTTGGTGGTGGTTGTGCTGGCGAGAGTCGAGGTGGCGATGGTAGACATTTGGGCTCGAAGTTTGTGGATCTCTTGCATGGCCTGAGGAAAAGGAGAGACGAGAAACATACTCAGCACAAAGGGAAACGAGTACATGAGCGAGGTGAGGTGAACGAAGACTCACCTTGGGTCGAACGTAGTTCTTCGAGCAGAATCGCTCACCGGTTCCGTCGTACTCGTAAGCTCCAACGACGGCGAGCATCCTGAAGACGTCACTAGCTCCGTTTCCGAGAGCGTTGTAGACCTGACGAGAGAAGGGAAACGAAGCATCAGCTCGAGAATGAGACAAAGTCGATGCGTCGAAAAAAAAAGACGTCAAACTCACCGCCTGCGACTGGAAGAACGCCTTTCTCTTCAACCTCCTCTCCTCCTTAGCCCTCAAAGCGTCACTCCGAATCAAAGCAGTCGCTCCCGTTGGCTCCACATCGGCATCAGGATCCTCGTCTCCCTCGTCCTCCCGTCCCAAAGCCTCCTCCCTCAGGAACGGATCTCCGACGGCGAGAACGGCGACCGAAGCGATAACGTAGGGAAGGCATCCGTGTTGCTGACCCGAAACGAGCATCTTCGAGTACCGAGGCGAGACAGGGAAGAGGGACATGGCTCGTCCAAGTTCGGTGATCCTTCCTCCGACGACTCCTTGACGAACGACTCCGTTGATCATCCTGGCTCCTGCTGGGGGTTCGAGAGCTCCGAGAAGAGCGAGGATCTTCTCGGCTTTGGTGAGGGAGGTTCGATCGGGCGGGGTGGGGAAGGGGAAGTTGATGACTGCGTCGATGTTCATGCTCTTCATCTGGAGAACGATTCCCTCGATGGGCATTCGAAGGATCTCGGGTTGAGCGAACTTCTCGAAGTAGTTCTCGAAGACCGGGGAGGAGTAGAGTCGGTAGCAGTGTCCAGGTCCGGTTCGTCCAGCTCGACCAGCTCGTTGGGAAGCGGAGGCTTTGGAGATCCACGAGACTTGGAAGGATTGAACTCCACTCGCGGCATCGTAGTGACGCTGAGAAAGACGAGAACGAGGGGAAAGGTCAGTTCGGACTGCCAGGGATCGAGAAAGAACTAAGAAAGAGATGTGCTCACCTCCTTCGCTCGTCCACAATCGACGACGTACTTGATCCCTGGGATCGTGAGCGAGGTCTCGGCGACGTTGGTAGCGACGACGACGAGTCTCGAGCCTTCTGGTGGAGCGGCGAAGACTCGCATCTGCTTGTCACTCGGGAGAAGAGAGTAGAGGGGAAGGACGTAGATGGGAGCTAGATGAAGGAAGGGAAAACGAGGTCAGTCTTCGATTCTCGACGCGTCGACGGCAGTCTCGAGAAACGATCAAACAGCGACGTACCTTCCGACTCCTCCTCCATCGTGATCTCGTCGTCCTCGTCGGAATCCGTCTCACTGTCGAGAGCCTCAGGATCCGAATCGGCTCCATCGTCCACGTCGTCGGCGAGTCCAGGTTCGTCCTGTCCGAACTCGAGCTCCTCGATCTCGATGTCGGCTGAAGAGAAGGCAACGAGAGCACGAGTCAGCAAACATTCCTTCGCGCAGATATTGAAGGATAAGCACTCACCATCGTTCACCACAACCTTCATGTCGTCCTCCTTCTTCTCAGCCTTCTCCTCCTCTTCCTTCTCCTTCCCCATCTCAGCTCTCCACCCACCGACCCTCTCCCTCTCCGCCTGCCTCCTCTTCTTCCTATCCTCAATCGCCTTCTTCCCGAACTTCTTCTCGAGCTTCCTACACAGCGTCTGGATCTCTCCTTGTCCCGTAAGGAAGACGAGAACTCCACCGGGAGGGAGACGAGCGTGAATCTTGGAGACCTTCTTGAACGCCTCGCTGAGGTAGTCGGTAGGAGTTCGACGGTTGAAGTGGATGGTAACAGGATGTTGTCGAGTGGTGATGGTGATGACGGGAGGAGGAGTAGGAAAGAGGGTGGTGTTGGCAGAGAAGTCGGTGACTCGAAGGGTAGCGGACATGATGACGATTCGAAGAGGCTGTATAAAGGGAAAGGTAGGTCAGATTGAGCTCGAACGCGTCGAACGAGACGGAAGGTCGAGAACGAACCTTGACTCCGTCTTTTCCCTTCCTCCAAAGCTCCTCTCTGAGCTTCGAAACTCGACTGAGGACTCCGATCAAGACGTCCGTGTTGACACTCCTCTCGTGAGCCTCGTCGACGATGACGACCGAGTACTTGGTGAGAAGGAAGTCCCTGGCGAGCTCTCGAAGGAGCACTCCGTCCGTCATGAACTTGATCGAGGTCGAGGGAGAGACGGTCGCGTCGTATCGAATTTGGTAGGAGACTCGAGAGGGAGGGAGGGCGAGTTCCGACGCGACTCGAGAAGCCATCGACATGGCGGCGACTCGTCGAGGTTGAGTGATTCCGATCATTCCAGGGTTGTCTGAGAAAAAAAGGGGAGGAGAAAACGAAGGTCAGTCTGCTCGTCGAAGGATGAAGAGACGCGTTGAGACTCACCACTTCCCGGCGTTCCAAACCCGGCTTCGAACAAGAACTGAGGAACCTGCGTCGTCTTTCCACTTCCCGTCTCTCCACAGAGCACCGTCACGGGGTTCATGAGGATGGTCTCGACGATAGGCTGTTCCTCGGCGACGACGGGAAGGAGGAGTCGCTGCTCCTGGATCAACGGATCTCGTTCGACGTGGACTCGGTTCTTCCCTGGGGCTTTGGGAGCCGAGGAAGCCGAGGAGGGAGTGAGGAGGGAGGTGGAAGGGATGAGGAGAGGGACTCCGAGAGGTCCAATCTTGGTGGTAGGGATGGGAGCTTTGTAGGGCTTGGTGGTGGTGGGAGGAGGTTGAGCGGTGGTGGGAGGGAGGGAGGAGTCCGCGTCGGCCATGGCTTGATCCGTAGCGGTTCCGTCCTCTCCCTTGTAGACGACCTCGATCTGCTTCAACGCCCAAGCCTTGAATCCTCCGGCTCGTTTCCGCTTGCCTCCCTTCGACTCCTCCTCCTCTTTTTCTTCGTCGCTCTCCTCCTCGTCGTCCTCCGAACCCTCCTCTTCCTCGTCCTCGTCTCCCTCTCCCATAGACTCCCCGTCCTCGTCTCCTTCCGACATCCCATCCTCCATGTCCTCTCCATCCGTATCGTTCTCCGAATCCGAGCTGTCGAACGAATCCTCCGAGTCCTCGTTCTCGGTCGGGAAGTAGCCAGATTTCGAGGTCGCGTCCTTCCATCCTCCGAACGAGAGCTTAATCGAACCAAGAAACGACACGAAGTCAGCTCGAACATCCCTCGTTCGCATCAACCGAGGATAGCTCTACTAGAAGATTGCGACTCACCACCTTTCCCTTCCCCTTGTTGATCTTGAGCGGCACAAACTTGGGCTCAGCGATCCCTCCGTCCTCCCTCTTCTTCAACGCTCCTCCCACCTCGACCTTCTTCTTCTCTCCCTTGATCTCAACTCCAGCAACACCCGAGAACCCACTCCTCTCCTCCTCCTTCTCCTCCTCCTGAACAGGTCTAGGTCTGAGTTCTCCTCCCTTCCCAGTCTCCCAATCCTCCTCCTCGTCCGAATCTCCCTCGTCGTCGTCTCCTCCGTCGAGATCCAAGCGACGACGTTTTCCTCCCTTTCGAGCGAGCATCCGACGGACGTTCTTGTCTTCTTCTTTGGCCATCTTGGCGGTGTGGGACATGAGGGATCCGGAACCGAGGGTGGAGGAGGAGGCGAGGTTTCCGAGAAGGTGGGCGGGCATGGTTGCTTGAGCGTCTCTGAAGAAACGATGAGGAGAGCATGAGCTTGACTGGTAAGAGATTAGCACGAGGAATGAAGGGTAACGCACTGTAGTTTGGCGAAGAGTTCTTGGCGAGCTTCCTTCTTGAGCTTCTTGTCCTGTGAGGGTGCGAAAGGGAGGCAGAGGAGGGAAGGAGGGGAGAGGTGGTCAGCTCGAGTCGAAGCATACGACAAGGATGAGCAGAAACTTACAATGAATCCATCTAGACGCTTCTTCTTCTTACTAGACATCTTGGTCTCCGAAGCAGCGATCATCTACAACAACGAGCGAGAGAGCAAAGAGCAGAGAAGAAGGGTTCAAAATGTCAGCTCAAGCTTTCCTTCCCCTCCCCTCTCTTCTCCTCCCTCCTCCCAGCTCCCCTTTCCCTGACCAGGCCAACGCCACCTCAAGATTCTCAAAAAGACTGACCTCCTCCTTGATCTTCCTCTTCCTATCCTCCTCCTTCTCCATCTGCGTCTTGGGCACGATCACATCCATCGAGTCGTCGTCTCCTCCTTCCTCGACTCCAACGACTCCAGAGATAGGTCCCCCTTGAGCTCCTCTGCTTCGTTTCTTGTGAGAGGATCCTCCGGCGGTGGAAGATCGAGCACGCGAGTTGTAACGCTCCCGTTGTTGAGGGGGCATGGCGAACGGAAAATGAGAAAAGGCAGGGTGTTGGTTGGGGGGAGGGAGAGGAAAGGGTGAGCTCGGAATTCTTGCACACGCACGCAGCAACAAGCAGAAATCTATGCGAAGGTCGAGGTCTTTGATCTGAGTAGTTTGGCTGACCTTGAAGGAAAGCTCTGTGACCGAGGAGTGCGAGAGAAGAAGATTTGCGCCCGTTTGAAGGGAGAGGGGTGAAGGGCTGTGTCCTTTTCGACGCGTCGCTTTCTTTTCTTGTTGGCTGGCTTCTCTTCTGTTTTTCCATCGCTGGACATAGGATTGACCAAGTGACCTCTTTCTAATCTGGTTCTGCAGTGAATTTCTCCAGGTCGCCCGTGAGAAAGAACGAGACCGAATGCTCGAAAGCTCGTCGACGCGCGTCGGTCTGTCACGCTCGAGCTTTTCTCCTTCGTTTTGACTCGTGTATGTAAGATTTCATATCACAATCTGCTCTGAAGTTCCTGATTTATCACCAAGCTCCTCCTCGCGACAAGGAAGACCTACCGGAACCCGTAGAGCGATGCCGGAGAGCGTTTGACCGAGCTCGACTCGTTCGTCTCTTCGGGACTTATTTTCTCGTTGTGGGTTTCCATTTTCAGTTCCGCTTTCTGATCGCTCCTGTCCCAACCACACCAAACGAACCAATCTCGCACCGGAGTCACGGATTCTGCAGGAGAAGCTGAGAAAAGAAGACGGACAGCCCTTGCGTCCTTTGTTCCCTGCCTCCTCCCTCCCTCCCTTCTTCTCCTCCCAACTCCATCGACTGCCGCCTCTCCTTCCCCTTCCATCCTCGCGACCTTTCGATACCCCCGCCAACCTCCCTTTCCCCCTCTCTCTCGACGAAGGAGGACAGGTTCTATTCAATCATGGTGAGTTCAATCAGCGAGCTTTCATAGGAAGGAAGGGAGAAAGAAGGAGGAGGAGGACGTGTGCTGATGGAACGGCCCCTCCCTTCTTCTCTGCTTCCTTCCCTTCTCTCCTCATCCCTGCTCCTCCTTCTCTCGACTCTTACCTCTCCGCACCCTCCTTCTTTCATCAGGCGAACCCTATGGACAAGCTTGATCGTTCCATCCAGGATACGGAACGGTTCATCGTTATCGAGCAGCAGGTCCTTCAAGGCTCTGTAGCGATGGCAGCAGCTCAACGGAGATCGTCCAAAGGAGGAGCGGAATCCAACACTCTCATCCGTCAAGCAGAACTAGGGATCGATCAGTCCAAGGAGAGGCTAGAGTTCTTGAGAGGTCAACTTGAGAAGAAGAAGAGGAGGAGGCAGGGAGCTCCAAAGGTCGAGGAGAAGAAGTGGACGAATCAACTCGGTGAGCACCCTTCTTCCTTCTTTTCGTTCGAGTATACAAGAGCTATAGGGAGGGGAGGTCCTCGTCTCTCCGAGGCGTAGAGGGATTCCTAGTAGATGGAGGGAGGCTTGGTGGAACATGGCATCTCTCCTCCCTTCTCCTTCCCACCTCGCTAACCCTCCCTCCTCCTCCTTCCTTCCCTTCCCTACCCTACCCTCTCCAGATCTCATCCGATCCGAAACTCCTCTCTCGGTTCCTCGAATCTCTCACATGCTCAACAACATCGAGTTCAAGCTCAAGCTCGAGGATCAGTTCAAGCAGGGAAGGGAGAAGATGGCTTCGGCTCTCGCCAACCCCAAGGACGACAAGAGGGAGAAGACCAAACTCCTGGCAGATCAGCAGGAGTCGACCCTCAAGATCAAGCTCCTCAAGCAGGCTCTCAAGAAGTACAACAACCTTCTCTGCGACGAGGACGAGGAAGACGAGGGTGAGTCTTTTAATCACGGCTGCCTTTTCTGAACCCATCGCACTCGAGGTGGGAAGGAGGCGAAGAAGGGAACCCTCAAACAGCGAGCTGACACCTTTTTCTCCTCCTTCTCGTCCATCTTACTGTTCTCTCAGACCTCAAGAACCCCTCCAAGGAAGCCGTCGCTCGAAAACCCATCTCCGGAAGACTCCTCCTCTCCCTCAAGTCAGCTCGCGACCTCGAGCACGCTCCCCTCCCTTCCTCTCGCTCCTCCAAGTACTTCAACGAAACCACCGTCGAGTTCAAGATCCACGGCAACGTCAAGGATGCTTCCCATCCCTCTCGAACGGATCGATGGCTCCAGGACTTCGACATCGAGATGGACAAGGCCGACGAGGTCGAGATCGCCTTCTACGATCAGCAAGGAGGTCAGAAGAACCCTCCGCCGAGAGTTTTGATCGGAGTGATGTGGTTGAAGGTTAGCGACCTGCTGGAGGCGTTGAGGAGGCAGAAGGTCGAAGGGCTGGATGGAGATGGGCCTGGTTGGGTGACGGCTGCGACCGTGAGAGATCGAGACGGAGGGTCGTCGGGAGGGAGAGGAGGAAGGAACGGAGACGTCGACGCGCCGTTGGGGCAGCAGGGAGGGTTGAAGGCTGGGAACGGGGGACAGGGAGGAGGAGGACCTAGCTCGAGTGGTCACGGAGGACCTTCGGATGGACTGGACGGGTGGTTCAACGTCGAGCCTCAGGGAGCTGTCAACTTCCACCTCGACTTCGGTGCGTCCCTTCCCTCTTTTCGCTTCTTCTCTCTCTGGTCTCTTCGTCTTTCCCTGACGATCGTTTCTCACTTCCTTGCTTTACTCTCTCACAGTCAAAGAGAACGTTCGACGCCGTCCACTCGACGCTGCTGGAGGACTCGGTCGACAAGGAGCCGTCAAGAAGAGGAAGGGAGAGGTGCACGAGATGAACGGACACAAGTTCATCAAGCGACAGTTCTTCCAGGTCATCCTCTGCGCTCTCTGCAACAACCTCCTTCGAACCGGAGACGGATACCAGTGCGAGGACTGTCGGTACATGTGCCACGAGGGATGCTACCGCAAGGTGCTGACCAAATGCATCTCGAAGCCCAACTCGGAGATGGTGAGCTCTCACTTTCCCTTCCCTCCTCCCCTTCGCCTCATTTTCGATTGCTCTCGAGGTTCGAACTTTCTGAGTGCTCTTCGCTCGAGCAACTAGCTGATCACCTTTTACTTTCCCTCGAACGACAGGAGAACGACGAGGACAAGATCAACCACAACATCCCTCATCGATTCGAACCCTACTCCAACATCACGACGAACTGGTGCTGCCACTGTGGTTTCCTCCTTCCTCTCGGTCGAAAAATTCCTCGGAAGTGCACTGGTGAGTTCTGTCGCGTCGAAGTCGTCGCTCGAATTTGCTTCCTTGAACGTGAGCTGACCTCGTCGCCTCCCCTCCTCTCCCTCGCCTTCCCTCCTCGCAGAGTGCTCCATCACCTGCCACGAGCAATGTGCCCATCTGGTACCCAACTTCTGTGGAATGACGATGGAGAACGCCAACGCGCTCATCGGAATGATGCAGGCCGTCAAGCAGAAGACCAAGACGTCGGATCCCTCGAAACGACTTCCTTCCTCCCCGAGCGGAGCCGGTCGAATCGCTCCTCCTCCTCACACCCACACTCCTCCCGACCATCAACTTCCCGTCCTCCCTCATCAACACCAACACCAGCAGTACCAGCAGCAGCAGCAGCAGCAGCACCAGCAACAACATCAGCAGCAGCAGCCGTCGCTTCCTTCGATGGACAGACTCTCGATCGACAACCATCGGCAAGGCCCTCCCTCTCCTGGAGGATACAACGCCGACCGAGAACGAGACTACCAGAACCGGCTATCGCAGCAGCGGCAGCCGACGTCGTCGTATGGTCCTCCTGGCTCCCACATGCCTCAGCAGCCTTCTCGAGGAGATCGTCCTCTCCCTCAAACCCCAGGCGTCGCTCGACCTCCTCCTCCACCATCTCCTTACGACCAACCCCCTCCCCCTTCCCAATACGTCGCTCCTCCCCCTCCACGATCCACAGATCCTTACTCTCGACCTCCTCCTCCACCCCAACAACCCCCTCAACACGTCGTCTCCCAACCTCCTCGACCACCTCCTCAGCACCCGCAAGCTCCTCCCATCCAAGCCATCGCTCCTCTCGCTACGTCTCGTCCCCGGAGAAGCAAGATCGGACTCGAGGACTTCAACTTCCTCACCGTCCTCGGAAAGGGAAACTTCGGAAAGGTCATGCTCGCCGAGGAAAAGAAATCGAACGCGCTTTATGCGATCAAGGTCCTCAAGAAGGAGTTCATCATCGAGAACGACGAGGTAGACAGGTTCGTTCCATCCTCCTTTCATCCTCTTTCCTTCCATATTCTCGATTTGAGCTGACCTTCGTCGCCTTCCTTCTCACATCCTCACAGCACAAAGTCGGAGAAACGAGTCTTCCTCGCCGCTGCCGAACGGAAGCATCCTTTCCTCCTCAACCTCCACTCGTGTTTCCAAACCGAGACTCGAATCTATTTCGTGATGGAGTACGTCTCGGGAGGAGATCTCATGCTTCACATCCAACGGAAACAGTTCACCTTCCGTCAGGCCAAGTTCTACGCCGCCGAGGTCCTGCTCGCTCTCGAGTACTTCCACGCGAAGGGAATCATCTACCGGTCAGTCTTCGTACTTCTTCTCCCCCGAGATGATGCTTCAGCAGCCCCTCCCTTCGAAGCTCGACGAATAATCGCTGAACTCTTCGTCTCCCGTTCGTTTGACCTCCCCTCAGAGATCTCAAGCTCGACAACATCCTTCTCACCGTCGAGGGACACATCAAGGTCGCCGATTACGGTCTCTGCAAGGAGGATATGTGGTACGGCAAGACGACGAGCACTTTCTGTGGAACTCCTGAGTTCATGGCTCCCGAGGTTCGTCTTTTCTCGACTTCGACGCGTTGAATTCGATCGATCTCACCTCTTCTTCGTCCTCTCTTCCTTCCGTTCAGATCCTCATGGAGCAGCGATACGGACGAGCCGTCGATTGGTGGGCTTTCGGAGTCCTCACGTACGAGATGCTTCTCGGACAGTCACCCTTCCGAGGGGACGACGAGGACGAGATCTTCGACGCCATCCTCGAGGATCCTCCGCTTTACCCTATCACCATGCCTCCCAAGGCCGTCATGCTTCTTCAGGGTGTGAGTCCTCGATCTCCCTGGATCTTCAACGGAGAATAAAGCTGACTTCATCATTCGTTCTTCACAGTTGCTCGAGCGAGACCCGTTGAAGCGACTCGGATCTGGAGAGTCAGACGCCTTGGAGATCAAGAACCATCCGTTCTTCGCCGACGTCGACTTCGACGCTGTTTACGATAAGAAGATCCCTCCTACCTACTTCCCCAACGTCGTGAGTATCTCATCCCATCTCCTTGCCTTTCGCTTCTTCGACTTCGAACTGATCTCTTGTCTCGTCTCCGTTTCCTCTCTTCTCAGAAAAACGCCATGGACACGACGAGTTCGTCCCCTCTCGCTCCACCTCCACCTCTGATACCCGACACTTACTCTTCTTTCCTTCCTCCTTCACAGACTTCGACTCGGAGTTCACGAACGAACAGCCTACGCTCACGCCCGTTCACGGTCGACTGGGAGCCAAAGATCAGGAGGAGTTCCACGGATTCTCTTGTTCGTTTCGTTTCCTTTCTTCCTTTCTTCCTCCTCCTCCTCACACCTCACTGACCTTCGTCTCCCCTCCCGTCTTTTTCTCACAGGGATCGCACCCTGGGCTTCTCAAACGTAAAAACTCGAACGAACGGACCAACGAGCAAACGACCCAACGCCCTCTCTTTCTCTTTCACGTCTGCCTCTCCTCTACACCTCATATCTCTACACTTCTTCATTTTCCTCTCGTCTTGGTCTGTCTCTCCTTTTGTTCACGTTTAACGGCCCTCTCTCTCCCTCTCTACGTATCTACTCTCTTCCAAAACGCGCCCTCCTCCCCTTTCTTTTCGACTCAGAACCCATCTCTTCTTTCTTCCCTTACGTCTTTTTGTGTGTTTCTTCGATCGAAGAACCCGTATTCTACTCGTCTTCTGGATCCATTAACTTCGCGGTGGGAGAGATGTAGGAGGGAGAGAGGGAACGGGAAGGAGGGAGAGGTCGACTTCGACGAGCCTGCGTCCTCTCGCTTGTTCTCTTGAAGCCCTTGGAGTGATTGCATCGAACTGGGAGTTTATTTTTGCGTATCTTGGAGCGGCCGAGTCGTCGAAAGATCTCAGAGCGGGAAGCTGGTCGTCAAGCTCTCGTTCTCCTCGTACAGGGCTCAAAGTGGTGAGCTCGACGGTTCGTTTCGATCCCTTCTCCTTTCCTCTCCTCAACGTTCTCGACCCGTCCAACCTCCATACGCCTTCTCAATGCCTGCACCATTCGCTTCTCCGTCAGCTCCACCAACGGTACCCGTTCTCCCGCCATTCCGAGAATCTGAATCGTCGTCCGAAGATGAAGAAGAAGACGGGGAGGAGGAGGAGGAGGAGGAGGAGGAGGAGGCTGAAGGAGGTCAACCGAGGGGGAGGACTGCAGCTGAACTGAAGCAACTCGAGATGGAGCGGCGGGAGAGAGTCAAGGGTCTTGGTCTGAAGCTGTTGAGCGATGTTCTTGGGGTGAAGAACGAGCGGTGAGCTCGAAGCGGAAGCGGCTCTGCTCTCGAGGACGAAGCTCACCTCTTCCTTCCCTTCCTCCTTCTTGATATCTCTCGCAGGGGCTACCAAGTCGCCTTCCCTTTCCTCGAGCTCCCGGACAGGTCGACCCACCCTGGTTACTATGCTATCAGCAAAGACCCAACTTGTATCAACATTCTTGTGGTGCGCAGACGATTCTGAAGTCAACCCTTCGTCCTTTCCTCCGTTCGGTTGTTGAACTGACTCGTTCTTCCGCTCTCACAAACGGCAGGAGAACGTTCAATCGAGTCATTATCTCACTCTTAGAGCGTTGAAGGATCAGTTGGTGAACTGCTTCCGTGACTGTCAACGTTGTGAGTCTCGCTCCCTTCCGATCCTTCGACCCTCGTCGCAAACCACCCGACCCTGCTCTTCTCTGTTCACAATGTGTCTTTTTTGATTTCAAGAGCTTATCTATGACCCATCTTCCCTCTCCTCTGCAGATAACCGTCCCAAGAGCTCGATTTGGCTGGCCGCTCAGCGTCTCAAGGTGATCTCCCACCTCTCCTCGACGACCTTTTGTCCTCGCCCCTTCTTCGATTCAGCTCACCATTCTTCCCTTTCTACGTGCCTTTCTTATTCACAGCAACTCACAGTGGCAACGACGAAGCTTCTGCAGCCTCGGTACGACCGCCCTCCTGTCTACGTCTGGACCTCAGACGACTTTGACAACCTCGCTCGACACATCGCGTCTCACTTTCATGCGATAGGCAAATCCTCGTTATCAGTCCACTATCGAAAACCGTTGCTCAAAGGGCTAGGAGGATTGAACGTGAGTTTGGAGGTCCACGCTTTCAGAGCGCCCTCAACCGCTCGGCTCACGTCGGACTGATTTGCTTTCTTTCCTCAGTCGCCGTTTCCCTGGTCCCGACATCGATCAAACCAAAGCTGGAGAGCGTACCTGGGTCGTATATTCAAGCCACTATCTCCTATGTGGATCGCTGTTCAAGCTGCTTTAGATTCGTCTTCGACGCGTCTCAATCGACCTCGTTCGGCCTCTACGCTCTCCTCTTCTTCCTCGGACGTCGTGCTCGTCAGCCACACCACAGCTGCCAAGCTTATACCACCTCCAATCGATAACAGCTCCCACGATCGAGCCTCCTCTCCCAACTCCTTCCCTTCACCCTCAGCTTCCCGCTCTCCCTCTCTCACCACTCGTCCTGTCCCTTCAACCCGACCCCCGAATCCCTTCACTAGAGAGATTCCTGGATTATCCGAACCTGGTCCCTCGAACTACGCCTCTCGAGCGAGGCCGACGTCAGAACATGCTCGCATGGATCTCGAGTGTGAGCAGCTCTTTCTTCGACACGACTTCGCTTTTTCTTTCCCTCCTTCCCCACTACTGGATTGCTTACCTTTATTTCTCCCTTCCTTTTAGATCCTCAATTAGACTACAATCCAGCTTCTGCGTCTCTCTCTTCGAGAAAGCGACGACGCGTCTCTCACGATGATCGTTCGGGTCCTTTGGTTCGTCTTCTCCCTTCTTGCTGTTCTGACCTTCGCATGACTGACTATATCCTCATCTTCTGGACTCAGGAGCCTGACTCTACTGTTGAGATGGAAGTCTTCGAACTGGAAGGAGTCAAGTCGGGATTGGATTCGTTGGCGGAGACGAGGAGAAGAGTCAGTCCTCTTTCGCTTCGAGTTCTATCTCCGTCCCGCATCGTGCTGATCAAAGCGATCCTTTCAACTCCTTGCTCTACAGATGGAAGCTTCCTTGGTCGAGCATCAAGCGGAACTGGATCGAATCGAGGACGAACGAGCTCGAACCACCGCTCGCTGGGATAAGGAGAAGGTTCGCTGCCTTCCCTTTCTTCCTTTGACATCTCTCACGAGACTGACTGAACGACGTTTTTGCTCCGCACTCACCAGAGATCTATGGCATCGACGATCTCGAGGCTACAGGCAGAGGTCTCTGTTTCAAAGGCTTCGGAGGACGAGGTGGTGAGTCAAATTTCCTACCCCCCGAACGCAAAGAAAGCTGCTCCTGACATTCGTCACTCTCTGGTAGGCTCGAGCACACGAATACCGGGAGTCGTCTCTACGAGAAGAGATTCTAAGCTTCAAGAACGCTCTCTCGACGGAGAAGACGCGTCGGAATCAGGAGATGGTTCGTCCTCTTCTCTGTTCGATCTCGAACTCCGAACTGAACCCCCTCGCTCCTAATGCGTCTCTTTTTTCAACAGAAAACACTTCAGCTCGAGCTCTCTAGCCTGAAGAACGCTCAGATTTCGGAGTCAACCCGATACGACTCGATGAAAGTTCGTTCGACCGTTCTTCCTCTTATTCCTTGCCTTCGTCCTCCTTCGCCCTCGACTGACTCCTTCTCGTCTTTTTTTCCTCTGCACAGCATCAATCTTCGGCGGAGATCCTGCGACTTCGAGCGAGCCTGGCGTCCTTGAAATCAGAAGCAGAGAAGAAGGAGGCTCGATGGGTATGTCGTCGCTTCCTCTGTTTCCTCCGACGGCGTAGCATGCTCAACTGACGTTTACCTTCTCTGAACGAAAAGTCTACAACGCAGGCTCAGATGGTAGCTTCTCATCGAGTCGAGATGGCTGGTCTCAACAATCAGTACCGAGCTGAGAGCGAACGAGCGGATCGACTTCACGCTCTGAAGTCAAGGGAACTTCGGGTCCGTATCCTCCTCCACTCCTTTGAGTTAAAGCCCACTCGCTGACTGTTCTTTTTTTTTCTTGCCTCCTCAGGATACTGGAGGTCTCGACTTCAGAGCTTCTCAGCTGCTTCCTCTGTCGTCTCAGGTCCAACTTCCGGCTCAGGCTTCGAACGTCGTCGTGCGTTTTCCCACTTCGATCTCTTTCGACCACATCCCAAACTTATTTCCTTTTCTTCATCTTATCCAGGCTGCTTCGACGTCATCGTCGCCCTCGAGCAAGGAGGAAGAGATCGCTCGACTCAAGGCAGAACTCGCCGACGCGAAGAACGACGCCTCTTCTTTGAGGGCCCAGAACAAAGATCTGCTTTCGAGAGTAAGTCCTGGCTCCCTTTTCTATACTCTTGGGAGATCTCTGCTTTGCTTCTGACCCCGCTTCTGGCCGTCTCTTCCCAGCGAAACGCACTTCGAGATGGACTCGCCGAACTCGACTCTCGACGCTGAGCTCCACTCGGCTGTCTTTCGTTTCGATTGATCGCTACGATACATGAAGTGACTCTTTCGCTCTTCCAAAGAGCTCGTCTTCGAAAGGTCGGAGAACTTCCCTCTTTCGAACCGACGCGTCGATGGGTCGAGGACCAGGCGACGCGCCCTTTGAGTCCTCTCCTGCTTGAGAAACGTTCTGTGTATCAGGCAGACGTCCAAGACTTTTTCCTTCGCTTTTAATACAAGGTCACTCTCCAAGATATATCCGGAGACCAAAAACAGGAGAGAACCAACCCTCGTGCGACGGCCCCTCTCTCCCCCCTCTCCTCGAACTCCCATCTTCTTCCCTCCCTTCCATAATGGCGACCACCCCTCGAACTCTTCGCTCCAAGATCTCCCCCTTCTCCTCGCCGTCCCCTTCCTCTTCCAGCTTCTTCAACTCCCTCTCCTCCAAGACCTCGCGAACATTCAGAGCTTCGACGTCTTCGCCCTCGTTTCGAACCAGCATCGAGGAGGAAGAAGACTACAAGGAGGCTGCAGGAGGGGACGAGATGGATCGAATCATGCAGAGGTTAATTTGGCAGGCTGGAGTGGATGAAGAGTGAGTGTGGACTGGCTGGGAGAGGAAGTGGGAGAGAGGGAGAGAGGGAGAAGGAAGGGATCATTGACGACTCAGCTTGAAGCTCACCACCTCGCTGTCGCTTCCTTCCCCTCCAGGACTCGTCCTATCATCTGCGTCGATACATCTCAACTCCCAGATCCAAGAACAACCTCCTACGACACTCTTCTGATTAGAATCGTATCAGCTCTCCATCTCTACGGTTAGTTATACTCAACTCCGTCGAGAAGGAACGGCGCAAGCTAGCTGACCTCTACTTCTCTTTTGAACCCTCATAGCCGAGCAAGACTACGTTCTCTGTCTCTTCGCTGCTGGAAGCAGGAACTCGCCTGGATGGAAATGGATATGGGGAGCTTATCAGAAGCTAGGGAGGGAGTTCAGGAAGAATCTCAAGAGATTGGTGAGTCGCTGGCCCTCGAGCTCATCGTTCCCTTCCGCTCTGGCTTTGAGCATCCTAGAGCTCTTCCTTTCGCCTTGCTGAACTTCGGACGCTTCATTGTCTCAAACAGTACATCGTCCACTCTTCTTTCTTCACGAAGAGTTAGTCGTTCCGTTCATTACGGCGTCGAGGGCCTCCGTGCTCGAGCTCACCTCTTCTTCTCCTCCCTCCTCGAAACAGTGCTTTTCACCCTCGCCTCACCTCTCATCTCGCCCAAGTTCTTCAGGAAGCTCGTCTACACTTCCACCCTCTCGGCTCTGGCTACCCATCTTCCTATTCAGCAGCTCTTGATCCCTGCTGAGACGCTCAAGTTCGTCCTCCTCTTCGTCCTCTCTCCCTCGCGAGGCTCTTTCTGACCGTGGCCTCAAACTTCTTGTTCGTCCGTTGCCACAGAGAGAACCTTCGCCACGAGCCTTCCATCACGCTCCCTTCTTCGTCTCTCACTCCTGCACTTCACTTCGGAGTCCCTCTCGTTGAGTTGATGGGAGACCAAGAACCCTTCGAGCTCCCTCGAGTCATTCTGGACGCGGTGACCTTCCTCAGGTGGGAGGAGGGAGCATTGGAGGCGGAAGGCTTGTTCAGGAAGAGTGGAAGTGCTGGAGTGCTGAGGAACGTCGGAGAGGGGTACAATCGAGGTCAGTCCGCTCTCTGTTTCGATTTGAGATCGAAACCGACGCGTCGTTTCAACTGCTTCGTTTTGTAGGGAAGCAGCGACGCAGACGAAAACGGAAACTGATCGACTCTGATTTTGTTCTGTTTATCGTAATCAGGCTCTCCCATCGAACTCGCATCCTACCAGGACCCTCATCTTGCAGGGGTCTTGATCAAGAAGTTCTTCAGAGAGATGAACGAGCCTTTGTTCCACGAAGGGATGTACGAGCTGGTTGGGAGATGCCCGAGGGTACCTTACGGGGAGGAAAAAGAGGGACGACTGCAGGAGAAGGAGGAGGTGGTGCGGTTCGTCAAGGAGAGGTTGTTTTCGTGAGTCTTCCCTCCCTTCTCCTCGCATTGTAGCCCTTCGAGCTCCTGCTGACGAGTCCATGATCTCTTCCTCGATTACTACAGGCAACTGAGTCAACAAGCTCATGTCCTGCTCGGTTACGTGATTCGTGAGTCCTCCCCTGCTTCGAGCTTCGTTCTCCGCGTCTCTCGTCTCAAACTCGTGTTGATCGACGATCCTGATTCCTTCCCCGCTCAAGATCTTCTCCACGACGTCGCCCAACTTCATCAAACAAACCTCATGACCTCTTCCAATCTTGCTATCGTCTTCACTCCAAAGTAAGCCCACTTCGGATCGCTTTCCCTCAACACGTCGCGTCGACCCGAACTGACTCCTTTCTGCCCGATCCCCTTCCCTTCCACAACAGTCTCCTCAACTCCCCTTCCCCTCAGAACGACGTCCGACTAGCCTCCCTCCCCGCCTCCTCCTCTTCGACGTCCAACATCTCTTCCTTCTTCCCTGCGTCCTCTCAACCCAAACCTCTTCCCTCACCTTCGAAACGGCACACGACGACGCTCGGAGAGATCATTCGGTTCTGCATCGACCATCCCGAGGAGGTCTTTGGGAGGTTGGAGGAGGACGAGGAGGAAGTGTCGACGCTGCGAGGAGTGGTAGCCGGAGGTGGTGGGGAGGAAGGGTTCAAGATTGGCGACGACGACGAGGCAGAGGAGGTGAGTTTCTTTCTCTCCGGTTCCCTGGTCACTTGCTCATGCTGACCTCACCTTTCTTTATCTTCTTCTTTCTACTATTTATCATCTCGTACCGAAGGCCTCAACCTTCCGATCTCCATCAAGGATCCAAGTCTCGCCCTCGAAACGAGGAGGAGGATCGATCTCGATCCCTCGATTGACCTCTCGACCTTCGACGGGCTCGGTGGATGCGAAGGGAGTGCTTGCGAAGGAGTTCTTCGTGGCTCCGGCAGGTGTGGCTCAGGATTGAGGAGGCCGGGGGAGGGAGGAGAACCTACTACTCGCTTTTCGCTCGCGTCCTTTTTACGACTTTGATGACTTTTCTTCCGACGCACGGTGGAAGCTCTCGTTTGAACACAGCATTCATCTGAAATATAGGTTTCGAAGCACGGAAGCGTTTTCTAAGGGGGAAACGAGGAAATGTCGATTGAACCGGTCGAGAGATCAAGGCCTCGACGCGTCGAGACGAGAAGGCGCGTCGCTTCCCCTCAGCAGGTTCACCCACCGAAGTCTTGAAAGAATCGAAAAGAGTACGTATGCAAAGAGTCGGTCGTCACAGGGAGTCTCAAAGAACGAACCAGCTGAACAAGGAAAAAGGACTCCCCCAGCAAGCAGGAAGAAATAGACTGCTCGTCTCTCGATCGACATCGTTTCTCTACAGAAAGAAGGGTCGACATCGAACGAGGCCAGCAAGTCTTCCAACTCGGACTGTTCGAAAAGCCACAAGAGACCAAACGCAGAGCTGCAGGAACTGTCACTCGACGACGATAACGACAGCGACGCGACGAGACTGACATCTTTCTCGAAAGGTAAGCTTGGCTCCGATGCCCTGGGCCTCGTCAATTTGACGTTGAGAGGACTAGGACTCGACAGCAAAATTTACCCTACGAAACAAGGTCGACGTGAAAGAAAGAAAAGAAGACGGGTCCGAAAGACGCAAAGAGACGCGACCTTCTAAGCATGCGTGCGACAACGAGCTTCGGTCGCGTCAATCGGGAATTCCCTCACCCATGATCTTTTTGGGGAATGGAACTGGAATGGGGGAAACAAAAACTGAGAGATGAAGAGAATGAACTCCGAAGGTGAGACGCGTCGACCTTTCTCGGCCTCGAAAAGAGATGAGTGTCTCCTCCGCCTTCGGTGCTAGCAGTGAGCGGGAAGGCTGTACCAGCATCCTGGCGACCATATTCACATCTCAAGACAAGAACGAGCGAGGACCACAGCGGAAGAGAAGCAAAAGGGAAACGAGTCGTGCACCTCGACGAAGTGATTGAGTTCGCTGGAGCTGGCGTGGGCTTTCCGTCTTTTCTCCTGGAGGAACAGCGACGTCGTCCACGCCGGATTCAGTATGATCAACCTCAACTCCGAAGGAGAAGCCCCAGGGGAAACACAAAGGGAACAGATACATCCGAACGGATGAGAAGCGGTCTCGAAGGTGTTTGCTCCCCCTTGCAAGAGATGCACCAGTCAACCTCTACCGTCCTCGAAGCGATCACAAGGAAGGGTTGAGGACCGCAAGAGATCTTTGGGATCCCAAGTTGAGAGTGATGCGGGAAGAGAAAGCAGGGAAGGAAAGATGCGGACGGAAAGGACAAAGGCGATGCGACGGAGTTTTCGTCGGCTCTCCCACGATCCAGATCGGCGGGAATCGACTGTACTCACGGGCTTGCCCACTCGTTCCCGAAAGAAAAGAAAAGAATACAGAGGACGATGAGGATGATGAGGCTGGAAAGGAAAGGCAGAGAGGAACGCAGCGACTGGTGAGAGGGGAACGACGCGCTGGCTCTTCCATCGACCAAACAGCTGGGAAAGCGTTCGGCGGAGCGTAGAGCCACGGACGAACACCCTTCTACCGGATATCTGCGCTCGGATGCACTTGAGGAAACGAGGATCAAGGGCGGAGGCGACACAACGCGTCGAGCCGTCAACCTCGCTCCTCCTTCCCTCATTCCTCTCCTTTGCGTCCAATCTCCGGATCCCATCGGCCAGTTGATCCTCTCGAGAGGAAGAGAACAGGCCTTCACCCAGAGATACGTAAAGCCCTCGTTCTCTGGATGGGAATGTCTTTCCCCTTCCGTCTGAGCGGTCAAGAGGTCGAGGAGAGGCGAAAAGGGCCGGGAATGAGATAAGAAGAGGAGTACGTAGCTAAACAGAGCGTGAAGCTAAGCGAACAAAGTATAGAGAAGGAGAGGAAGAGTAAGAGGGAAGAAGGGAAGGGGAGGAGAAAGAGAGAAGAGACAGCTTCGATTCGAAGAACCGAAGTGTGTGCAACTCGCATGCGGTCGACTATGCGTAAGGACGCCGTAAAGGTGTCCTCAAGAGCAATGCATGGACGTACAAGAGAGGTCTACTCGCAAGGGAGGAAGGAAGAGAAGAAGAGAGGCAGAAGAAGGAAGGAAAAGAGAGTGACTCCGTGTTCTTCTTTCGCCACATGAGCCATCGGGACCCCCCAAGCAGAAAGAGCGTAGCTTCGATAGGCTCTTTCTGGAACGGGAAGCCCAGTCGGTCGTACGACGATAGAAGGGGAAAAGGGGGAGGAAGAGAAGGGAGGGAGAGAGAGAGGAATGGAAAGGAGATGGGCCAGCAGCCTGATCGTTCATCTCGACAGATGGGATCGGGAGCTCGCAAGATCCTGAAAAGCGCGGTAGTCGATTCAGGATTTCGAGACCTGGACTCATCTGAGCTGAGAGGAGGTAAGGAGCTGGATGGGAGAAAGAAAGAGACGGGAGGAGGGAAGGAGATGGGGAGAGGAGGGAGGAGATGCTCCACTCTTCACGCTTCGACAATGGGAGATGATCCGTTGAAGCTCCATCCCTGGAGAAGCTTTCCGTAGAAGAAGCTAGTGCAGGCTGAAGATCAGTCTGCTCATCTCGGATGGCCCAAGCGACGAGATGGAAGAAGAGAGGCAGGGAGGGGAGGGAGGGAGGAGCGAGGAGGCAGGCTGTTCGTCATCCAACTCCAGCGTCTCCTGCCTCGCCTCTGCTGCTCTCAGATCCCTCTAGACAGCTCTGATGCAAAGGAAGGATCTTAAGTTCTTACTCGGAGTCTTTTCCGAGACTCTCGAGTGATGGTTGGGGGGGAAGAAGGAGGAAGAGAAGAGAGCACTTCATTCGGCCTGCGCTCATCTCCAGCTCACGTCCCTCCTGCCCTCGCCTTCCCCTTTCTCTATCAAAACCACATCCTCCCCTTCTACCCAACCTTTCTCCTACCCTTTCCTTCCAACTATGGTAAGTAGCTCTCGTCCCTACTCCATCAATTCTGCCTTCCTTGTTGCCCCAAGAAGCTGACTCCCCCTCTCCTCCTCTTGTCTCCTCTCCTTCCCTCCCTCCCTTTCTTGCTCCCTCGCTTCTTGCAGTCCTCCGGTGCCTCCGTTTCCCAAGAGTGTCTCTCTGCCTTCCAGGAGCTCAAGACGGGCAAGAAGATCAAGTACATCATCTACGGAATGAACGCCGACAACTCGGAGATTGTCGTCCTCAAGACGTCGACGGAAAAGTCCTACGACACCTTCCTCGAGGAACTCCCAGAGACCGAGTGTCGTTGGGCGGTCTACGATATGGAGTTTGATTCCGGAGAGGGAATTAGGAACAAGCTGTGCTTCTACATGTGGTGAGTCTACTGGGGCTTTTGATTTGAGGGGAGGTTGGGGGAGAAAGGAGGAGGAGGAGGAGCGCTGGCTGTAGGAGGAAGGGGAGGGAAGGATGCTCTAGCGAGGGACGAAGAGCAGTTCCAGCTGAGCGTTGTGGTCTGTAGAATCATACTGGAGATCTCTGGCCCACGGTGGCTTCGTCTTGTTCTGTAGAGGATGCTGAGACGAGGATGGGAGGCCGTCGAAGGGGACAACAACCGAGCTCCTCCTCCTTCCTTCCCTTCCTTCCATCTCTCCTCATTCATCCCTCTTTCCTTCACACCCACGCATCTCTCCACTTCCCTATCACATCTCCATACTTCCACGTACCCTCTCCAGAGCTCCATACTGATCAAACCTCCTTTCCTCTCTCTCTACCACCCATCCTCGCCACGCCTCTCCCTCCTCCTTCGATCGACCTCGCTTCCTCCCCTCCTCCTGCCACCTTCCTTTCGACCTTCCTCATCACCTCCAGGACTCCCGATGGTGCCAAGATCCGACCCAAGATGGTCTACGCCGCGTCCAAGGATGCTCTCCGAAAGTCGCTCGTCGGAATCTCCACCGAGATCCAGGGAACCGACTTCGATGAGGTGTCCGAGACTTCTGGTGAGTTTGAGTCTCGTTCTGCTTTTGTTTTGGAGTATAAGGGGTGTTGGTGGGGGTACGAGGTGTCGGAGAGCTGGGAACGAGGACCGGGGGACGGGGAGGAGGAAGGGAGGGGAAGGGATGGGATGGGATGGGTTCGCCCGCCTCGACGGAGCGAGAGCTCGCAGCGAGGGAGGAGAGACGGCGTGGAGGGATGTTCGGACGTCTTTAGGCTCGTCGAGCTAGTGGATCGACGGCTCAGGTCTTCGGGAGCTCGCTTCTACATCCATTCATCGCTGCTCGACCTTTGAGCTCGATGTCGAGCCGCTCCAAACGAGCTGGGACGAGACCTCGTCGTTCACCTCCCTCCCTCCCTTCGCCAACCATCAGCACTCTTACTCTCGAGCTTCGTTCATACCGACTGACTCTTTCCTCTCACTTTTCACCTCACAGTTCTCGAGAAGGTCCGAAGGAAGTAGATAGATTCGACGACCTTCCTCTCCCAACTCGCCTCCCTCCTCCTCAACCCAACCCATACCCCTTCGCCCATCTCCATCTCTCCCAAACCTACCAACTCGATCACAACCCTACTCCCTAAATCATCAACGAACGAACGAACGAACGAACAGCAACCCTCGACTTCGACCTCGACCTCGTCTCTTCCCCTTTCATTTCCTCTGCTTTGCTCTTCTTCTCTCTACCTTTTTTGCTTCTCTCTCTCTCTTGCCTCTTTCATTCTTCCACGCCCTATATACACAGCCCCCTTTCTCTTTCATCGCTCACTGAACCTCGCTCTCCGTTCTCCTCCTCCTCGTCGTCGCGTTGCGTTTCGTTTTTCGAGCTGGATTGAAGAGTTGGGTTGCTTTGCGTTGCGACGGAGAAGGAGGGTTTCTATTAGATCTGGGTGAACCTCTCTTGCTCGCTGGATGTCAGAGAAAGATGGTGTTGTCGAGGAGGAGGAGGGGTTACGTAACTGCCTGCGATCAAAAACAGGAAGGGAGTCGAGGAGAGAGGTTTGGATTCGAACCACCACCCTTCTCTCCTTCTCTCCTTCTCTGTCTCTTCTCTTCTTCCTCTCTTGGGATTCAAGCTCATGAACGAAGCTGCATCCCCTCGTCCCTTCCCCCTCTCTGGCCTCTCGTAGCCTTTCAGAGCTCCTAAAGGAGGGTGGACGGAAACTAGGGGACTCGGGTGCCTCAGCTCCACCGCTCTTTCTCCTTCTCTTCTTCCCTCCATCCACCCCCCCCTCTTTTTTCTTTCGCTCCTCGTTCCTTCACTTGGGGTGGTAGGCTTTCAGTTGAATGCTGGTCCTCAACCCCGTTCAAACGAAACGAGGGAGAGGACCGCACTCAGGCGGAGTCATCCACCTCACGTGAGGAGCACGACCGTTCCTCGCTCGCTGCTTCTTTCCTCCCTTCCTTCCAACCCTGAAGACTCCCCGCCTGAGATGTGCCCTCCCGCTACCAGGTCGTTCTTCACTCACCTCAAGTGAGGAGGGAAGAACGACGGGGCGAAACAGAGAGGCCTTCGCTTGTTGCTTGCATGAGAAACGGCCGGTCGTCTCTTCTTCCTCTTTCCCTCCCCCCTTTCACCTAGTTTCCTTCCCAGTTGAGATCAATCTGCTTTCTACATTCGTTGTGCTCGTATTTCAGAAAACATGCACATCGAAGAGGATAGCAGATTGATCTCTCCTTGAGCTGTTGAAGGAGACGCGTTCGGTTCTCCCTCTGTTCTGTTCTCCTCTTCTTCCCTTTGAGATATCCTCGGGTGAGACGTGGGATTAGAGATTCCCGCTATCTATCTCCAGTAGAGGAAGAGGAAGCAGGAGCTCAGGGAGCGGCCTATCTCTTGTATTTCTCGCTCGCTGTCGTCGCGTCGGTTCGTCCTTTTCTTTCCTGCCCTGTCCCCTGGGATTGGAACATAGGATCGATCTCGTGAGCTTCATCAAGTCCATATCGCGAGGATCAGAGACGACTGGCTTCCAGATTGCACGCAGACCTCATCTTTCGAGGATCGGGTCAACTGCTCGACGCGTCTCCTTTTCTTTCTTTCTCAACAGTCTTTTGCTCGTGCTTCCGGAACTCGGAATCTTCTGGTTGAGCTGCTCGAGGCTAAGTGTCTTTCATCCTTTTGACCTTGACTATATATCTCGAAGGTCCTCGTAAGGGACGCCTGCGTCTTTTCTCTCAGCCGTCAGTTTTCGAGTTTCTTTCCCATGGTCGGTTGCTTTGTTCCTACTGGCTGCTGGGTCCTACGAGGATGAAGCCAAATTCGGTTTGAGTTCGAGGAGAGGACAGTTCGCTTGACCATTGTGTGTCGAGCGGCGTGTTTTGATCTCTGCCCTCTTCCTTCATTCGTCTCTCTCTTCCTTGGGTGGCTGGTAGTAGATAGATCTCAAGGACACGAAGGGCCTATTTCGAGGTTTATAGGATTGGGAGGAGAGTGGAAAGATTGTGCTGCCTAGAAAGAATGGAAAATCGAGCCGCGTCGCTTCCTTCACCCTCGTTTCCATCTCTTCCCAGGTCCACGCTGAGAAACTGTAGCTGCGGAGGTCAAAGCTTAAGAAACTGAGCATGTGATTTACCAAATGGAATGTGTTGAGCAGGAAAGGGGTTGATTGGCTGAAAAAGAGACGGCGAAGAGAAAAGGCAAGAGACGACTCGTCGTGCTGAGAGTACGAAGGCCTGGACGGTTTTGGGGTGCGAAATCTTAGATAATACAAGATTATATGCTTCTATCACTGAACTGTTGTGGGTTTTAGAGCGAGAAACAGTGAAGTTTCGTTCAAAGCGAAAGAAGGAGGTCGCCATCGCGACGAGGAGATCTCCCTCTCTCCTGATGCCATTCTAAATCTACAGTTCCGATTTTTCTGAGAGGCTATCTAGATAAACCTATCCTATTACACCTCGCCAAACATCTGTAATAAATTGAGCAAAGAAAAACGACCGGCGGCGCTCGAGACATCCCCACACCTTTAGGTGAGGGTATATCGAGACATCCCCACACCTTTAGGTGAGGGTATATCAACCTGCCCTTTTGCTAGTTAAATGACCGAATTCCCCACTTTGAATAGCACACTCTCTGTTCAGAATAGTCGACTTTTTTCTTCGGATTCTAGGATTAGATTTTCTTGAGAATTTATTGTCCTGTTTCGAGAGTGGGAGAATTTCTGCGTCGCTCGGAAAGAGAAGTTCCGACGCGTCTCGCTCTCCATCGTCGTTTCTCGCCGTTTCTCGCCGTTTCTTCCTCTCCTTTGAGGCTGGAGTCTTGATTAGAAGATCAAGTCGACTTCTGATGAGTCTTTCTACCCTATGCTCTCCGCGAACGAGCAGGGAGGAGTCGCCAGAGGCGGCGACGAGCTGCGAGAGAGCCAGGACGACGCATGACTCTAATGAAAAGAAATTTTCCCGCTTCAAAAATTCCCCCATCGTCCAAATTATATACTTTAGTGTAGACTGGATATCGAGATAAACATATAAAAGGAAGATCAGGTGTGGGGACGGCAGGCCTGCCCTGCGCTACGATCCACGCTCTCTCAACGACGCTGTTTCGAACCTCAACGTTCACCTCCTCCCTCCTCCCTCCCTCTTCTTCTCACTCCTCTTCGCCTACCTCTTTTCGGAATGCCCTTCAACCCATATTCAGAGAACGGTGGGACTATCCTAGCTATCGCAGGATCTGACTTCACTGTCATAGCTGGAGACACTCGACAGTCAGAAGGATACTCGATTCAGTCCAGGTACCAGCCCAAGGTCTTCAGATTGTGAGTAGCAAAGTTCAGAGCAGGCCGCTAGCGCGGCCTGCGCACGCTCGTATCGCTTGGGATTTGAAGGGAGGATGATGGGACGGATAGATCGAGAGAGACGAGATGGAAGGAAGGGAGGAAGGAGCAGGAGAAGGTCAACGTCGAAGCATCGACGGACCTTCGCTGGGCTCAAACCCCTCGGAATCGCTCTCTACTGACCTTGAGAGAAGGGCACTGAGCTGCATGTACACCTCAGCGAAGGTTTCAGACCTCTGCGAAGTCTTGAAGGTACTGGAGCGAAGGAGGAACGATCGCGTGTTCGTCTCGGTGGAGGGAGAGAAGCAGGAGATGATCAGCTCGAGCATGTCGTCTTGCTGCGATAGGAGCGACGCTGGAGTCTCCCACTGCTCTAGTAGCTACTATAGAGCCGGTATCTGTACTTTCCAGCTCGTCTCGAGCTCATTCCCGAGAGGAAACGAGCTCATCGCTCCTCTTCCTTCTCCTTCGACTCGACCTCATCACCCCCTCCTTCCCCTCGTCTCGACCGTCCTTACCTCCACGAAACTGACTCTTTCTCCCCTCCTCTTTCATGTTGCAGGACCGATACCTGTGTCATCGCCGTCAACGGATTCGCAGCAGATGGAAACACCCTCGTCAAGCGAATCAAGCAGCGTCTCGAGGTTGGTCTCCTTCTCCTTCTTCCACCAATCCCTCCCCTCTCATCATCTCCCTCGCATCCCTATCAGGCCCTCATCTCGAGCTGATACAGAGCTGACTCCCGACTATACCTTGGTCTTCATCTCTTCAGTGGTACGCTCATGCTCACGCCAAACCCATGAACATCAAGGCCATCGCTCGAATGGTTCAGTCCATCCTCTACTCGCATCGATTCTTCCCTTACTTCACCTACGTTATTCTCGGAGGAATTGACGAGACCGACGGTGAGTTCGAGATACCCCATTCAACATCCCGTGTCCAATCCAGCTTGATTTGGTGGTCGAAGGGTTGCGATGTGAATGAAGGAGAATGAAGGAAGAGCGCAAGCTGACCGACCCCTTCCCCTTCCTCTCATTTCTGTAGGATCCGGAGCCGTCTACTCGTTCGATCCTGTTGGAAGTTACGAGCGAGAGTTTTGTCGAGCTGCTGGTGCGGCTCAATCGCTGGTGCAACCCTTCTTGGACAACCAGGTTCGTGGTCGATCTCAACCTCTTCCTCTCTCCTCCTCTTCGAGCTCAGGCTGACATCTCCTTCTTCTTCTCTCCTCTCTATCTTCCTCTGTCCCCCCTCTACGACTTCCCAACTCCCCTCCCTCCAAATCGTTTCTTTGCTCGTCCTACCGATTCACCCTCGCTTTCCTCGACCTCGCAACCCTCGACTGCACAGATCTACTTCAAAAACCAAACCTACCCCTCCGCCGAACTCACTCCCACGCCCGGTAAACTTCCTCTCTCCAAAGTTCTCTCCCTCGTCACCGACACCTTCACCTCTGCTACCGAACGACACATCGAGGTCGGAGATGGTCTCGAGATCTTCATCGTCATGTCGCTTCCCGTCGGTGGCTGGGAGCAAGGGCTGAAGGAGGTTGGACAGGGAGCGGAGACGTTGGAGAGTCTGGGAACTGTCGGTGGGTGCGAGACGAGGCTGTTGATCGTTAGGAAGGAGTTGAAGAAGGATTAAAGCTTCGCGGATGAGGGAGAGGAGACGATACGATTGGCTTTCTCTTGCTTGTTTCGCACTCGGACCTGCCTGAGTGGAAGAGGAGGCAATCAAGCTCAAGAACAGAGTTATTATCTGAAAGCACTTCCCAAAAAAAAGGGGGGCACGAGCGCGGATTCATTGCAGGAGGCGCAAGTTGGGGAAAGGGAGCGTTTTGCGACGCGTCGCCTCGTCCTCCCCCGTCCGGTTGTTCAGAGCAACAGCTGCGACAGCCCAGGTCGATCCTTTAGAGGATAGATATACGCTGATTTATCAAGTCCGTGGACTGTTTTTGAAGAAGTTCATGGAGAGGCAACGACAGAGTACAGCGGCCTCTGCAAATCGAGGCCACAAACTACAAGCTCAAACCGCTCTGAGTACGGGTTGAAGCGGCTCATTGGAGTATATAGAGCGAGATAGAAGTAGGGAGAAGAGAGGGAGGAGGCGGGGACGAAGGAGAGGGAGAAGGAGGTGATGGTTGAGGTTCGAAACAGCGTCGTCGAGAGAGCGTGGAGGTCTCGAGCGCCGCCAGTCGTTTATCTTTGCTCAATTTATTACAGATGTTTGGCGAGGTGTAATACGATAGGTTTAACTAGATAGCCTCTCAGCAAAATCGGATCTGTAGAGTTAAAAGGGAGTCAGAAGAGAGGAAGAGTATTCGTCGCGATGGCAACCTTCTTCTTTCGCTTTGGACGTACCCTTCATGGTGTTCCGACCTCAGAACCTCACTGAACCAATATCACGAGACATAGTCTTCGACTGTCGAAGCCTCTCGACTTCAAATCCCCTGGAAAGCTTCCAAGTTCCGCAACCCCCAGCGTGTCTTTTCGACTTCGTCTCTCTCGTTCAGCCTACGCCTTCTGGGTCCAAACGGGTGTCGCTCTTGTAGCAGGCAGATTGCTCTACAATAAACGTCTTCGTGAACATCAGTCCCTACAGCTTGCACCCGAAACTGCCTAGGCTGAGGGAGCTGGGAGAGCGACGCGTCGGGTTTTCGTTCTCCGAGCACGGCTCCTTCCCGCGTAGAGGCCCATTCTCGGCACCATGGGTAACTACGTATGTCGACTTGTTTGGACCGAAAAAACTGCTTCCAACGTTTTGATTTGCTTTGGGAGAAAGGGAGAGATGCTGGTCGCGAGGGGAACGTAGTTCATCTCCTGAAACTGGAGTCCTGTAGGGATTCTTTCGCTCCGGTTCCAGGCTAGAGCACTCTCGCGAGGAAAACCTCTTGGAAAAAGCAAGGAAAAGTTGATCGAAAGTCGTCCATAAAATCCCCGGACGACGAGCCGGCCGCCCTCGCCCCTTCCTCTCTCCTCCCTCCCAACTCCATCTAACTCTTGTCAGCCCTCCCCTCTCCGACCTACAACACCCACTCCCCTCCAACACCTCTTCGTATACTCTAGGCCTCCTTCTAGTCAGTCTCATCCTTCCGCAACGTTTCGACAAGCGACGATCTGACCTGGATCTCGTTCCATCTTCCCATCCCTTCTTTCCCTCTCTCTCAGCTTCGACTCCATCATGGCGGGTTCGTCCTCTCTTCCTTCGCTTCTTTCCTTCGTTTGAAACTCGAGCTGACCTCTGATCTTGTGTATCTTCAGCTCCTCTGTATCAAACTGAATCCGGACGACTGTGGCATGCTGGACAGATCATCCTAGGTTCGTCTTTGAGCCTCTGAAACTCTCGAGCTCATCATCATCGCTTCCCATCCCTCCCTTCTTCCTTCTCTCCGAAGCTCACTCCTCCTCCCCTCCTTTTCTTCCATAGTCACCGTCGGACTCCCAGGTTCGCTTCCTTCCTCCACTCCTTCTCTTCGAAGAAACAAGAGCTGACCTCGTTCTCCTCGTTCAGCTCGTGGAAAGACGCACATCTCTCGTTCCCTCGAACGCTACCTTCGATGGCTCGGAGTCAAGACGGCCGTCTTCTCTCTCGGAGACTACAGGAGGAAGATCATGGGAGGAGCAAAGAGCTTGCCTCCCGATTACTTCGGAATAGGTGAGTCTCTAGCATCGAGGGGAGGAGAGAGGAAGGTAGCTCGAGGGAAGGGAGGTCAGGGTGAGGAGGCCGGGTTTCGTCGGATGGAAAGTGTAGAGATAAGCTCCCAGATCCTCCTTCACGCATCTATGGACCTCAGGTCTACCTCGCTATCGATGAGAACAGGGACACCTCAGATTGGGCTGAACCACAAGCTGACCGCCTTCTCCCTCCCCTCTCCCTCATCGGTCCAACTCAGGCGCCAAATCTCCCGAAACCCAAGCTCTACGATCAAAGATCAAGGAAGGTCTAGAACAGCAGGCTCTGGACTTCTTCCAGAAGGAAGGAGGTCAGGTCGTCATCTACGACGCTAACAACGGAGTCAGAGCAACGAGGTATGCTCTCAGGGCGAAGTTCGAGGCTTTGGGGATTCACGTCGTCTTCCTGGGTGAGCTCTCTCTCTTTTCTCTTCGAGGTTAGGAACGAAGCTGACGCCTCCATTATCCTCGCTTCTGCAGAGAGCATGTGCGATAGGGATGATATCGTCGAAGCCAACATCAGATCGGTCAAGCTGTCGTCGCCTGATGTGAGCTCGTCGTTCTCCTTCCCTCGTCGTCTCCCTTGCCTCTTCCTCCCTTCGAGAAACCTAGGGCTGACTGTGGACGACTTGGAATGCCACAGTACAAAGGCTGGGATGCAGACAAGGCTGTGAAGGACTACTGGTCTAGGATCCGTGACCAGGAGAAGTTTTACGAGCCTATCATCGATCCCGACGTCGCGTGGATCAAGGTCGTCAACGTCGGAGAGAGGATCGTGATCAACAGAATTGAAGGTGAGCTGCTCGTACCTCTTTATATATATATGTCGACCGTGCTGACTCTTGCTTGGCTCGTACCTCCCAAGGCTACCTCCAATCTCGAATCATCTTCTTCCTCATGGTTCGTCCCTCCCTCTCCTCTTCCCTTCTCGCCGACCTGCCTCTTTCTTCACCTCTCGCCTCACCTCACAGCTGACTCGCCCATCTATTTTTCCTCTCATTCACGCTCACAGAACATCCACAACCGTCCCCGAACCATTTACTTCGCCCGCTCGGGTCAATCCCTCATCGAACACTCCTACAAAGCCGACTCGGACCTCTCTCCAGCTGGATGGGAATACGCCGAGAGTCTCAAGGAGGCCGTCATGAGTCGACGAAGGCAGGTGAACGAGGACAGGAGGAACAATGGAGAGAAGGTCGATGAGGATAGGAAGTTGGTGGTGAGTCTCGGACACTCGAGGTTGGACGCGACAAGAGCTCTGAGACCGAGCTGACTTGGGCCTCTCTCGGTTTCGTTTAATGCAGGTCTGGACTTCAGCTAGGAGACGAGCGTATCATACTGCTTGGCCTTTCGTGAGGCTGGATTACCGAGTGGAGGAGAAACCTCAGATGGGAGAGATCAACGTTTGTTTTCTTTACCCGCTTCTCGTCCTCTCTTTCGTCAGTAACTGATCTGACGCTTCTTGATTATTATGCTCGTGTCTAGCCTGGAGTCTGGGACGGACTGTCGTCGGACGAAGCTCGTTCGCTCTACCCGGACGAGTGGGAGCGATTCCTCAAGGATCCCTACGCTCACCGAGCTCCGAGAGCGGAGAGTTATCACGATTTGAGTGGTGAGGTCTTTAGTCCTCGACCATTGTTCTCGTCTATCGCAGCTGGTCTGACTCATTTGATTTTCTTCGCTTCGAACAGTCCGACTGGAGCCGGTGAGTCGTGTCTCGTTTTCTCCCCCTCTCCTTCGTCGTCTTCTGCAACTCTGACTCTCTCGCCCTTCTTCGCTTTTCTCAGGTCATCTTCGAGCTCGAAAGATGTCAAGAAGATCTTCTCATCATCGGGCACGCTTCCGTTATCCGTTGTCTCGTTCGTCTCCCTCTCCCCTCTCCCCTCCCCTCTCACCCTTTTCTGACTCTTTCTTCCCTCGTTCTCTGGTCGCAGCTCGCCTACCTCGTCGGTCTCCCACCCAATGAAGTTCCCTCAGTCGAGATCGCTCGAGGAGATCTCGTCGAGGTCGTCCCAGCGTCGTACGGAGTCCTCTCGAGAGCGTTCCATTTCTGGAGCGGACCTGGACGAGCGGACGGGGAGACGGGGATGAACTTGTACGAGAACGTGAGTGGCTTCAGTCACTCTGATTGAATTTGAATGATCTCTCGTTGCTGACGACGTGATGGTGTTGAACGAACAGGTCGCTGAAGCTACCCAAGGGAAAGGAGGTGAGTCGCGTCGCTTTCTTCCTCTCGTCGTTTTCGATTCTAGTCGAGTCGAAGCTGATCTCTTCTCATCCTCAAACTCATTCTGCAGTCGTCGTAATGGAGCACATCTTCCCTGCTGGACCCCAAGGTTCGTCTCGTTCTCTTCACTCCTCTCTCCTCATGCCTCTCCTCTTTTCCCTCACTAACCACGCACCTTTCCCCGTTCCTCCCTTCCCCTCTCCTTCTAATTCCTTCCTCTTACACAGACATCAACGTCACCCCCGAAGACATCGCCTCCGCCGAAGCCGAGGAGGAAGCAGCTGGAGAGGGCAAAACCGAACGAGACCCTCTCGTCCTTCGAGACCTGATGCTCGACAGGGAGGACGCCATGAGCCGACCGAGCAGTACGAGAGGGTATGCGAGAGCTCCGGGTGGGAGCAGGGGGAAGGTCTTCCAGGATTGAGGAGGGAGGGAGAAGGAAACGAGACGTTGTGGGAGAGGGGGAGGGAGAGGCGACGCGGTAGCAGTTACGATTTTGATGATTCGGCTTTTTCTTTCTTTCTTTCTTTACCTTTCTCTATTCCATCTTTGGATGGTGTGTTTCTGCTCTTCTGCCTCTTCGTCCTCGCAAAACGACAAGGTCCTTGTCCACGCGTTGAAAGGCAACGCCTCTTCCTCTCACCGTTTCGTTCGTTCTCCCCAAACCATATCTCCCTCTCCCCCGCGACACCCCACGTATCCGTTTTCTACCTCTCCTCCCGAAGCGATGCCCACTCAGCAGCCCAACAACAGTTTTAGAGATGAACAGAACGAAAGAGGAGGATCGAGGAGGCTCGTTGGTCGAGAGCTCGACAGGAGCGTCAAGACGTTGGGTTTGAAGTTGTTGGAGGCAGTTTTGCAGCTGGAGGATGGAGAGTGAGTTAAAATAGTACCCTTTGGGTCTTTCGAAGTGGAGAAGGGAGATACAGAGATGTTGGTAGAGGGAGGGGAGCGCAAAGGAGGAGGGAGGGAGGGAGGGACGACCGAAAAGAGCTGGCTGCCAGACACGAGGGGGGCAGATTGTCCGCCAAATTCTGTTTCTGGTGGATCTCTGGAAGTTGAGACCTCCAGGCATGAGCTGAACGGGGTTAATGGGTTGAAGGAAGTCGTGTAGGAGGGACGAGATGGGAGGAGGATCGTGAGCCTGAGCTCCATCGCTCCTCGACTATCTTCTCCCTTTCTTCCTCCTCGAAACCATGACAGGCTCTGGGTGACTCAAGCGTTGGAGGAATTCTGTGCTTGCGGGGGCGCTGTATCATTGAGTAGAGCACAGAAACTCGAGCGATTCTCCGAGCTGACTCCACTCTTCTTCATGGCCTCCTTTCGACAGCGGCGAGAAGATCTCCAAGCTGTTCCTCACCCTTCCCGACAAAACTCAGTACCCAGACTACTACAAGATGATCACTCAGCCCGTCTGCTTGAACGATATCAAGGTCGGTCTTTGTTCCTCGCCCGCCTTTCCAGCGAAGGAAAGAGCGCTCGTCGAAGCTCACCGTTCCGCTTCGTTCTAGGATGCTCTCAACGAGGACGATACATCCGCCGACTACGAGTTCAGATCATTAGAGGACGTTCACGACATGATTCTCGAGGTCTGTGCGAACTGTCACAAGTGTGAGTGATTCAGCCCGAATCGACTTCGACGCGATCACAATTTACATTGAATTGACGGCGGCCTCTTTCTTCTTCCTTTGACTCCCTGGTTTCAGTCAACGAGAGAGGAAGCGAGATCTACTCAGCTGCTACTGAGGTTCGAGTAAGTCTCTCGAAGTCTCGCTTCCCGCGTCTTTCGAACGACGCGTTCGACCTTTCTCTCCGTTTCATTCCGAAGTCCAACAACTCACTACTCTTCCCTTCTTGTCTCCCTCACAGAAACTTACCATCAAGAAGTCTTTGTTCCTCATGAACTGCTTGGAGGAGGAAGAGACTGTCGTTCAGCAACCTCTCGATTCGGCGCCCCCACGCGTCCTCACTCGACCCGTCGTTCAGAAACGACCCTACGACGATGCCGCTTCCGTCCTTGAGCCGCAAGAGGAGAAGGAACGATCTGCCTCAGTCCCCGTCATGGAACCGGAACCGGTGGCTGCTCCCGCTCCGAAGAAGATCAAGGTCGCCAAAAGCTCAGCTCGTCCTTCGACCTCTTCTCCTTCTTCTTCCTCTTCGACGTCGCAGGAAAGAGTAGCAGTCCCTACTCAGGTCAGTCGCGTTCACTATTCTAGAAGCCTTTACAGTAGTTCTCTGCTTCTCTTGACGAGCGTTTTGCTCTCTTTGGACCCGTTCCATTTGCAGAGCACCCGCGTCCTTCTCGAACGAACGATCGCTACTCAACGACAGCAGATCGACTCACTCAAGAAGAAGGCCGCCGCTTCGAGGGAAAATGCCACTGCCTCGGCAGAGTCTGAGCGAGAAGTTCGACAACTGCAGATCGAGTTGGCGTCGGCAAGAGGGAAGGTGAGGTCGATGTCGTTGTCTTTTTGTCGTTTTCCTTTCGTCCATTCGGCTCCGATCTGATCCTCTTGTCTTCTCTCCCCGTCCTTGCTCTTCCTATCAGATCAACGACATCAACGAGGAGAAGGCCCAGCTCTCCCAGGCGGTTCGTTCTCTTTCAAGTCGCGCCACGTTTCGACCGTCTTCGACTTCACGCGTCGACGTTCGAACTGATCATTCTCGCTTTCCAGAACACCTCTCTCTCCGACAGTCTTGCTTTCTCTCAGAGAGAAGCCCAGGAAGCTACATCCAACTGTTGCGAGGTGAAGAAACTCAACGAAACGCTTTCGAAGGAGCTCGTTCGAGTCAGGCAGGAAGCGAGGTTGGAGAGGAAGGGGGAGAAGAAGGCCAAGGATTGGTTCGAGGAGAAGGCATGTAATCTATGCCGTTTTTTTTTTCGAAGTATAGAGGAGCAGTGGCCTGACCCCGTTGCTTTGACTTTGTATCTACAGCTGCAGGAAGCGACGTCGGCAACCGAAACCGCTGAGGCTCAACTTGCAACCCTCCAGGGAACTTACAACGAACTTCTTGCATCTGTCAGTACATTCAATTCTCTTCGTTCTCCCTTTCCCTCGTTGAGTATGACAGTACGTCGCTCTTCACGGTCGACGTTAGCTGACTTCGACTCTCGATTCGCGCCTTCGCTTCGTTCTCTCAGCATCAAACTCTCCTCGCCAACGGATCACCTGCCGCCCTCCAACTCCTCGAGCAACAAGTCAACTCTATGTTCCCTTCGTACAAAAAGCTCTACTGGGCTCTCGACGATCTCGCCCGCGTCGCACGACCGGAAGACAAGACGGCTCTCAGGGACGCGAAAGAGAGTCTTTCAGGGATGGGTCTGCTGAATGATATGATGAGAGCGTTGTAGGTGAGTGAGTTCTCGTCTTCTCGCTCTGCGTTGGGGAGGATGATTGGGGAAGAAGGGAAGAGAAAACGAGACGCGTCTTTCGACGGATCCTGTTTGTGTAATTCGACGTTTTAGCTGACCCCTCTCTTCTTTTTCGTCGCTTCAGGTTGTCAAGTGGGATAAACATGCTTTCCTCTTTCTTTATAATGACCTTCAACGATGTTCGTCTCCTGTTCGGTTTGCTCAGTGAGGAAAGCGCGACGTCAGTTGAAACGGCAGGGAGCTCTCTTCCCCTTCGTTCCCGGCGAGCAGCTCCAGTTCTTGGCTACTTCAGGTCGTCTCAAGTGGACATCTTCTTGGTTGAAGCTGGGATCCATCGCAGCCTACTATCTTTCAGTTCAAACCCAGCAGCCTTGACGACGGGTCACGGGACTCGAAATCAAAGAGGCGATTTCGAGAAATCGCCAGCTTCACTCTCGACTGCATCTTGCTCCCAGAACCGACCTTTTTCGACCTGCGAGTTCCCTTAGGCACGAACGGACGTACTCACGCCTCTACACTCTACGAAAGCCCGCAATGTGAGTCTGGACTTCGACTCAGGAGCTGTGTAATCGAGCCACGTCGAGACGCGTCGTTCTCTTTCGTCAATCAGGCCTTCACGATCGCCTCAAACTCCCGATCTCAAGATGTGTGTCGATATCTTCTTCTCCCCTGTAAATACCTTGATCAGTCTGACCCCTTACTCACCTTCGTCCGTCGTCTTGTCGTCAACCAGATCAATCATCGACCCTCTCTCGCCCTCCCTCTCCTCCATCGCCGCTCTCGAACTTCTAGCCTGCGAAGACGACGGACACAGGTGCTTCATCGAACCTCCATTCGATCGTATCTCTGAGGAACGAAGAGTCGGTGAGTCCAATCGTCCTCGTTCAAAGCTCCTTCAAACGGACCTCTCCCATTTTCGTCTTCTCCCCAGCCCGTTCAACCCAAACCCTCAAACGAGAACTCTCAGACCCGACCATCACCGCCTACCAAGCTCATCTCCCCGACGGGTCTCTAGTCGGAGCCTCGATATGGATGAAAGAGAAGAAGCTCTCGATGGAGGAGATGAGGGAGGAGACGTTTTACGAGCCAGACGAAGACGAGGAATCTGAGGAGGAGGGAGAGGAGAAGGATACTGGATGGACGGGCTTGGACGTTCAGTTCTGCATGAGGTACTGGGCTTCGTGCTCGATGGTGAGGAGAGAGTGCTTTGACGGAAAGGAAAAGGACAAGGAGTGGTGGTGAGGTCGACTTTCTTTCACTATTTGGTTCGTGAACGCGTCACTGACTCGTGGGTTCGGTTGGAAGGTACCTCAAGCAGCTGTTCGTTCATCCATCTCACGTCCATCAAGGCATCGGATCAGCTCTCGTCGCGTGCGGACTCGAAGTCGCAGATCGAGAACGCGTCCCTGTCGCTCTGGAATCGACATCAGGCGTGAGCTCCTCTTTGTTCCTCCTCGAGATCATCGAGAACCTCGACTGACATCTTCCCTTTCACTTCCAGGCCGTTCGACTATACGAAAAGCTCGGATTCGAGGAACAGTATCGCTGCGAAGCGGAGCTCAGCGAGGGAGGCTGGTTGTCACGACCAGGTATGGTACGAGAGGCTCGACAGGCATGATCCTTCGTCTTTCCTTATGCGTGTCAAAAGAGACGTGGAAAGAGAGATCAAAGGAATCATATCACTTCGTCTTTCCCTCCCTTCGTTCGACGCGTCGAGACCTCCTCCGCTCAGAAGTCCAATCCCATCTGAGCGAGCTTGAGAGCTCCCTCCTTGGTCTTGTTTCCCTGAAGAGACGAAGAAGAAAGTGAAGGGTCAGTTTCGAGAGTCGAACGAGGCGAAGGAAGAAAGAGAGGGGACGAACTCCGATGAATCCAGCGGCGTGAACGAAGATGCATCCCTCGACTCCGGTGAGCTGAGAGAGAGCGTCGTCTCGAATTCCTCGCCATCTGAAACGTGGAAAGGGTGTGAAGAAAAGTCAGCTTTGTTAAGGGGGAGGAGGTGAAAGTATACAGAGAAGACGTACGGCTCAGGGAGAGCCTTCCTGCTCGCGAAGCTCTCTCCAGACTCAGGGACGGCCTGGATCCTCCAAGCTCGTCCAGATTCCTCGGGGTAGAGAACGTAGAGCTTCAAAACGAAGAATTGAACGAGTCAGCTAAGCTATCTTGACGAGACGCGCAAAGACGCGTACGTACAGGCTTGTCGGCGTCGGCGACTCCCTCCTCCTTCTCAACCTCGAATAGGTGCTCCTTCCAAGGCGCAAAGGTCTCGAACACAAGGATCTTGCCTGACGAGTGGTGAGAGTGTCGCTCGGCAAAGGCCTTCTGGATGATGGATCGAGCTGGCAGCCACGCCTCTGCGAGGTAGGAGAGTTTGGAGAGGAACTCGGATCCGGTGAGAGCTGAGGCGACGACGAACTTGGCCTGAAAGAGACGAGCGAGAGAGGTGGAGTCAGTAGATGATTCAATCACAAGCGCCTTCTTCTCACTGTAGAAAGCAACGCAGGAGGAAAACGAGGAGCACTAAGACACGACTCACATCCAAGACCTCGTCGTTCGAGGGCTCGTTCCATCTGGGGTTCAATCCTCCGACCCTGGCACTGAGATCCGTCCTCGACTTGTACCTGGGAGCCTCAGAAGAGATGAACTGGGTGACTCCGTTGTCGATTCCGTCGATAGCCTCGATGAAGTCCTCGTAGAGCTTGAGGTGGAGCTTGGGGACGGTGGGATCCGAGACGGGGAGGGAGAGGACCTGGGAGAGAACGTCGAGACCGTAGTGCCTGAGAGTGGACGAGAGGGACGACACGGAGAGAAGCGTAAGTTGAGGAATCAAGTTGATAAGGCGAAGGAGTGCAGATGATGAAGGAGACGAACTTGTAGACGAGCCCAGCCGAGCTCAACTTGGTGCTGAACCCTTGCTCGAAGACCTCAGTGAAGCCTCGTTGATGGTGATCGTATCGACGAGCAGCATCGTCGTAGACTCCTCCAACATCGACGACGATGTCGCAGGCGTCGACTGAAGCAGAACGAAGGAAGGAGGAGGTGAGCTCGAGAAAGGAGGAAGGGAGGGCTGAAGGGAAGGGAGGGACGAACGAGCAGCAGGGTCCCTGGATCGGACGACGGCTGTAAGAGCATAACGTCAGCCTTGAGAAGTTTCCGATAGAGTGGGAGAGCGTGTACGAACTGGCATCCTTGTACTCGGGAAGAAGCCTGAGCATGAAGACCTGGAGAGGAAGGAGGAAGGGGAGGTTAGCTTGAGCTCGAGATTTTGTTTTGCTCCTCCTCCCTCCCTTTGGTCGAATAAACTCACAGCCAAAGCCTCGTCGCAGTGGAAGGTTCCACTGTGAGTTCCGATGACCTGTAGCAACGAACAGCATTGAAGTCAGCTTGCTGGACTCAAGAAAGACGAGTGAAGATGAAGGAAGGAAAGAAGGGAGGCGAGCTCACCTTGGGTCCATCGAGTCTCTGCTTCTTCTCGGCGGGTTGAGTGGCGGAGGTAGACATCGTTCTAGTAGAGTGTGAGAAGAGCTGTTTTGGGAGTGTGATGGAGGTGGTTGAACGAAAGAGGCTACGGAGCATGCAACGGTTGGGGAGGAGAAGGGAAGGAGAGAGAGAGAGATCTGAACGAGTTTGGCGAACGAATCGAAGGAGGCGAAAAACAGTTTGATGGAGCCTCGAAGATTTTCCGGGGCAGAGTTCTGAGCACAGACGGAGGTGGAGGCAGAGCGTTGGACGGTCTTCGTGCATTTTGCTCGCTGTCAGGAAAGCCCGAGCTCGTACTCGCGTTTCGACGCGTCGCTTTCGATCCCCTTTTTCCACCCCCCCTCTCTCTCTCTCGCTACCACGATGCAAGACCTCTAAACATCATCTTAATCTAAAACCTCCTCGCTACCCATCTAACAACACTGAACGGCACCGCTTCCACCGTCCAGAGGCCACCTCTCACGTTCTCCGAGCAGATCAATCCTCCGCTGCCTAATATCCAAGCCGCCGTCCAAACCCACAGCAGCGGGCTCCTCCTATCCAAGAACTTGAAGAGCACGAACCGCTCGAAAACGATGGCGAACGGTTGGAGAAGGAAGAAGTGGACCGTTGGCGAGTAGAGGAACGACGCTTCGGGTCCGATGAGAGCTGCAGTTCCGGCGTGATGGAGGATGGCGGAGAAGAAGAAGGGGATGAAGATCGAAGGAAGAAGTTTGGTGGATATACCGGAGGCCATGGCGGTGAGAGAACGCTGTAGTTTTGAGACACAGAGAGCGTTAGGTTCGAGACGCGTCAGGAGACGATCAGGTTTCGAAGGGACGAAGGCGAACCTGGTAAGACTGGTGCCAGATCTCACTCCTGTTTAAAGATGAAAACGTTCAAGGTCAGCACGATGCGCGTTAAGGTTGGCCGAACGGGGGAAAGGACACGAGAAACGACTCACCAGAACCTCCCAACAGAACCTCCACCCCTCCACAAACCACCAAACCCAAACAGAGGTCTCCAGTCCTTCACTTCTCCCCACCCGATAGCTACCCCGACGACGCTGAGAAGAGTGTACTGGGTGTTGAGAGCTCCGTAACCAGCGAGGAGAGCGGAGACGCGAATGAGGATGGCGTCGAGGAACGAGCTTGGAGGGATGGAGGCGCGAGAGGTGAAGTAAGGGTGGGATTGCATGAAGTTGGAGAGCTGTCCCAAAGGCGAGAGCGAACGGTAAAGGAGTTAGGAGGAAGGTCGAAGGAGACGAGAGACGCGTCCAGCGAGGGAAGAGAGCGAGAGGGAAGAACGGGGAGGACGAGCTCACCAGGTCCATTCCGATGTAGAGCAAACAGAACTTCGCAGATTGGGTGAAGACGAAAACTTTCCTAGGTTGCTGAGAGGCAGGAGGGACGTTTCGGACTTGCTGTGACAGAGCAAGATGAAGGAAGCGAGGGAAGGAAGACTCGGTTCGTGAGCTCTCCTTCTCTCTGCCCTTCTCCGCCTCTGAGCTCTGCCATCCACTCAGAAGGAAACGACTACTCACCCAGTTCCATCCCACTCCTCGCATGCTAGTCATCAACCCTACAGCCCATTTCACTCTCTCCCACGCTCCCATAGGCACCCTCGACACCGGCATCGAGCCGTCCTCGTTCTCCATTAAGCTTGTCAGAAAAGAAGGGACGGGCCCTGGCGGTCCCTTGAAGAACTTTTGCTCCGGTCCGAGCATGTGTTCACCTAGGAGATCACCAGCCTTGAACATCATGGTCACTTCGAGATCAAAGAAGGAGAAGGGGGGAAGGAGGGAGAGAAGAAAGGTGATGGTGAGCTCGAGCTTTCCTTCCCCTTTGTTTTCGTTTCAAACCGAGCACTCACCAGCGAACGAGTTGACCCCATAATCAGCAACCGGTAGTCCTGTCGTATAGTGATTCATGATCCAGTTTTGTGATACCATGATGGCTGGGAAGAAGAGGAACCTCAAAGGGAGCCGAACGGGGCGGGGAGGAAGGGCGAGAGCGAGGAAGAGGAAGAGGTGAGGGAGAATGGCGATGAAGGGGTTGAGGGGAGTCTTGTGGGTAGGTTTGGACCAGAAGGGATCTGAGGAGGAGAAGGAGGAGAGAATGGGGTAACCCATCGGGAGGGAAGGGAAAGGATGCTGGCTGTTGAAGGAGAAGGAGGAGTCGGACTTGGGGGGCGATTGATGTCGAGATTGTTTTTGGAGGAGGGACGAGCTGAAGGACAGCGCGAGATTTTTTTTGGGGTTGCTGATCATGCATTCTCAGCTTGGAAAAATTGTCAAGCCGGTAGAAGGGAGAACGTTGCGAGGAAGGAAACCTGGTGAGGGAGTTTGGTGCGTCGCTCGTTTGTTCACGTCGCGTAAAAAGAGAGCGTCGTGTATCATCAGAAAGGAAAACAAGGCCGGAGCTGGAACTAAGCTACAAAACTAGTACACGTAAAGGAAAGGAAAGGGGGCATAAAGGTAACGAAACAACACGATCGAGACAGAAAGATATTGCAAGAGCTGAACAAAACGAACGAGAGAACGAAAGAACAAAGAAAAAAAGCGACTCCCCTCGTCCTCAGCGACCGATCATTTTGCTGTCGGAGGTGATGGCTGAAGGAGCCGGAGCCGTGGTGGTGAACTCGTTGGGGATGAACCAGACTGCCGACGAGGAGGCGGAGGGCGACGACGCGTTGGAGGACGAGCGCTTGAGAGTGTGCTGGACGCAGGGATTAGGGATGTAGATTCCGAGAGGTGAGCCACTGGTATAAAAGAAGCGAGAACGTACGAGAGTCGTCAGTTGGAGTTTCATTGGGAGCGAAAGGCAGGAAAGAGAGAGTCGAGCTCACCAAACCAAACAACCCAAACTCCTCACCGTCTGCTGCTGCTCCTCTCCTCCTCCAACCTTCCTCAACCCACTGCTACACCCACATTGGACCCTCTCCCACTCGCTACCGTCCATTTCCTGACCCAAACCATCCGTCGACGAGGGCAAGAACCCAACGCGTCCCGCCATCATCGACGCGTCGACGATCCATCCTCGAGCAAACTTCCTTCCTGGACGAGGCCCTGAAGGAGTGGTAGCGGACAACGGATGCTGATGAGGGAGAGAGAGGAACGAGAAGTTGGCTTGTCGAGTGGAGGGAGGAGAGGAAGAGGAGGAGGGAGGGAAGGTTGTGATTGGCAGAGCGAGTTTGAGGACGAGCCGATTGGCGCAGTTTGAGGGAGATGACGAAGCGGGAGGAGGGTTTGGCGACGTTGAGAGATTAGGATTAGGGTAGAGGTAAGTGTGAGGTGGGTGCTGAGCTCGTTTCAAAGGAGAGGGAGGAGGAGGGAGGTGACCACAGCGGACGGAGAGGATGGACCGGGCTTGCGTCGTCGATCGATGGGTTTGAGATCCGAGGGAGCCGGGGAGGGGCGTGAAGACGAGTGGATCACGAGTTTGATGGCTCCTGTGGGTGTGAGAGGAAGGAGGGGGAGGAGAGGTCGAGGAGGGAGGCGGACTCGTCGACGAGAGGAGGTCTTGTTGTTCTGGCGTTGGAGTGAAGTCGAACTGAACGGTAGCGGCCGCTCCTCCTCCTCCTCGTTGATGATCTCCTCGAAGGGGACGAGTGAACCAAGGCTCCTGCCGTCTCGTCAAAGAGGAAGCAGGAGGAGATCCTGTCCTCCTTCGTTCGAGTACGTCTTCGAGCCAAAGGTCACCGTCCTCTTTCTCCTCGACCTCGATCCCACCTTCCCAAGACCCTATAACGACCCTAGATCCCTCAGACCTCTCCCTCCCAACTTGAGTTCTCTGAACTCTGAAGACTTCCTCCCTAGGGACGACGAGCTCGACTCTCATGCTTCCCAGCATCCCTCGTCCAACGATGGCCGAGACGACGACGAGATCTCGGGAGGATGAAGCGACGGCGAGGGGCGGGGGTTCGCTGACGGCGAGGGCTGAGAAGGGGAGGTGGTGGTAGGCCATCCATGACTGAAGATTCGTTCGTTGAGAGGCAGAGAAGGCGTTGGACGAAGGGAGGAAGGAGCGATGGGAAGGTGACGAGGAGGGAGGGGATGGCATGATTGTTTCGGTCTAAACGAGGATCAGAAGCAGATGAGAAAGATGAGATCAGGTCAGTCTACAACGTTCTGTATCAATCGAGGACTAGCTGGGAGATGAACCGACATGGTTGGTGAAGAAAGAGAGGACACGGAAGGAGAGGGAAGGTGGCGAGGGGATGAGCTCGGCGCTTCAACCGGTTTCGCTCCGTCCCAGGGCTGCCTGTCTGAGTGTAGAAGACTTGAGTAGTAGAGTCTTCTAGGGAAGCACTCGCTTGCAGTCTCGTCGGCTTCCTGGTCCAAAGCGTGTTAAGAGCAGAGTGAGTGTTGGAAGAGAAAGGAGGGAGGAAGAGCCTCAGGTCGAAAGGCGGACTCTGGAGTCACGAGAGGGCTGAGGAGTCGACTTCCTGCGAGAAGAGTTTAAAAGGAAGATTTTCCGACATCTTGAAGGAGCGAAGTTGGTGACAGTTGAGGATCAGACGGAGGTCTGACTGAAGAGCGAGGACTGAGCTTCAGAGAGGAAGTGAGGTCCGATGAATTGCCGTCGCTGCCTTCGGATTTTACTCTCTGTGAGGTAGCTCCTTCAGTGACGCCGTTGCTCAGGAGTATAGATATCTTGGGATGGCTTCTTCGGTTTGTGAGGCCATCATTTAAATAGAGAAGCGTCGTCGAAGATGTTCTTGCGTCGCGTCTCACCTTTCCGTCCGCACCTCGTCTTTCCGCTGTACCTTTAAGGCTCTCACGAGAAGAAGCTAAGGAGGCCTATTTTCCAGAAGGGACAGCTAGGTTAGACTCGATATAAGCAGAGAGCAAACCTCAAACGCAACGAGGGAAAGAACGAAGAGCTGGTTCTCGTCGACGCGTCGGAGCAGGAGATATCGAGAAGATACCCGGAGGTCCGCTACCCTTGAGGAGGTCCAGCTCATTGCAGTAAAGAAAGAGAGGTCTAATGGAAGAGAGATGAAGCCGATAGGGATCAGAGGACGGACAGGAGCTGAAGGCCACCTCGGGTCCCGTCTTCTCTCCCTTTTCAGTAGAAGAGTGGAAGACGAGACTTCGTAGACGTCTCAGCTCAAGACACATCCCACTACCCGTTTTTTCACCTTTCGGTCCAGACTAGTAGTCACGCCCCTGCGGGAATGAACACAAGATTGGACTGATACTTCGACGCGTCCTTCCCGAATATCTGTGCTGCCGCTTGTCGCAGGCAAAGTTCGGAAAGTTGACCTCAACAAATCCAGCGCTGATGTCGTGCGATCTCGCTTATGTTGAGGTGAGGCCGAACAGGGAAGAAGGTGAGGGAACAGAATCGAGAGGAAAAGGGCTAGCGCCTCAACCTGCGTCGCTCTTTCAACGTCCCGGCAGACAGAAGTCTAGAGAGGGAGTTTGGAGAGCAACTGCAAAGAGGTTAAGCTAGCGCAAGATCCTCCGAGTCTCGATATAGAAGTTGAGCTATGAGACAGACCTCGTGAGAGAGCAAGGACTGTGAAGTCTGGAGGCGCACCGCTCGAAGGCTGCTTTTTGAGACGAAGGCCTGAGCCGGAGACTACCGAACTTACAGCTCCAGCTTTCAGTTTTCAAGTCTAGACTTGAGGGACCATCGGGAGAATGGCGAGCGAGAAGAGGAGCGAGAGCAAGAACTCGACGTGACGCGACGTCCCTTTCCCCGTCGTCTTCGTTGCCCAGGAATGTCTTTAGAACGACAGCGGAATTCAAATTGACCCAGCTATCTTTCCTTCCCTAGATATACATAAGCCCTCTCGTGAGCATTCGGATCAGTGGCGGGAAGAACAAGCGGTCGTCGGGCACCATGCCACCAATGAAACCGATCAAACGACGCAAAGGAGACGGAGTGGATAGGGAGAGAGGAAAGACGCTTCGATGAGAAACAGAGAAACAAAATAGGTGGTAGAAGAGCCGAAGAACTAGGATGGCAGGAAGAGACAGAAACGCTCCGAAAGAGAAGACGCGTCGTGTCTCGTTTCGAACCCCACGTCGTCGCCCTCTCGGCCTCCGATCTTCCACCAGGTCAGCATTTCTGATCGTAGGACGACGAGATTCCAGAAGATGCAAAAGAGCCACGTCCTTTCCGAAGAAACAAAGGGCTCTCTCATCCTTCTCGCTCGTCGTCGGACCTCGAAAAGACAACGCGACAAACATCCAAGAACAAGTACCTCCTCCTTTGATCTGGGCGGTACCATTCCTCCCGATCCAGATCAAAGAAAGAGAACTTGGTGAAGGAAAACGTGACTCAGGTAGACTAACCCGAAGATCTGAGCTGAGAAAGCGCGTCGCTCTGAATCCTCTGATGAGATTCGTTGTGACCGAGATCGCATCAGAGCGGAGAAGCCTTCTTCTGAGACCAACGAATTTCTTCCAGTGTACTCTCTGTATTCGAAGAACATACCTCTCTGTATTAGAGGATCAGATTCCGGGGAGAAGAGGGGAGAGCTGAAACGGCTCGACACGTCGCTCAAACGAACGCCGATTGAAGACCGGCAGTCAATTGAGAGATTGTCGAAGCAGCTTAGCTCAGCCTACACATCTCTACAGCGCCGTCCCGTTCTATCTTGGCCCACTCAAAAAAAACTGAGGGAAGAAGCAACGGTTGGAGGTGGAATCGGGTTTCGCACTCGAATGCCCTTCTTCATCTTGCAACGGAAGGGAAAAGGAGAGCGAAGCCTCGTTCACTGGGTAGCCAACGGCCTGTAGCTGTAATCAGACACATCGGAAGCAGAGCGAGATGAAGGTAGAAGAGAAGGGAAAGAAGAAACAGCTTGAGCCTTGAAAACGTCCTCGCTCCTCAACCTCGAAGCACCCTGTACATCTTGTGCAGGAGACTTCATAGATGAGAGGAGCGACCTCAGTCTCAAAAAATCAGCTAAATGCACCTTGGCCCGGAAGAAGAAGCAGAGAGAAGAAAAGACCAGCTGTTGCCGAAAAGACGTCTTGCTCCCGACGCGTGCTTTGCTTGTTTATCCAGGAGAGAGGGGAGCAGGGAGGGACGAGAGGAAAGGATCTAAAGCGCAACAATTGTTCACGTCCTTCTTCTACCAAATAGCGACGAGGTTACAAAGAAGAAAGGCGAGAAGAGAGGAAGAGCTGGAAGTCTTGAGAACGCGTCGCTCTCACGTCGACCGTTCCTTGACAACAAAGGGCGGTAGAAGAACTACAAGGACCCCAACTAAAGCTGAAACAAACTACTCAGCCGCGATGTGTGCGAAGTATATCAAAGACAGAAGACAGAAAGCCAGGCAAGGAACTAAAAAGATGGCGAAGAGCTGAGTGTAGATCAAAGTAGTCGCTCTCTCCAGCTCTGCATCGGTTGTGAGACACCCTCGGGGGGGATGAAAGCAATCCCATCAAGAAGGAAGCACCGCGAAGCTCAGCGTGCGCCCATCTCTACCACTTCTTCAGAGCAGATCCAAGAGGCGACAACGTCGGATCGACGCGCGCGCGGGTCACTCCCCCCCCCCTCCCCCCCCTTCCTCCCTTTCCCTTCCCCGAGTTCTGAGAGGTAGAACTCGAAAGAGAGTCTTGATTCGCCGACGACCAACGCAAGAACACTTCAGCCTAGGCCTTCTTGCTTGTATGAAAGCAGAAGAAGACCTGAGATGGTGCCGCCCCCGTCGGTCGAAGGGTGCTCTTTAGGAGAGGAGATAGGACGAGAGGAGATAGATGTTTGGAGAGGAAGGAGTAGAAGTATATATGGAAAATTAAGACGAGAGGAACGAGAAGAAAGGGGAGAAGAGGAGAAGCAGAAGCACAGAAACAAAGGAGAGAAGGACAGCGGAGGTCGACCCTTCTTTGATGACAAAGAGCGACGCTCGAGGTAGACTTGTTTCAGAAGAGGGAGAAGATGCCTTGAGACGTTGCAGGCTCCTTCAAAGAAGAGAAGGAATGGAGAGCGAAGCGAGGAGGTGGAGCCGAACGATCCTCCTTCTCTGGGATCCGAACTGGCGATCTCCATCCTCTTCTAGGATGAATGAGGAGAGAGATCGCCAGAAGGAATACAAGAGGAGAATCGCTCTGGCTCTAGGAAGATAAGGAAAGAGAGAGAGAAAGAAAGAGAGGAGGAGGGGGTGAGAGCTCCACCGCTGCCGTGTCCTCCTTAGGAGCCTCAGAGATACAGACACCAGCCTTCAAGAAGCCGACTCTACCTCGCCTTATTTGGTAGCTGTCGCTTCTACGATGCAGGCGAGTGCTCGTACGAGGGAAAGAAGAAAGAGGAGAGAGTGAGGGAGGGAGGGAGGAAGGAGAGGTGGGTCTCGCTGTTCGTGGGAAGAGCGAAGGCGAGTCTCTTGGATGAAGATGGATCGTTGAGAAGTCCCATCAGGCACCAAGAGATCGAGTTGGCCCTCAGGAAGGATCGAAAGGAAGAAGAGTCGTAAAAAACGACTGAAGTGGTTGGAGGAAACTCGTTGGGTGATTGACGTTCCTGAAGTTGGTTGACCTTCGTCTCCTCCCTTCTCCTTCCTTCCCTTCTCACCCTCACAACCCAAAAATCCTTCGAACTTCGATATCCCACCTTCTCCCTCTCCCCCTTCCCTACCTCGTCTGGACCTCTTCTTCCCCTCTTCCGAGGCAGCTTCGATTATGCTGCTCTCTGCGAAACGACTTCGATCCTCCTCCCCTCCTCCCTCCTCCCCTCTCGACCGAATCAGCAAACGTCGGAGAACGAGAGAGCAAGCTCGACCCATCGGACCACCTCCTGGACCTCCTACTCCCTCTCCGTTGCAGCATGGAGGAGGAGGAGGAGGAGGAGGAGGTTGGGACTGGCAGGTCGGGGAAGCTGGTCCTTCGATGTATCCCTCCCATCACTCGTCGAGCCATCATCACCACCACCACTCCTCCTCTTCTTCCTCCTATCACCACCATCAACCTCCTTACTCCTCTACCGAAGACGACGAAGACGACGACGACGTCGATGGAGATCTCACGGAAACGGAGGAACAGCGACCTCTGGACGAGGAGGAAGATGACGACCTCCAACCTCCTTCGACCTCGACTTCAACCTCTGCCTCGCCTTCGACAACAGCATGGCCGATGCAAACTCCTCTCAACCAGAGCTCCTCGTGGATAGGAGAAGGTGTCATGCCGGGGAGGAAAAGAGTTCATAGACCTCAGCAGCTACAGCAACCTCCGGAGCGAGAGCGAGAACCAGATGGGAGCCGGCCGACGATGGAAGAAGAACGACTAGAAGACGAGGAGTGGGAGGATGAGGAGCAGGAGGAGGAGCAGGAAGGGAAGACGGAAGAAGCAGAGATGGAAAGTCCGTATGCTGGAATGAACTCGTTGTTGAGATCTCTGGTGAGCTCTCTCCGCCTCGACCTCGTCTTTGGAACTCTGGGAGCTCACCTCCCTCTCCTCCCTCCCTCTCCCTCCCTCTCACCAGCATCGTCCACCACCTTCCTCCTTCACTCAACACCACTCACACTCACACCAGCCTCACTCACGCTCCCACACCGTCTCGCAGTCCCAACTCTCCTCCTCCCCACCCTCCTCCCAAAACAACCAAGCACCTCAGCCCACCCTCTCCCAACGTCTCTCGAACCTCCATCTCCCTCATCCTTCCTCCTCACCCTACCCGCAACATCACCCTCATCGATCCCAGCCCACCACCCACCCTCACGCCGAGCAAGCTCAACCTCAACCTCGTCGTCTCCCCTTGTTCGGATCCTCTCAACCTAGCGTGATCAACGAAGACGAGCTCGCCGGATCCGAACCTGGTTCTGGGAAGGGAGAGGAGCTCGAATCGGAGGAAACGAAAGCTATCCGGAGGAGGTACGAGGAGACGAATAGGTTGTTGGGGGGGTTGGTTCTGGGGAGGAGGAAAGGGAGGGGTGGGGAGGAGGGAGGGGAGGAGGAGTGAGGTTGTTCGAGTTTGAGCCCGAGCTCGTTTTGCTTTCGCTCGCTCGTCTATCGCCTTACTAGACTATACTTGAGCTCAGCGAAGCTCGTTGTTTCTTGCACATATCCTCTCTTTCCCCTCTTGGTTTCAATTCGTTCCGCTTCGTCTTCATTCGCACTCGCACTCGCACTGCTCCTTGTCCCCTCCTCCCTCACCTTCTACCTTGTTCCCCCTTGCATTCGTCTCTTTACACTCCCGCTTGCTCTTAACTTTATCTTCCCCGTTTCGCTCTCGCTTTTAACGATATTTAACGACCCCGCTCTCGCGCTCTCCCACTTCACTTTCTTGCTTCCCTCGAAGTCGACGCGTCGCTCAAAAATCCTCGGTTCCTCTCCTTCTTTCGCTCTTTTCAAAGACGTAAGGAAACAAGAGTGCAAGCTACAAAGAGCATGTGATTCTCGAACGCCATCGGTTTTCCCCCTCCCTAGATCTCTCTCGAATTCGTTCGTGAAGCGTTGACCGTTTAATCAGTCTTGTCCAACTCGGAAGGAGCCGATTCGTCCTCGAGGGGAGGCATCTCTGAGCACGCAACAACAAAGGAACGAAAGTGAAACGAAAGAGTCAGTTTCAGACTCGTGACTCGTGGGAGTTGAGTTCGGAGAGCGAGATCGACGCGTCGTCGAAGAGGGAAAGGGGAGGTTTGCTCACCATCGTCGTCCTCGTCCTCGTCATCTCCGTTCTCTCCGAGATCAGGCATGCCTCCGGGCATTCCTCCGGAAGCCTGCATCTGGGCCATGAGCTTGGCGAAGTCCTTTGGAGGAGAAGGGAAGAAGAGGGAGGAGGGAGGGAGGGAGCGAACGGAGGGAGGGTCAGTTCGAGTTCGTTCGTTCGTGCGATCTAGCGACAGTCCAGAATCGATCCAGCGTGCTTCGAACGAAGCGAAGCAGCGTTACGTGATCTCCTTGACTCTCCATCTTCGAGCCCCGAGTCTTCGCACGTCGATGAGCGAAACCGATCCTTTGAAAGACTCACCATTCCTCCGGCTCCTCCCTCTCCTCCACCCATACCTCCCATCATCGAAGCAAGATCCATTCCTCCGGGTCCTCCACCCATGCCTCCCATGCCGGGCATGCCTCCCATGCCTCCCATTCCAGGGGGTCCTCCAGGTCCTCCGGGTCCTCCTCCCATTCCTGAAGAGGAGAGGCGAAGGCGCAGATGAAGGCGAAGGCGAGACGTTGGAAGAGGGATATTGAGGCGAGAAGTGGGAGTTGATAGGGGTGGTGAGGGAGAGGGAGAAAGGGGAGGAGGGAAAGGAAAAGAAAGACGGGAAGGGTGAAGGTCAGCTTCGAGAGAGCGAAGGAGAGAAGGTGATGAGCTCGCTGAAGGAACAGAGAAACGAACCGGAGAACTCAGACTCGTCGGGCTTGGGGGCCTCCTCCTGCTCGTCCTCGTCGACCCACTGTAGTCGAGGGAAGGAGACGAAAGGAAAGAAAGGAAGAAGGGAAGGAAGAAGGAGGATTGAGGTCAGCTTGGTCTCGTTTCTCGTTCCCTCTGGCTCGCATCCTCCCACCCAAAAGCACCTCCCGCATATCCTCTCCAGCCAACTCCAAACCCTCACTCTCTACTGACCTTGGCGAAATCAGTCTTGATCCACTGGTTCCTTCCCTTCTCCTTTGTGATCCTAGGCCAGAAAGCCTCCTGAGCGTCCTTCTTTCGGAGGATGAGCTGGAGGTGTCGGGTGGTGAGCGACTTCTTGGTCAGGTCGGCGACGATGGGAGCGTAGAGGGGGAGCGTGAAAGCGTAGGTTTTGGGAGTAGGAAGACCGGGAGCGTTGCTGAGAGGAGGGGCAAAGAGAGTCGGAGTGTCAGCTTCGATTCGTTCGAAGGAAAAGAAGACGAGAAGATGATCGACTCACGATCCAGCCTGAGCCTTAAAGGTAATCTCGTCGTCGGTGACCTTGAGCTCGGGCTCTCCGATGATGTTGGGGAGGTTGACGGTGAAGCTGAAAGAGAGCGAGAGGCGGAAGGAAAGATGGGAAGGACGTCAGCTTGAGGTCGAGCTCAAAACGCTCCTCGTTTGAAGGAAGGGAAAAGCTGAAAGAAAAAAGACGTACTAGATGATGTTCTACATCGAGCAAACAACAAGCAGATCGAGAAGAAGGCGAACAGCAAAGGAAGAAGTCAGCACATCACGATCTCAATCTTTGAGCTTCTGTCCTCCTCCTCCTTCCCTTCCTCCTCTCCTCCCTCCTCTCCTCTCCCTCCTTCCTCTTCTCGCCCGCCCTCCTCTATTCCTCAAGGGCCTACAAGAACTCAAACTCACCTTCTCGTCATCGAACTCGTTCGACCTCTGAGCCCAAAGGATCTCAGCGTTATGCGTCTGCTCGGTAGCCATTTTTGAAAGAAAGAGGAGCTGGAAGGAGCGAACGCAAAGAGAAAGGTCAGCTTCTTCTCGCTTCGTTTTCTTCACATATCAGCCTCTCGCTCGCTCGCCAGATACACTGTAACACTCACAGGTGGAGGAAGGGGAGGGAAAGAGGGTTGGTGGTGGATGGTTGGGAGGGAATCGGAGATGAAAGATTCGACGTCACGCCCAAAGGAAAGAGAAGGGAGGAGAAGCAGAGGGAACGAGTTCAACCTCAAACTACATCAACCTCTCTCTTGTCTCTCTCGTTTTTCTTTCGTGATCCGGCGCGTAGTAATCTCGTCACTGGATGATCTTCGTACGGAAATCATTACAGAGCCAGGTCACTTGCGTCTCACGAATCGAACACGAGAGAGAGAGGGACTCGTCTCGCCCTCCTGCTTCCCTCAGAGGAGCACTTACCTTTGCCAGCTTTCGACGTTGATTCTTGCACCCGCTCTCGCATGAGAGGGTGTGAATTCCCGTGGAGATCGCTGGTATCGGTATCTCTGAGGAAGGAGGAGGGGGAGAGAAGAGTGGGACGGTGGAGCGGTCACTTCTCCTCCCTCTCCCATCTCTCTCTCTTCTCTCTCTCTTTCCTCTATCTTTTCCCTCTTCACGACATTCTCCTGCCACAGAACTCACCGAGAAGATTCCATTTCCTTCCGTGATACTCTGAGAAGGAAACGAGAATCTGCTCGACGCGTGGTGTGCTGAAGGAGTCTGGTCCTTACCTCTCCTTGTCTTCCCTCCTCCCAGTCCCTTTCTTCCTTGAATGTCGAGCGATTCCTCGAGTCAACTCCATTGCTATGGGGGCTAAGGCTGGCTCGGGCGATCTGTCTCGTTGCCTTAGCCTTTGCCTTCCCACTCTCCTTCTTCCTCCTCCCCGAAGCCTTCTTCTTCTGCGATCTGCTCCTCTTGCTCCTACCATCCTCGTCCCCACTTGACTCATCAGAACTTCCAGGCAAGCTCATCTCCTCCTCTTTCATCCCCTCCCTATCATCAAACTCATCCTCCTCGACCTCCCCTTCCTCTGCATCCCTCTCCATCGTCCTCAAACCCGGGAGCAATCGACTCCAGATTCTTGTGGGTTGGAGGTGAAGATCGAGGGGAATTTGCGAAGGATGTTGAGGTAGAAGGGGTGGGATTCTGATGGGAAGGGCAGTGAAGAAGAGGACGGAAGACAGGCGGGAGGGGAGGGAAGATAGGGATGAGCTTCGAGTTCACAACCGCGACGCGAACCCGGCGATTAAAAAAGAGAAGCATTAAGCTACTCACGTAGTCCTCCACATGCTGAACCCAAGCAGGCTTCACCTCGTCCCTATCAGCGACCTTAGTGAAACTGAGCGCGTCCCAGGAGACCAAACCGAGACAAAGGAGGAGTCAGCTCGAGCTGGCGAGACCATCCCCTCTCTTCCTCCTCCCTCCTTCGAACACGTACAATCCAGGCAACTAGTAAGGCCCATGAAGCTCCTATCGGCTTCGGGAACTTCCCTCCGTCTCGGATTCGCCGTGCTCCCTCCCGACCAGATCTTGTCTCCCTCCCTCCCTCCTTCCAGCATCCCTCCCTCCCTCCGAGCCAACATAACCCGCTGCTTGTTCCTTCTGACATGATCAAAGGATGAAACGCATCTCTTGGCCTTCTTCTTCCCCTTCCCGTTCCCACCTCGAGCCTCCTCCTCGACACCCTCCTCTTGGGAGCCGACTCGGTCTTGGGCTTCTTGTTGCTGCTGCTGCTGCTGGTAGTAGTGGTGGTAGGAGAGGCGGCAGAGTAGGCGTCTTTGGAGTCGGAGATGGAAGTGGTGGTGGTGGTGGTACTTGAGGGGAGGAAGGGAAGAGGAGAGGAAGAGAAGGAAGGTCAGCTTCCTCAATCCTGACGCGATGGATGGATTCTACAGTTGTACATCCCTCCTTCCCTGTTTTTCTGACCCTGGGCAGCTGTGTAGATATCCCAGCACCTCTACATGACTGACGAGCTTATCTCGTGAAGGTTTTGTCGAGGGAGGGAGCCGCGAAGTCAGGAAAGCTCAACCAACTCGAGCTGAGCTCACGACCTCCCTTCCCTTCTCCCTCCTCCTCCTTCTCTCTCCCGAGCGATCAAACCTCGCCCTCCTTCTGCGAGAGGGTAACCAAGGGCTTTCTCTGAGTACCCAAAGAGCTCCGAGCGCGGCCAGGAGCTCTGTAAGGCCCCTTTGCGGTCCTCCTTCAGTCGAAGGAAGGCGATGAGCTCAAGCCTCGAGCTTCCTCCCTTCCCTTCCCTTCCCTTCCCTCCCTGCAAGATGGGAGTTTTCGGCTGTGGGGGCTTGGAATCATTCGATGTGCATTTCTCTACTAGAATCGCTTTATCAATGGAGCGTCTTGGAAAGCATCGAGAAACGTGAACCGACGAGTCGAACGCTCGCTGAAGAACAGCAGTTGATCGAAAGATGAGAGAGTTTAAAGAGACTTAACAGGAGCAAGAAGGTTCTAAAAAGGCATCGATGCTGGTACAGCGAAGGAAGCTAACGGGCGCAACATCTACGACGACTGGATTCTCAACGACTCCCATCCAAGCCCCCAAACTCCTACTCCAACACCGCCTCCCACCTCAGCCTCATGTACATCACCGCCCACTGACCCTTCTCATCCTGACAGTCGGGAGCACACCTCCTCTCGCACTCCTTCATCACAGCTACCGCGTCCTCGTCGCTCAACCCGCTCAAGAAACTATTCCTCGCGAACGTTTCGAGCCAGGCGAAGAGACCTTGAGGGAGATCGGTGTATCGAGGGACGAGTTCGATGGATCGGATCCTGAACAAAGCGGCGGTGAGGAGGGAGGAGTAGTTGGAAGCGGTGGGGAAGAACCAAGGGTCGAGTTCGGACGCGTCGAGGGAGTAGGGAGGAGAGGAGAGGATTTGATGGAGGTGGGTTCGAACACCTGTGAGGGATGAAGGAGAGGAAGTAGAAGTTTAGTTCGTGTTCGAGAGTGATATAGAGCGAGGCTCTTGAGGGGAATATGAAGGAGAAGAAGAAAGACGCGTCCAAAACTGACCGATCACGTTCAAGAACCCTCCCATCTCTCCTACAAACTTCCCTCCAGGCTTCAAACACTTCTTCACACCTTCGATGACTCCAGCAGGATCCCTTCTGCACCAATGGAGGGTAGCGGAGGTGAAGACCGAGTCGAACGAGTTCTCGAGGGACGGGGAGGAGGGGAGGACGAGGGACTGAATGTCGCTTTGAAAGAGGTTGCTGGAGAGGGAGGAGTAGGTTTTGGAGGCTTTGGCGAGCTGCACAACCAACGGAAAATGATAAGCTGAGAAGCTAGGCTGCAGGAAAGAGGGCGAAGAGCGACGGGAGACGTACCATCTCCGAATTGGAATCGACCCCCCAAACCTCTCCCTCACTTCCGACAGCTTGTTGGATCTGAGCCGTGAGTTCTCCAGTTCCGCATCCCATGTCGAGAATCCTCTGTCCTGGTTGAGCGTCGAGGAGGGTGAGAACTGGAGAGGTGAAGGCTGCCGAGTAGACGAAGGAAGCGTTTCTGGTGAAAGAACGAGGGAGTCAGCTCGGTGATGGGAGAAGAGGCGAGCAGAAAGGAATAAAAGGCGAGACACATGGTCAACTAACGCCTGCTGCTCGAAGCCCTGTAGATGACTCTAGGTGACTCGGACGAATAAACCGAGGGAGCAGAGGAACGAGGAGATGGACCGTCCTTGAGTCCCTCCTTTGACCTTCCCTCGTTCTCCCAATGCTTCCGACGAGACCCCATATTCTTTAGAAGGACTTCAGAAGTCGATGCCAGACTCGAAAGTTACTCACTTCTGATAGAGATCCGAGTTGTGATTCGAGAGAGTGGCTTCGAAAGTCTTGTCTCCTCCCAGGGAGGGAACGGTTGAGCTCGACATGGGTTGGAAGAAAGGAGGTTCGGAAGGAGAGGTGATGGTTGGAGGTTCACTTGAAAGTTGAGCTGAAAGATAGAGGGCGGGCCTGAGAGTGAAAAAGGGATCAAGAAGCGGCCGAAGAGAAGATGGGAGTCAGAGGAAAAGGAGGAGGGCAGAGAGGGAAGAAGCAGGAAGCTCACCCTTCGGTCTACCCCGTCGGATCCTCGCACCGAAAGGCAGAAAGATATTGGGAGTTCGGATATAGCTGAGCAGCTTGAGGCCCGAAGAAAGTTCTCGACGGTGACCTGAGCGAAGAAATCAGCGAAGGAGAGAATTTGAAGAGTTCGGATGCGAGAACGAGAGGAGGCGCTCGAGCTGATTTCCGGCCTCCCTCTCTCGCTTCGCTGCCTTGCCTGGGACGTGAAATTTTCAAAATCAAAAGTTCCATTTGTCAAGATGTTCCAGAGATGAAAATCTGCTCAGAGGTGAACCATTTTTCTGGAGAAAATAGGTAGGCTTTTTAAATGGATGCCAAACAAAGAACGCCTCCCCCCTCTGCTTCTTCCCTCTCAACATCCATCTCCCCCCCTTCCTTCCTTCTTCCTCCCTTCTTTCTCACCATGTCTCTCGGTATCAGAGCTTCCGAGGTAGACCGTGAGCGATGGGTCAGAGTGTGCTGTGGAAGATTCACCCTTCATGAGTGTAAATACGAGGAGGTGAGCTCCGTTCTCTTGATCCGCTCCACCTCTCCTCCCTTTGGCCACCGTTCCTTCCCGATTCTTCAGATTCTCTTTTCTCTCTCACCTAGAACTATAGACTGACTGTTTCCTGTTTCTTTCAAGGCAATGCACTTCGAAGGAAAGTGAGTTCGTCGCTCATCCATTCTCTCGTTGCCAGTCGTCGAGCTCGTCTCCCTTGCTGACGCGCCTCGTTTCGGTTTAGCAACGTCGGCTCTCTCTTCTCTTCCCTTCAGGGACATCAGTAGCGAGAGAGCTAACCACTCCTTCGTTCTCTGCGTTGGATGGTTCAGTACTACCCCTACGGCTCGAGACTTCAAGAGGAGAGCTTCACTCCCTCAGATCTCTTCTGGAAGCACTCGATGATGGGGTGAGATCTGTTCCACTCTTCAGAATTTCAATCGTGATTGAGGCTGAGAAGTTCTCGTTCATCTTTCGACGATGCAGATTGGCTTCGTTCTTCCACTGTGAGCTCTCGAGCTGTCGCGTCGTCGGAACGACTTCCGCGACCTCCTCCCCGCGAGGCTGACTCCTCCTCGTCTCTGGTTCAGTCACCAAACCAGACAGGTCAGCCTACTTTCAGCTCAAGACTTCCTTTAGAGATGCTTCCTTCCCGCTGACCGACTCCCTCGTTCGTGAATCAGTAGCGGAGATCTCGTCAGAGACGGTCAGCTTCGCCTCTTCTCTCTGTCTCTTCCCTTGGGAGAGATCCTCCCTTCTTCGAACGCACCGAGTTGACTGCATCCCTCTGCTCTTCTCTATCATTATCGGTCGTCCTTAGTCATGTGGTAGGAACTTCTTCTCCTGTCTTCTTGAAGATCCACCGACGCGTCTTCCCGACGGAATCAATCGCTGACCTTGGCCCCCTCCCTCCTCGTTTCCCTGATCAGGCAGCACCCAGACCCATCCCCTGGCTATGAGTTCTTGACTCTCTACGTCGGATGTAAGTCCTCCGTTCCTGTTCTGTCGATCTTCGTCGAGCTCAACTTGCGTCGACGCGTGCTGACCTTTCGTCTTCTCTGGCAGACGACATGAACAAAACCTTCGTCAAAATCTTCGATCCTGTCTCCCCACCTTCCTCTTCATCTCCCGCCTCCCTATCGAACCCAATCGCCCTTCCTGCCTCCCTCGTCGACGGATTCGCCGACTCTCCCTCCGCCTCGACGCCTTCCGATCGATCTTCTCCTCCTCCTCGAGCCAATCCTAGATCTCGAACGGGAAGCAGCTCAGGTAGATCATGGCAGGGAGCAGCAGGAGGGTCGAACGTTGGGATGGAGAGAGTAGGGAGTGGGAGTGGGAACCCGTCTGCGAGTCGAATGCAGGTCGATCGAGAAGAGGTTGGGAGTGAGGGTGGGAGTAGTGCTGGGAGTGGAGTCGGTCCTGGGAGAGGGAGAACGAATAGGGATATGCCTGTCAGGAGAGCGAGTTTGGGAGGGAGGGGAGCTTGAGCGGAGGGAGAGAGACGATGGGTCCGACGCGATTGATCAGTTTGTTGTTTTTGCTTTTTCTTGCTTTTGCTGTACTTGATCTTGATGTTCCATCTTCTTGGCTACTAATTTGACCTAGGAAGCAAGTTCCGAAAGTCAAGATTTGAAGCAAGGAGGGGGGAAAGGCAAACGGGAGCTTCATGAAGCCGACGCGTCTCGCCGTCGCCGTCGACGACCCCCTCTCGCTCCTTTCAAAGTTCAAGATCTGCTGACGAAGCGATCAACAAGATACTCGCTCGTCGCATCGATGCGCTCTGATGATCTCTGTTTCTCGCGTCGGTTCGTCGCAACGAAAACAAGCTTCAGCCCTCCGTCGGCTCCTCGGTTTCTCGACGAAGGTTTTTCCTACTTTCTCCTCGTCAGCATACCTCGGCCTTGGTCGGCCAACTAGTGGATAAGTGGCACGACCTGACGCTCTGTCTTCCGATCATCAAAGTGTTCCATCTCTCCCCCTTCCTTTCCAACTTCGAGCCGACGCCGACTCTCACGCGTTGTTTTTCCCTTTCTTCCTTTTCCCTTCACGTCAGGTGTGCCTTCGCTGGGTTTTGGTAAACAACCAACAACACTCAAGCACCCAAAATCATCTTTACTCCAACCCACGACCTTCCCTTTCCTTTCCAGGCAGATTCGCTATCGGCCTTCCCGCCCTTCAAAGAAGAAAAAGAAGTCGCGACCTCGATTTTGACACCGCGAGACACTCCTCCTCCTCCTGAAACGAAAGGGCTTTCTGGACGTTTGATTCTACCAACAACGACGATCCCCTCTTTTCGAACAACAAACGACAGTTCTCCTCCCTCACGCTCCTTTTCAACACCCTCGTGAGTTATAGGCTAGGCTAGCACGGAAGAGAGCGGTGCAGAGAACGGAGCTTGATCTCTCCTTGGTTTCTCCTTCGACTTCAACGAGCTTAGATCGACAGAAGAGACCTTCAACAGTCTGCTTGCTTGGGAAACGAATAGATCACAATCTCATACAGGTCAGTAACCTCTCCTCCTTTGCCTCGTATGCTGTGTAGAAAGAGCGTCCGCGGGGAGAGAGGAGGGACAAGGCAACTGCGACAAGAGCTCAGCTGGAAGGAGGAGAGGGAGAGGCTGGTCAGACGAGAAGAGACAGCGTACTCCTCTCTTCATTCTCGACCTTCATACCCAAACGAGGCTGACTTGTATACCCTCTACCCCCCTTTCCATTTTAGGAAAACTTTCTCCGCTTCGACGACGACGAGCTACGAACAAAACCGGTCAACTCCTCCTCCCTCCCTCCTCCTTCCTCGCCTCTCGACCTCCTCCCTTCCTCCCTCTACGATGGCCACTGTCTCCTCTCCCAACGAGGTTCTCAAGAACAAGAAGTCGATTCGAGGTCTCTCAGCTAGAGTAGCAGGTGCTGGGAAACTTCCTGCTCCTCTCAAGCTACAGACTCCAGCGAACGAGGTCGGTTCAAGTCTCCCTTCTTCTCCTCCGGCCCATCCTCTAGCTCACCTCCCTCTCTTTTCTCTCTTTCTCAGACGTCCCCATCCATCGCTCTCCCTTCGCCCTCTCTTCCTTCACCTTCATTCTCCCTCTCCTTCACCTCGTTCGGATACGACGCTCCCTCCTCCTCTACGAACAACACCGGCTCAACGACCACCAACCTCTCCTTCCCGACAACTCCAGAACCTCTCCTCCCTTCATCTCCCAAGCCCAACATCGCCATCTTAAACTCGGAGAACATCCCTTCCTCTCCCAGAGGTCGAGCAGCAAAGATCCTAGGTCTAGGATTCCCTTCTTCCTCGTCTTCGAAGGACGCAGGTCGAGCTGCGAAGGACGAGGAGGAGATCCCTCCCAAACGACCTGGGACCTTCAGGACTCGAAGCACCTCCTTCCACGCTCTCTCCTCCTCCTTCAGGTCCAACTCCAACTCCAGCGTCCCACCACCACCCTCCCCTAGCATCCCTACGTCCACTCCTCTCTCTACCTCCTTCACTCCAAGTGACGTCCTCGCCTCCCCGACCTCCTCGACCTGGACGCATCGCCTCTCCGTCAAGCTTCGTCCAAGGAAATCAGTTCCCAACCTTCGAGCTCGATCTCCACCACCACCGGTCCCTTCCCAACCCCTCTCCTCCTCCTCCCATCCTCGCACTCGGTCCTCCTCAGCCTCGCCCAAAGGAGCGGCGGCTCCTCTCAGCCCTCTTCCTCCTCCCAACGATCCCTTCGCTCCTCCTACTCCTCCTCCAGCACCGAGACAGAGGAGCACGAGCTTCGCCGCAGCAGCTGCTACGAACGGGATGGCGACTGGTGGAGGGCTCAAGAGCCCTAGGTTGAGCCCGAGTATGTTGGATCTGGCGCTGGAGGCGAGAGGGTTGATTCAGCTGGAAGGGAGAGGGAGGAAGGCGTCGGAGGGAGGAGGATCAGCAGTTGCTTCTTCGTCCTCGGGGTTCGCAACTCCTTCTACGCTCGGATCAGTACCTCCTTCGCCCCTCTCCGTCTCTCAGAACTCGACGGCTACGACAGCTTCCTCGGCGACCTCGACTTCTCAAACTGGATCGTCGACCTCAGGCTCGTCGTCGCGTCACGTCTCGGAATCACCCAAATCTCCCTCCGTCGGATACTCTCCCAGCTCACCCGTACCGACTTCACCTCTCCCTCCTCTTCCTACCGACTCCGACTGGCGACCTCCCTTTTCGCCTAAGCTTTCCTCTCCTTCTTCGACCACCACCACGACGGCAAAGGAGGACCTGAAGGGCTTGGGAGTGGGAATGGTTGGAGCTTCCGGAGGAGAAGGACGAGGGAGGAGAGGATGGAACTCTGGGGAGGGACAGATCTCTGGAGGAGACGGCTTCGGAGGAGCGGGAAGAGGAGAGATGCCTTCGGGACCCAATCGACCTCGACGCGTCGACGACGGATCCAACACGAACGGAGGAGGAGGAGGAGCTCGAGACGGAGACGACGGTCGACGAGACGACGATAGGAGGATCGATCGATCGACCCTCGAGGACGATTCGGACTCGGACGAGGACTCTTCTTCTTCTGCGTCGAGCTCATCGGACGACGAGGACGCCGCCAGCAACTCGAGGAGACCACCCGCCGTTACTTCGCCACGCGTCGAGGCTGACTCGGACGACGACGTTCCTCTCGCCGTCGCCCATCCAGCAGCTCTCACGGTCCAGAAGAGTCTTCGTCTTTCGAGGAGGAAGGAGAAGCACGAAAGGAAGCTGAGGGAGAAGAAGCTCGAGCGAGGGAATCGATCTCCTCCTTCGAGGAGGAGAGACGCGCCGCCGACTTCGAACTCGACCACCTCCGCTGCTGGAACGGATCCTCATCACCATCAGTCGACGAGGGACGCTCAGAGAAGAGAGAGGGAGCCAAAGAAGGAGCTTCCTTCAGCTTACGGAGCAGGGCAGGAGGGAGTCTTCGTCGCCGAGGAGTTGGAGAGGAAGCTTCTTGCTCATCTGAACGAAGGAGCTGGGTCGACTGTGAGAGCTAGGAAGGCTAGTTCGAGTGGGACGAAGAGTCGAGGCGAGGTGGCGTACGGGTACGAGGAGAGCGGAGGGAACAGTCGTCCAGGAGAGGCGTCGACGTTGCGTTCGAGAATGATGGACCCGACGTCGTCGAGGATGATGGAAAAGAGTCGAACCCTCCCTCTTCCTCCACCACCACCTCCAATGGACATCACCTCCCAACCCTCTTCGACCACGACAACCCACACCTCTGCCTTCGGCGCGTTGAACCTCGGACGAGCCAAATCCCAATCCGCCCAGCCGTCCGCTTCCTCTTCGACTCGGACTCGAGGAGCTTCCAACCAACCTTTCCCTTCCTCTTCCACCACCAACGCCTCTCACGACCGTCCCCTCATGCGTCGTCGTCCTTCCGAACCGGTTCCAGCACCAACCTCTGCGACTTCCCCACCCATGCCTCCTCCTCTTCCAGCCTCGACCAACTTCCCTCTCCCACCGCCCCGTCCTCGTCCCTCCCTCCCTCATCTCCTCACCTCTTCGTCGAACTCCCCAGGATCCGCCAATCGACCATCACCTCCTCGGTCGCCTGTACCAGTGACGGTGACGGCGACGGAGACGACGAGGATGTTCTTGGAGAAGATGGGCGGGAGGGCGGTGGAGGTCGAGGTTGGGAACGCGACGACGGCGGGGATGGTTCTGGAGGGCTTGAGGAGGAAGGGTGAGCTTGGTGGAAGGGAGGGAGAGGAGATGATGAATGGAGGGTGGAGCGTGTGGGAGGGAGGGAACGATTGGGGGATTGGTGAGTCGTTTTCTCGTCTCTTACGTCTCTCGTGGGAGCTGGGATGCGTCAGATGAAGAGAAATGAAGTGAAGCTGACCGAATGTTTATTTTTTGATACAGAACGGCCTCTGAGGGAGTACGAGCTGCTCACGGAAGTCTCGTCGTCGTGGAACAACGAGACCAGGCTGAACGCCTTCATCATCAAGAGGTGTAAGGTTTCGTCGTTGTTGACTCTTCAGGTGAGCCCTTTTACATCATCTTCGTCCATTCGACCCACTCGCTCGACGTCTACCATCTCCTATCTCGACTCTTCGTCGCGTCAGGGACTTCGAACTGACGCGTCTGCCTTCTTTCTTTCCTCTTTCTTTATCTTCGTCTCTCTCGCTCCAGGCCATCCCCAACCAACCTCCCAACATTATCGGATGGGTTCAGATGGAGATCAAGAAGGGAAGCTGGAAGAAGCGATTCCTCGAGATCAGGGAAGGGTCCGTTTGGATCTGCAAAAACGACAGGGTGAGTTCAGTCATTTCTTTGCTCTTCTTTGCTCCTTGGTCTACCTCGTTTTCTGAAGTCGGACTCGTCCTGACTGCCTTCCCTTACTTTGGGTTCGGTTTGGGTGTTTTTTAGGGGAAAGACGAGCAGTTCTTGTGCTCGATGTCCGCCTACGACGTGTACTCGTTCACGAGACCGTACAAGGCTCCCAAGGGGAGGGTTTGGGGATTGAAGAGCCGTGAGTATCTTTGCTCCTACTCCGTTCCTGCTTCTCGACGACCTTTCGTCTCTCGACGGAAGGTCTCGTCGCGTCGAAACGACACTCTGACCTTCTTTCCTCTGTCGGTCTCGTCGTTCGCAGAGGACAAGATCCAATTCTTCGAAGAACCCAAGGATTACATCCACATTTTCACCTCTTCGGACGAGCGAACTTGGGAGACGATGTGGCGCGGGATCACTTCTGCGAGGGTGCGTCTCGTTTCTCCCTTCCTTCCCGTCCACTCTCTCTCCTCAAACCAAGCTGACTCCGCTCCTTCTCCTTCTCCTTCTCCATCTCCAGTCCTACGCACTAACGCTCTCCAACCCCGCCCTCTTCCGAACCCACCTCGCCCACCAACACTCCCTCGTCCTCGCCCACTCCTCCCACCACGCCCAGTCCCACTCGTCCTCTCCCAAACCCAACAACAACCACGGCATCACCTCCCCAGCCATCGGCTCAACGGTCAACCCCCTCATCAACCCCGCTTCACTCGAGTTTGGGGCTGTGGGAACGGGGATGGGAGTGGGAGGGATTGGAGGATCGGGCGTTGGGTTGGGGGTGGGAGCGATTGGAGCGAACGGGGGGAGCAAGGGGCTGTTTGAGAAGGGAAGTCTGTTGGGGAAGATGCATGGTTGAGAGTTCGTCCCCGAGGGGAATGTGTTTCGCGAGGGAGGAGAAGGGAGAGGGAGAGGAAGGTCGCCTGTCGTGTGTTTCGGTTTCGTGTCGTTTCTCTCTTCTTTTCCAGTTCGTGTTTTTGGGTTTCTGGGATCTTTCGTTCGTTCTCTGCTTCGGTTCGGTCCGGTCATTTTAGCTTGCCTCTTCTTCTATTCTTTACTGTACCGATTACAACTTGTGTTATTTTGGGAGAGAGGAGAGGCAGAGGGGAGGGAGACGAGCGACGCGTCGGAAAATCAGCTTGATTATCTAGATCGGGGGAGAAGTGAGAATCAATGAGAAAGCGAAGAGTCAGACCTTGGGGATGTGTGAGATTCTGGTCTTCTAGTAGAGCAGAGTTGAATGTGAAGAAGGGAAGGAACGACCGGAAGCTCGTTTCTTGCGTTCGATTCGAAGCTCATTCAGCTCGTTCCTCCCAACGTCGACAACCTCAGCAACTGTTTTCCTCTTCACCATGTCTCTTCGCCTCTCCTCTTCCTGTCGTTCGATATCTAAATCAACCTCGTCCTTGTCACTTCTCTCTACGAGATCTTCGTCCTCGGCCACCCCTCCTTCGACCTCTCCTTCCTCCTCCTCTTCCTCTTCATCTCCTCCTCCTCGAGTCATCTTCTCGGGCATTCAACCAAGTGGAACCATCCACGTTAGTCACTTCTCCCAATCCTTTTGTTCCTCTTCCCATTGCTGAACACTCTTCTCGATTCCTCTTGCAGCTTGGAAACTACCTAGGAGCAATCTCCAACTGGGTCGACCTCCAGAACTCAGCCTCTTCCGAAGACTCCATCTACTACTCCATCGTCGGTCTACATGCGATCACCATCCCCAAGGATCCCAAGACGCTCAAAGCGGATCGAAGGGATATGATGGCTAGTCTGTTGGCATGCGGGATCGATCCAGAGAGGAGCACTTTGTACCATCAGGACATGGTGAGCTCGACGCCTTTCTTTCCCCTTCCTTCCTCCCTTCTCCGTCCGATCGCTGATCTTCCGGCTTCTTTGATAAAACAGGTACCCGAACATGCTGAACTCGCTTGGATCCTCAACACGATTACTCCTATGGGCAAGTTGAACAGGATGACTACTTGGAAGGTGAGAGCTCTCGTCCTCGTTTTCCCTCCTTCCTTTCTCCCGTTCGAGCTCGAGCTCACCGTCGGTCGTTCTTCCTTTTCCTAGGGCAAAATCGCTGATCAGAAGAACGGATCGGTAGCCGAAGTCTCTGACGATGAGCTCCATCTCGGTCTTTTCGCCTACCCTGTTCTCCAAGCGGCAGATATCTTGCTTTACAAGTTCGTCTTGCCGTCGTTCCCTCTCCTCCTCCCGTCCGCGTCTCTTGCCTCGTCGTTGACTGATCGACGGGCCTTGTTTTTCGACAGAGCTACCCACGTTCCGGTAGGAGAAGATCAAGAGCAGCACCTCGAACTCTCTCGAGACATTGCTAAAACGTTCAACAAACGGTTCGGAAAGAACACTTTCCCTCAACCTCGCGTCCTCATCAGTTCGTTACTCTCTCTCTCTCTCCTTCTCCCTCTCTTCTCCTCTCTTCTCGCCTCGTCTCTCTCTCTCGCAGAGATCTTAACTCTTTCTCTCCCTTTCTTTCTTTCTTCAGCCCCTTCCAAACGAATCCTCTCCCTCCGGAACCCTCTCCAAAAAATGTCGAAATCCTCGCCGGACCTCTCCTCCCGAATCCTCCTCACCGACCCTTACCCCTCCATCCAATCCAAACTCCGCACAGCCCTGACCGACTCGCTCCCTTTCATCTCCTTCGACCCCGTCTCCCGTCCAGGAGTCAGCAACCTGCTCTCCATCCACTCGGCCTGCACGGGAGAGAACGTCGACCACGCGGCGGACAGGTTCAGGGATTTCAGTATGAAGGAGTTCAAATCGGCGGTGGCGGAGGGAGTGGAAGGGAAGATCGGAGCGGTTAGGAGGGAGATGGAGAGGTTTGGGAAGAGGGGAGGAGCGGAGGATGCGTATTTGAGGGAGGTCGGGGAGAGAGGAGCGAGGAAGGCGAGAGAGAGGGCGAGGGAGGTGTTGGAGGAGGTCAAGGAAAAGGTTGGCTTGGGCGCTTTGTAGAGAGATGAGGTTGTAACTTTGCTCCAGGAGAGGGATCTTGGGTTGGAGAGAGGGCTCGAAGGCAAAGGAGAGACGAAAAGCTCGTCGACTCTCTCTCTTTCGAAGGGATGAACGTTGTACGAAAAGTCAACAAAGGCTTGCTTGATCTTCTCAGACCCTCTGATCTCTGCTCTTTCTATTCATGCACGAAAGCGAGAAAGGGAATCAACGTTCCAAGCACGCATTCAAAGAAGGGGAACGAAGAAACCTCGAGCGGACGCGTCGAACCTCGGCTTTTGTGCTTTTCTTTCGAACGCGCACTAGATAAAAACAAAGCTCTGAGAACTATGTTGTGACCCACTCCCCGTCGACTCCATTTTTTCCCCTCTGCCGTCTTCAGAGCGACGTGAATGAGAAGAAGTAGAAAAAAAAAAAAAAAAAAAACCCCCCAAGCGTTCGGCGAGAATGCTGACCGAGCTCCCAATTCAGCTTCTCCTTCCTTCCTCCGTCTCTCTTCTCCTGCCCAACGACCACCTTCCCTTCCTACCTCCCTCCCTTCCTTTTTCCCCTTCCTCCTCCTCTTCCTCGCGAATGAACTCCTCCTCCTCCTCCCTAACGCAAGGGTTCTCCTCTCCTCTCTTCCCCCTGATCAACTCTTCCCTCCTCTCGCTCCTCTCCCCTCCTTCGCCCTTACCTCCTTCCTCCTACCCTTTCTACCACTCCTTCCAAACCACCTTGATCCCAGGAATCTCGGATCGATACACAGCCCTAGCCGTTCCTATCCTGGCTTACTGGTTCCTGGGCGGACTGTTCTGGTTCCTGGACGAGGCAAAGTTTGGGTACTTTGAGAGGAGGAGACTTCATGAGAGCGAGGAGGTGACGAGGAGGAACAGGGTGACGCTGGGACAGGTGAGTGTCTTTTTCCCAGAGTAGTAAATCGTTTGGATTACTAGGAGTGTAAGGAACGTACTGATGGTTTTGTATCGCTGCCGATCTTCACTCTTGGTGATGTTTTCAGCTCATCAAAGCCGTCGTCTTCCAGCACGTCGTCCAAACGGCTTTGGGCCTCATGTGGATCGAACCGGACGAGATCGTCCTCCCTAGAGAGATCTTTGTAGATCACGGGATGGTGATGGCTCAGAAGTACGCTCCGAGGGTGGCTCAGTTGGTGATGGTGCTGCTGGGGGAGAACAACGGAGAGGCCGTGTTGAGGAGCGGAGCAGGGAGGCACCTCGTCGAGTTCAGCTACTGGTGGGGAGTCCCGATCTTGCAGTTTGGGTTGGCTTTGTGAGTACTTGGTTTCAGTTCTTCTATATCCTTTCTCGACTTGCTTTCGTCTGGAGGTTTGGGCGGTCGAAGGAGGGAAGGAAGGAAGAAAGGTCCAAGCTGACGTCCCTCTCCTTCCCTCGTCCGCTCCTCCTCTCGTTCAGCTTCATCATCGACACCTGGCAGTTCTTCCTCCACAAACTCATGCACGAGGTCCCCTGGCTCTACCGAAACTTCCACTCCCACCACCACCGTCTCTACGTCCCTTACGCGTTCGGAGCGCTCTACAACCACCCCGTCGAAGGGTTCCTCCTCGACACCCTCTCCGCTACCCTCGCCGAGGCCGCCAGCATGATGACCGTGCGACAGAAGATCTTGCTGTTTGGGTTCGCGAGTTTGAAGACGGTGGATGATCATTCGGGGTATAAGATCTGGTGGGATCCGATGCAGGTAAGTCTTCTCTCTCTCTCTTGGAGGGAAGCACAAAGGGAGGAGAGGAGGAGCTGACCTTCGATTCGTTCGTTTGTTCGTTGCGCATACAGCTCCTGTTCTCCAACAACGCCGACTACCATGATATTCATCATCAGTCGTTCGGGATGAAGAAGAACTTCTCGTGAGTCTCTTTCTATCAACCAGTCATCCTTCTCCCTGAATCGAAACTCTCCCAAAAGTTCTCACTGACACCCTCCCCTTCGCGTCCCTTCTTCTCTTTCCTCCTCGGCCGCCATTCAGTCAACCGTTCTTCACTCGCTGGGACATCATCTTCGACACCGTCATGACTCGGGAACAAGTCAACAACCGACACATGGCCGTCGGTTCCAGTGCGGAAGCAGAGATCGATCAGCTCGAGAAGAGCTACAAGCTCGACTAGAACAGTGAAAACAACAAACGACTCTCTCTCTCGTTCTCTTTCTTCTTCCCTCTTTTCGTGCTCTTTGCTTTTTTTTTTCTTGTCTTTCTCTCTCGTTTTTTCGCATGCTTTTCTTTCACGACCACACACTTACATTCACACAACACCTACAGTCCTCTACGTCTTTATAGTCACTCTCTCTTCGTTCCCAAAACTCGTCCGTCGCGGCAGGGTCGCGACTTCTTACCTTAATCAGACTTTTCGTCTACCCCCTTTCACCTCTAATAATTACCCACCTCGTTTATCTCTGCTTGCTGATCGTTTTGCTTGATCTTGGATTTGAACGACCTCGATTGCTTTGCCCACTCGACTCGACTCGACGCGTCGACGAGTCGTTCCCTCGCTTCCTTCTCGTGAGGCTTCAACGCTTCCTCCTTGACAGCCTCCCTCATTCGCCACCGCAAACCCTTGAAAGCGTTTCTCTGAAAATCTCCAGCTCGCCCGTACTGTAGAGGTCTGCTGCTACTCGAAGGAGAGCGATCATCGGATTGGACGAGAGCTGAAAAAGACGTGCCTTGTTGGAGCTGTGGGTCAAGACGTGGTGGGACGGGGGAAGGGTGGATGATGAAGATGAAGTGGTTGAAGGGGGTGAGATGTCGATGTTCTTCAATTCTCAGAAACGGGAAAGAGAAAGAGAGGCGACGCAGGGCTGGGTTTGGGCGACGCGTCCTCGCGGCTGGGAGAAAAATGGTTGTAAGAAGAGCACAGAGATGAAACGAGGTTGTTCAGTTAGAGTACAGATGCACAAACGAGGTTAACATCCACTGTGATTACCTCCCGGAAAAAATCAAAGCACTCTCTCCCTAGCGACCTCGTCGAAACTCCCGCTCTCAGCTCTCCCTCTGCTCTCTCAATTGGTTCTCCCCAAACGTCGACCTCGACAAAGATGCATCAATCTTCCATCCTCCCCTCGACCCACACGGATCTCATCACAGGTACGTCCCATCCCCTTTCCATCTTCCCTTGCCGCTCTGAGGCTCTCTCTCGGGAGCTTGAGATCCAGCGGGAACAACGAGCTCGACGACCCATCTCCCTTTCCCTTTTCCTTTCCTTCGAGCTGACCTTGCTCCTTCTATCTTTCCGTTCTGACGCTCTTCGCATGCAGATGCCGCCTACGACTACTTTGGAACTCGATTAGCGACTGCGAGTGCTGATCAGAAGATCAAGGTCTGGCGGAGAGGAGTTGATGGGAGCTGGGAGGTGGAGGAGAGCTGGAAGGTGAGTTGCACCGAGCTTGGTCTCTTGTTCTTGACACGGAGGAGCGACGATGGTGAGGGCGCACGAGCAGGCAACACAAAGTGAAACCACCGAACGGAGAAGTCGGTGAGCTTGTCGTGGTGGCAGTTGAGTCGTAGGGTCGAGGGAGAGAAGGGAGGGAAGGAGGAGAGGGAAGCGTCGAGCTCGGGTCGACGAACGCTCCTGTGCTCTGTTGGCGTCGCCTAGCAACGTCGGGAGGAGCTCGAGGTCTTCTTGACAGTAGTCTGCAAAGGTGGGATGGAGTGGACCACGAGCAGGAGCTCGTGGATGGACGTCTAGGAGGGTTGCGAGAAACGAGCTCGGCCTCTCTTTCTCCTTCCTTCAGCTCCACCTTCGACCTTGCTTTCTTTTGCCTTGCATCGAGACTGACCCTGGTTGTTTGACCTCGCATCAAACAGGCCCACGACTCTCCCATCGCCAAGATTGCCTGGTACGTCCTCCATCCTAACCTCTCAGCTCCTCCATCTTCCCTTCTTCCTTCCTTCCTCGGCCTCGAGCTCGAGCTCACCTTTCCCTCCGTCTCTTCAGGTCTCATCCCGAACACGGACCTCTCCTCGCGTCTTGTTCGTACGATCGGACTGTTCGGATATGGGAGGAGAACAACGACGGTTCGTCTGCCACTTGCCACTTGCGTTCGAGATTTGGGCCAAACTCGAGCTCACCGACCCTTCCCCTTCCTCCTTTCTTCCCTTTTGACCAGAACCGCGCAACTCTGGAAAGAGATGGCATTCTATCGCTAAGCTTGTAGAGTCCAAAGGGTCGGTGCGAGATCTTGCCTTTGCTCCATCTGAATTCGGTCTTCGTCTCGTTCGTCCTTCCGCCCTGCCCTCTGCTTTGAGGTCGCGTCCTGACCCTTTCTTCTTCCTTCGTCCTCCACAGGCCACCATCTCCTCCGACTCTCATCTTCGACTCTACGCTCCATCTCTTCCTTCCCTTCACGACTGGTACCCTCTATCCTCTCCTCACATTCCCTCGCTCATCGCTGGAGACGACAAGCCCTCTCAGCCTCACCCGGCCGAAGGAGGCATCTCGAGAATGCTCGGTAGGACGGGAGGACCTGCGGAGTCCGTTGGAGCTTCTACAGCCTCGGGAGGGAACGAGGTTGGAGGTGGGGGGCGATGCTTGAGCTGGTGTAAGGAGAAGTGGTGGGGAATGGTCGTCGCCGTCGGGGAAGGATCGGACGGAGACGTTCAGGTGAGTTTTTGAGCTCTTCTTCCCTCTTTCGCCTCTTCACCAATTTCAAGAGTTTGATCATTCATCGCCTCTCTCTTCCGTTTGCTTCCTTTTTTCTTCCAGATCATCTCCCTCCCTCAACCCTCTCCTCCCGTTCACCTCCTCACTCTCACTCTCAACGCACCAGCTCTTCCCTCAACCCCTTCCTCCGCGTTCCCTCCCCAATCTTCCACACCAGTTTCTCCCATCGGCAGCAAGCTTATCACCACCGTCTCTTGGGCCCCTTCATGTGGACGGGAGTTCCACCTCATTGCGACTGGATCGAGGGACGGGTTCGTGAGGATCTGGAAGGTCACGACGGGAGAGGGAGCTGGATCCGACGGACAGTGGGCAGGAGAGGTTGTTGCTGAGATGAACGATCACGGGTGAGTCTTCGAACTTCCTCGCATCGCTGTGAGAACGGCAACCGACGCGAAGAACGAGCACGAGGCTGATCTCTTCCTCGTTCGACGCGACTTCTCCTTCGACGCGATCTTTTCAGACGAACGATCACTCGAGTGGAGTGGAACGTTACTGGAACAGTCTTGACCTCGAGTGGAGACGACGGGAAAGTTCGACTGTGGAAAGGTGAGGCACTCTTCGTCGAGATCGCACACTTTGCCCTTTGAGAGGCTGCTCGAGCTGACCCCGTCTTCTTCCCTTCCCCCTGCTCCTCTCACAGCTACTTGTAAGCCACTGCTCTCTCCAGTTTGCCTTATCATTCCTTTAACTCCTCAACTGACCTGCCCTCTTACATCTTTCTCGTCTTCAGACGCAGATAACTACGCTTGCCTCGCAGTCTTCGACGCTCAAGCCGAAGACGCCATGGAATGATCCTTTAACTCCTGCTTGTTCTGATCTTTCGAAAAGAAAGATGCGTTCTGTAGATGAAGCTGACACGAGAGGAATTGAAGGAGGTGCAGGAACGATGAGAAACCCGGACGTGAGCTCTCCTCCCTCCTTTCCTTCTCTTCTCATCTCCACAGCCTTCCTTCTCCTCTCTACTTCCGAGTCGAGCCCAAGCCTGACCTTATGATCTTTTTTAACAGCTGTTCTTCGAGTTCCTTTTGCTTCCTACAGGGGGCAGCGGGAGGGAAGGGCGTCGACCTTGCGTCGCCTTCTCGCCTTCTCTTCCTTCCTCCTCTTTATCTTGGCGAGGGAACATCTCACCTTCCCTCTTTCGGACGCCTTTCCTCGGAAGCTGAACAGGGCTTGGGTTGGGAAGTCAGTCGACGCTCCTTCTTTTCCCCTTTTGCTTTCGCTCGTCATGCGTTTCCCCTCAGCTTTCGATTTCCTCGGCCCAGGGGTCGTCGCGTCGTCGTTTCCTCTCTTCTCTTTCTTCCCTTCACTTTTCTCCCTTCGAGTCCTCGTTGATTAGCAGCTGATATCCCTTCTGCCTGTTCACAACTGTCAGCCTCGAACCATATTTATACTTTATACGCTTCGACGCACGCGTCGCGTCTCGGATCTCTCGTTTCAATCTCGGTCTCGGATCCCTTCCTGTCTCTCCTGCAACCCGTGTTGGAACGAACGACGACTGATTGAGTTCTCGTTTCGTCTCCTTATTACAGGTCCGAGCTAAAAAGTCGCACAGTCTCCTGCGTTGGGAGGAGGTGAGACGAGGAGAGTCGTGTCGACCGGCAGCTCGTTCGCCCTCGGTTCTCTACTAAGACGTCCTTCTTCACGTTGCCTACAGACCAGTACTCACAGACGGCGATTTTTCTTACGGTTCTTTATTTCTCCAGGAGGGAGGAGAGAGCTGAAACAGTACACAGTCGAGTCGATGCTTGGTAGGTTTGTTTCTCACCCCCTTCAACGCCCCCAGGTTCCTCGAAGCCAGCAAAAGCTCATGCTGATCCTGCATCTTCTCTACTCGTATCTCTATTTCTGTCCTCAGGTCCAGGACGCTCGAAAAATCTCATCGCTCGCACTAGGATCTGCGAAGTAGCTTCCGAAACTCGAAGAAACGATGGGGCGCGGGAAGATGATGGACAGGAGTAAAGAAGGACGGAGTTAATCAATCCTTCTTTTGACTCCTTCCTCCACCCCCTAGGTGTCCCCTGCCTACCCTGCCCTCTCCTCGCCTTCCTTTCTTCTTCAACCATCACCTTCTCTCGACTTCTCTCCCTCTCGTTCTCCCTCCCCGCTCCCTCCCCATCTTCACACCGTCTCCCAACCTCCCCTCCTCCCTTCCCTCCCCTCCTCTCTCCTACTCGCCATGCCTAAATCCGCTGCTATCTCCGCCTCCGCTCTACGGGAGGAACGCCGACGTTTGGCGACATCTTCGTCTCACGTCCAACCTTCTGCTCTCGCGACGCTCTTGCTGGATAAGAAGAGCACGAACTTCTTGACGAAGCTTTTTGCGTGAGTGTCTACCTTCGTTTTTTCTTCTCTCAACATCGTATTCGAGAAAAGGGGGAAGGGAGGAGGGGAGCGAGGAGGGGAAGCTTGGGATTCATTCACGTTGGGACAGGACTGACACGCTCTTCTTCCTTCCTCGACTCTTCAGTCATCTTCAAGACCACCATCCTAACCCTGAGGAGAACGACATTCGATGGTGCTCCGATGATAAGACTTTGGCTGTTGGTGAGTTATTTTTTTTGCTCCGGAATCCCCGTTTCATGTGGTAGGAAGAACGAAGATTGAGCTGACTCTCCTCACCAAACATCTACTCCCCCTTTGCTTCCCCTAGTCGATCCTGTCAAGTTTGCGAAGGACGTTCTCCCTCAGCTCTACAAGCACTCGAACTTCGAGAGTTTCATCAGACAGGTTCGTTCTGAATATGAGCTAGATCCGTTCTTTTGTGAGGAAGATCAGCGCTGACCTTCTTCGCCTTCCTTTTCGTTCCTACCCCTTTTCCTCCCTTCCTTCCTTCACCTGGTCATCCAACCTCCGTCCTTCACCCTTCCTCTTCTCAAAGATGGATATCTACGGTGTGAGTTTTCCTCCCATTTCCTTTCACTTTCGTCGCAGCTCTTTCTTCTTCTCTTTCTTGCGCAAAAACAACAACGCGTCGAGCCCCGACTTTCCCCTTCGTGGCCTTCTCTTCGTCGCTGAATTTTCCTCATCTCACCCTTTTTCTTCTTCCATCGGCTCTAGTTCTCTCGATGCCAACCTCTCACTGATGGGTGAGTCTCGTTCTTCTTCCCCTCCTTCTCGTTTCTCAAGGTCGAAACACGCCTGCCTTCCTTCCCCAACCGTTTCTGACTCGCCCCTTTTCCCCTCCCCTCTTCAACTTTTCCCTTCAACAGAAAACTCGGAGAACGACTTTGGATTCATCCGAAGTTTGACAGGTTCACTACTCTCTCCGAGTGAGTTTTCGATACTTTCTTGTCCTTTCGTCCTCGCTCGTCTCGTTTCAGTCGCGCCTCCGCTCTCTTCTCAGTGTCTGACTTCCTCTTCCTTTTCTTCCCTTCCCTTTCCGTTCACCTCTCGAATAGGGCCCTCACCTATCAACGTCGAGCTGGTCCCAAACCGAAGGCCAACCGCCAGAGGAAAGCGTCAAGCTCAACTTCGACCGTGACCGCTTCTCGTGAACGGGCTTTTCCCTACCAGGGTTGGGGAAGGGTAAGTAAAATCCCTGCCTTCCCCTCGAGCCACAATGTAACCTGCAAGCTTGCACTGATTCTGCTCCTTGCTCTTGCTCCTGCTTTGTTCAGAAACGACCTGGATTGGACATCATCGAATCCATGTCGTGCGTCGCCGAAGTCGTCAAGCCGAAACAACCTGTTCTCAAGCAGCGGATGCCGGAACAGCAGCCTCAAGAGGACGTCGAGATCACAGTCGAGGAGGAGGTGGAGGTGGAGGAGGTCGCCGTCGCGTCCAAGGTCGAGGAGCCCGTCGCGTCGAAAGTCGAGGAACAGCCTCCCGTCGAAGAGCAAGCTCCCGTCGCCGTCGCCATCCCTTTCGCACTTGTCGACGTCGAGACTGCTTCCGTAGTCTCCGACGTGGAGTCGACTCGATCCTTCGCATCCCTCTCGTCGTTCAACTCCTCCAGGCCGTCGTCTCCCAGCGTCAACCTCCTCGGAGTCTCCACCCTTCCTCCTCGTTCTCGACTCAACACCATACCTCCATCTACGGCTCCCATTCACACTCCTTACCGACGATCCATCTCCGCCACTTCTCCTCTCGCCAGCTTCGCTGCTTCTCGAGCACTTCGAACCACTCCTCTCACCATCTCGGCTCCTCTCGCCTCCTCCTTCTACCAACATCGCTCTCCCATCCCTTCGCCTCTCGATCCTCCCTCCTTCCCATTCCCCTCTCAGAACCAACTGCAGTCCCCTCCCTCCTCCCCACGAATCTCAATCGCCTCCGAGGACAGCGCCTTGAGGACTCCTCTTGGAGGCAACTGGGAACTCGAGGAGGAGGGGGTTTCAGGACTCAACCTGGGACGAGAACGAGTGGTCTCGAACGGCTCTGGACGACGAGTGACAGTCGGATCGATCGACAGGCTTCCTGGTATCTACGAGTCCGTTGGGATCTCTGGACAAGGGATGGGACGAAGAACGTCCGACGCGGGTCGAGGATACGGTGAGTCTCGTCGCGTCCTCTCTCTGATTCCCTCGCCTCGACTGATCATCGTTTCGTTCGTCTCTTTATTTTTTCAGACTACTACCCCCTTTCACCACCCTCTGCCCAGTCCTACTACTCCCCTACCTCACCCCAGCATCAATACGCGTCGTCGTCGTCGATCCTCTTCGGGTCCAACTCCTGCCGTCCCCAACTCCAGTCGCCTCCCTCTCCCTACTATGAACCTTCGCCCGCTTCCTACTCCTACCCTCCGCCTCATCAGTACGTCCATCAACACGCTCGGCACCCTCCCGTCGAAGGATACCAGCAACAGCAGCAACACCAACATCCTCGTTTCGCGTCGACTTCTCGAGGGGGAGGAGGGTACGCCTCTCAGGTCAGGAGGGTTCAGAGCTCGGGAAACTTGATTGGAAGAAAAGCGTCCCAAGGGTGGTAGTAGTGCGTGCTTTGATGATGAGGGTTGGGTGTAGGGCTTCGGTCTGTCGTTGTTGAGTCCGCTGTCTCGTTTTCGTTTGTATCTCTTCTCTTTTTCTCCCTTTTTGGCTCGGTTTGCTTTCTCGTCCGTCTTGTTTTCCATCTCTCTTGTTGCTCTGTTTCGAACCTCTTCTCTCGCGTTGTTTGCTACTGTTTTCTCTCGATTGGGCTTCTTTGGTGCTGGTGGTCTCGTTCTTCCCCTTTTCTCTCCCCTTGATCCACTCAACGGACATCTATAGCCCTCCCTTCTTTCTTAGTTGACTCTCAACTTTTTGCTCGGTAACCTCTCTGTTTGTTCTCGTTTTGTTTCAGTCTCTTCCAAATCCTCCCTCCTTAGCGACTCGGACATTGTGCCTCCTTCTCTTTCCTCCACTCTCTCTACCTCGAACAATCTTTGCTAGTCAAACCTAGCCCTCGTAGACACTCCTTCCACTCATCATAGCTTGACGCTCCTTCTCTTCCCTCGTTTCATCCGTCTCTCCTTCTCTCGTGCTCGTCTCTGAAACCGTCGCGTCGCCGTCTCCTCTCGTCCTTTTCTTTCTTTCTTGTTTACATCTTTGCATCCTCCTCAATTAAACTAGACTTCATACTCGCACACTTTCGTTAGACTGCCTTTTCTCTTTCTTTCTCCAGTCTCAGTCTCTGATACGATGCGTTCTTCTTCAAATACACGGAAGCGGGAAGCGGAACATCGACGAGCTCTTTCGTCTCGTCTTCGCATTTCCCGAAAGTCTGAAAAAACTTTCAGATAAAACTATATGTCGACCCAAAAAGAATACTAGAACCGGAACCCAAGGAAAGCTAGAATACAACCAAATCGACGCGTCGTCTCCGACCTCGACAACAAACCTCCTCAACCCTCTTTTCAATCCCCCAGTCGCTCTCGCCATATCAACGAACCTCACTACTTCTGCTTCTTGGCTCCCTTCTCTGTTTCCGACCGATACCAGAAAGATAACGGAGCAGACGAAGAAGTCAGCTCGTGTCTCGTCTCGTCTTCTCGAGCTCTCGACGCGACGTGGAACGAGGGCAACGTACTGTCTCCACCGTCGTCTCCCTTCCTCTTCGCAGCACCGTTCGCCGCCGTGATTTGGTTCCTCTCAGGTTCAGAAGGGACGGAGCAATCGGAGCAGAACCATTCTGGCTCGGAGGGGAATTCGAGGAGAGGAGGGGAGAGGCAACCGATGTGGAACGCCTTGTCGCACTGGGAGGAGAGGAAAAGAAACGAGGAAGGCACGTCAGTGACTCGAGAAGGAGAGGAAGATGAGAGAAGAGACGGACCATATCACAAGCCAGGGGTCCCTCGACTTCTCCTTCCGTGTCGACTTTCTCGAGGGAGCAAATCGAGCAAAGATCTCCCTCCTCCTCGACTTCGACGTCGGGATGCCTAGGAAGCTCGGAGTATTTGTCGTTGGGGACGACGAGGAAGACAGCCGAGTGAGCAGCAGCGGCGACGCTGTGGGGAAGGAGGGAGAAAGAGACGACGAGATGTCAGCGTCGTTGGAGGGAGACTCGAAGGGAAAATGAGGAAAAACTCACTCGAGGACCTTCATTCCGGCAAGATGCATGAGCTTGGTAGGCTGGGTAGCACTCTTGGGTTGATCCTCTCCGAGGCCGAGTTCTAAAGAGCGAAAAAGCAAACACGATCAGCCTTCGTCTCCTCGACGTGCAAAAAGGTCAAGAGCGGGATTCTCGCCTCCGTTCAAAGTCCCCTGGCCGAATCCAACAGAGAGAGTCATTCCAAGCTCCTCCTTGTCAACTGCTTCGCAAAGAGCGAAGTTGGCTCTGTCAGAACGAGAACGAAGGGGAAGGAAAGTCAGTGGACGAGGTTTGGAATCGAGAGTGCTGTTGAAAACTCACCCAGTTCCCGCGGCCGTTTTCAGAACCTTGAGACCCATGAGATCTCCGAGGTACTTGAAGGTCGTGTCTGATGGAGGTGTGAGTAAACAATGATGAGGAGCGAGGAAGGACGCGTGAGTCACGAGAAGCGACGCGTCGAGACGACGAAGGTGAAAAGACGAACAAGGTGCTCCTCCTGACCCAGGACCGGTAGTCTTGAACTTTCCAGCGATGTAGTAGGTGTTTGAGTTGTCGATTACCGTCTGCGAAGGATCAAGCCGAAGCGAAGGTCAGCGGGAAGGTCAGAGGAAGAAGGAGCAGGAGACGAGGACGAACCGAGCACGAAGCTCCGCACTGGTCGATAGAAAGGACGAGGACTGGTCAGCGTTGGACGAAAAGATAAAGAGGATAAGTATTCGAACGCACGCTGATGAACTTGGCTCGCGCGGTCACTCGTTCTTGAGCGAACTGGGGGATATCGACGGGGAGAAGACGGTCCTTTTGATCTTGAAGTCCCATCCGACAGTAGCCTCCGTATCCCCAGGCGTACACAAAGCCCTCAGAATCGAGAGCTAGACCTGTGGACAAGGAGCAGAGTCAGCTTTGGACAATTTGTGCGGAGGAAAGAGTCGACGATGGAGAACGAACTGTGAGAGTGACCAGAGGCGACGGAAACGACCTTCTTGCCCTCGAGAGCTCCTCGAACGAGTTGAGGTTGCCAGTTGACCTCGAAAGCGTTCTTTCCAGCGGAGACGATGTGCTCTCCAGTTCGTCCGTTACCGAGCTGACCGTTTTCTGCTGAACCGAACTGTTGAAGAGAGTGAGGAGAAGACGGCGAAGAATGTCAGCCCAGGGATGTAGGAGCGATAAACGATAGGTGCACCTACAGCGTAGACTTGGAAAGAATAAACAAACATAATTGTATCAGCCAGACGTCTACGAGACCTCGAAAATGCAGAAGACGGAAGGACGCGTTCAGGGAAACTCACCTCGTCCGTCGTCCGAAAGCAAGAGCGAGAAGTTGACTCCAGCTGATCCAGAGACAATCTTGCTAGCTCCCCAGGGACCGGCAATCTTGGTGAACGTCTTGATCTCGGCTTGGTTGATGCTGAGCCCACACTGCGAAGGTGCGAAAGGAGAAGACGCGAGTCAGTCGAAGCCGTCGTTTCCCCTGCCCACTGAGCTCGGCGGCATCTTTACTGAGCATTGTCTGTCTCCTCCTCTGCCTTCTTACTTCCCATAGTCCATTCACCGTCTCAAAACAGACACGGGACGGGAAGAGAGAAGAGACGAAGAAAGAGAGCGACTTACCTGTCCGACTTTGTTCTCACCAGCCGACCAAGCGCTTCCCTCAGAGTCGATGAGGATGGTGACGTTCTTTCCCGTTACAGCAGAGACGAACTTGGCAGAAGGATCGGCTCCGAAGGTTGCTGGGGAGACGTGTTTGGGTAGAGCCTCGGAAATGAAAGGGCCTTGGGCTGAAGGACCGAGAGCGGGAGGGAAGTTTCGTCCGAAGAGGTAGGCGTGGCCGTTGACATCCAAGCAAACGACGTGATCCGAGGAAGAAGATGAGAAGACAGCGGTGGTCTTGACGTTGGAGAGAGATCGAATGATGTGAGGGGAGAGCAGGTCGGGTCGTCTGGGTGATTGAAGAAGGTCGAGTCAGCCCTCTTTTGTCCTCGATTTTGAGCCTGAGCTTCAGCCGTAGGAGAGGAGGGAAAACGAGTAATACCGCAAGCCACGGATCGGAGCGGCTTCGGGGACGATCCTCAGAGGTAATTCTCGCCAAATTTCCCTCGCGGTCGCAGGGGAAAAGCAATCGCGTCCTCCTCGTGGACCGAGCTCCCTCTCTCTCCTTCCTCCCTCCCCTTCTTCCTCCCTTTCCTTGTCTTCCATCCAGAAACCAATAGCTCGATCGAGTAGTCGAGATTAAAAGACTCACTCATCGGTCTCGCCCTTGGCCTTTTTTCCGAGGTTGGGCCTGGAGGAAGAAGGGGAAAGGAGAGGAAGGAAGGAGAGGAGAAGGTCAGCTCGATGTTTGGTCTTTTCTCTTTTATCGGTCTGATTCTCAACGTAGATCTCCCTGGAAAGGCAGCGAAACATGCAGAAAGGGGAGTAAGAACGTACCAGTCAGTTCCTCCGCAAAGGAGGACTGTTTATTCGCAAGAACGACGGATGGGAAGGGTAGCGAGGGAGGGAAGGACGAGCAAAGGTCAGCTTCCATTGGCTCTGACTCGATTCTGGTAGTTCAAGCAGAAAAACGGGTGTGGGTTGGTACATACCTCGACCCCAAGTCTGCTCTTGAGGAGCCGTGGAAGAAGATGCTTCTGTGGTCATCTTGAGTTGGATGGAGGAAAGAGAAAGATCGAGTTGGAAGGTCAACAAGGGAGGGACACTTCAAATGTCGAAGCTGACTTCCCTCCTCACACGGTCGTAACCCAGGAGCTCTCAAGGAGCAAACAAGCCAGAAAACTGCTCGAAGCATGCAAAGAAGGAAGCGGTGGAAAGGTTGTGCGTAGAAAGGTCATCAAAAATCGTCTCTTTCTATCGAGCTACCACTCTCCGCCGAGCTCGGTCGTCCTCCTCTTCCCATCTCCTTCCACGTGCACTCCTTCAGCCCAAGTCTTCAATGAACCTCTCCAGCAGGTGCTTCCTATGCGAGGCCCTCCAAGTATTCCAGTCGATCGAGCACGACGTTCTTGCTGGTCTGCTCGATTTCGCCGGCGAGGAAGATCTCGTCGAGAAGGGCGTAGCGTTGAAAACCAGATCGAGTTCGTTCATGTTCTGGAAGAAGGCGTCTGCTGGTGGAAGACCCGAAGGAGGGAGGAGGAGGAATGGGGAGAGGGAGGGACGGAAAGAGAAAAGAGACGCGCGTCAGCTCGACGTTTGAACGCAGAAGCGGAGACGGACGAGCCTAGGACTTCGACAGAGAGATGGATAGCTTCAAGATTGGAAAGATTGTTGTCGCTAGAATCTGCACCGATGCAAAAACAGAGGCCAGCGTATCTTCTGCAGACGACGAGACGGGAGGAAGAAGAGTGGACGTTCAGGAGCGAGGTTTACGAGGAGAGATCGATTCTGGACTAGAATGAAGCGGATCATCTCGAACGACCGTTGGCGAGAGAAGCTAAGGCGAAGGGAGGAAGGAGAGAGTGATGGGTGAGGGGGGAGGAGGAGGAGGTGCCGCGAGGAGACCTTCGTGTCTTCGTCAGGCTCGAGTCGCGTCGACGGTGTTTAGATTTCGAAGTCGAAGTTCTGCAAACTGACTTGAGAAAGTGGATGCGCGTAAAGATGTCATCAAAAATCGTTTCCTTCCCTCCTAGACCTGCCTGAGGTCGACGCTTCCTCCCATCGGCTCCCTCGCTCCCTCCTCTCCTGGGTATAACTATCGTCCTCCCACACGACGTCCCTCCAAACCATCCAAACTCGGTCCCACCAGTCCTCCCAGCCCGTTCCAGCCTAGTAAACCACTCCCAGCGCCTACTCGAGCTTCTCCAAGAAGTCCAGGCGGTCCAGGACGACGTTTTTGCTCGTTTCCTCGATCTCCCCGGCAAGGAAAACCTCGTCAAGGATAGAGTAGACTTTATAGAAGTTGAAAACAAGGTCTAGCTCACACACGTTCTGGAAGAAGGCATCTATGGTTGGGGAGGGTCGAGGAGGGGCAGGGGAGGGCGGAGAGGTCAGAATCGAGAGATGGGCTGAGTTTTTGAGTTTGGAAGACGCTCGGACTCACCCAGAACCTCAACGAAGAGATGAATGGCTTCCAGGTAGGCTAGTTCGTTGTCGTTGGAGTCGACGCAGATGCAGAAGAACAGACCGGCGTAACGTCTGGAGCCAGAGATGGAGGAGAGATCGGTCAGACGCGAGTTTGATTGAGATGGATTGGGGAGAGATTGGGGAGGACGGACCTGTAGACGATCTTGTAATTACGGAACTGCAGAGAAGGTGGAGGAAGAGAGAGTCAGGAAGACGGTGGGGGGAAAGCGGGAGAAGGGAGGGAAGGTGAGACGAGGTGAGGTGAGCTCGAAGGAGGAGGAGGGGAGGGGTGAGCTCGCTCGAGCTGATCCTCCTGTTAGAAGCGTTTGACTTCTGAGCACTTCGAGTACCAAGCTGGAAGTGAAAGTATCCTGACATGTCCTACTCAGCAGTAGTAGCCGAACAGTTCCACCTCTTCCAGGCCAGGCAAGAGTGAGGCGAAGGAAACAAAGGAGGAAGGCGAGGTCGACGTCCTTCCTTCCTTCCCTCCCTGAAGCTCTCTCATCCTTCATCCAAAAGCCCTACGACCTTCAATTCAAACCCGATAGAACCCAGTCCTTCCTACCCACCAGAACATCACCAAAGAACGGCAGAAAGGGAGACTCACCTCGACGAAGTTGGACTGATACTTTTGATCTCTCGGGGCGATGAGCCTGTGCACCTCTCCTCTCAGACGGACCTGTAGAAAGCAAGATGGTCAGTACTTGAGTTCTCAACATGGCCGAGATTTCGGAAATGATTTGGAACGAGCTCGGGAAGGTGACACGAGCGAAAAGGAAGGGGATGAAAAAGAGGGAAGCTGAGCTGAGCTGTCGACTGACCTTCTCGTCGTCCTCGAAGGGCACATACCACTTGCTCAAACGAGTCTTTCCTTGACGATTTTGGATGAGAATGAACCGGATCATAGCTGGGAGGAGTCGAGAAAAGGTAGAGAGAAAGGATGGAAGAAAAGGGAGAGGGTGTTTGAGGAACAAAGGTGGAGGAGGGGGAGTGAAGCAGCTTCATTTCGTGAGCTCGACCTCTCCTTCCTCCCTTCTCTCTCCCACCCACAACTCCCGACGAAAACTTCCGAGCATGTCCACCTTCTTGGGACCCGAGCAACAGGTACGTATCTCTCGTCTCCGCAATGTCTCGCATTTTTTCTCGCACACCGGGAGGCGGGAGAGGAGAGGGGAGACGAGAGCTCACGGTGTCCCTTCCTTTTTCTTTCTCGCCCTTCAGTCTGCCTTCAAAACTCTCTCAAACTGGCCCTGGGACATCTCAGACTCGAGAGAAGAGGTTAGTATCCCCTCTCTTAACTTCTCACACGCGTTTCTCTGCAGGGACTGACTCGTAGCCTCGTCTTCCGACAGGTCAACTTCCACCTCCCTCCTCTCGCCGACCAGTTCGTCTTCGTCTCTCGCGACGACGTCGAGTTCCCCGTCCTTTGCGACGAACCTACGATCGTCGTACCAAGGATCAACCACTCCCAGCTGCCTCCCGAGACCTTCGAGCTCATCCTCGAGAAGATTCAACAGAACGCTGAAGCCCTAGGAGTGAAGTTTAGGAACGCCAACCAAAAACTCGTGAGCCCTCTTCCCCTCTTTCCCTCGTCGCGTTTTTGGAGCGCCCGGTCTCTTGGAGAGGCAGGTTTTGAGGGTCGAGGTGACGGATAGTGCGATAAGGAAGGCTCTGGGAGAAAAAAGGGGCAGGAGAGCCTAGTTTGGGCGGGTGGAAGGAGAGTCTACCGCGAGAGGAGGAGGAGAGGAGGGAGGGCTCGGTCAACGTCGTTGCCTACTCCTCCCCTCATCGCTTCTCCTTCTTCTTGGAGGATGGGTGCGAACAAAGTCTCTTGATGTTTGGGTACTCTCTCCTTGCGATTGCTGTAAAGTCCGAGGCTCCGGTATCGATCCGTCGCTGCTGGAGGACAACCAAAGGAGGAGGGCAAGACCTCGTCGTCCTCTTTGTCCTCCACTTCCCTTTCCCATCTCCCTCATTCGCTCTCTCTTCTTTCAATCTTCTTCCTCTCACTGTTCAAGCTCATGTTTCTTCATACTCTTCTATACTCAATCAAGCTAACTTCCTCTCCATTCCCTTTCTCCTTGGTCTCGATCCAGGCCGCCAAAAAGGAAGCCGACGCTCTCCTCCTCGCTCCTCAACAAACCTCCAAACACGCAGGTCGCTTCGTCGCACGATCCGCAACCGACTCTCCTGCTCCTCAAGTTGATGGTCCCAAGAGAGGAAGACCTCCCAAGGCTGGGAAGGGAAAAGCGACGAAGCCGAAGCCTTACGGTCGAGTTCGTCCGCGTTCTCCTTTCTCTCTCGCTCTCCATCGCCTCAACCTCATCCCCTTCGACTCCTTCGTCTCACATCCCATCTCTGACGCTTTCCATGTTTTCACTTTTACTTCTTCCCTCCCTCAGTCTTCGATTCCAGCACCACCTCCACCCTTCCTCACACCCTCCGAACAAACCTTTCGATCTTCCCAGCACATCTCGCCTGCCTCGTTCGTACTCGTCCGCGACAAATACCTCAGCTACTGGTCCGCTCTCCTCGCGTACCGAAAACTCTTCGCGTCGGAGGAGGAAGTCCCTCCTGTCGATCCTCTTCCTCTGATCGGGAAAGATGGGAGTACGGAGAGGAAGTTTCGCTTAGCTGTAGGAAAATACCTCGTGGGGGAAGGATTGATTCCGGAGTATCTGGTGGATGGACAGAGAGGAGAGACGGGGCTGTTGGGACTCAAGAAGGGCAAGGGTGGGAGATGGGGGAAGGGAGCTGGTGGGTTTGGGAAGAAGAAGAAGGTCGGAGGAGGGTTGGACGCGACGGGAGGAGAGGAATCGAGCACGGGGACAGCGACGAGTGTGACGGGAGGAGTTGGCTCAGAAGCTTCGACACCTATGGATTTCGATCTGTCGGTAGGAGGAGGATACTTCCCATCAGCGACGGACTCGACGACCTCCCTCCCTCCCTCTTCCTCCTCGCACCTCACACCGAACTCGGAGCAGCCCCCCATCTCCGCCTGTCCTCCTTATCTTACCAACCCATACCAACAACAAGCCTTCACTCCCACTTTCGATCATCTCTCTCTCTCCTCGGAACCTCCCTCTCGAGCCTCCTCGTCCACCTCGTCCTCGAACGACTCGGCGCGTCCTCACACTCCTCCCGAATCAGCAGCACCCACCCCTTCCCCCTCCTACTACGACCAACCTTCCTCCTCCTCGTATCCAACCCTCGCTTCCCTCGCCGCGGTGATGAACATCCCTCTCCCGTCCGCTCAGGTGTAGGACTGGTTTCGAAGGATGCTCGTTTCGTTCCCTTTGCTTGCTTATTAGTCCTCCCCATCTGCTTCGTTTTCGTCTCTTGCTTATTTTCACGTCATCTATCCACTCTACGTTCGCACTTTCTCTGCTCGGACGGGTTGCCCTTGCCGGTCTCGTTTCGAATCCTTTTCGACTCAGCCTCGTCGCGTCGCACTTTTTTTCCCCTTCTTTGCTTCACGTCCAATTTCCACACTTGTTTTTGGCTCTATCTCTTCACTACCACACTCGACCATTTCGTATATCCTTTCTCACCTCGCTTTACTTACACCCTTCGCATCTGCTTCAAACAATCCTACCTACCACCTTCTCTCGCTGTCTCTTCGCTTTCTCTCTTCTGCTCCTTCGCTCGCTCCTCGCTATTACCACTTTTTTGTCTCTCTCTCTCTCCGCATACATCTACGCATGGCCCTACCTTCCCTATTCGGCCATTTCCTGAAAGAAAACTTGCTCTCTCTTTCCAGAGCCCCCGATCCTTCGAAGTCCGCTGCCACTCTGTCGTCGAGCTCATCCGATCGGTTGACTCCTCCTTCCTTTCCTCTCTCTCCGACTTCCAACACTCCCTCTCCCTCTTTCCTTTCCCCTTCTCTTCTTCTTCTTCTTTCTCCAGCCAAATGAACCTCCTCTCCGCCTACCTCTCTCTCTTCTCCCAACCTCTCGTTCCTCCCCCAGACGCACCCGCACCGGACGACCTCGAATCCTCCTCCCCTTCCTCCTCCTCCCACCCTCACCCTCCCCACCCCAAAGCCTCTTCCTCTCAGGAAGAATACGAGCCTGTGGAACTAGGAACGATCCCGACTCGTCCCGGGGGGATGCTCTTCCGAGCTCGGAGCAGTTTCATGAAGATGGTCGGAGCTACGAGGGACGCGGAGGCGGAAGCGGAAGCGGCTGGGTTGAACGCTACCGCTGAGGGAGGAGCAGGAGGAGGGTCATCCAGGGAGAGGAGTGGGAGTATGAATACGAGGAGTTATGGTTCTACAGGGATCACAGAAGTGAGTTTCCAAAATCTACTTTCATTTTCCTCTAGGCCTGTGTTTCAAGAGCTGAGTATAGGATGTCTGTTGGTACATAGAACGGTCTGGGAGCGATTACGACCGAGCGTCCACCAAACGTCGGAGGTCGAAGGGAGAGCTCGAGAGAGGTTCATCATGTTATCGGGGAGGAGCCGGAGGACGATGGGAAGTGGATGAGGAAGCAGAGGGATGGCGTGAGGCTTTAGATGGATTAGAGGGAAAGAGAGGGGATCTAGAGATATGTGATGTTTTCGTGGAATGAGACGAAGGGAGGAGGAGGGCAAGCCTGGGAGTCGAGCTGACCGTTCGGTCGCTTCCATCCTTCGGGTTCGAGAAGAAGGATAGCGAGATTGGGGTTGGAACATCAGAGGCTGGGGCATACGTACATCTTGGGTGAGAGAACGGCTGGAAGGGTATGTATCGTGAGGGGAGAGAAGACTGAGAGCTGAAAGAAGAGGCTGATCTCGTCGAACGCGTCGCTGTCCGTCGCTCTTGAGTCCAAGCTCTCGAGCTCTTTCCAGACCTTCACGAGAGGCTCGGTAGATCTAGGATCTTCGAGCATCTCCAGGGGGATTGATGGTCTCGTCGAGCAGCCGGCTTGTCAGGAACGACAGCAGATCAGAAGCATCCCGCGCGTCCTCAAGTCATTCGTTTCATAGATAGATCAGTCGTTAAAAACAAAGCATTAAGCAAGTAAATATAAAGCGTTCTCAGATCGGTACATACTCCCCTCCCTCCCTCCTCAAATCCAACCGAATCCCATCCCCAACTCTTCCTCTTCCCCTCCCTCTCCCTCCGACGTGCGCCCACGCCCCTCCTCCTCCTCCCAACGTCCTCCTCTCGAACCTCGCCACCCCGATCTTGGACCCAACCCAGCTCCCCATCCTCCCCACGACCGTCGTAGCTCCGGGAGTGAAGATTTCCTCCCATTCGAAGCGGCGTCGCTCTCGGATCTGAGACTCGTCGAGTTCGGTGCCGGCGAGGGAGGAGTAGGTGGTGCCGTCGCGAGGAGAGCAGGGAGTTGGGAGGTGGGAGAGGAGGATGGAGGAGGAGGAGGAAGTGAGGTGGACGGGGATGTCCTGAGATGATGGAAGAGAAAGATGAGACGAGACGGAATTAGTCGAGAGGAAGGAAGAATCGGAAGAGGAAAGGAGCGGCCGGAAGAGACGAACGTGGAATTGAGCTTGGTTCAAGGACCAGTAGAGGAGGTTGAGGATGTGATTCCCGAAGAAGCCTCTTCTACCAGGGCGAGGCCAGAGATCTCGTTCGGAGAGGAAGTCGACGAGGAGAGCTCGAGGAAGGGGTCGATAGGCGATGGACGTCGAAGAGTACGGCGAGAAATCGGACGCGAGTGACTGCTTTCGGATCTGAGGGATCGCTGATCGGTTCCGTCGCCAGAGGTCATCCTGCAAGAGAAGGTGGAGATAAAGATCAGTCAAAATCTCGATCTACATGTGAAGCAGCTTCGAGAAGACTCGAAGAAAGCCCGCTCACCCAAAACAAAAACCAAAGCGCGTTCGCCCTCGACCCAAAGATGATCTTCCTCCTCTCCTCCGCAACCCTCAGCTCCCTCCCAAAATCCCTCGCCAACCATCTCACCTTCCCGTCCCCTCCAGCCTTCTCCACCACCCTCCCCAACTCCCCAACGCTCATCGGCGTCTCGTAAACCTCCCTCAAGAAACCATACCCCATCACCTCCCTCTTCGCCTCCACCTCCCTCGCCATCCCACTTCGATAATCATCCAGCAAAGCCATCGCTCCAGGCAACCTCTCCTTCACCACCCTCTCGTTCCGACTCAAAAACTCTGCCAGTCTCCCCGTCACAGCGAAATCGTCCGACAGCCCGATCTCGTTCGATTCGGCGAACACGTCCTTTGCGTACTTGAGACGAACTTCGAAACCGGAGCCTAAATCGTGTCCTTTCCAAGGAAGGGATCCCTGGCGAGTGAGGAGGAGGGTGCAGGTGGTGTAGGTGACGAGGGAGTCGTAGGAGGTGTGCCGACGACGGGAGCAAGGGAGGAGGGATTGTTTTCCGACGAGGGAGGTGGTGGTGAAGGGCCAGGTGAGGGTTTGGTTCTCGAGAGAGCGGAGAGTGGTTCGGAGGAGGCGACGACGACGGATGGTTTCGAGGGAGTTTTGGAGGAGGTAGAGCTCTGGAGAGGAGGGACGAACGAGGAGGAGGTCAGCTTGGTTTCTCGTTTGATCGCGTGAAGAGAAAGAGAACTCACCGAGGGATGCGAGATCCGTCAGAACGAGAGGTTCTCGAGCTTGATCGTATCGCATGACCTATTGAGGAGGAACGACAAGAGAGAGAGAGGTCGTCAGCTGCATCTTTGGGAGAAACGAGTCGACGAGAGCAAACACTCACGAGCGTCAGAGGAAACGGAACGAGCCAGGCGTGTCCGAAGAACGAGGTCACCCCAGCAGGAAAAGGAGGAGTCGGTGGACGAAAGTAAGAGTCCGGTCCAGTCGCTCCTAGCAGGATCTGCTCTCGGACGAGTTCCCATCGACGACGATCCGGACCTTCGAGACGATCCAAAGCGGCATCGTACTCCACGCTTCCGACCTCTCGTAGGATCTGAAATAGAGACCAAAAGAAACTTCAGTCAGAAGGTTCTCCTTCTTTCTAGACAAACTACGACGGAGCCAAGGAGCAAACGAACCTTCAAGTTCTCGACGTGTCTCTCCGCCGCCGAACCTCTGAAGTTGACGAGATAAGGCGGCCACTTGTGACCATGAGGTTCCGAGTAAAGAATACGCTGATCTTCCGGCATTCGAAGAGTAGGTGAGGCGAGCAGGATGGTCGAGAGGGTTTCCTGCCAGACGCGTCGTTTGATGTGAGGCGAGGAAGGGGAGAGGTCGAGGTGAGGAGAGAAGATGTCGATGCTAAAGTCGAGGCGACGTTGGATCCCTTTAGATTGAAAGCCGAATGATAGAGTTGGCGAAGATCAGAAGGAGCGGAAGGAGAAATGGAGAGCGAAGGGAGGACGAACGCTGAATGAGAACTTGGACCCAGCCCCAATTGACGACGGTGAACCAGACGTTTCCTCCGTACGAGATGACGTCTGCAAAGAAGTCAAAAGTCAGCTCGATGTCCATTGTAAAGCCGACGAGCAAGAGAAGTGCTCACAGACGCTACGAAACCAACAACAAAGCACGAAAACACAAACCCGTCAGCAATCGACGCGTCTCCCTGTCTCCTTCCCTCCTTTCCCCTTGCTCTCCAAAACTCACAAATACAAACACCAACTATTCAAAAATCCCTTCCCCTTCACATCCAACGAAACCAGCAGCCCAATCGTCGCCATCGCGACGTACGTCGATCTCGAGACGAGCTCGGACGAGTTGGACCTCGAGTCGATGAAGGGATGGACAAAGATTTGGATGGCGAGAAAGACGAGGAGGAAGAAGATGAGAATGCCTTGACGGATGAGGTCGATGGTTGCTCGGGGAAGGGTGTGGAAGAGGCAGTTGTCTGGGAAAGTAACGAGAGAAAGAGGAGGGGAGGGGGAAAGAAAGGGTGAGCGGGAAGAGCGGGAGGACGGGAGAGTGGAAAAGACGCACCTTTCGAAAAGACTGCGACAACAAGGAGGGCTACTAGTTTGACGACGAGGTAGAAGGCTCGGTAGGCTCCCCAGCGTCGACGGTAGCCTTGCGAGAGACGACGACGAAGAGGAGTGATCAACAGCAGGTCTCACGAGCAGAAGGAAACGAGAGCTCACCTCGATACAGGAAATTGAAAGGGTTCTCGTCCCGGTTCAAGACTCTCTGAAACTCGTGCTGCAGGGAGGGAAGCCAAGGAACCGGAGTCAGGTCTCGAACATTCGAAGACTGAAGGCCGACGCGTCGACTCACCTCCAACTCCGTCCGACTCCTCTTCCTTCCCAGCTCTGTCCACCTGTCCACTCGAGGCAGGTTATCTCGGATGACGAGCCAGAGTTTGATGGGGAAGTAAAAGGTGACCTGCGATTCTAACCAAGTTCAGCGTCAGTCAAGAAGGTGAGGGGGAGGGAGAGAGAAGAGGAACGAACGAAGATCAACGTGAACACCGATGTAGTGACAATCACAGGAGCGTAGTTGATCGATTCCGGCGTAAGGTTGGTTTGGCTTCCCTCGTCGAAGAAGAAGGGGAAGAAAGAAGTCAGCGAGACGAGGGGAGGAGAGACGCGTCGAAGCAGGAAACTCGAAACTCACTAACAAAACCTCACCCCCTCGACCGAAGCAGGGTTATCTTCAGTCAGGAAAGGGTTGAGGATGACCCAAAAATCAGATCTAACATCCACGACCACAAAACAAACTCGTCAGCCGTGAAAGGGAAGAGAAAGAGAAAGACCGAGAGAACTTACGACCAGATAATCGCATGAACCGCCATCGTCGACATCGGTAGATACAGCACGATCAGTCCAAAAGACATGATCATCACTCCTGCTCGTTGACGAGGTTTCCAGCCTACCCACTTTCTCCAAGGGACGCGACTTAGCGACGGAAGGGAGGAACGAAAGGAGAGGGGAGAGACGAACCTTCATCGTCGCAAACCCTTCCCGAACGTCTTGTTCTCCTCCTATCGACTTGGCTACACGGCCTGTCAGCGTTTCAAGTCCAAAAAGAGAAGGAGTCGAGTTCGTCAGTGAAACGTTACGAGCGAGGAAAGAAGGGGGGAAGAGAGGACGAACGAAAGAAGAACAACAACAGCAGCGCCAGGCCTTGATAGATCATCAGGAAAGCGATGGATTGACCGAAGACGGAGGGGAAGTTGAGGGCTAGGATGTTGGGTCTGCGTCATCCCAAACCAACTCGGTCAGCGGTTTCCAAAGAACGAGAAGAGAGAGAGATGAGACGCGTTCAAACTCACATCGATCCCAAAAAAACTTTCCTCCAGCCCTCAGTGACCATGTCGCTCTTTCCCAGAGTAGCTGATCAACGGTGAAAGAAAATCAAAGTCAGTACAGCTCGCTGACGAACGGGAAAGGAACCGAAACGACGAAAACGAAACGACGAAAAACTCACCAACACTCGCCAAAACCAACGCCACGACCTGTACGGCTCCGTACGCTCCTTCGAGCGAGTAGAGGGAAGCCATGAAGTTGGAGCCCTGCAAAAGAACAACAACCAGACAACCAACCGATCAATCAACACGCAGCTTTGTGGGTTCGTCGTTTCGAGCGACGCGACGCAAAACCAAACGGACCTCAGATCCCAAAGCCCACCCCGTCACCGTATCCAAAATCGCCTTCGGACGAGCCCAACCGTGCTTGACTCTCTGCTTGCCCACTGAAGAAGAACCGCGGGTCGAACACGAAACGAGAGTCAGCGTTGTCTCTCCCTCTTCCTCCTCCCTCCCTCCTCTCCACTTCCCCAAACATTCATTCGCTCCCACTCACCCAGATTCCAAACTCCCCTGCCCAACCACTTCCCAGGACTGCTCACGGCCGTCCCACCTCCCGTACCGAGCCCTTTCTCTTCGAGCAGATCGAAGGGAGGGAACAGCCCCCCTTCTGAGGCGAACGTCGAGAACTTTGGTGGCGGCAAGGAGGCCAAAAACTCGTCCAGGTGCGGGATGGATAAGGGGAGGGAGGAGCGGGAGAAGATTTCGGTTGGGAGGAGCGGAGGAGGGTGGTGGTGGCGTGCGGTTGGAGACAGGGGTGGGGAGGTGCTGTTGTTGTTGTTGTTGTTGTTGTTGTTTTGGATTGGAAAGGTGCTGAAATCGTTGACGCATGGAGGTGGCGGTGGTTTGGAAGAAGAAGATGAAGAGGAGGAAGCGAAGGAGGGAGGTGAGGAGGAAGAAGACGCGGTTGCGGTTGCGACGCGTTTCGGATCGGGGAGGAGAGGGAGAGGTGAGAGCGGCAGTGGGAGGAGGGGATGCTGGCCTGTTGATATCGGTGGGAGACCATCAAATTGAGGTGGCGGTGGTGGTATAGATCTGACCTCGATAGTCGGATTGGGTTCGGGAGGAGGAGGTCGAACGCGAGTGGGGCTGATGGACGAGAAGGACGAGGACGAGGAGTTGAAGCTCTTGTAGCTAGGTGGTTTGGGAGAGGATATAGATGGAGGTTGAGAGGGTTTGGGAGCTATTGGGGAGGTGTTGAGGAGCGGGTGGGGAGTGCGTCGAGCTGGAGGGGAGGAGTGCGCTGAAAGCGTTGGAGGAGATGGTTTGGCTGAGGAGGATGGCCGAAGAGGCGAGGAGGGAGTTGAGGTCTTTGTTCGTGTAGGAAAGGGTCGAAAGAGTGGGTGAGGTGAGGTGGGTGTTCGAGGAGAGGAAGGAGGAGGAAGCCGAGAGGAGGAGGGCTGAGAAGAGGAGGTTGAGGGAGAAGTTGACGAGTCGACGACCTTGGAGGAAGTTCCTCCTCCTCCTCGAACCGTCCTAGAGAGAGACGTGTTCGATCCGTCCTGTCGACTTGTTGGGGACTGGAACGTTGGTGGTAAAGCAGAAGGAGAAGGAGGACTCCTCGTCCCCCTCTCGTTCGACGTCGAGCTCAAACCTCCTCCTTCGTTCCCTATCCGCTTCTGCTCCCCTCCTGCTCGTTGTTGTTCGAATCTTGAAGCGATCTCCTTTACTCTACTGGACATTCCCTTCCTAACCTAAGAATTAGTTCTGATGATGGTTAGCTGTTGGGGAAGAGGAAGGGAACGAGCGAGGGGGTCGATGAGCTCGTCCTCCTCTCCTCTCCTCCTCCTCCTCCCCCTGTGTTCAAAAGCAGACAGAGTTCAGAGCTAGAAAGGCGCGTCATCTCTTCTTCTTCAGTAGCTTCCATGAAGACGTTATGTAGAGAGTCCGTTTTATGTCGATGCTGGTCGTTAAGATTCAAACCCCAAAACGAAAAGGAAACGAAACGAGCTCAACAACTTCCCTCCCAAACGACCACTCGCCTCCCTCCCTCCTTTCTCTCTCCTTCTTTCCCTCAAGGATGACTGAATTCTGGAAATCCACCAAGAAGTGGCACTGCAAGTACTGCGACATCCACATCAACGATGACGCTCCAGTGAGTCCCAACCCTGCTTCTCCCTCCACCTCTCCCTTCCTTCGAGCTTCGAGCTAACCTCTTCTTTCTCGTTTCGTTGGCTGCCAGTCTCGACAACTCCACGAAACCGGATTCCGACACATCGGGAACAAGGAGCGACACCTGCGAGAAATCTACAAGTCCGGAGAGAGGAAGCAGAAGGATGCGGATCACGAGAAGAAGGAGATTGCTCGGATGGAGAAGGTGAGCTCGGTCGTTTCCTTCTTTCCCTCCTCCCTTTCATCTCTTTACACCCACTTCCACGTCTCCTGCTGACTCTTTGCTTCTCGTTCCCTCTTTCTCTTCCCTCTTCACAGGCCGCCCAAGCAGCCTACGCCCTCGACCTCGCTTCCGGAGCCGTCCTCCCTGGCTCCTCCCAACCCCCACCCTCCTCCTCCTCCAAACCCACCGCTCCAGCCAAACCCAAAACCAAATACGACTCCTACACCACCGCCGCCGACCTCGGTTTCACCGACCCCGACGCCGTCGACGAAGTCCCGCTCGATCCAGCCGAGGAGGAGGAGAGGGAGAAGAGGAAGTCGGAAGGACGAGTGGGGACTTGGGAGGTCGTAGCTGCTCCTCCTCCTCCTGCATCCCCACCTCCTCCACCGGGAGCGGATTATTCTTCGGCAGAAGGTTCGGGATCTGGATCTCGAAACCGAGGAGGAGCACCGAGAGTCGTCCCGAAAGGCGACCACGACGACGACGCCGCTGAGTCCCGGTCGTTCAAGTTCGTGAGGAAGGACAAGAGGCCTTTGAACTGGGGGATGCTGGATCAGGAGGAGGAAGGGGAGATTGTGGTGAAGGTGAAGGAGAAGGAGGAAGGGTTGATGGCCAAGAGGAGGAAGCTGGAGGAGGAAGAGGAAGAGGAGAAGAGGAAGAGGGAAGAGAAGTTGGTTTGGAAACCGGTCGCTTGGGGGAGTAGGATCGGGGAGGGTGGGGAGGTGGTTGAGGGCGAGAACGCTGGGGTTGAGGAAGCGGTGGTTGGGGAGGAAAAGGTAGAAGAGGAGGAGGAGAAGAAGGTCGAGGTGGTGGAGGAGGTTGTCGTGGCTGCTCCTCCGGTCACTGCTGCTGCTCCGCTGTTCAAGAAGAGGAGAGGAGCGCCTGCTGGGGTGGGGAAGAAGCCTAAGTTTTGAGTAGTTTTGGTTACTTGCGTTGAGTTGGAGGTTGTGGCGATTATTTTATGATTGAAACGAACGAACGAACTTGGGGACGAAGCGAGAACGACGCGTCGAGTCGAGAGCGGAAGCGGCTCTTGCTCTTTCTCGAGGCCTTTCGGAGTGAGAGAACAGGAAAGATGTCGTGAAGGTTCATGATCGTTGCAAAGAGAGAAAGAAATCGTTCCGTTCGTGTAGTAGAAAAAGAGAAAAACGAAGAACGAAGACAGACGAACAACGACGATGATCCCAAGCAGCCCAGTATCACTCCACCTTCGGCTCAATCTTCTTCTTCTTGACCAGCTTCCTCTCCACCAACGAAGGAACACTCAGCTTCACATCCTCCTCCGTCTCTCGGCCCTCGACGGAACTCCCAGCCCAACGTCAACGCTCTCCTCCTTCTTGACCGACATCGTAGGCTTCCTTTCCTCCATCGGCTCCCTCTGAAGAAGTTTGTCGACCGTCTCCTCCTTAGGATCGATCTTCACAGTACTACGAGGCTCCGACTTGACGACGGGACGCTGGGGTCCTCCTTCGTCCTCCTCGTCGAATAGAGCCTGATTCTTCTCCTCCACCCTTCCCTTCATGTCTCTCCATGATCCGATCCAGACCCCTCCCAGGCCTCGTAGACACGAGAAGTCTAAAGGAGCCATGACAAGCTCTGGTTCTGGTTCCGATCCTGCTGATCGTAGCTTCGAAGGGATCCACGACGAAGGGAACGAGTTGGGGACGAAGCTCAGCGTTTGGATCGATCTCCTCTTCCTCGTCGCCTCCTCCTCCTTTCCGACGAGGATCCCCTTGATGGGATCGAGAAGAAGCGTCCAATCCTCCTCTCGACGAATGGTGACGTTCTTGTAGAGGAGAGGAAAGACGAGGTCTCGAAAGCCTTTGGAGACGAAGGTGAGAGGCCGGAGGAGAGGCGCGAGCGAAGGCGGCTCCTCCGTTCGCATTCGTAAGAAAACGGGAGGGAGATGAGGGATGAAAGCGAAATGGAGGATGAGGTTGTAGACCTCGGGGTAGATGTTGAGAGGGAGACGAGGGGGGAGGAAAGAGTTCGAGGAGATGGGAGGGAGGAGGAGGGGAGGTTGACGGAAGAAGGAGGAAGGCGTTTCTTGTTGGGAATTTTGGTTGGAGGATAGATGGTTGGGAGACGAGTGAGAGGTCGAGGTGTAAGAGGAGGAAGAAGCTGAGTGTCGCCAAACTTTTGATGCTGAACGTTGAGAGGGAAGAGGGAGAGAAAGGCGACTCACTTGAAGGTCGAAAGCTGAAACCTCGAGCTCAGACGTCTCCTTCCCAACCGCTACAACCGTACCATTGAACAATCGAACAATCAGCAGCTCGAATATTACTTCATCCCATAGAAGGACTCTCTCGGAACCATCACTTCTAGATCAAGAGCTCCGGCTTCCCAGCCTCGAGCCTCACTTCAGGTCAGCTCCGCCTCTCTCTCTCTCCCTTCTCCTCCCCTGCTCACCTCGCCGATAACACAAGCTCACAGATCTCTTCCTACCATATTCAGATTAGACTCTCATCCTCGTCATGTTCAATCACTTGCGAGACTGGTTGCTTCCCTCTCCGACGGACGCCAACGCTTCGTCCCTTGAAGGTGAAGCCCAGTTCGACAGCTCCTCTCCTTCGCCAACGTTGTTCCACAGGCTAGAACAGCATCTCAACTTCTTCAGAATACATCTGATTGCTTTCACCATCATCGTGAGTACAACCTGGCTGGCGATCGAAGAGCTCATCGAAAGGGAGGCATCAAGAAAGGCGAACGTCGAGCTCACATTCCTTTCCTCCTTCCCTCTCCCTTCGTTTGCTCTTGCAGCCTCTCTTCTTCTCTGGAATCTTCTACGGAGCCAACGGACAGTTTCGCATCGAATACATCGACTCTCTGTTTCTCTGTTTTTCTGCTATGACGTGAGTTTGACTCGTCGTACCCCGGACGAGCTTAGGGAGGAGGACGGGCTTCGGCTCCTCAAATCGTGTTTGACGCGTCTTCTCTTCTCTCTCGCTTTTCTTTTGGTCTTGGACTGTCAGGGTGACTGGTTTGACTACCGTCAAGTGAGTTCGTCAGAATCAAGCTCAGCTTTCAACTTTTGGACCTGATCTCTTTCTTCTCGCAGCCTGTCGACGCTCACCGGACTTCAACAAGCCATCCTCTTCTGCTTGATGATCCTGGGAGATCTGACCTTCGTCTCTTGGATCATGGTGCTCGTGAGTCTCCTCCCTCTTTTACAAGCCACCGAAGCGAGCGCTGACGCTACCCCGACGTTCTCCCCTCAGGTTCGAAAGAGTTCGTTCTCGTCGCGTCGCCCTTCCCTCTCACTGACTGTCCACCCTTCACGCTGAGTTTCATCTGTTCTTTGCTCAGACTTCTTCCGAATCAAGTGTGAGACTCTTCTCCGTCAAGATCGATCTCACCGAGCGAACCTCCTTGCGGCGAGAACGGCGAGTCGGATGGCCACGGTGAGGATCGACGGTCAGAGCGAGGGTGAGGCAGGAGTAAGAGAACGGTTGAAAAGGAAGATCACTGGACTCATCTCTCTAGTGAGCACATCTGATCTGACTGAATACTCGGCGGGGGGAAAGCACGGAGCAGGGAGAACGACGCGTCTTGGTTGCGGACACAAAGCTGATGCTTCCCCTTCTTGGATGCATCGACAGCCGACTGGAGCTCGACCCTTCAGAACGGAAGTGGAGGATCGACCGGCTCCGTTTTCGAGCGAGACGATGCATTCGCTTCGATCGGAACACAGCGAACGCGTCGCTGTTTCGGTCGAACCTGGCCTCTCCTTCGTCCCTGAGGAACCACCATCTCGGAAGCCTACTACTGGAACCGCCCGTATGTCTTTCTATGATTCCTACTCTCCGTTTCGAGCTCGTGACCTGACGCGTTTCTTCCAGCAGGCCCTTCTCTGCTTCTTCACGTTGCCTCGAACGAGGACGTCCCTCCTCTCGACCACTCCGCTCAACCTACCTACGACATCTCCCCATCCCTTCTCCTCATCGACGATACTCATCTCTTCGACTCCCCTCCACCTCTATCTCCTCGACTCCTCCCGTCCGAGAACGAAGCTCACTCACCAACGTTCTCCGATACCCAACCCATTCCCTCCGTCCCAACCCCTCGATTCGCTCAAGCCGCTCGTTCTTCCGACCATCGTCAATCCTCCTATCTTCGCCATCCTACGATCGCATCAGTCTCTTATCCTCTGCATCTTCCAGGATCCGCCGCCGTTCAAACCTCTGCGGAAAGAGGTTTGGGAGGATTTCCGAACCCTCTGCTTTCTCTCGGAAACACCGTCATCCCTCGAGGATTGCGGCATCGGCTCACCCAGCCATCGAGGACGATGACTCTAGTCAGCGGGACGGTAGATCGGAGGGAGGAGAGACTGCATGCGAAGAAGAGAGGGTTGGAGGAAGAGGCGAAGGCAGGGTTGACGAAGTGAGTTTTCTCCCTTCCTCTCGACGCGTAGGCTCCAGTTCTGACCTCTCTTGGTCCTGTTGCTCGTCTCAGGGCTGCGAAATGGCTTCACTTCGACGGTCTTCTCGTCGGACGAAACTCTCTGTTCGCCAACATCGACGACCTGACGGACGAGGAACTCGAGGAGGTCGGAGGAGTAGAATACCGAGCTCTTCGTCTGCTCTCCTACCTCGTCGCCGGCTACTGGATCGGTTCTCAGCTCCTCAGCTTCCTCCTCATCTACCCTTACCTCACGACTCACTCGAAATGGGATTCCGTCTTCAACGATCAACCTCGGATTGTTTCGAAGCCTTGGTTTTCCGCGTTCCAGACGCTTTCGGCCTACACAGGTGGAGGACTGAGTCTGGTAGATACTAGCATGATTCCCTTCGTGAGTTTCTAGGTCGTGGAGGTTGGCGAAGCAACGAGAAGGAGTCCAGCCAGAGCTAATTCGACGTTCGACGCGTTCGTTTCTCCAGAGCACCGACTACTTGATGATCTTCTCTCTCTCGTTCGTGATTTTAGCTGGGAACCACGCGTGCGTTAGTCTTTTATCTTTCCGCTTTTTCTAAAGCTGACCTGGTTTCTCTCCTTCGACAGACTGCCGATCTTGTGAGTCGATCAAACGCGTCAACGACTTCGAAAAACTCAGCGAGGCTGTTCTGACCCTCCCTTTCACTTTCGCTGTAGTCTTCGACTTATCATGTTTGCTCCTTCTTCAAGATCTGCCTTGAATCACAACCGACTGATTCCCTTTTCTCCATTGCAGCTGGATCGGTACCAAGATCCTCCCTAAGGACAGCGAAGCCGTCGAAACGCTTCATTTCCTACTCGACCATCCTCGAAGGTAAGCCCATATCTCTCCCTCATATGACGATTTCTCAGCTGACTCTTCTACTCGGCTATGCAGATGTTTCCTCTACCTCTTCCCCTCTCATCAAACGTGGTATCTCTTCGTGCTCTTGCTCTTCTTCATGTTCGTCTTCCTTCCCTTTCTTCTCCTTCGATTCTTCTTCGAAAATGACCCTATCTCTCCTCTGCAACTCCCTTGCCGTACTAACCAAGCCTTCGCCTCTTTCTTCATCAGTGTGACGGTTCGTCTTCCTTCCCCCCTCGCCGAGTCCCGTCGCTGGTCGAGAAACCCTTTCACTGACCGACACTTCGTCTCGTACGCAGGAATGGATCGCCTTCGGGGTGCTCAACATCGGTCTCGAAGCTGTTGAGAGTCTCTCTGTAGGACAGCAGATCATCGACGGCTTCTTCCAGTCGATCTGCGTTCGAGCGAGCGGGTTTCAAATCGTCGTGCTCGCTGACCTGGCTCCTGCTATCCAGTGAGTTCGTCTTTTGTCTTTCCTCCTCTCAAAGCAGGGCTGACGTTTGATCGTATCTGCGCGGGCAGGTTCCTCTACATCATCCTCATGTGTACGTCTCTCTTCTCGCCGAGTTCTGTTCGACGCGTCGACTGACCTCCTCTTTCTTCGCAGACATCGCCGTTTTCCCCATCGCTCTCAGCGTTCGATCGACCAACGTCTACGAAGAGAAAGCCCTGGGAGTCTTTGTCAGGGAGGAAGGTTATACTCCCGATGATCCGGAGCCTGATTCGAAAGGACCGAGGGGAGAGGTTTTCGGGTTCGTTCTCTTTCCTTCGTCGTTTCTTCCTTCGGCTCTGTTCATCCCTCGCACTGACCTTTACCTTCTGTTTTGAATCCTCGCAGTCGATATCTACTCTGGCACGCAAGAAAACAACTGTGAGTTCAGTTCTTGTTGAGTCGAATCGCCTCCCGAAACCAAACGACGCCGTTGACGTGCCTTCCGCCTGTTTTTCTTTCCTGTCTGCAGAGCCTTCGACGTCTGGCCGTTGATGCTCGCCATATTCCTGATATGTATCGTTGAGGTGAGTCGACAAGGTTTCCTAGCGACTTTCGTCGCTGCTGATTCCTTTCCTCCGACCTGTACCTTTCTCGAGCAGCGCGATCAAATTATGGACGATACCAATGCTCCCTGGTTCAACGTCAGTCTGACACTTTCTCTCGATATATGAGGATCCACGCTGACCTCTCAATCATTCACAGCTGTTCCGAATCGTCTTCGAGATGGTTCGTCGTCGCGGTCTCTAATTACCTCGAGAGATCAGTGGCTGACATTTCTGCTTCATATACAGGTCTCCGCCTACGCTACTATTGGTCTCACTCTCGGAATTCCAACTCAAAACTACTCCTTCGCCGGATCATTCAGACCTCTCTCGAAGCTCATCGTTCGTCGCGTCTCGTTCACTGCTTTCCTCCTCTTTTCTACGCGTTTGATCGCCGCTTCCTCGGCTGACTCTCTTCCCTTTCCTGCAATTTGCACTCTAGACCATCTGTGTGATGCTTCGAGGTCGTCATCGAGGATTGCCGCAAGCCATCGACCGTGCGATCATGCTTCCTCGAGAGTTCAAGGATTCGAAGAGGCCTCCGCGTCAAGCTTCAGCAGGAGGGACTTCGACTCACGGTGGTCCCACCATACCGGCTCAAGAGGTTGTCTAACTCGCTATGTTTCGGGAAATCGATCCAAGACGCGTCGAAACACACGAGATCGCCCGCCAGACGCTCCACTCTCCCCTTTTTTCTCTCTCTCTTCCTTTTTACCTTATCATTTTCATACCTCGCATCTAGCCATACCCCTACAGGACTAATTCGGAATCCTTAATCTCCGTACTCTTTCTCTATACACGATCTTCACGACCCTTTTTCTGGGCTCCCTTGATTTTCCCAAAGCAGTCAAATCAACTCTCCACGCGCACGTCCCCTTCCTCGTTCAACCCATCACTCCCCTCTCTTCCCTTCCCCCCTTTGGCGCGACGAGAAACATGTCTTACCGCCAACCCCCACCTCCTCAATCTCAGCAGCAGTACCAACAGCAACAACAGCAGCAGCAGCACCAGCAGCAGCAGCAATACAACCGACAACCTTCGCCTCAACCAGGATCTTCATCTCGAGGTCAATCTTCAGGAATGGACGTAGATCAACCTGCAGGACAGCAGCAGCAGCAACAGGGAGGAAACGGGAACGGACCTGATTACGTCTACTTTGAACGACATCCTGAGCGGTTTGAGAGTGCGAGGCAGAAGAGTACAGGAGTGCGGATGAGGTTGGAGTTGTGGTACAAGGAAGGAGTCGAAGGAGCCGTCGAGAGGAGAGAGAGGTGAGTACTGGCTTGCTTTCTTTTACGATTATTAGGGAGTTGAAGGTGGCGGTGCAGGAAATGGGGTTGGTGGTGGAGGAGGGAGGGGTAGGACGGGGTGAAGGAGGGAAGGGGAGAGATGGAAGGACGGAGGAGAGGGAGAGATGAGGGAGGACAACGAGGGTCGTGTGCTTTCGTTGGAGGGAGGACTCGTTCTTCCCTGCAGTGACGCCATGGCTCACCGAGCGCTGAGATAGGTCAGAGTTCACTGGAAACTCAGTCGCTCGGCTTGTGGATTTGGGAGTTGTGGGAGGACTGGCATAGAGGAAGGAAGAGAGGGAACCCTCGTTGCTTCCCTTCCTCAGCCCTCTCTTCCCTCCTTCCTCATCAACTACCCCTTCGTAGCAGCTATACCCCGGCAGCTCTCTTCCTACCCTCCAGGAAGGGTTACTGTCTCGCCCAAACCTTTTTCTCTTCATGCTTTCACTGCGGTCGTTCCCTTTCTCTCCCTTCAAAAGAACGTCCGAGCTCACCACCCATCTTCCTTCCTCTTCGTTTCGTTTCCTCTCCAGACGTCTGACTCTCGAACGAGCACTCGGTCAAGATCATCTCACACCAGATCATCTCAAGCAGAGGCAGCTGGCTCAGCTCGGAAGGAAGGAATCCAAGTTAGTCGGCCTCTCTTTGCTTTGACTTCGTGAATGCGCGACGACGACGATCGAGAGAAAGAAGGGCGAGAGCTCATCGCCATCGCTTCCTTCTCTTCTTGTTTCCTCTACAGCTTCCTGCGACTGCGACGAACCAAGCTTGGACTGGGAGACTTCCGGACTGTGAAGGTCATCGGAAAGGGAGCTTTCGGAGAGGTTCGTTCGCATCCGATTCAATCTCGTTTGGTCGTGAGCTCACCTTTGTTCATCCCTCCCTTCCTTTCATCGTCGCAGGTTCGTCTGGTCCAGAAGATCGACACAGGAAAGATCTACGCTATGAAGACTCTCATGAAGAGTGAGATGTTCAAGAAGGATCAGGTTCGTCCCTGCTCTGTGGCGAGAACGAGAGCAGAAGAGAAGGAGAGAGCTGACCTTCCCTTCGATGATTGCAGCTGGCTCACGTCCGAGCAGAACGAGACGTCCTCGCCGAATCCAACTCGCCATGGGTCGTTCAGCTCTACTACTCGTTCCAAGATCCAAGTTTCCTGTACCTGTTGATGGAGTTCCTGCCTGGAGGAGATCTCATGACGATGTGAGTCTCGACGTCGCTTCCCATCTCCTTCTCCTCTTTCGATGCTGACCTTGATCTCCGTGCTGCTCGTCTAGGTTGATCAAGTACGATACTTTCTCGGAGGACGTGACCAAGTTCTACATGGCTGAGTGTATCCTCGCCATCGAGGCGGTTCACAAGCTGGGTTTCATCCATCGGTTCGTCTCGTCTCTCGTCGCCTCTCTCTCCAACTCTGCAGCGTTCTCTGACCCCAATTTTTGTCTTTGTCTCGCTCTCGTAGTGACATCAAACCCGATAACATTCTCATCGACTCGACTGGACACATCAAGCTCTCGGATTTCGGACTCTCGACGGGTTTCCAGAAGCAGCACGATTCGGCCTACTACCAGCGACTTCTCGACGGAGGCAACGTGACGAGCCCGACGCCTACTCAGTCGGAACACGTCGGAGGTGGAGGAGGAGCGAGGAACTCGGTGATGGTCAACTCGATCCATCTGACGATGAGCTCGAAGGACACGATTGCGACCTGGAAGGCGAACAGGAGGAAGCTGGTGAGTACTTCGAAGAAGACCGGCTGGCTCACGATCAATTGAGTTCTGACCATTTGAACGTTGCTTTTCTCTCCAGGCCTACTCTACCGTCGGAACTCCAGATTACGTTCGTCCAACTCCCTCTTCCTTCTCGACGCGTCCTCGACCTGATCTGACCTCGCTTCCCCTCTCTTACCTCTCATCTCGCATGATCGCAGATCTCTCCTGAGATTTTCCTTCAGCAAGGATACTCGAACGAGTGTGATTGGTGGTCTCTCGGGTTCGTCGTCTCCCGCTGTCCGTGTCCTTCGTTCCCTTCTTCCCTCGCTGACCTCTCTCTCTCTCTCTTTCGCTCGTACAGTGCCATCATGTTCGAATGTCTCGTCGGATACCCACCTTTCTGTTCCGAAAACGCTCACGATACCTACAGGAAGATTATCGACTGGAAGAACCGTGAGTCCCTCATCGCTCTTTCTTCACTTCCCTTCGTCCATCGAGCTTCGATTTGACCTGACCTCCTCGACGCGTCTCTTTCTCTCCTTCTTAGACCTCTACTTCCCCGATGATGTCCATCTCTCTCGAGAGTCCGAGGATCTCATCCGACGGTGAGTCTTCAACCCGGAATCCGAAAACAAAGTCGAAGAACCCGAACTGACCCCCTTTCTCCTCTCCTTCCTTCCCTCGCCTCTTGTCAGCCTCCTCACCAACCCCGAAACCCGTCTCAATGTCGATCAGATCAAGTCGCATCCCGTTCGTCCTCCCTTCCCTTCCCATCCCTCTCCTTTCTCGTCGTCTTCGCCCGCTGACCGTTCATTCCTCTCTTCCCTGCATCTTCAGTTCTTCTACGGAGTCGACTGGTCGACGATCCGAAACATCGAAGCTCCCTTCGTCCCTCATCTTCGATCCATCACCGACACCTCCTACTTCCCCACTGAGGATCTCGAAGCCGTCCCGGATCAGACGCCAGATCAGCAGGGAGGTGCTGGGTCAGGGAAGGATTTGGCGTTCTTGGGTTACAGTGAGTCCTCTTCTTGCTTCTGTATCTTGAGTCGGTCGAGGAAAGGTTGTGAAGGAAAGGCTGTGAAGGAGCGAACCCAGAACGAAATCGAGACGACAGCGAGCTGACTGTTCGCCTCTTCTCCTCCTTCCTTTGGCGAATCAACCCAGCTTTCCGAAGATACGAGGGACACAGTTAGATACTACAGGGATGGCTGGTCCACTTTTGATAGTCTACACATTCGGTCGAGGTCTCTCGTTTCGGTTTAGTTTTCCGGTTCTCTGGGCCGTTCCTCGCATTCGCATCGATTTTTTTGTACGCTTCTTGCTTTCGTTTCACTGATGCATGGCTGATCGAAGAAGTCGACAGAGACCAGTTTACTCTAGGGTATTGCAAAGGGAAGAGGGAGGAAGGGGTAGGCTCGAGATACCGGAGAGACGATGAAGCTCGACCCGGCGTCGTGCCTTCGATGGCACAGAACGAGAGGGAGGGAGATGCTCGCCCCGTCGGATGGCAGGCATCTTTGTTTGCTTTCTCTCCGAGAAGTAGAAGGAGACACAGAGGGTGGGAGCCGAAACGACGGGAGTCTCGAGTCGAATCACAAACGAAAGGACGCCAGCTTCAACTTCCTGGTCTCCAGTTTAATGTCATCAGCCAGGGTAGAGGCATGTGGGGGTATTTCTGCGCGTCTAGCTCAAGGTCATCTGTCTCTTCCATCTTTCAGTTGCTTCGAGTCGAGAGAAAGTGAGCTTGCGACCCGACGAAGCCTCTACTGAACGATTTCAGCCAAAGGAGGTCGCGCCCATCCTATCATAGAACTTCAAGGGAGATTAGTAAAAATAGCGTACGAGTGTATAGCCTTCGTCAGCGTCGATAGACACCGAGAGATGATCCGCTTTCGACAAACGACGCGTCGTCGCTGGTTCCGTTTTCTTTCTCCGACGCTCCTTAAAGCACAACGGGCATACATATACAGCTAAAGAGCGGAGAAAAACAGATGAGGACAGATAAGAACGCTCAGCGAGCGGACGGATCCAGCAGGACAGGTGGAGTCGAGACGCGTTGCTCGTTCGATCTCTTCCCAGCCTTTACATGCTTGCATGGTTGCGAAACAGAGCGAGCGAGTATCTCAGCCTGTACCTGAGCTCTGCATATGCGTGCAAAATTTAGACTTGTGAGCCGTCGTGCAGATGCACAGAGGAGAGAAAAACAGCTTCGAAGCGAAGCGCGTCGACGCGGTGGTCTCGTTGCTCTCTTTTTCGTCTTCCTCCCTTCCCATCTGGCTTGACTTCGAACGTTCGCATCCCGTAGGAACTTGAGAGATATGAGCTTCGATGTGAAGCCCTCGAGAGGCAGAAGAGGCGAGAGCGTTGCCGTCGCCTCGACCCCTCTCGACCTTTCGCCTCTCCCCTCGTTCTGTTCAACTTTTAAACCAAGCATCATTAATCTCCTCTCCCCTCTCTCTCTCTCACGCATACAAAAACCCATCTGCTCCAAAAAATCCTCTACTGGTTGACGAACGAGACTCTGCACCGAGGGAAAACGCAACGCACAGAGAGGTCAGCAGAGAACAAACAAGGTCGAGAAAAGCGGGAGGTTGGGGATTAGACTGACCCCTTCTCGATGTTCTTCTTGAGGTCGGGAAGGCAAGCCTTGAGGTACTCCTGCTCCTCGGGCGAGAGCTCTCCAAGAGGGTGGATCTTGGCGACTCCCTCGGGCTGGAGAGGGGAAGGAAACGAACGAACGAAGGGAGGGAACAAAGTCAGTTTCTGTCTCTTTCGTGTTTGAAGAGTCGAGAGAGGCTAGGAAGGGTGGAGGAGGAGTAGAGATGGGAAGGAAAGGGAGAGGGGGAAGAGAGGCTTGAGGAGGGAGGAAGGAAGAGAAGGACTCACTCCGAGCTCAACGTTGGAAGAGAAGAAGGCGACTCCCTCAGAAGCGAACAACGGCGACTCGACGAAAGTGGGGATAACGACACCGGTCTCTCCCTTCTTGGCCCTCATGAGAGCAGCGGCGAACTCGGATCCGGCTGCAGGAAGAAGGGAAGGAAGGGAGGTCGTGGTCAGCTCGAGCTCTCGTTCCTTCGGTCGTCTGCGTCCTCGCTCCAATCTCTCCCACCGACAGAAGAGCTGATCCGAACCATTATCTCGTCTCCGCAAAGTAAGATAGCAAACCAAGACTCACCGTAAGCCATCGAGAGAGTAGCCGATCCAGCTCCATCCTTAGCCTTGACAACCTCGTCTCCTCCGAACTGGATCCTGTTGACGAGAGTCTTGTAGGTCTCTCCGGAAACACCCTTGGCGAGCTCGGTCTGGGAGAGCAGAGGAACGATGGTAGCTCCAGAGTGTCCTCCACTGTGAGTAATCGAAACGAGAAAGAAGAAGGGTCAGCGAGGGAAGCTCAGAGGGAGGGAAGGAGGACCGAGGGAAGAGAGGAGGAAGAACGAAACACTCACACAACGGTGACCTTGGTGTCCTTAGGGTCAGTTCCCTTGATCTCGGAAAGGAATCGGGAAGCTCGAACGACATCGAGGGTGGTAACTCCGAAGAGCCTGAACGGCAAAGAGAAAAAAGGAGGAAGGGAGGAAAGGTCGGCCGTCAGCTTCGACTCTTCTCGCTCGCTTGGAAGGGCTTCAACTCACCTCTTAGCGTCGTAAACACCGGCCTTCTTGAAGACCTCGGCCCAGATGGGGACGGTGGAGTTGACGGGGTTGGAGATGATACCAACGAGGGCCTTGGGGGCGACCTCAGCGGCAGCCTTAGCGAGATCTCGAACGATGGAAGCGTTGGTGTTGAAGAGATCGTCTCGGGTCATTCCAGGCTTTCGGGGAACTCCAGCGGGGATGAGGATGATCTCGGCTCCAGCGAGAGCGTCCTTGAGGTTCTCGGCGGCGTATCCCTTGACCTGAAAGAGAGGAAGTTGAGAAGAGGAGGGAAGGAGAGGAGAGGAAGGGAGAGATGGGTCAGGTTGGAGATCGAGACCGAGGAGCGATTCAAACTCGAGGATTCAAAGGAAATAGGAAATGTGAGTACTTACAACAGAGTTGACGTTGACGTGTCCGATATCAGCAGCGACTCCAGGAGCTCCTCGGATGTCGTAGAGGGAGAGCTCAGTAACGTCGGGGTTGAGCTTGAGGAGAAGGGACAAGGGCTGTCCGATTCCTCCTGCAGAAGAGCGAAAAAGAAACACAAGAAGGAAATTCAGTAAGCTGCTCTCTGCTGAGGGTGAATCTATATCGAGAAGGATTGTGAAATGGACGAGAGAAGAGGAAGATATGTTCCGAGGGAACCCGACTTCATCGACCTGTCCTTCCTCCTTCCTTCCTTCGACCTGACCTCGAGAGCGAGCGAGGGCCTCTCGACAGAGCGACTCAGCTCGCCTAGCGTACGACACCTCGCCAGCGAGAGAGCGAAAAGAGGGGAGAAGAGAAGGAGAGACGTGCTCTGTTCTCTCTCGGAGAAGATGAACCGGAGCGTCGTCCTCCTCTCCTTCCTACCTTCCTTCCTCTACCTCGTGCGACCTCCCTCTTCCCTCCCTTCCTCCTACCCTCGCGAGCCCACATATCGCCCCTCGAAGCCCTCCTGCCCACCAGCACTTCTCTCCAAGCTGAAACAGCCTCGAGAAGAGCGGAAAAGAAGCGAAGAGGAAGGAAACTCGCAAACTGACCTCCAGCTCCAAGAACGGCGACCTTGACGAGGTTGGCAGGAGTGGTAGAGAAAGCCCGCTTGGAGGCAGAGGCGAGAGAGCGTCGAGCAGCGAACATCCTGAGTAGAGAGAGAGAGGTTTTGAAGGGAAGGGAAAGGGGAAAGGGAGAGAAGGGGAGAGAGAGAGAGATGGTTGAGGTTGGGGGGAGGAGGAGCGAGAAAAGGCAAAGCGGAGACGGAGAAGGCGTTTGTTTTATATAATTATTTCGAGTCGGCTCTCTTCACCTCTGGATGGAATGTAAGATAGAGCAGGTTTCTCTGTGGGTGGATAAGTTGAGTTTCTTCGCAACGGGAGTGCGAGAAGAGCGAGGAGGAAGGTCGCTGATCCTTCAGCCCTCGCCTCCTCGTCTTCCTTCATCCCCAACGCTTCACTTCTCTTCGGGGCGTCACGTCGCAAGCTCCGCTCCTTCATCTTCAAAATAGCACAACTAGGGCGAAAATCAGGGCCAGGCTCAACCACGGAGACCATCTTCAGTCCTTACGACTTTGACGAGCCCACATCGCACTCGGAATTCGCTCGACGCGTCGACGTCTCCTCAAACCATCCATCAAAAAAGGCAAACGAGAGAAGCAAAACCAAGTAGAGTCAAAGAGAAAAGTTGTAGAGATCCGATCCTGCGACTGTCATTCCGTTCATCGGTATCCGATTACTGAAAGAAAAGAAAAAAAAGGAAGGGAGAAAAAAGAAAGGTCAGCCTCCGTCTCGTCTCATCTCATCTCTTCGTCTTCTGCACTCCTCTTCCCCACCTCCTCGCGCCCGCCCACCCAGACTCGATCCTCAAAGCGAGGAAGACAAAGAAATCCAACTCACTGTGATAACAGTAGGCTCCTTCCTCCCCGTAAACTCCTCCAACTTGCTCAAGCTCAACGCAACCTCAATCAGCGGCTTCAACCCCTCCTGAGTATCCCTCTCGTACTCCCCTTCCTCCTTCGAGTACTTCTCCACGTAAAGCCTGACGGTCGCTCCACTCGATCCCGTTCCCGAGAGCCTGAACACGATTCGAGACCCGTCGGCGAACCGAACGTAGAGCCCTTGGTTCTTGGAGACGGATCCGTCGATGGGGTCGGTGTAGGCAAAGTCGTCGGCCTCGGCGACGGTGAAGGTGGTAGGGGAGGTGGTGGCTTTGAGGGAGGAGCCGATGAAGGAAGGGGAGGCGAAGGTGGAACGGAGGTTGGCGACGAGCTTCTCGGCTCCCTCGGAGGCAACTTCTTCGTAGTCGTATCTGTTGAGGAAGAGGGAGAGGGAAGGAAAGGGAAGAGTCAGCTTGAGCTCGAGAGGGAGGCGGAAAGGAAGTATAGAGAGGTGGAAAAGGAGGGAGAGAAGGGACGAACCGAGAGAAGAAGCTTCGTCCGTACTTCTTGTAGAAGTCGAGCTGGATCTCCTTGATACCGGCTCCCGGGATGGTAGCCTGAGCGGCGGCGATGATCTGGAGCCAAGCTGAGAAAAGAAAGAAGAGACGGAAGAAGAAGGACGATCAGCTGGGGTTCGAAAAGGGAGGAGGACGCGAAGGACAAGAAAGACGACTCACCAACGACAGCCCAGAGTCCGTCCTTCTCACGGATGTGATCCGATCCGGTTCCGAACGACTCCTCTCCACAGATGGAGAGTCGTCCAGCGTCCATGAGGTTTCCGAAGAACTTCCATCCTGTTTGAGAGGAAGGAGAAAGGAGAAGGGGCGTTCGAGAGTCAGCCCTTCGTTTCCCTCGACCAACGACACGAAGAAACGAGAAGCACTCACCAGTAGGAACCTCGAAGACCTCAAGACCCTTGGCCTTAGCGACAAGATCGATAGCTCCCGAGGTAGGCATCGACCTGGCAAGACCCTTGACTCCTCCCTTCTTGAAGTAAGGGATCGCCTCCGCCCAATCGGCGATGATTGCCACGGAATCACTGGGAGTGACGAACGCTCCAGCTCCGTAGATCATGTTCCTGTCACCGTCTCCATCACTAGCGGCTCCGAACGAGATCTGCTCCTTCTCGACTCGAGCGACGAGGTCGTGGGCGTAGGTCAAGTTGGGGTCGGGGTGGGATCCTCCAAAGTCGGGGAGAGGAACGCAGTTCTGGATAGAGGATTCTCCGAGACCGAGGGTGTCGACAAAGATGGCTCGACCGTAAGGGCCAGTGACTCCGTTGAGTCCGTCGAAGAGGACGGTGGGAGCTTTGTGGCCGGCAGGGGGAGGGGTGTGAAGGTAGGACTTGATGAGGTCGAAGTCGAAGATGGAGTGAAGGAGGGTCATGTAGTCGGCGACAGAGTCGATGATCTCGATGTCGATGGGTCCGACCTTGGTGGGACCGATCTTGAGGAGGTCGACCTGGTAGAAGAAAAAGGGAGGAAGGAGGTGAGGAACGTGGGAGGGATGGAGAAGGAGAGAGAGGGTCGAGCTCGCGCTCTTCAGGAGCTGGGAGAGAGACGAACCTCAGGAAGAGCGATGGTCTTGTACTCGGAGATGGTCTTGGTGATCTCGTAGATCTGCTCGGTGATGCTCTCGGGAGCAGGTCCTCTGAAGGAAGCGGAAGCAAAGAAAGAAAGCACAAGGTCAGCTCGAGATCTCCTTCTCCCTCCCTCCCCAATCTCTTTGCTCTCTCTCCACTCACCCGTTCTCGCAGTTGTACTTGATTCCGAAATCGTTCTCGGGTCCTCCAGGGTTGTGCGAAGCGGTCAAGAGGATACCTCCGTCGGCCTTGTAGGACCTGATGACGTGGGAGACGGCAGGGGTAGAGAGGATGGAGTCGTGTCCGACGATGAGTTTGGCGACTCCGTTTCCAGCGGCGAGTCGGATGATGGTCTGGACGGTTTCTCGAGCAAAGTATCGACCGTCACCTCCGACGACGAGAGTCTTTCCAGCAGGTCCTCCAGGGATGGCGGAGAGCGTAGCTTGGATGAAGTTCTCGGTGTAGTGCTGAGGGAGAGGGAGGGAAGGGAGAGAGAAGGAGAGGAGGGGAGGAAGGGGAAGAAGGAGGTCAGCTTTGGAGCTCGGAGAAAAAGGAGACGGGAGGAATGTGTGGCTGGGAAGGAAAAGAGGGTGCGAAAGAAGAGATCCAGCTACTAGCTCGACCTCTGAGAAGGGAAGGAAGGAGCAGAAGAAAGTACCGAAGGGAACCGAGATGGGGAGATGGCTCGACGTCACGGATCCTTTTTCCTTTCCTCCATCTCCCCTCCCCTCTACACTTTCTGCCACAAGAGAAAATCTACCAGAGCGAGCAAGAGAGTACTTACCTCCTGCTGGAACACCTTGACCTTCTTCCTGAGTCCAGAAGTTCCTGGTCGTTGTCCCTCGAAGGGTTTGACGGAGATGGTCTCGATGGATCTGGAGGGGAAGCGAGAAGGAGGGAAACAAGGGAGGGAGTCAGCTTGAGCTCAAGGAAGTTTTTCAGGGTCCAGCTGAGCAAGACGAGGTTGTAGTAGGGAGAGAAGAGCTTGTACTCACGCAGACATGTTGGTTGTGGGTGGGGGAAAGAAGGCAGGAAAGAAGGAGTTCGAAAGAAGTTGGGTCCGGGAAGTGACGACGGCGTTGCTCGCTCTCTTTTGCCCTCCTGTTTGGTGGGAACAGAAAGCAGGAAAAGACTCGTACTATATACGAAGCACATCTTCAGGCGATCTTTTGCCTGACTCTGAAAGCAAAGTATCAAAAAGAACGACAAGAAAACAACGACTCCTGCCGGAGCTGGAACCTCGTTGAGCTCGAAGCTCGATCCGTCGTCTCCTCCCTCCCAACTCTCACTTTCCCCAAATCCATCCATCCCATCCATCGCCCCTGCCACATCTACAACCGAACATGGCACCACCCAAACGATCCACCTCAGCTTCCTCCTCCTCCAAGAAGAACAAGAAATCCTCCTCCCTCCAACAGGTGAGTGAGCCTCGAAGCTCGACCTTCCCTCGTTTTGCCACCTTCCCGCTAACCTCTCTTGTCCTCCTTCCCTCTTCCGTGATCTGCAGTCCACGCTCTCCTTCTCCAAAGGCAAAGTTGCCTCCTCCCAACCCTCCTCCTCCTCCAAGAAATCAAGATCCAAATCCTCGTCCTCCTCCTCCTTCAAGGCACCCGTCGTCGTTTCCTCGGATGACGACGAGGAGGAGGAGGCGAAGGAGAAAGAGCAGCAGCCCGAGTTCGAAGACGATCTGGATGTTATCCTTCAGGATGAGGAAGAGGAGGAGCAGATCGAGGTGAAGGAGTTGGATCCGAGAGGGAAGGAGTGGTCTGCGTGAGTTGGATGGAAACAGAGACGAGGGAGGGAGGAACGAGGGCTGACCTTCTTTGTTTCCTTTCTCTCCTCGCTTGCGTGTTGGTTTTCTGGTGGTATAGTGGATACGTTGAGGCCAAGAGGATGATGGGGAAGGTTGATCCTAGTGAGTAAAGAGAGAGCCGGTCACGCTGCTGCTTTCGTCTCCAGATGGAGGGAGAGGTCTCAGAAGATGGATGCGAGAGCTCGTTGCTCTCGAGCCCTTCTAGTCTACCTCGACTGACGAGCTTCACTTCTTTCTGCTGTACTCCAGTCCACGCTGAGAATCACACCAAGGTCGACACTATTCTCAGAATCTTTGATCTCGACTTCCGTGAGTCCTTCGCCCTTTCTCGTCGCCTCGCCTCCCTCCGACCCTCCCTCGCCGCTACCTCCTTCCACCCATCCACCTTCACAACCAACGACTCCCCAACATCAACGTTTTTATCTCGTCGACATCCCTACCGCGAACTTAGCTGCTCCTGCTTCCCATTAAGTCGCGTTCCCAACTGACTCACCATCTCTCCCTCCCTGCTCCTTTCTCTCCCAGGATTCGGTCCCTGCACCTCCCTCTCTCGAATCGACCGATGGAACCGAGCCGATCGACTCGGTCTCGAACCTCCTTCCTACGTGAGTTCTTTCGCTCCTCTCCTCCGACGAAGACGAGCGATCTCCCTTCTCGACTCTTCGACTCTCCGACGCGTCCGTTCGATCCGAAGCTGAACCTTCCGTCTTCGCCTCTTCTTTCCAGGTCAAGGACATTCTTCTCACGAGACAAGGGAAGGAGGACACCAAGATCAAGGAGAGCGTTTTCTACGGAGCTGTTTAGATCGTTCTCTCTCTCTCTCTCTCGTCTCTCTTTCTCCCTCTTGCTTACCGTTCGACGCTCGACGCTTTTCCCTTTCTTTTTTGCTTTGACCCCCTTCCCTTCTAACGACTTTCTATTTTTACTGTACCACCTACTTCTCCCACCCCTTTTTGTTGAAACCACCTAGCTACTTCTCGTTTTCTCGTCCCACCAGCCGTTCCCTCGATTCGTCCCGACCTTCTCTTCTCCCTTCTTCGTGCTCAGCTTCCTCGCAGCTCCACCTCTAGCACTAGCTCCCAATACCAATCGTCTCACCCACACACACCCTGTCACCTTCCTCTCTTTTTACATACAGGCGCAAGAAGAAACCCAGAAAAGAAAACACGAGGCGGCCTCGCCCTTTCTCTTACCGCAGGGCCGTCATCGAGCGAACTCGTTCGACCTGAAGCTCTCTCTTCTGAAGCTTCCCCAACACTCACACCCACCCCAACTCCTTTTTGCTTTTCGATCTATACCCCCAGGTTGGTTTTGGATGGCTACAATCCAAGATCGAACGTATTCAGCGTGAGTCTCTGTTCCTTTTCAAGGAGAACAACGGAGAGAGCGAGAGCGTCGAGCTCGCACCTCCTTCCTCCCTTCCTCCCTTCGTCCCCTGACTCCTCCCTCCCTCTTTCTGATCGTGTGCGTGTGCGTATTGTGTTCGAGAGAGCAGTGAATACTCAGGTCTTCTCTCCAACATCTATGTTTCTGCCGTTGTAGCTGGTGAGGGATCCCTTCAACCCAACCCAACCTCGTTTCCTCCTTGTCGAACCCGAAGCTCACCACCTCGTTCGAGTTTGGTTTGGTTGTTGGCAGCCCTCTGTTCGCTGGGGTTCGAATCCTTTCGTCGGATCCGACGTCGGAGAGGAGATCCTAGGAAGGCGAACGAACCGAGGGACGATGCGAGTAAGGAGAGTTGGGAGTTTGGATATTTGTATCAGGCGAGGTGTTGGTCGAGGTGAGTTTCAGGGGAGGGGAGGGGGGACGAGCGAAGAGGAAGAGGAGGGAGAGAGCTTTGCTTTCCAGAAATCTTCCGTGGGCCAAAGGAGAAGAGGAAGATCTTCCCTTATCTGAGCTGACTCTTCGCTTTTATCTAATCTTCTAATCTCGTTTGGTTTCCAACCCCTCCCTCCGCTCGGCCATCGACTCGCCCTCCTCCCTCGCTCTCCTCCAGAACTCCCTCCCCACCTCTCTCCCCCTACCCGTTCGCCTGGTTCTGGGCTGCCATCTGGTTCCCCGAACCCGACATGCCGCTCAGATGCGGGGTAGACGCGACGGTTCATGTTCGGTACTTGAGAGCTTGCTGTCAGTCGCTCTCTCGTCCTCTCCTCCGTTTCCTTTCATTCGACCTTGACGCTCGTCTCGTTCCTTGTCTTCTTTCGCAGTCTTCTACGTCGGCTTCCTAACGCTTACGGTCCTCCCCGTTCTGATGCCTCTGCACATCTCTTACTCTCCTTCGACCATCTCCAACACGAGCATGGTCAAGGCGAGTTTGAGTTCGTTGATCCTGACGGACAAGGGGAGGAAGTACCTCTGGGTTCATCTCGTTATTTTGATTTGGATCTTGGGGAGTTGGGTCGTCGCGTTGGTTTGGTTGAGCTGGGGGTCGATCAGGTGTGAGTAACATCGTCTTCGTTGTGTGAGGAAGCGAGGGCTGAAACCTCGTCGCGTCGCGTTTTCATTCGAATCGGAATCGGAACAGATCGTCGAAGCACCCTCCACCACACTCTCGACCAAGCGATGAAAGCAGCGTCCATCGAACCTCCCTCTCGAACTCCAGCTTCCACCGTCCCTTCTTCCTCCTCCAACCCCTCCACCTCCCCTCCTTCCCCTTCCCCCTCCCCCTCCCCCTCTCCCTTCCCACCCAGCCACCCTCCCCGAACGCTCACCTCCCTCTCCATCCAAACCCGCTACACGCCCGATCAAAAACCCATCACCAACGAAGGTCCTCGAGGCTGGCGGCAACGATCCGTCATCGTCACCAACATCCCGCCTTCGATGCGAACCGAGGAAACCCTCCGCGCCTACTTCGAGGACGGCTGCAACCGGTACGGCATCTTGGGCGATAAGAAACACAGTGGGAAAGAGATCCTTGGCGTTGGAGCTGGATTTCTGGGTGGCGGCGCGGAGGGAGCGGGAGTGGGAGCGGGAGCGTGCATCCAAGGGGAGGAGGAGGAGGACGGCGAGGAACCGTTCATTACGGAGGTTGTGGTTATTCGGAGGATGTTGGAGTTGGAAAAGTTGAGAGAACGGAGGATGGACGTGCTCAAGAGACTGGAGTTGGCCCATGTGGTGCTGGTGACAAAGGTGATGGAAGCGGTGAGGAGGGAGAAGGATCGACGCGTTTGGAGAGAGACGGGGAAGAACCCTGGTCGAGGAGCGTTCGGGGTTCTGACCGGGTGGAGGAGGAGGAAGGAGGTGAAGGAGGAGGAGAAGGGAGAGCAGGGAGAGAGGTACGAGTTGGAGTTGGGTGGGGATTTGGAGAAGGGGAAGAAGGGGAGACAACCGAGGGCGAGTTGTTCGAAGGAGGAGGGGGAGAGTCAGGTTGGAGAGGCGAGAGAGGAGCCTGGGAGGGATCTGGATGTGAGCGGGATGAGCAAGAGGGAGAGGAGGGAGTTGTTCTTCAAGGTGTTGGGGAGGTTTTTGGATGAGACGGGGGAGGAGGAGGATGAGAGGACGATTTGGGAGGTGAGTTGACGCGTCGTTTTTTTGGTCTTGTCGTCCACTGCAGTTCGAGAAATCGTCGCTGATCTTTCTTCTCTGTGGTTTCATCTTCGTTTATAGATGCTGCACACGCTTCCTCGAGCTCTTCTCGATCCCTACCAGCCTCTCACTCATCTCACTTCTCGTACGTTCAAGCTTCAGTCTTCCCACGCGTCAGTTCTCGCTCCCGTCCTCTCGCTGACCTTCCCTGTCTCTCTTCTTCTTTCTTCAAACAGTCTTCCGAAACCAAAACGCCCCTCTGATCGACTACCTCTCCGCCAAGCTCAACCTCCTCACCTCCCTCATCGAAGAACAAACCTCCCGACCCGTCTCGAGCTTCACCCCTTCCTCCACCGCCTTCGTCACCTTCCGGAACCCCAAGATCGCACGACTCGTCAAGAAGAGGATGGAGAGTCATCCGAGGAAGAGGCTCGCTTGTGATGTGGCGTGAGTCGTCTTCGAACATGATGAACAACTCTCGAGAGGAGATGGACTAAACAGCTGATCGGCGTCTCGTTCGTTTCGTTTCGTTCTCTTTTCAGTGCTGCACCGGACTTTAGAGATCTCGACTGGGTTAGATTGATGAGGAACACGTATAGAACGGAGTTCGTTAGAGGTTGGGTGGTTGCGGTGGGAGTTTGGGCTTTCACGGTTATCTGGATCGTGAGTTCTTTCCCGTTCTTCATTCGTTTCTCGTCTTCGCCGACGACGCGACTGACTCTTCGTTCTTCGTCAGATCCCCATCTCGTTCTTCGTTACTCTCACTTCGGTGCGTCTCTTCCTCCTTCAACGCATAGCTTCGAAGTCGACCGCGGACTGACCTCGACCCCGTCTTCTCTCGTCCTCCCCTTCAGATCGCAAACATCGCGGCGATCTTCCCTCCCATTAGAGGTTACCTCGAGAGGAATCCCAAGACGGCAGCGACTCTCACATCGCTGGTCCCGACGCTTCTCGTTTCGATCCTCACGCTCCTTATTCCTCTCCTCTTGCTTATCATCTCGAAGGTTCGTTCCGAGTCTCCTCCTCTCGTCTCGTCTCTTTTCTCTTCTCGTCGAACGTCAAACTGACTCTTCCTTCCATCTTTCGTCTCGCAGCAAGCGGAAACCATCACAACCAAGTCGGAACTTCACAACGTTATCGGAAGTAGATTCTACAGGTGAGAGCTCGTCGTTCTCTGAACCTCCTTTTCTTGGTCGACTTCTCCTTCAGACCGAGATCTGGACTGACCTCGATTCAACCTGCCATTGCTTCGTCTTCACAGGTTCCTCCAATGCAACGTCGTCATCTTCTTCTGTATCGGAGTCACCTCCCTCCAATCCTTCATCCTTCAGTTCCAAAACGCCTTCCTCACCTCGGAACTGCTCGAGGTCATCGCCTCTAGTTTCCCTCAAGCTGCGCCGTTCTATGCTGGTTGGGCGCGTCCCCAAATTCTCTCTCTCACGCAGCTCCACTGGGAACTGGAACGCTGACCTCAAACGCCTCCCTACTCTTCTCGGTTTCGCAGCTTATTCTTCAGACGAGTTTGACGTCCTTCTTCGAGAACTTCATGCTCGGACTGCCGTTGCTCTTTTACCTGGGCATTCGGGCCTCCAAGGTACCGAGACAGAGGGATCAGGGGATGGAGCCGAGGTTCTGGTGAGTCCTCTCTCGAAGAAGAGGAGAAGAACGACGCGACGTTGGCTGAACTTTTTCGTTTCTCTCTTTGCATCGTTCCCTTCAGGAACTACTTCTACTGGCTTCCGGTACACATCGTGACCTTGTTCGTCCCGTCCTTTCCAGCAAGTCCGCGTTGAGCTGAACGAACGAAGGTGCTGACCTCTGTCCCTCTTCCTTCGTTCGCTCTGCGTCCAGAGGAATCGTCGTCCTCTTCGCCAGTGCGTCTTCCTCCAATCTCGCTGTTCCTTTGGAATCCGGCTCCCGAGACTGATGCATATCTCTCCGTCTCGCAGTTTTGAACCCTCTCGTCCTCCCGTTCGGGTTGATCTACTTCGCCGTCGCCTATCGTTCGTCCCCTCCTTTCATCGTTTCCTCTTTGATGCCTCCACGCTGACGCTTTTCTTCATTCTTCCCATGTTTTCAGCCGTATTCAAGAACCAACTGTACGTCTGCAGACCGATTTCGGCTCGGAAGGTAGACTGAAGTCGTCGACTGACGCCTTCACCTCCCGTTCCCGTTCTCTTCTTCGTTCTCCCTCTTCTTTTCTTTCCACAGGCTACACGTCTACCAGCATCAGTACGAGACCAACGGAACTCGACCTACGATCCGATTCTTGAGGTATACTCTCGATGGACACGCTCGTGAGTTTTCAGCACTTTGCTCGCGTCGCTGTTTCGATCTGACGCCTTCGACGTCTCCTTCTCCTTCCACCAGTCGCCCAAATCGTCTTCCTCGCCATGATGGTCATCTTGAAGCAATGGGTGCTCACCGGTCTCACGGTCGTTCTCATCATCGTCACTCTCTTGACCAAGGTCCTGTGAGTTCTTGAGCAAAGGAACGCCCTGTCTTCAAGAAACCTGACGCGTCTTTCTCTCTCCAGCCTCACTCGAGCCGTCAAAGCTCGATTCGCCGCTCTCGCTCTCGAGGAATCCGAGGGGCTCTACGCCATTTCTCGAGGTCGAGCTCCAGCTATCCGACGATCCCCGTCACAAGGAGCCATCGACATCCAAGACGACCCTTCGCCAGACCTCCAGGAGGGAACCTCGTCGGATGGCCACGGAGGAGGAGGCCTCGAGATCACCGAACCGCCTACCGCCGCTTCAGGCTCAGCCTCGATGGGAAGGTTTGCTACGTGGAGGATGCGAGCAGGAGAAGGTTTCCACCCTCGATTCAGCTACTCGACCGTTCCTCGTCGTCGAGACTCGGTCAGCCTTCTCCCTCTTCGTCGGAAAGCGGTCCCCTTCAACGCCGAGACTTCCTCCGTCTCCTCGCAATCTCCATTCTTGTCGGTCCCATCGAGGCTCATCGCTCCTCTTCTCGCAAGGTTCGACAATCGATGGCAACAGAGCGTCACCGACCTTCACGAACCGGAGGAGGTTTCGTCGGCGCCACGGCGGGAGGAAGCCAACTTCCCACCGCCGCTTGAGGACGTTCATTCTCAACCGGGGGATCACACTCAGCACATCATATCGAAGGAGGATCCTCTCGTACAGAGTCGGAAGTCGCCAGTTGCCTGGGACGATACTCCTCACGACGGAAGAAGATACGGATTTCAGCCGTGAGTCTCCTCGTATCTCGTATCTCGTCGACGACTGCTGACGCTTTGGCTCTTTTGGTACCAGCACCTACGTCGATCCTCTACCTCTCGCCCTCTGGCTTCCGAGGCATCCTCTCCGAACTCTCGATCTGGAGGATACCATCGAACGCGAGTTCGACTTGACGCGTCTCGTCTGCTGCCTTTCCCTCGAGCTGACCTTGCGATCTTCTTCTTATCTCAGTCTCCCGGTCTCTCGAAACCTCCTTGGGTGGCTCCGGTCGTATTGGAGCTTGGGGTCCTGCCGATCTGGCGGAGGACGATGGCGTTCTCGTCGTCGAGGAGCCAGAGGACTACTACACCGCTGGCGACGCTCAACAGCAGGATACGGAACTCGACATGCTTGGAGGGCTTCGAGACAGTCCAGGAATCATCATCACCGATAGTCCTGAGAGCGAGCATCCTCCTCGTTCACCTCGTGGATCGCCAACTTCCCCGAAGCGTTCACCCTCCAAGTCCTCTTCGACGTCTCTCAAGAAACAACCTCGTCTCAACGGAACGGAGGTGAGTAGCTGTTCCTTCTTCGTTTCTACGATATCACGAACTAATCCTGATCTTCCTTTCCGAACCTGCAGAGAATCAACCTCGCTGCCCTCATGGCCGACCCCGAAAGCGGATCCGACGACGACGACTTCGAGGAAGAAGAGGAGCTTCAGGACGAGCTTCGACCTGGAGCGTCTCCTCCCGGAGACCGAACCTCTACCGCCCTCGGACGATCCAAAACTACCATCCTCGCTCGACCCAGACCCAAAGGTGCTCGTCCTCCTCGTCGACACATCTCCATCACTGAAACCTCCGCCTCTGGAGGTCGTCGCGTCGCTTCGATCTTCAGCTCTCCCTCGTTCCGACATCCGTCCAACTCGCTGGCTTCTCCTTCGAACGCTGGGGAGGGTACTGATGGAGGCGTGGTAGGAAGGAATAGGTCGAATAGTCAGGTTTCGGTGAAGGACGCTTTGCTTGAGGAGATTTTGGCCGAGGAGCGGGAGGCGAGAAAGCAGGAGAGGAAGGAGGAGCAGGAGTTGACGGAGAAGGAAGGGTCGCGGCTCAAGAGGTTCGTATTCTTCCTCTCTGTTTCTCTTCGAGTCCAAGAGGAGTCCTCACCGCTGACTGTTCTTTCTCTCTTGTCTTGTTGTTCATCGCTCTAGGGGTGGCTCGACCGTGCTGAAGGCGTTGGGTGTAATGAACTAGCTTTCTTGTTGTTTTTCTCTCCATGTCTCTCTCGTAAAATACCTACATACATTGTGATGTCTTGACGAACGATCTCTTTCTCTCTTTCTATCTTTCTCTCTATAATCTTCTACGTACTTGCTTCTCTTCTCGACCGCTGCATCTGCTGTTCCATCGTCCCTTTTTCTTCTCTATCTACGATGTTGATACGAACCGAACCGCTAGACAACTTGCTATCCCTCTCATATAGACTGTCGAGGAAGGTATAGACACAAGGACATTCCGATGGTCTCGAGCTTCGATGGGACAGCAGACCTCTGCGACGCGTCGCATCCCCGGCGGTCTCCCGTATTGAATCCCTCGTGATTTCCGTCCTCGTCTTCTCGCAGAGTATCAATACTTAAGAGAAGTATCATGCTAGAACAGAAGGAAGTAACCGACGAACGAGATAAGGACACAAAATCGAACCAAAGCAAAAAGGCAAGCAAACACGTCTTCCCTCCGCTCACTCCTCCCCGTCATCAGCGAGCTCGTCGACCATCTCTCCATCCTCATCTCCAACGAAGACTCCCGAATCATCGACTCCCCCATCAGTCTTCGATCCACTCCCTCCGGCATCCTCCATCTCCTCGTCTCCCGCTCCCGCTCCCGCTCCCTCGTCCTCGTCCGAAAGCTCGCTCAACGAACTATCTCCATCCCCTCCTCTGATCCCACCAACAACAGGGACCTCATCTCCGTCCTCCTCGATCCCATCAATCTGCTCCTCCTCCTCCTCGAGTTCGTCCTCCTCTTCCTCGTCGGAGACCATCTTCCCTTTCCCTTTTCCCTTCGCCGTCGCCTTGCCCTTCCCTTTCGCAGCCGTCTTCGCCTTCGTTTTGAGCTTAGGCTTGGACTTCGCAGCAGGAGTAGCTTTGGCCTTCTTCGAGGAGGTAGAGGTTCTGGGTTTCGGCTTGGGTTTCGAGGTGGATTTGGCTTTGGTCTTGGAGGTCGAAGCGACGACGGAGGGAGCGGGAGACGACGCGACCTTCCTCTTCTTTCCTCCTCCTCGAGCGGCGGCGGCGACGGGTTTGGCTTTGGATTTGGAAATGGAGGCAGCGGCGGGTGTTTTGGCTTTCGAGGACGACTTGGTGGCGACCGGTTTGGCGGCGGCTCGTTTCCTCTTCGCAGGAACCTTCGTGGTCGTTTCCTTCTCCTCCTCCTCCTCCTCTTCTTCGGCTGCTTGATCCTCGTCGTCGTCCTCGATCAGCTCGTCGAATTTCTCGACGTCCTCTCGACCGTCGGTTGATCGTCGTTCGTCCTCGTCGTGATCGATCTCGTCCTCCTCCTCTTCCTCTTCGAAGGACATCTCGTCCTCGTCGGAATCTTCGTTCGAGAGATAACCGTTGGCAGCAGCGGATTTGGAGTAGCTGGCGATCTTGGGAAGGTTGCTGTTGGATCGTTCGTTGACGTCGATGTTGCAGAGGATGCCGAAGTGGTTGGCGAGACTGATGGGAGACGAAAGGACGGAAAGAGGAAAAGAGAGTCAGCTTTTGAGTCGAGCGGACAGAGGGGGGATGAAGGACGAACCTCCTGTGGAAATCCGTCTTCTTCACCGGTTCGGCTCGCTTCCCTTTGACAGCGTTGGCTTTATGCTCCTTCCCTTGGGAGGCGAAAAGAGGAAGAGGAGGAAGTCAGCGTCGGAATGAGAGTCGTCGAGGAAAGAGACGCGACTGACTCAGGAGCTTCAACTTCGAGTCTTCCTCCCTGAGCATCTCCCAGAGAAAGACAATCCACTTCAGCTGTCAAAATCAACACAATTAAAAGACTCGAGTCAGTCCAAACTCGAAACATTTCAAGTTGAAGACGCGTAGACTCACCCTCTCTCTCTCGTACGGTCCATCGACCCTCTTCTCCTCCTTCACAACCAGACCCCTTCCCTTTCCCTTCTTTTCGACCACCGGAGTAAAGCTTTCCCTCCCCTTCCCCTTCTTTTCGACAGCTTTTCCCTTCCCCTTGGCATCAACCTTCTTCTTTCCCTTCGTCTTCGAAGACGCGTCGTCCCCGAATCCGTCTTCCTCGACGTAATCCTCCTCGTCCTGTTCCTCCTCCTCCTCCTTGATGTCGACGTCGTAGTGTTGTTTTCCGAGAGACCTTCGAGGTCTTGAAGCAGCGAGAGAGGTAGAGGTGGACGGAGCGTCGGAGGTTGGAGGAGGAGGGTCGACATCGACTTGAGTTTCGGAGGGAGCTTCGACGGTTTTCGAGGTCGAAGCAGGAGCGACAGGAGCTACATCGGCGTCCATAAGAGCGATGACAGGAGCGGTGGATTCTCGTTGAGGTTGAGGAGTTGCCTGCGAGGAAGGGAGAGAACGGCGAGAAGTCAGACGAGGGAGGAGACAAGAAGAACTCTTTGCGAACCTTAACAGCCCTGACTTCCTCCTCTTCCTCCTCGGGAGAGTTCTCGAAACCCTCCTCGAAGAACTCCTGGAACTCGAGAGCTTCCCACATGCTGGAGAGCTGCAAAGAAAAAAGTGAGGTGTCAGCCAGGCGCTCCGACGCGGCTCGAGCGAGGAAGAGACCTACCGGACTTCGACCGAGCTTAGCGAGGATCTGGTCGATGACGAAGGAAAACCAAAGTCAGCTAGAGCATTACGAGTCGGGAACCAATTCGAACGTACCTTGAAGTGTCGAGTGCTGACCAGAGTTCCCTCGGCTGCGAAAGAACGCAGAAAAGCGGTTCAGTCAACGCCGTTCCAACTCGCTTTACGCGTGGACGATGCTCACCGATGGCGAAGTCGATGTGACGTGAGTTGCCGTTGACGAGAGCTTCGAGGAGAACAAAGAAAAGAGTCAGCCAGATCGGTAGATGAATCGAAGGGAGACTCACCATGTTCGAAGAAGATCCTTGAGCAGACGTGATTGATACCGAAAAGATCCGTGACGAAAGCAGAGACGGGGAGACTCTTCTCTGGGAACTTCTTCCTCTCCTCGGGCTTGTCCATGTTGGCGGTGTAGTAGGCTCGATATCGTCGTCGTCTTGGTCGTTCTTGATTTTGATCCTCTCTGAAGTTTCGGCAAGCAGAGCGACTCGTAGTAAGCTCAAGCTGCGACTTGAAAGACGAGGAAGCACTTTGAAAAGAAGAGGGGAGGTGAAACGACTCACCCAAGCTTAGCAGTCAAGGTTCTCTGCTGGATCGATCCGCCGACGTCGACCTTCTCTCCTCCTCCAGCGTCCGAAGAAGCGACCCTCCCAGCGGTAGCAGCAACAGGCGACGGTCCGGGTCCAGCCTCTTCCATCTCGACATCTCCTCTTCCTCCTCCTCCAGCGTTCGAAGTCGAGTCGACGTCCATAACTGTTGCTTCTGCCTGACCCTCGTCGTCGTCGCTCTCGTCGAGATCAGCGTCGACATCCTCATCGGCGAAGTCGCGTCCGTAACGAGTAGATCGAAGACGGTAGGGGTCGGCTCGACCTTCGTAGTCGTATGCGATTCGGGTCCTGCGAAGGTAGATCAAAAGAGAGGAGAGAGGAGTCAGCTAATTCGGAGGAGAGACGCGTCGGAGGACGAACGAAGACGAGAAACTCACTTCGTTCTGAACTTGTCCGAGGGACCACCAGCCTTGAGAGAATCCTGCTTCAGGGCCTTGACGTCGAGAATGAACTTGGATCGAATCTTCTTGGAGAGGACGCTCTTTAGTTCCGAGACTGCTGCCTTCGCCGTCTCCCCCTCGTCTTCGCTGTCGGCGTCCTCATTCCGACGAGATCTGAACTTCTTGTAGACTTGGTAAAGGTAGGTTCCTTTGCCTGAAAAAGTGAAAAAAACGAAGGTCAGGATCGAAGACGAACCGGATGCAAAGACGAAAGAAAGTGGAAACGAACAGGGATTGTCAAGAGCTCGAGCGGCCGAACCGAGCATGAGCTCAGGCATGTTCAGGTCATCAGCGTCGGCGACGAAATCGAGGACCTTGGTGGAGACCTGTAATGGAGGGCAGTACGAAGAGTCAGCGGGGCGTTTTCCAACAGAAGACGAGGCGAGGGAGGAGCCGGTAGACTTCGACCGCTGGACGCACTGGATCCGAGAAGCTGTTGGCCAGCACTCCTTGAACGTCACGTTCGGTAAGAGGAAGGAGTTCGAGAGATTCAAGCTCGGCTCGAGTTGTATCCATTTCCTCGCTCTGGAGGAAGATGGTGGTGATGACGACTGGAGGGAAGAAGAGGAGGAAAGGCGATGAGAGGATGCAGATGGAAGGAGGATCGAGAAACGAGCGACTCACTCTCTCGAACGATAGGATCTTCGGTCGGGAAGGCTCGGAAGAGTTCTCGGATGCTACGGGGAGGAAGAGGAGAGAAGTTCAGCCTCGAGGCTTTGTCGAAGGAGAGGAGGAAAGGCGCTCACGTCTCTCCCTTCGTCGAGATGGATCTCGTGCTTCTGAACGTCTTGATGAGCTCTCGGACTCCCTCTCCCAACCCGAATCGAAGATGTCCCTGTTTGGATCGAAAGGAAGGTCAGAACAGCGTCGGATGACAAAACGAAAAGGACGACGACACGACAGAAACTCACCTCCAAGTCGAGAGCCTTCAAGCTGTCGAATGCTGCTTTCCTGGTCTCGATCTCCATGAGGATCTCTCCGACGACGTTCTTCGAGACGAACAGGTCGTCGTCCAGTTCGATGATGTCCTTGACGGCGTTGCAGATGGCGATGGAGCGTTGTCCAGGGACTGCGTCGACGTCGGATCCCGTCGACTCAAAGACCTTTCGGAAGACAAAGTCTCTGAAGCCTGCTCGGATAGAACAACATAAATTAGACAAAGGGTCAACTCTTGAACCCAAGACGACGCCGAGGAGGCCAGGGAAACGGGGAGGGAACGACGCGACTGACCTTCGTCGAACGCCAAACCGTTACGTTTCGCAAGAGGAAGGATTCGATGATCAAGAGCGAGGGCTGCAGGGAAGGAATTGAGAATATAATCCTTGGGAGCGAAGGGGATGAATCCGTACTGACGGCGCCGAAAAGAGGTTGGGAGGAGAGGAAGGTCAGCTCTCGTCGCGTTGTTAAAAGCATAAGCAAACTCACGTCCTTGAACATGCTCTCGATGAACTCCCAAGTGACCTCCTTCTCTCGAGCACTCTTGCGACCTTGCTTCTCTGTTGTTCCAACAAATTGAGGAGTCAGTTCGAGATCGAGAAGGAGAGCGAGGACGAGAAGGGAGGCAGACGAACGTCGAATCCAGGCGAGGAACTTGCTCCCGTCGTCTTCGTTCTTGCCAGGGTCCATCTCCTTGTAGAGAGTAGCCGAGAGCTAGTGCTCGAATTTCCAAGACGTGAGGGCGTGGAGTCAGGATCAGGTCGTGAAGGAGGAGGAGGACGAGACCGAGGCGCACCTTCAGGAAATGAGCAAAGACGTTGAACGAGAGTCTCGGAGCTTGAGCCCATCTTCCTGGACATGCTGGAACTCGACCTCTAGTGTAGGCATGGATGACCATTTCTGAGGAGGAGGAGAACGGACGAAGGGAGGGAAGGAAGGAAGGGAGGTGAGCTCGTCGTGAGCGACGTGCCGACGGGAGGAGCTCGGGGAAGGAGGTGGACGAACGAGTGAGGTATCGAGAGATGTGAGCACCACTGCTGTGAAGGATCTAAGTTCGGGGAAGAAAGAAATGAGGTTCAGTGTTTTGAAAGAAGGAAGAGAAAAGCGACCATCTCGAGCGAGAGCCTCAATCACATCCCCTTGTTTTGTTCCTTCAGCCAATTCCCTCCCTGCTCCCTTCCACATTCCTCCAAGCTCTCCTATCGATACAGGTTCTGCTGACTCCTTCCGTCCTACTCCAAGTTGTCCCTCCTTCGTCCCCAATTATTTTTCCCATCCTCGCTCCACCTCACCTCCCCTCCCTCCCTCCCTCTCCCCTTCAACTCGCTTGAAACTCACACTGATGACATCCTCCGTCAAACAAGCACTCCTGCAGAACGCAGCCCAGTAAGCATGCGTAGGTCCATGATTAACGAGGAAGAACTGCAGCGCGACGAAACAGAAACGGTCAGCTCTCTTCCATCTCCTCCTCTCCCTCGCCACCTCCCTCTCCCTTTCTCGTTTCGACGACAACTCACCTGAGATCGGGTGTAAGGATCCTTGGAGACTCGGTTCAACCTCTTGCTGACTTTGGAGAGGGAATCGGGGTTGGCGAGATACGAGAAGATGAGACGGAGAGTTTCGTCTGGAAGAAGAAGAAGAAAAGAAGGGAGGGAGGGAGGGAGGAGGGAGGTGAGCTTCGTTGGGATTCGTTTTCGTTTCCCTTCTCTCAGTCTCGGGAGGAAGTCTTTAAGGGCCTAAGAACGGATTGGTGAGAAGAGGCTTACCTGCTAACTGCTCCATTCTTCGTTCGTTTCCTTCTGGTTTTGAAAGATCCGAAAGGGAAGGGGAGGGAAGAAGGGAGATGGTGGTTTGGAGGAAGGGAGAGGGGCGAGCGGAGTTTGATGAGGAAGGGCGAAGAGAAAAAAAGAGTCCGAGTGAGATTTGGATTTTGACGCGCAGATGGATAGGTCATTTTTTTACAACGAGGATTTTGATCTCTTTCGAAAGGGGACGGGTTAGTTCTGCAGCAACGAAGGGAGGGTGTGAGAGAGAGAGAGAGAGAGACATCGAACGGTTCTGTGCTCCGAAAACGACAGATATCTTTCTTGAAAGAGCGATCTTGAGAGTGTTCCGACAGATCTCATAACATCGTTCGAGCGACCTGAAGAGTGCGAGGCCAAGCAAGCAAGGATATCAGTTTCGCGTCGCGTCGAATCAAGACGCGTCGAAGAGGAACTCACGATAGAAACGACGACGCCACCTCTCCCTTCCTTTCAGTCTACCAAGTCCCTTCCCTCTCTCCATACCAACAATTACCTGTATAGGAGAAGAAGAGCGACCCGTCAGCACGCAGACTCGTGGTGACTTGGACGGAACGAGTGAGCGAGAGGAAACGAAACGAAAACTGACCTCAAGCTGCCCAAGTCCACCACCCTTCCTCGTCCTTGATCCAGCCCTCCTGACCCAGACATCTGGTGTAATGGATCGATTCGGAACGGTTCCCGGTTCGGGAAATACTGAGATCGACGTGGAGGAGGGAGGGCTTGATTTGGGAGAGGAAGGAGACGTGGAAGAGTCTGGTTGGCTCGACCGGATCAGTTCGACATGCTTTAGGATCCTGGAACGAATCGAGTGATCGTCAAAGGGCTGGAATGGCCTTCGTTTCGATTCGCCACCGTTCCAGGCTGATCCTTCGAGTACGTCCACGAGCAAACCGGGAAGCGATCTCGAGAGGAGCTCAATTTCCTGATCCATCCTCTCCTCCTGGCCTCCTCCTCTCCTGGTCCAACGAGGAGCCCTTGAGTGGGATTGAAGAGTTGGATCCGCAACTCGGGTCAACGAGCGACGAGGTGGTAGAAGAGAAGAGGGAGGACGAGTTCTTGAGAGGGTGAGAGGGAGGAGCGAGAGGGGAGAGGGAAGGAGGTTCGTCCAGTCGTTCTTCAAGAGGGATGGGGAGGTGGCGACCGAAAGCGAAGTGGAGAATGAGGTTGTAGACTTCGATGGGGATGGGACGACCGTGTTTCTGGACGGAGGAGGAAGGAGGAGGGAGGAGGGGTAGGGGGGGGCTGAAAGAGGAGGCTGAGGGAGGGAGAGGGAGAGGGAAGAAGGAGGGAGATCGTTGTCGCTAGCCATTTCTGAAGAACGAGTTTTGCTGAGAAGTAGAGAAGAAGAGGGTGGGCTGGTATCGATGTAAAAGATTTGGAAAGTTTTGGATGCTCGTGGTTGTGAGCGAACGAGCAAAAAGGCAAGGCTCGCTTTCGAGACTTCAGGATTCAGAGCTCAACGCTTCTCTTCTGTAACTTCCATTCTCTCCCTTCTCCCTTCAGCATCCACGACGACCGTTTCAAGAGGAGAGGGAGCATGTCGACTGCAGACGAGAGTCAGATCGGTAAGTCGGTCTTTTCGTTCCTCTGGGTGCCGTAGAGGAGAGGAGAAGAGGGGAAGGGAGCGAAGGGAGAGGTCGAGCTCGTCTCCTTCCACTTCCCATCCGCCTCCGTCTTTGGATGAGCGGAGGCAACTGGGAACGAGAGCTCGTCGAGTTCGAAGGAAGCAGGGCCACGATGGAGGTCACCCTCACCAGCATTCATCCATCTAGATCGCAGAACGATAGAGCTTACCCTTGCTTGACCTCTTCGTTTTCCCGTCTCTCGCAGATCATCCATTGGAAGAGGAATCCTATCAGCATGGTGAGCTCGAGATTTCCCTTCCCTTTCTTTCTTCTCTCGAGCTTATGCGGCTACAGGGGGTGCATTCGAGGGCCTTCGACAGTCCTACATCTCGCATGAGGCCATGGGGGGCTGGGAGGAGAGAGAGGGAGTCCGGAAAGGGAGGAGGAAGGAGAGGAAGGGAGGGGAAGAGGAGTCGAACGAACGAGCGAAGACGTCGACGACGAAGTTCGACGGTGCTCGACTCTCTTGCTCTTGTTACCTTGCTCGCCTTCGTCCCTGGGCGATCAAGACCTTGTGTCTGTCTCCTTCCGGAGTGAGATGCAAAGTTTTGGATCTAGACGAGCTTCTTTGCCCGAGCTCGCTTCTCCAGTCCCTCCTCCTCAGCTCCTCGACCTCTTCACGTCCTCCCTCGTAGCTGTGGATGTACAACAACTCCCGTTTCCGCTCTTTAAGCTTACATTGACTTCTATATCTTCGATCTTCTCTTTTTCCGAACTAGATGACGGTCAAAATCAGCGTGAGCTCGCCTTCTTCGCCTTCTTCAGTTTTGGACGCGTAGCTGATCGAGCTGCTTCTATATCTCGTCCTCTCTCTCTCCGATCTCGACAGTCAATCCCTCTCTCGACTCGTTAGAGCAGGAAGGTCCTTCTCCCGCTGGATCCAGTCCCGTCTTCCAAACCGAACTGGCTCTCCCCGACGACGACTCAACCTACCACCACCCTACTCCTCCCGAATCAACTCATCAGCTCGCCAGCCTCATCCGATCCAGCCAATACTCTTCTTCAGTCTCAGCCAGCAAATCATCCAGCATGGCTTCCCTTCCCGTCCTTCCACGCACCTCCAACCCCGACCCTTCTTCCCTCGCCTACCCATCAGCCAGCTACCCCGACGCAGAAGAGGCCGAAGCGGAATCGCCGTCTTACGCTCAGGATGATCACCACGACGAGGATCAGGATCAGGAGGAGCAGCAGCAGGAGGAGCCTTACGAAGGATATCCCGAGGACGCGTCGAGCTCGACCCATCAGGATCAGGCCTACTCCGGCTACCCTTACGATTCCAACGGCGACGTCACTACCCAAGGAAGCGAATCCGAAGCAGGACCTTCGACGTGGGTTGCAGCAGAAGTCCACGACTACGCCGAGTCGACAGATCCGGAATCCTCTCAGCAGCAGCACTTCGACAGCGCCGTCGAGGGCCAGTACGCTCTCTCTCAGGACGCAGCAGCAGCTATCTCGGACAACTACTACCTCGGGTACCACTCGGGAGAGGCAGGAGGAGGAGAGTACTCGGGAGGAGTCGACGGGGCAGAGGGAGGAGGAGGAGGAGGAGGAGGTCGAACGGGAAACGACGAGTTGGATCCTGCTGGACATTTGAACGGGGAGGGTCTCGGCGATGGGAGTCCTGGGGAGAAGGGGAAGAAGAGAGGTCCCGACGGGTCGTTGAAGAAGGAGGGAGGGAGGAGGAACACTCCGAAGGAGGTCAAGCTGGGACCGGACGGGAAACCCAAGATCGAGCTCGCTTGCCATCCTTGTAGACAGAGGAAGATTCGGTGAGTTTGTTTGCACCCTTTTCTTATCTTCTTGGCTCGATTTTGGTCCGATCTTGACCTCCTCGAAGGGAAGAAGGTCCGATTCGTCGACACGACGCGTTCTTTTCGATCTCGAAGCTGATCTCTGCCCTCCCTCTCCTCCTGTCCCTCCTCTCTACAGATGCGACTCCCTCCAACCCTCCTGCTCCACATGCACCCGTCGCGCCATCGAATGCAGATACCCAGAAGAACGTCGCTTTCGAGGTCCAGGTCGAAAGAAGCAACCTCAACCCAACATCCACCTCAACCCGGACGGGTCCGTTCGAAGCGATCCCCTCCCCACCTCCGAGGTCAACGACCCAACCCTCCATCTCGCTCATCTCCTCCCTACCCTCCACTCCCCCAACGATCCAAACCAGAACCCACGACCCACCGCTCCTCCACGGAAACCCAGGAAGACCAAGAAGCAGAAGCTGGCCGAGGAAGCAGAAGCAGCAGCAGCTCTCGCCCAGCAGCAGTCGCTTCAGGACGAACAGCAGCAGCAGGGGATGGAGGAACTTCAGCATCATCTCCTTCATCATCATCAGCAGCAGCAACTTCAGAACCTCCTCGCCAACGGGAACGGAGACGGAGCTCAACAACTCTCGCCGGAGGAATCGCAGTCGGCCGCTGCGTTGATGGCTGAGGCTTTGGATAGAGCTACTTCGTTGGGAGGGATGGCTGGGCTGAGCGTGGTGATGAGTCAGGTTTCGGAGGGAGGGGAGGGAGGAGGAGACGGGCCGGAGGGAGAGTACCCACGACCGGACGGGGAGGAGCAGCCTCAGCAGGAGCAGGAGCAGGAGCAGGAGCAGGAGCAGGAGCAGGAGCAGGAGCAGGAGCAGGAGCTCGGAGTCGAGGAGTCACAGCATCAAGAGGAGATCCTTCATTCGACGGGACAACCTATGGAGGAGCTCGGAGAGCGGCAGGTCGATGAGGAGATGGCTCAGCCGCCAGACGGAGAGGGAGGAGAGGAAGTCTACGTCGAACATCTCGAGGAGGATCAGGACAAGCAGCAACACCACCTCGATCTCGGAATCGTCGGAGAGGAGGAGAGGGCCGAACTCGCGGAGGAGGGTCAGGACGAGTCGGACGAGGTTGAGGCTGGTATGGGAGAGAGAAAGGAGGAGGACGCGTGAGCGCCGACTTCGTTGTTTTCGTTCGTTTCGTCTCGCTCGCTTTGTTCTCGTTTCTCTCGTTTTGTGACCTGTCCGTTGCACCCCTTTCCTTCTCTACACGCTTTTCAACGTCTTTTTCTGTGGTTTCTCTTCTCGTTTTGTCTTTTCTTGACTTGCCTCGTCCCTCTGCCTCCTCCGTCGTACCCTCACTCGCTCAGCGTCTCGCTTTGTTTCTTTCTCTTTTCTTCGAGAAATCTCTTCCATGGTGCTTCCCTCTTTTGCCATGATCTCGATACCGCATTTGACTCAGCTCGAGCAGGAAAGAAGGAGGGGAGGGTGGTCCGTGAGGTAAAAACGGGGGTCGTCGAAGTTGGAGGACGTCGCGTCGCCGGCTTCGACTTTCGGGACTTTCGAGCAAGACAAACAAACAATATACAATAGGCTAGTAGACGACAGACTCTGCCTTTATCAACTCCCAAGTGAACCGAACCCATTCCTCTGGAAGACCTGGCATGCACCTGAAGAAGAGAGAACCCGAAAGGAAAGCAAAAAGAAGAAGGAACGCGTCGGGATCGAGTCAGCACCACTGGCAAGTTCTCGTCCCTTTCTATCCCTCGTCTCAAGTTCTAGAAAAAAAAGCGGCTGAAACTCACACATGCAAGCAATCTCCTGCCATCGGAGAGAGATGAGCGTCGGGTCTGGTCAGCGCTTGACCAGCGACGTCCATCCAGACCGCTTCTCTGCCGTTCTTCCTCCTTCTTAAATAATTGAACGACTCGACTTCATTTTGAAGGATGTTGTTGAAGGTTGGGATGAGAGGCCAGTTGTAGATGTACTTGGTTTCCGCTCCGGGAGGAGGGAAGAACGATTCTTTGATCGTGAGGACTGCAGGACGTCGAAGATGAAGAAAGAGGAAGGGAGAAAGAAACGAGACGGTCAGTTTGATGGCGACTCGACAAGCTAATCACATTGTTTTCCCCGGCCCTCTCTTCCGAACCATGACGGAAAGATCGACGGAAAGGAGAAACTTACGCTGCGTCGCGTTCGCCGGATGCGAGTTCTCCTTCGAGTAGATCCAACAACTGGGAGTACCTTGGGCGGTTGTTCGAAAGATCGGAATGACAGATTCGATAGGTTCGAGGCGTTGGAAGAGCGATTTTATCTTAGAGGAGGGGAAGGGAGATCGTCAGCATGGGAAAACCGCGACGCGTCGTCCCAACTGGTGCTCACGGATCGCTCGTACATCCCCAGCAACCTCTCAGGCTTGAGCTCCTTGGTCTGACCAGCTCCAGCGAATCTCCCGTTGGCCCAGTGAGGTCTGTGAGAAGATTGAGAGGAAGGGTGAGCTGGAGGAAGAGGTAGGAACCGAGAATGTAAACAAACGCGGGACAGAGGGAGACGAACTTACCCTGTGCTGAGAACGAGCACCGCTGGCTTCGAGGGAGTACCCTCCCCTCCGCTCGTCACCCGCTCGATGTATCGGATCCCTGTTTGAAGAAGGACAACACGAGCGAGAGGAGTCAGCCTTCGGAAACACGACGAGGGCAGAAAGAAAACAAACATTCGGTCGTCGCAAAGTCCACGCCCTCCTCCAACGAAAACTGTCACGAAAGGGAGAGATCAAGTCAGTGCAGTCTGATGAAAGTAGAAAAGGATGGTATAGCTACCTCGTCACGCTCCAAGAACTCCTCGTACTCCTCTCTCGACATTAAGAAGTCGTCTCGAACCGAAGTCGCGACGGGCAACAACAGTCGCTCTTCCCCGACTCCTGCCTCCTCCAACAGCATCTTCGTCAGCGGGTGCTGTACCCTCAAGAAGAGTCCTCTGAACCAAGGAAGATCCAGTCCGTCCGTCTCCGGAATGTTGGCTTCGGTGATGTTTCGAGAGTTGAAGAGCGGACGCGTCCAAGCGTCGGAGGTGACGTTGAGTCGTTTCGACTCTGTGATTGCGAGGCCCATAAGAAGATGCGAAAGGCCTTCCAGGTGCTGACTAGTGATGGAGTCTGCACATGCACATACAGAGCAAACGAGAAACGGATCAGCCACTCCAGCTCGCTTGCCGACAGAGTTAAGGTTGTCGAGCGACGAGACAAGAAACCAAACCTCTCCTCCTTTTCCTCCTTTCCCTCGAAAAGACGACTCACCTCCTACTAAGAAAATTCCACCTCTCCTCTGCAGTAGATCCACCACCATCGCTCTAGCATCCCAGTTCGTTCTTCCTCCCTCCTTTCCCACCCACTCCTAATTCGCGACGTGAAACATTCGACCGTCTCCAGTCCCTCCATCGAAGTCTCGACATGTCCCTCGCCTCAAACCTGCTCCTGGTAAAACCTCTTCCATGTCTTCCCAAGATGTTATAGGCTTCTCTCGAGCCACCCATTCGCCCTGGATGTACTTTGAAGCGAACTGAGCTGAGCGGGGAGAGGGAGAGGACGACGGCCAGTAGTTGTAGAAGGAGAACGATCCGAAGGTGGTCGAGTCCGTTCCGAGATTGTGAAGGGCGAAGCGAGGATGAGGAAGGAGGGAATCCAAGGCTGGGTGAAGGATGAGGACGAAGAAGGAGAGAGAGGCGATGGTGAAGAGGAAAGGAATGGGAGCCGTTCGAGTCAAAAAACGAAGACACATGGCAGATGGAGGAAGAGGTTGAGCAGAGCAAGAGCTTTTTCTTCGCAAGACTTCTCGTTCGTTAACCAAGCACACGCCACTGCGTAAAGAATCTTCCGGTTAACCAGTTCCTCTTCGCAACCGAGAGAGGGCCGAAGAGAGTTTCGAGTGGATTGGAATCAGCCTTCTTCGAAGGCTCCGCCCACGAGGAGGTCTTCTTGGGAAGAAAGGCGTAATAAGCTTCGTCCGTGAACGGTACAAAGGTAACTTGGGCGTGAGAAGCCCTGGTGTGCTCGTGATCTGTTTGCGAAACGACCTTCGACGCGACGCGTCTGTTCTCCTCTTCCTCCTTTTTTCTTTGCCTCCGTCTCTCGCACCCATCCCCATCTGTCGCGAGAAGAAGAAAACAGAACGGAAGATGTGAATAGCTCCTCTTCTACTCAAGGCTCGACTCACAAACGAAAGATAGAGAAGCAAAACGAACCAAGGTAAACACGAACGTCGAGCAAGAAAGAGGGAGATCGAACGAAGAAGGAAGACCGAGTGTAGCTTTGTCCATAGTTGGGTTGAGATAAGTACGAGGAGGTATAGAGGGAGAGATTACGTAGGGTGAACAAGCTGAGTAGAGCAGGCGAGTAGGGTGACGGTGGTGGGGAAAGGGAAGTGGAGGATTGCGTTCGAGAGAAGTCGATTTAGAACGTCTCGTCCTCCTGTCCGGGTGCTCCCCCCTCAGCGACGAGATCCGCTTCGGGAACTTCGAAACCCTCCTGTGAAACCGAACGAAGAAAGAAGCAGCGGAGAATGGTCAGCGAGCGTCGAGAAAGGGAGGGGTCAAGAAGAGAGAGACAAACCTCTGTCGAGTAGAGGATGTCCTGGATCTTGGTAAGAGTTCCCTTCTCGCTCTCTCCGGCGGAAGGATCGCCTAGCTTCTCTTGGACAATGAGCTCAATATCCCTCAGCTGAAAACGAGACGCAAGAGAAGGACGAGTCAGCGACGCGTCGAGGGAAGGGAGAGAGGGAGGATGCGAAACGAACCTTAGCGAAGTAGAAGTCCCTCTCCGTCTCGAGACCATCAACGGATCCCTTCAGGTTGGCGAGCTCCTCGTTCAAAGCATGCATACGCTCGGCGTTCGCTCCTCCAGCTGCACTTCCGGCTCGAAGACCTGGATTCAAAGGACGAACGAAAGAGAGTCAGCTCGAGCCCTCCTTTCTTCGATCTGTATTCCACCTTTCCCTCCCATCGTAGTGATTCAGAACCTCCATATACAAGCAGCACTGAGGACCCAATCTCACCTCCCGAAGCGACCCTGCCTCCCATTCCAGCACCACTCCCAGCGCTCCTTCCGACGCTACCAGCAACAGGAGCGTTTCCAGCTCCTCCCTTTCCTCTCCTAGCGTTGGCGTCGTAGTGTCCTCCACCGTAAGACTGATCGTGGAACCGACGGATCCATTGGAGGAACTCGAGGTTGTCCTGCATCTTGCACTTGACGAGTCGGTCGACGGGGATGGGCTGAGGAAGGAGAAGGAAGGGAGGAGATAGCGAGCGGGAGTTGGAGCAGAGTTGTAAGGACGGCGAAGAAAGAAAGCGAGCATGAGGGAGAAGGGAATAAGTAGATAAGAAGAGGCTATAAGTCAGCGTTCTCGCTCGTATAGAAAGTCGTTGACCGAACGAAGAAGCTGGAGGAGATGGGTTTGGAGTTTGACGTCGAGCTCGCCTTCCTCCTTCCCTCCTCTGCGACACCTCGAATTCCACAGACTCCACCCTCTGACTCCCTGCTGGCTCTCGGCAATTTCTCTCTCTCTCATCCCCTCTGCCTCGTATTCCATCCCTCATCCCAAGGCTCTTTTCTTCGGCGTCCCAACTCCGCTTCCACCTTCGTTCTTCGTTCAACTAACCTTGTCAATCTTCTTTGTCTTGAAGTAGTTTTGCAGAATCTTGAAGTTGTTGATGTACTCGTACTCTTGCCGAGCGGCAAAGTTGACTCGAGACATGGGGACGTCACCTTCGAGGGAAGAAGGAAGGAAGGAAGGGAAGGGGTGAGCTTCGAAGGGGAGGAATCGTCGAGCGAAACCTCGACCGCCTCTACAATTCTAGAGACCTTGAACACAAAGACTGGCGATCGTAGGGAGTATGGACTAACCATATATCGAATCAAGAATCTGAAATCGTCCCAATCGAACGAGTGAACGGTCAGCTCTGTCTCTTCCTTCCCTCCTCTCCTCCTTGTCCCCCTCTCCTTCTCTTTCTCTCGACCAACTCACCTGGCAATGAGCCGCTCCAGTTCCAAACTGCTCGACCTTGGTGTAACTCAGTCCGAGAAGATCGTTCGCCCACGACAGCAGTTCCGTCCGAGCTGATCCAACCAGACGAAGAGAAGGGGAAGGAAGGGGACGGAGAGGTCAGCATCGATGGCCTTTCGCCGCCCTCCTACCGTCGCTTTGAGAGGAAAGCGAGCGAAGTCAGGGAACGCACATTCTCCAGCCATGTTTGGTAGTAGTTTTTAGTGAGAAGTGGGGGTGGGGGAAAGGAAGGATGGGGGGGAGAGAGATGGAGTTGGAAGGAAGAGAGGGAGGTCAGCGAAGCGTTTTTCGAGACGTGCCGTTGTTTTCTTTTCCGTTCGGCCAGCTTTTCCTTTTTGATTTCTCTCTCGTAGGCGGAAACTGCCCCTGCGAGATTCATAGGCGAGCGGCAGCGGCTTCGAGCGAGAAGAGATGATTTAAAATATCCTATAAAACTGGTAGAGATCTCCCAACGAAACGACTCAACCGCGTTCTCCCTCCTCCTCCCTCTTCCCATTCTAGATCTAAGCCTCGACGTTCCCTGCGAGACAGAACAGAACAGCGCAGAGTTGGGTCAGCGCTCGGGTCCTTGATCGACAGAAGAACGAAAAGACTGGGCAGAAGCGACTCACAGAACGAAACAGTCGGTCGTCCAGGCTGAGCGTCCTCGGCGTGCTGCTTGTAGAACCCACTCTCTCCATCCTTGATCTCTCCCTTCTCCAGAATGGCGAGGGTATCCTCAACGGTGATGATCTCGAGTCCGACGAGTCCCAAACTCTTCTCGAGGAAGGAGGCGACGGTGGTGAGGGCTTCGAACTCGTTGAAGGGGAGGGTTCGGTTGAAGGCGACGGACGCTCCGGATTCCGAGATGGCTTTCTGTGAAGAGGGAAGAGAAAAAGTAAAGGAAGGGAGAGAAGAGGATGAGAGAATCAGTAGGTTGCGAGAGAAGAAGAGGGAGGGAGGAAGTGGGAAGGCGAAGACTCGTCGCGTCTCGTCCTCGTCGAAAGAGCAACTCACCTTCACCGCCATAACATGAGGCATCGTCTTCTTGTTCTTCATCAACCCAGCCTTGGTCAACGCCTCCCTAACCTGCTTATCATCCACTCCCTTCTCCTCCGAATAGCTCTCCTGCACAATCGCGTCCACCGTCCTCTGCCACTCGGGCCACTCCTTCGCCACGTACAACCTCGCCTTCATAGGCTTGTTCCTCTCGGCGATCGCAAACCCTCCAACGACCTTTCCTCCCTTGGCCTTCTGCTTCTGCTTATCCAACGCGATCTGCTTGTCCCTGACGTCCTTGACGACGGTTCGAACGTAGGTCGTCGTGGCGAGAATGACCTTGTCGGCTTGCTGAACGGGAGGGAAGAGGGCGTTTTGGACGGAGGAGGAGTTCTGGAGAACGGTAGTCCAGATGTGATCGGAGAAGTGAGGGATGATGGGGGTGACGAGGAGGGAGGTGAGCTTGAGGCAGGTGAGGAGGAGGTCGTGGTGCATTCCGATGTCGGCGGTGGCTTCGGTGTAGGCTTTTCGAGCAGAGTCGAGTTCGTAGTATCCGTATTGAAGAGCCTCCTTGTACCAGGTGCTGTTTTAAGAAGAAGGGGAAGGAGAAGAACGTCAAGGACGACGACGAGGAAGAAGAAGAAGGAAAAAAAAAGAGGGACGAACAGCTCGTAGGCGTTTCGAGTTCGCTCGGTGATGTCGTTCATCTCCTCCTGGAAGGCCTTGTCCCAGAACGAGTCGGCGGGTCCGGTTCGGAGAGTGGACTTGTTGGCCATGGTCTCCTAGATGAGGTCGAACAGCGGGAAGGGGGGAGAGAAGGTCAGCATTCGAAGACGAGAGGACGCGTCGAGAAAAAGAGATCGGGACGAACGTCGATCCAAGCGAGCTGAGTGTGGAGTCGCTGAATAGCAGAGTTGGCGGTAAGCTCCTCGAAGTTGGCGTCCTGGAGGGCCGCAGCGAACAAAAAGAAGGAAGGTCAGTTCGATCGAAGAAAGGAACGAGAAGGAGCGACTCGAAACTGACCTCGATACCATCTCCAGCATCAGCAAGCGACAACCTCGTCGCATCGGCTCCGAACTTCTCGATCGCATCCCTGAGAGTCAGACTGTTTCCGGTCGATTTGGCCATCTTCTTCCCGTTGAGCATGAGATGTCCGTTGGCTCGCATCGAGAGAGGCCAGTGGTGTTCGGGGAAGAGAGCGGCGTGGACGTAGATGCAGAAGGTGAGATGGTTGGGGATGAGATCCTTTCCTGACGATCGAACGTCCATGGGGTAGAAGTACTGGAACTCTCGCTTGAGGACGTCGAACTTGGACTGAGGAGCGGCCGAGGTCGAAGGGAAGGATCCGGATCCGAGAACGTACTCCCAGATCTCGTCGGTCATGTCTCCGGCAGTGATTCCGAGGGGTCCAGGGGTGGCTCCGGTGATCTCTCCTCCTGGTAGAGTGCAAAAAAGCAGGGGCGAGGATGGAAGGGAGAGGAGTCAATCATCGAGAAGGCGAGACGCGTCGAGACGAGGGAAATGAGAAACGACGAACCTTGGAGAAGGTGAGCGACGGTGTAGTAGGACATGTAGATGGTCGAATCCGAGAGGGACTCGACGAGGAACTGCTGGTCCCAAGGGATCCTCGATCCGAGACCGTACGACCTCGAGCAAGCCCACTGCTTGAGCCAATCGAGAACCGCCTCGAATCCGTTCCTCGTCTCGGGGAAGTAGGTGTTCATCCTCGAGAGAAGGCTGTGTAAGCACGAAAAAAAGAACCGTATCGTCAGTATAGAGTCCACGCGTCTACAGACTCGTGTCGAACGAAGAAAAAGAACGAAGGCGAAACTCACGTCTCAGCGACCTTCTTCCACTCCTCCTCTCCGTAGTTGATGTACCACTGATCCACCAATGCGACCACACACTCCTCTCCACTCCTCGACATGACCAAGCTCTCGGGCTCAGCGTACTTGAATCCAAGTCCCTGCTCGATGAGGAGATCCCTCGCCTTGGGCTTTGCGAGCTGAACGGTCTCTCCCTTGAAAGGTCCGATCGACATGACTCCGTTGAAGAATCCCTCCTTGTAGGCGATGTCCTTAGCGTCAGCAAGAGCCTTGACGTCCTTCTGAGACTGGATCTTGAACTTGGCGTAGAGGGTAGGGGCGATGAGGTCTCCGTAGTTAGGAGTGGTGACGACCGAGACCGGATCGAAGGCTGCCCACTCGGCTTGGATCTTGTAGAACTCGGGCTTCTTTCGGAGGTCCATGAGGGTAGCGTAATCGTCGGGAGAGTCGGAGGGGACGGAGGTGACGACTCCGGTTCCCTGAGAAACGAGAGAGAGAAGGCACGAAGGTCAAGGTCAGTTTCGTCGACTCGACGCGACGTCTCGAAACGAGGCGAAAAAACGAGATGAGCTTACTTTGGTAGCAAGAACACCGTCCATGGGAAGGACCCAGACCTCCTCGTAGATGGAGAGGGGAGCCTTGATCTTGGTTCCGACGACGTCGATTCCCTTGATCTCCCCGAGCTTCTTGAGCTTGCCCTCCTCCTCGAAGAGTCCCTGGAAGGACATGTTCTTGGCCGATCGCTCCGAGATGAGGTAGACGTCCGTAGGCGAAGCCTGGAAGAGTCCGTAGGTGATTCCGGTTCCGACGAAGCAGTTGGTTTGTCCGAACCTGAGAGGAAGAGAAACAAGAAAGAGACGCGTCGATTTCGAGGAAAGTCAGCCAGAGCTCACTCCCAGAGCAGTCCAAACTGAAGTGCTCGAGCGAAACTGCGAGAAGAGCTAGAACTCACATGGTCTCAGGCCTGAGAGTAGCAGCGACGAGGAAGACGTTCTTTCCCTCGAGTCCAGGGAAGGTCTTGATGACGGCCGAAGCGTTCTCGGACCAGTTGACGACCTCCATCTTAACTCCAGTGTACTCCTGGGGACCGACGGCCTCTCCACTCGATCGATCGTGATCCATACAGGGCTGTCCATCCTTGGGAGAGTAGATGGTGTTTCGTCGTCCGAACTTGATCTTGTCGGTCGAGTGGAGCTTGTTCATCTGCCATCGAATGAAGGAGTCGTAGTAGGGGTTGATGTCGGTAGTCTGGAAGAGTAGTGTTGAAGAGGTAGGAACGGAAGGTCGTCAGAGGCAGTCTCAAGGTTGACAAAAGCAAAAAGGGAGGACGCGACGAACGATGAAAGATCGTCGCCAATCGATTCGAGCTCCGAAGTCGTTGCAATCAGCCTGAAGGGAAAGAAAAAAATGCATGCCGGTCAGCTCCTCAGCGAGCAGGGAAGGGTATCGAGATGCTCGAGAACTCACCTTAGCGATAGGAGGGAAGTAGTCGAGCCAGTGAAGAGGGTCGGTGAACTTCTTGATCTCCTCCTTCGGCACACCTGTTCCAACAAACGAAGCTCGCTCCAGTCAGCTCTCCGTCTCCCTCGTACGGGAACGTAGTGGAAGACTCACCGATAGACTCCATGATCTGGAACTGGTAGGTCAGCCCGGTAGCCTTTCCAGCGAGCTTTCCCTTGGTCGCCTTCGAAGGATCCTTCATAGCGTCGGCAGCCTTGGGAGGAGGAGCGACAGCGGTAGCGATGGGAGCTTCAGGATCGAATCGCTCGAAATCCTCTCCGAACATCTCAATCTCTCGGATGAGCTTGTCGGCGGCGGACTATGATCGAAAGACGAGAGCGGAGGAGGGAAGGAAAGGGGGGAAGGTCAGCTCGAGCTCAACGCTCTTTCCCAGCTCTTCGACCGCATCTCCTGCTTCGTCCGAGCTTCAAAGAGATAACCAGGAGTTAATAGAGATGAAAACGCACCTTGATAGGCATTCCGGTGCAGTGGAACGCCATGGGGAAGAGAGCTCGACGACCCTTCATTCTCTGGTAACCAGCGGCGAATTCGATCTTGGAGACGGTGAAGGCGTGTCCAAGATGGAGGGATCCGTTCATGTAAGGGTAGCTGTGAAGAAAGCAAAGGCAAGCCGGGATATTCAGCTCAACAGCTCTCTGGCCAACGGCTGCTTCTCCTCGAGCTCAACCTATTCAGCCCTCTCTTCCTCCCTCCCTTCCCACTGCTCGGCCGCTGCTTCTCGCCCTCGCTTCCCAGCTTCCCTTCCCTACTTCACCCACGAGATAAGACCGAAGGAAAGCATGCACTCACGGGAAAGTTCCCATCCACTTCGGGACCTCGTCCTGGATCTGCTTGGGCGTGAGATCTCCCTTTCCGATCTCTTCGACGGTGGGAGCGTTAGTCTCGAACAGCTTCTCCTCCTGCCACTTCTTCTGGAGGTTCTTCTCGATTTTGATCAGGTAATCTCGCTTAAAGGTCTGAGAACGATCAAAGAAACCGTATATTAAAAAAGAGTGGTCAGCTCTTGTTTCGTCTGAAAGGAGGTTGAGCTTGAAAGGAAGGAAGGAAGGGAAGGAAAAAAGACGAGCTCGCTCGCTTCTTCCTTCCCTTCTCTTCCCCTCCCTCCTCTCTTCCGAAACCATGGCAGAAAAGGGAAGTTCGAACTTACATTCTCCAAAACGAGAGGTCCAACCTTGACCTTGTCGGACAAGTTCTCTCCTCCGGGCGCTGCTGTGGGGGTGGTGGTGGAAGCCATGCGAACGAACGATGGGTGGGAAGGGATAGGGAAACGAAACGAAGGGGAAGCCGCTCGACGAAGGATGATCGTGGAGCTCGAGACGAGAGAGGGGAGGTTCGGAATCGGTGGAGTGGTGAGGCGAGAAAGAAACGTTCGCGAAGGGGAGGAGTGAGTGGTGGGTGCAGGGAGAGGAGGTGGCAGAGGTGACTCGGAATTTGGTTGGAGGGCCGAGGACGTTTTTTTCTCGACCGACCGATAAGATTAGCCTTCTGGGACTTGAATCGTTTCTGTGAAGATAAGTATCGACAGTGGTGCATGGGTTATCCGATCTTGCTGAGCTGGGAAGCTGCAGGAGAGAGTGAGAGCTTCAACGCTCGAATTTGAAGCGTCGTCGGTCGAAGATCCTCCACGTCCTACAATCTTTCTCCAAGAAGAATCTCGCAAAGAAATCATTCGATTGATTCTCTCCTTCGAGTTGGGCGGAGAACAGTTTGAGAGGTTGGGACACTGGTGAGGGGACGAAGACGCGGCGAGACTCGGTCAGCGTCGTCTTCCTCCTTCTGCTTCTTCTGCAAAGAGGCGGACCAGTCACCGAGATAGAGCCGTAGAGAGAAGGTTCGGAGTCCTCTGCTGTATAGTGAGCGAACCTGGTCGGAGAAAAAGGAACGAGTTCAGCTCGGGCTTGCTCGACGCGTCGACGAAGACGAGAACGAGTACGAACTGGTAGACGAGCTCCTCTACCAAGCAGGAGGGAAGCAGAACTGCTTATGCCTCGGCCAATCGATCTTTTGATGTTCTGCGAAGGAAGAAGAGAAGCTTGGTTGAGCAAGAGAGAAGACAGGAAGGTCGACCGACCGACGCGCCGTCGAAAGCTCACTTCTCGAGCAGTACCGCACCATTCGACACTGCATCAATCGAGATGTGCAATCAGAAGATAATTTCAAGTAGAGAAGGGATAAAAGAACTCACTCGGGCACAACCCATCATCGTCTCTCCCTCCCTCGACTTCTCACAAGCCGCAATGTTCCTCTCGTCCGGTTTCCAACCGACAGCCAACTGACAGGAGACCCAGGGAAACGTCCCCAACACCTTCACGCCCCCGTCATCCATACGACATCCGTTCTTGACGATTAGGACGAGATGGGCAAGCATGCCCAAATCGAACGACGACCAGGCCTGACGTCGGTTGAGTGGGAGCTGGTTGGGAGGCAAGAGGGATTCAAAGAGAGGAAGGCGAGCTTGAAGCTTCTGAATCGTCGTCTCGGAGGGAAGAGGGATGTTGTAGTCCTCGGGGATGAAGAGAAAGATGTTCTGGAGGGAGACTTTGAAAAGAAGGAGGAGGGAGTGAAACGTGTCGCTGCGAGCAGCCGGGTCTGGACGTCTCTGTTTGTTGATGAGAAAGAGAACCAAGGAGGTCAAAGAGAGAAGAAAGATGTTGTCTGTGAGGGAAGCATGGGACTGACTTTGACGAGATCTTCGGAGATCGTAGCGAACCTTTCGAGAAGAGAGATCCAGTGAGAGCTAGCGTCCTCGCGATGCTCTCGAACGAACCTGCCCCCGACGGCCAAGCCTCCTTGAAAGAAGGCGAGAGTTGTGAGGACGGCGAAGAACTCGCTTGAAGTATCCAGAGGCAGGTCGTTGTAGAAGCGTAGGAACTGGGGGTAGTAGTAGGAGGCGAGCTCCTCCTGAAGGAAGCGAACGTGAGGTCAGAAAGGAAGAGGAAGACTCGAGAGTTGAGCTTGAGCTTACAGAGAAAGCTCGACGTTGTGGTTCCTTCCAAGTCATGCACATGGTCTCGATGAACTGGAGCGACGTGAGACGAAGGGAAGCTGTCAGTCAAGAGGTTGGGGATGGAACGGAAGAAGGGTCAAACAAAGTCGAAGCTCACCAGCTTGACCAGCAGCTCGCACTGCTGTTTCGAAGGAATCTTGGGGACGTAGGTCTTCCAGTTCGAGCTATTGATTCCAAGGAGGCTGGCGAATAGAGCGGGCGTAGGATTCGGCGCGGACATCGAAGAAGGAGAAGGGGAGGTGTTGGAAGGTTGAAGGGAACGAGCGTCAGCTTTACTTGAACTCCTCCTCTCCCTTCTCCTCCTTGACGACGCCAACTTTTATATATCTTCGCCGGCATGTACTCCAGCTATGTTCCGGTGTTCTTTCGACATGAGTTTGGCGTGTTCGGTCATGCAAATCTGAAACTCCCAACCTTCTTCCATCTCACTTCCCACTCCTCCTCCCCTTCCCTCGTTCTACAAGTCAAAATAAACCTAAGCCAGCCCATCCTTCTTCAGCCTCTCCACCAACTCCTCCACACTCGCAACCTTCCCACCTCCCACTCGCTTGGCGGGTTCCGAGAGAGTGATGGTTTCCAATCGAGGCGTCACGTCGACCGAGAGATCCGAGGGAGAGAGGGTCTCGATAGGCTTCTTCTTGGCTTTCATGACTGGGTGAGGGAAGGAAGAAGAGAATGGAAGTGTCAGAAGTCTGATTTCAGCGACGGAAAGGAGCGTGGATGGTAAAGATAGAGTGGGAGGGGTGGAGAGAGGAGAGAGAGTAGGAGCAGGAGGGGAGGAGAAGGGGAGAGGGAGAGAACGTACTGTTGGGAAGGGAAGCGTATCGAGGCTCTGGAGAAGAGTAGAAGGAGGCGAAGAGGCAGATGAAGTCAGCGTCCATCTCGACAACGAACAGAAACGAGAAGGACACGCAGAAGATCGAGTCGTCGAAGAATCGAACGACGCGACCGAACATCGTCCTCCTCTTTGAAAGTCTCACCGTTCAACCTCAAATCCGTCGTAATAATCATCGGCAGCGTTCCCTCGACCGTCTCCAGACCTCCATCAATCTCCCTCGTAACCTCGACGCTCTTTCCATCGTCCCTGACATTGACGGTACTGGCGAAGGTTCCCTGTCCCCATCCGAGAAGACCCGCGAGGATCTGACCGGTTTGAGAAGCATCAGAGTCGATGGATTGTTTACCGAGAAGGACAAGATCGTAAGGGGAGTTGGGACGGGCGATGATTGACTGGAGGAGCTTGGCCTGGGTTCGTAGAGAGGGAGGTGAGGGTCAGGGAGACGAAAGAGGGAAGGAGAGGGGAGATCTGAGAGTGGTCGTAGAACTTACGACGGCGAGAGGTTCGGGAGAAGGAGCGGAATCATCGAGCTTGACGTGAATGGCGTCGTCCTGGTGGTAAAAGAAGGGAGGTGGGGGAAAACACATGGTCAGTGAGAGCTCTCGGAGAGGGAGGGCTTCGATTTCGGAAGGACCGCTTGGTCGAGCTCAACAGCACGATACCTCGTCGCCTTCTACGAGGTCGACTGAGAGTTTATGATGCTCTTCTTCGACAGCTGTGCCTCCTGTTATTCTATTGGTAACCCGGAATGCCTCGATACAGCATCGAGGGAGCTCGTCGTCCTTTCCTTCTTTCAGCCCATTCGTCGAAGCTCAGCAAAAGTGAGCTCCTTCCCCTCCCTCCTCTGCTCTCTTCCGCGCCTCCCAAACACAGAACCCACAATCATCGAAGCAGTGAACTCACAGCTCCCATAGCCAACCCAGTCCTGAGCGTCTCTACGCTCTTTGCTCCTCCGATGGAAACGACCGTGATCTTGTCGACCTTCGCTCCAGTCTTGAGGTGCTTCGCTCGAAGTCGGAGAGCTTCCTCGACAGCTGGAATCAAAGCGAATCGAAGGGAAAAGCGAGAGAAAGTGTCAGTCCGCCTGTATGTGTCTCCCTTGGGCAGAAGAGCGAGAACGATCAGAGAGGGAGGGAGAGAAAAGGAGAAAGAAAAACGAACCGATCTCATCGAAGGGGTTCTGTTCGTTGTCGTTTCGTTCGACATCACCACGGACAAAGCAGAGAAATCAGCATCTCTTTCGCACGCCCTTCATCATTCTAGGTCTATAGAAGCTCACCATGGAGTGCTTGACGCTCTGGTCGACTCCCTGGCCTCCAGGAGCGACTCGGACCTTGCTATACCCGGGCGAACAATCCGAACGAGCAGAAGGAGGTGAGGAGGTCAGCTCGTGTTCTTCGAGCTCCTCCTTCTTCGTCGAACGTACATGGTGTAATCTATCGACCTCTTGACAGGGACGAGAATGTTGAGGAGGGAAGGGAGAGAAGGTCGCATTTTGAGGAAAAGAGATGGAGGAGTGAGTGAGGGTTGAAAGGAAGGAAAGGTCAGAACGTGATTTCGGACCTCGAGAGCTGAAGAGGTTGGCGAATCGTTGCCTCAAACGGCCAGCATCGAGAAGGGGTTTTTTTCACGATCTTCATCTTCATCCTTAGATCCTCCTCGGAGACATAGATCTGGGATTGGAGGAAAAGAGGACGACCTTCGAATCTCAACAGCTTCGACTCCTCTCCTCCTTCCTTCCTCCCTTCAATCCTCTCCCTTCACCCCTCATCAAGCTCTCGACTCTCGATCTCTGGAGGACGGTGTCAGCTGTTCTATCCATCCTGGTCCCGAGATGCTTTCTCGGGACGACAGAGATGAGGGAAGGAGAGGAGAGCGAGGTCGAGAGATGACCGAGCTCACGTTCAGCTTCCTTCCCTCCTCCCCTCTTCCTTGCTTCCGTCTTTTTGTAAATCTCTACAAGAGGCAGTAACATATATAGCTTACGTCTATTTGGTTTTGTCCCCTTGCCTTACAACCTTTCACCTTCTTCATTTTCTCACTATATCTCGTCCCTGAACGAGCACGTCTCCCTCCTCCCCCTCCCCTCCCTCCTTCCTCCTTACCCTCTCAAGCTGGCCTTCGACCTCGGAAGGCCTCAGCAGAATCCCTACTGGCCTCAGAGACGTGCTCTATCTGGGGCAGAGAGGGTCAGCACTTTGAGGTTCTTTGACGAGGTCGTCGTTCAACCTGGCTGGCTGAAGATTCGCATAGACATCTCCGCTTTCTTCCATACTCTTTCAGTCGCTCGGTATCTCATCCGTATTTGATGCTGGTGTAACATCGGGCGAGATAAAGAAGCATCCATCCAGCCAGAGAAGGGAAGCCGACATCATCGGAACGTTGGGCTCGGTTCCTACGCGCGTCTTGGGTTTCTCGCTCGTCCTTTTCACTCTCCCTCTCTACCTCGTAGAAGCAGAGAAACCTCAGCGTGTGAAACGAAGACGCAAGATGGTTACTCTCTACCAGATAGGCTCAGATCCCTCCTCCTATCACTCTCCTTTCCCTCCCTACGACGGGCCTCCTCCTCGAAAATCCCACGACGCGTCCACCCTTTCCACACCCTGTCGCGTATCAACCTTTCCGAAGTCCCTCCCCTCTTACATGGCTCTCCAAGGCTCTCTCATCATGGTCCTCTGTACAATCAACGGGTCAAAAAAGCTTTATCTTAACGCTGCCGAACCTGGTCGTTATCTCTTGATTTCCAAAGGACGCGCCCAGCTGCCCTTCATTTCGGTTCCTCCGTTCGATTCCTTTCTTCCTCCTCAACACCCACTCCCTCCACCTCCTACTTCAAATCGCAGCCATGTCGACGATCGATCAGCAGCCTACAGCCAAACGGACTCTCAAGGAGAGGGCTCAGACCTCTGCGAAGAAATTCACCACGAGGGAAGGGTGGTTGGGCGAGTTCGATTTCGCACACCTTGTGAGTTTCGTGTCCTTGCTTCTGTTGCTGGGATTGGATGGACCTGGGAGCGTTGAGGGGATGTGGCTTGATGCTCTGGAGGAAGTTGGAACGAAGAGACGAACGACCGACTAGCAGAGCAGCGATGGGAGCTCGTCGATCGGGAGGAGGAGCCGAGATAACTTAGCTGAACAGAGGGAGGGAAGAGGAGACGAGCAGCTCTACAGCCCATCTCCTCTATCCCTACATCTCTTCTTCGTGACTCTCGCTGTACTCTACCCCGCCCCAGATCAACTCCCCATCTCAGGTAGAAGAATATCCCTCGGCTCTAGCCGCCAGTCCAAAACAACCTCCGGGCGAGCTCCTCTTCCTCTCGTCCACTCCTTCACGCCTTGGTCTTCCTCGCTTCCCAAGTTCTGACCAACGATTTCTTCTCTTATCGCAGTGCATGCCTCAAATGCCTTATCATTTCGGCAAGGGACCTCAAACTCCTAGGAAGCCTCCTCCTTTCTATGCGCTCGACGCTGATCTCCCAATCTTGCTCGCTGTGAGTGCATGCAGGCTTCTCGCTCGCGTTTCAAGTTCGTTTTACTGACCTTCCTGTCTGTACAGATCGTAGCTGGGTTTCAGCACGCGTTGGCTATGCTCGGTGGATTGATCACGCCGCCCATTGTGAGTCAATCTTTCCTTTTGATGGCTGAGGGAGGCAGGGTCGTCTTCGACGCTTTTTCGTTCTCTCGACTTCAAAAATCTGGAGTGCTGACTTCTACTTCTCTCCTCATTGACTCATCTAGATTTTCGCAGTACGTCAGACTATTATTCCGAGCCTGATATGAGAAAACGAGCTCGAGGGTTGACACGCTGTTCTTTTCCTTTCGTTTTCAGAACGCTCTCTCACTCGACGCTGCCACTCAATCCTACATGATCTCAGCCTCCCTAATCGCATCCGGATTTTTGTCTATGATCCAAATGTCCCGTTTCAAGCTCCCTTTCGGCTACTATCTTGGAACTGGTGAGTTCATCTCGTTGGCTCACGACGCGTCGCATTCTTCTCGACTTCCTGTTCGCTGATCTCGCCATTCTGCCCTCTTCCAGGACTTATCACCGTCGTCGGAACTTCCTTCGCTACTCTTTCTTCGGCTTTCGCTGTCTTCAATGCCTATTATGCAGACGGAAAGTGCTCGACTGTGACTGACGCGTGAGTTGTCGGCTCTCCTCTCTTTCTTGGACTTGATTTGTTCCCTGACTTTTCCATCTCTGTCTCTCGATATCCCAGTGCTGGAATTGTGACCAGATCAGCGTGTCCTGATGCCTTCGGAGCTCTTCTTGGAACTTGTAAGTCGTAGTCGCCTCGATCTGTCGAAGTTTCGAAACTGACGGCGTCGATCTGTTCTTCGTTATCTACAGCCATGCTTTGCTCGCTCCTCGAGATGGGAATGGCCTTCATCCCTCCCGCCAAGCTGAGAAAGATATTCCCACCTATCGTCACGGGAGTGGTCGTCTTCCTCATCGGTGCTTCGCTCATCGGAGAGTCTGGTTTGCTTGCCTGGGGAGGGTCGTCGAAGTGAGTTCTGTTCTCGTCCTTTGCACGCTCTCGAATACATCACTAACTTGATTGATTGCTTTCTCAGCGACTGCCATCTTCGACCCGAGACTGGATTCTTCGCTCTTTGCCCCAACATCAATGCTCCCAACGCGGCGAAATGGGGATCTCCTCAGTTCATCGGTCTTGGTTTCTTGTCGTTCATGAGTGAGTGTTTCTCTATCCCCGCTCTTCTATATTTCAGTGCTGACCCTTCTGCTTCATTTTGCAGCGATCGTCTTGACTGAGATCTTCGGTTCTCCCTTCCTGAGGAACGCGTCCATCGTGAGCTCCTCGTCCTCACCGTTCCTCGAAGACTCGTCCTCACCTTTCTCTTTCTCTCTTGTACAGATTGTTGGTCTTGTCGTCGGAATGATCGTCGCTGGACCTACCGGATACGTCGACGGAAGTCGTCTCGCCGCGTCGCCTGCCATCACTTTCCTTTGGACTACCACCTTCAAGCTTTCCATCTACGGTCCAGCCATCCTTCCCATGTTCGCCGTTTACATCTCTCTCGCGATGGAGGCTATCGGCGATATCACTGCTTCGAGTGAAGCTTCTCGTGTAGAGGTTGAAGGAGTGAGTTCGTCGTCGCTCCTCTCTTTCGTTCAGATGCTGACGACCCTCGTTTTCCTCTCTCCAGCCTCTTTTCGACTCTAGGATCCAGGGAGGAGTTCTCGCAGATGGTCTTGCTGGTCTTCTTTCAGGTCTTGGAACGGTCTCTCCCATGTTCGTCGCTGTCTTCTGCCTCTCCGATTCTTTCGCCTCGCCTCGGCTGACACTTCTCGTCCTTGCTCTCCTTGTTTTTGCCGTGTCTTCAGGTCCATCTTCGCTCAGAACAACGGAGTTATTACTCTCACTCGATGTGCCAACAGGAAGGCTGGTTACGTTTGTGGTGGGTTCATTGAAAGCAAGAAAGCACTCGACGCGTCTCGGTCCGCAGCTTATTGACTTCGCTTCCTCCCTTCCTGCTCTCCTGTTCCCACAGCCTGTTTCCTCGTCTTCTTCGGAGTCCTCGGCAAAATCGCTGGAGGTTCGTCGCGTCTTCTCGTCCTCCTTCTTCCCTCGTACATGTGCTGATCTTGTTCCCGCTGTTTCTGCTCAGTCTTCCTTTCGATCCCTCCTCCCGTTCTCGGAGGTGTTACGACCTTCCTCTTCGCTTCGGTCGCGACCTCAGGAGTTCGAGTCTTGTCGTACATCAAATGGACTCGAAGGGACCGATTCATCCTCGCTGCCTCTCTCGCCTTTGGACTCGGAAATCTTCTCGTCCCTGACTTTGCCACCCATCTCGTGAGTTAGTCAGCTGAGAGCTCTACCCCAAGTCACCGCTGACCTTCTTTTTCCGTTCTCGATCTCTCCTCCTAGTTTGACGACGTCCCCAGCACCAACAGTGGCCTTCGGGGGTTCTTGTCTTCCATCACCATCGTTCTTTCTACTCCCTGTTCGTCCTCTCTCGTCCTCCTCTGGCCTTCAGCCTTCCTCTCACTGACTCTTCTTCTCATTCAGACCTCATTGCTGGGGTTGTCGGAGTGCTTCTCAACTCCTTGCTTCCCTACGAAGTCGACGAGCGTGTCAACATCTTCACCGAGGATCCAGACGTTGAAAGTGGAGCTGCCGACATCAGCAAGAACCAGCAAGGATCGATCGAAGACTCGGGAGACGAGAAGGAGCACGAGAGCAAGGGGCACGAGTCGGGAGCCAGTGCGACTACAACTGCTATTCGCGAGGTCGTTTAGAATTGGTGATGCCGAGAACGCGTCGAGGTTTTGGTTGTTCGTTGTAGAACTTAGTGTACTTTGGTCCTCTGTTTCCCGCTTCATGTTCTCTCTCTGCTGGTATGATGGATCCCTTTACTGCCTCGACTACAGGGTGAGCTGAAGGAGAACAGAGGAGGAGGAAGGATGGACGGATTGAATCGTCCTCGTCCTCTCGTGAGAGTTTCTCACGTCCTTCTTCGCCCAGCTTCGTGAAGATCATCATCTAGTTGGAGATAGTTTGGGAGGGAGATTATAAAGATGGAAATCTAAGATCTGAGCAGACTAAGACAAATGGACGCGTTCAAACCGTCGTTCACTCCTCGAGAGTGCGTCTCCTTTGTTCACCGTCCTCGCATCTTGTCTCCGAGGGCGAGTCGACGACGACCTTCGAGCCAAGCCATGCTCTCGAAGTAGGTCTGAATCGAAGAGGAGATCAAAAGGAGGGAGAGTCAGGAATCCAGCGAGGAGAGCAAAGCGAGAGAAGACAAAGAACTCACAACAGGCTTGACCTCTCGATCCAGTCCGTTACCGTTCATCTTCTGCCACCTGAGGACCGGGAAAGGGAAGGAACGGGAGGTTAGTTTTCAGAGTAAGAGATGAATGGGAAGAGGAGAGGGAGAACGAACGTGAAGTGGAAATCCTGGGAGCGAGAGGAGACCAGATCAGTTCGAAGCTTGCCGAGGAGAGGAGAGGGAAGGGTTCGAAACTTACGTTGCACTTGTTTCGAACTCCGGTAGACACATCGATGGTATCAGCGGCGATGTGGGAGTGGATCTGGTTGCTGGAAGTCGAGGTGTGAGAGACGGTGGCGACGAGTCGAAGGACGGAACCAATTGGGACGGGGCGTCTGCGAGGGAAGGAAGTGACGGAACAGCAAAAAGGCTGTCAGTGGGGCGTGAAGGATGATTTCTGAATCTACTTGAAGGCACTGACTGGAAAGAAATCTCGTCCAGGGATCTGTTCGAGAATAAGAGGCAAGAATCAGTCGACGCGTCTCAAGCGAGGGTGTCTTGAATAAGGAGAAGAGAAGACGAGGTACGCACTGGAATCTCACTGGAGATCGAGCAAAAAGAACAGTGTTCGAGTAGGAGAGCTCGTAGGCGAGACGCATGAGGTAACCTAGAAGAGGAAAGAAGAAGAAATTGTTTGACGCGTCAATGGAGTGGATCGAAAGACGATGAGGCGAAGGCGATGCTACGGAGCACTCACCTCCAAAGACCTGACCATGCAGGTTCCTCTCCTGTGGGTGCATCAAGTAGTCTGCACTCGTCTGAGGAAAGGGGAGAAGGACCGACGCGTCAATCAGCAAAAGAAAGAAGAGCGGATGTCGAAGGGAGGGAACAGCGAAACTCACGACGGTGTGCTTCATCTCGACCCTCTTGATAGACTTTCCTCCCTCCTCAACGTTCTCAGGTTTCGACTGACCGAGCATGAACTCGTGCAGAACGGCAGACTCCTCCGTCGAGGGAGGAACCTTCGATAGAGCGAGCTTGGAAGCCTCCTGTTTACGACGCTTGTGATCTGGAAAGACGAAAAGAAGAGTGAAGAATCGGAAGGGAGTGGGAGAGGACGTGAGCATCGATGAGTATATCTCAGCGTGGGAGACGAAAGATGGAGAGCAAGGAGAAGGAAACAGAGCACGAACCCTTGCCACAGTCGAACAGTTCCTTCTCCGCATCGCTCTCGATGATCAGAGGGTTGACCTTCCTAGCTTTGTGAGTCTTCGAATCCCTAGCGACCATTGTGAATCGACCTGAAACGATGGGAGGAAGAGACAATCAGTCGTCGCGTCTCCGACCTGTTCACGTCGTCAACTCGCTCCTTCCACTCTCATTCGCTCCAGATCGGAACCGAGACTCATATTCACCAAGCAGCAGAGTATCCCCGATAACCTCCCCATCCTTCACACCCTCCATCTTCACGAAGACCTCCATGCTCGAACTCCCGACGAAGCACACCTGCCCGCTGAGTCGTATGTCCTGAACGACGAGAGGACGGAACATGTCCAGACGATCTGCTCCTGCTGTTGCGAGATAGAGAGGTGCTGGTCGCTCGGATTGAGGGACAGATGGTGGCGGGAGAGCGTGTTTGTCTGAAGAAGCAGGCAGGGACGAGCGTGAGCGTGAGAATCGAACGAGGAAAAGGAAGCAGGGAACAGAAGATCGAGCGGGAAAGGAAACGAACACGCGATGGCCCCAGCTAGCGAGTCGAGATGCTCCATGAGTTTACCGATTCGAAGCTGCAGAAGAGGGAAGGCCAGAAGAGGTCAGCTCGACGAGGGAGGAGAGGTCTGAGACGCGTCTGGAGAGGTCGAGAAACGCGAAGAAGGAGAAGACAACGTACCCCTCCTGATGTCGACACGTATTCCGAGAGGAGATCAGGCGAGCTAAGTAGCGGGAGCTCAACCTGCAGAGATGATAAAAGATGGAACAAAGTCAGCTTCTTTGATGACAGAACTCCCCTTCGTCAGACCGCTTCAGAACGTACCTCGACGTAACTCTCGAACATCTTCTTCGGTGTAAGCTCTACGACCTTCGCTGCTGCTGCCTCATCTGCAGACGTCGGCGAGGTCTCCCTATGCTGCCCTGACGGCTGCTCAGGAACGAGACTCTTCTTCGTCGCCTCCTTCTCCTCCTTGGGACGAACGGACAGAGGGTCGAAAGTGAAAGACCAAGGCTGCTGAACTCCTGACCAGGGAGCCGAGGAGTGCATCGGAATCCCTACACGCTCAGCGGGGGTTGTTTGAATTCCTGTGCGAGCAAGCCAAGAAAGGGACGGGTTCAGCAAAGTGTCTGAGGACGCGGTGAAGCGGACATCGAGAAGGGGGAGGACTCGGAGAAAGTCGCAGAGTTAGAGAGATACAGCTCCCCACCTTCTCGTTTCGGTCTGAACCGAAGGAGAGATGGTTGATGATAGCTCTAGAACCGTTCGGAGGCCGCGAGCTCCTTCGTTGGAAGGTCTGCAAGACGAAAGGAACGAGCGTCGTTGCTCCTGCCTCGGTGAGCTCTCCTCCCCTTCCCCCCCCAACTCTTCGGACACCTCGTCCGCCCACCTTTTGGCCCCCTCCCTCCCTTCAAGCCAACGTGAATCCAGAGAGACGGTTTGACTCACTTCCTACTTTCTTGAGCAGCGTATCTATCCTCGAACGATCCCTCTTCTCCCTAGCGACCTTCTCCTTCTGGACTCCTTCTTCCTCCTCAGCCTCAGCTTTGATGGTAGCTCCTCCCATGCGAATTGACGAAGTTGATAGAGGTCTTGATAGTTTGAGGGATCGTGCTGGAAGAAGGCGACGAGGGAACATGAGGGGTAGAGGTAGGAAAAGGAGGGGTAAAGAAAAGGGTCAAGTTGAAGTTGAAGGGGAGAAAGAAAGTTGAGCTCGAGTTCGATCAAAACGGCCTTGGTCATACCCGAAAGACCCCTGCAGGGCTGAAAATGTCAGAAGAAGAATACCTTGACCTCAAAAATCACTGTCATGAGTCATAAAAGTTCCGAGCATTTTTTCCTTCTTCACCTTTTTCGGGAGGGCTTCGATCGGCGCGACTAGACTCAGCCCTGCTTCCCTCTGGGATCTCGTTTCTCACCTCCTTTCTCTCGTTTCTCTTCGGATCATCCTAGACTTTTCACCATCATGAGCTTCAGCATCCGACCAGCAACCGAGGAAGACATTGTGCGTTTCACTCTCTATCCTTGCCCTTCTCGAGCTTAAAAGAAGCAAACGTTCGAGCTGCCACTTTCCCTCCTTCCTTCCTTTTCAGCCCGCCATTCTGGGACTCATCATGGAACTCGTGCGTCCTTGTTCATGCCTGCTTCCACTCCTTACTAATCACCCATAGCTCTGACCGCAACTTCCAACTCGATCTCGTCAGGCCGTCTACGAGAAATCAGCCGAACTTGCGCTCGCCACGCCAGAGGATCTCAAAAAGAACATGTTCGGAGAAGGAGAGCGATACGCTCGATGCGTCGTCGCTGAGCTCGATGGAGAGAAGAAGGAGGTCATCGGTATGGGTCTCTGTGAGTCATCAACCCTACTGTTCAGCTCAGATTGGAGGCAGGAGAGCTGTTCCAGTGCCCGCTCGAACTCATCACCTTCCTCGTCGCCTTCCCTCGCTTCTTCACCAGACTTCTTCAACTTCTCTACCTGGACTGGAAAGCCTGGACTTTACCTGGAGGATCTTTACGTCCAGCCCGCTCACCGATCGTTGGGAGTCGGGAAGGCTGTTTTCAGGGAGCTTGGGAAGATCGCCCTCGAGAAGGGTTGTGCTCGAGTTCGTTCTTCCTTGCCCCTGTCCCTTCTCTCCCTATGTGCTCTCGTCGCTGACGTCCTCGCTGCTTCCTCCTCTTCAGATGGACTGGTCGGTGTTGGACTGGAACGAACCCGCTATTCGATTCTGTGAGCTCGACCGTTTCTCTTCTGCCTCCTCCTCGACCTCCTCACCCCCTCCTTGAGCTGAAACGCATTTCTCATCCTCTCCCTCTTCTCAGACGAGGACAAGGTCCACGCTAGCATCATGCCCGAGTGGCAGTCGGTGCGTCTCTCCGGTACCAAGGCGTTGGAAGGACTCGCCGACCTCGAATGAGATGCTTTAGTTTCAAGAGAATCGACGGAAGCGTCTCGGACACCTGAACCAACTTTGCCTCCGTTGAAACGATCCTTCCCTTCTTTCGCTCGCTCTCCAAAAAGTTTCAGAGTCTCGGGAGAGAGAAAACGGGGCGCGTCCAGCTGTCTCCTCGCCATCTCTCCGACAAGTTCTGCTCCAGCTTCCATTTTACAACCCAAGCAAGAATCTAATAACCAAGCATTAACCTATAGCATCCCAAATGGAGCCATTTAAACTCTACAGTTGTCCAACTTCGTGATAAGCACGTCCTCAGCTCCAACCGTAACCAATCGATCCATCACGTCCGCCATCCCCTTCCTCTTCACCATCACGCTGACGGCGACCCATCCCTCCTCCTCCAGCGAGCTGACCGTGGGTGCTCGTCGTCCAGGAGTGATAGACTTGGCCTCGGCGAGGAGATCTCGTCGGATGTTGTAGGTGCAAAGGACGTTTTGTTGAGCAGCGATGACTCCGGCGAGACGAGAGCTGACGAGGGTGGTGAGGGAGGAAAGGAGGGCAGGAGGGAGGGTAGGGTGAGGGGTGAGGGAGGTGATGAGGACGGCCTGGGAGGAGAGGAGGGTGTGGATAGCGTGGAGACCAGCAGCTCGCATGGTGTCGCCGGATTCTGGAGAGCGACAGGAGAAGGGGAGGGAGAAAAAGACGCGTCAGGTCAGCTCGATTTCCTGCTTCCCCGGGCTAGCAGCTCGGAACCAAATACACGACAACGAGAAGGAGTACTCACCAACGAGATCAACAATACCATCGGCCATTCCCAACGCACAAGCAGCCTCGACACTTCCTCCAACGTACTCGACCTTGGTCGCCTGCTCCCCCTGCACTCCAACCCGAGCGTCGACCTCCTTGAACAGCTTTCCACTGATCACCTCGAAGCTCGAGACGATCCTCTTTCCGGCGAGAGACTCGAGAGTCTGGAAAGGCGACGAGACGGGGACCTGGACCTGGAGAGCGCACTTTCCGAAGTCAAGAGGGAGGAGCTCAGTGATGAGGTCGGAGAGGCCTGACTCGAGGATGACGTCCTGTCCGGTGATACCGAGAGAGACGGATCCGTGAGCGACGAATCGAGGGATGTCGGAGGCGGGGAGGAAGACGCTGAATAGGTGAAGAGGTGGTCGAAGAGGAGGTCGACGAGGAGGGGGAGGGAGGGCGGGAGCGAGGAAGGGAGGAACGTAGGTCAGGAGCAGCTCATAGGGCCCGAGAAACCAAAAGAATGTACGAACAGAGCAATGGGGTGGTTCTGAACGAGGCAGACGTCGAGTCGGTGAGCTCGGTTGAACTGGATATCGGCACCTGAGGGAGAAGAGGAGGAGGGAAGGAGAGGCTGGGTGAGCTCGAGCTCGTCGGCCGACGCTGAACTTTTAGAAGAGACGACACTTACCCTTGAGGAGCTCGAGACACTTCTCGTGAAGACGTCCTGGCAACGAGAGAGTGTAGAAGAAGATGCAAAGGTCAGCTTGTGAGCAAGAAACTGAAGGGGAGGGTATCGAAGGAGGGACGCTGCCAGCGAGCTCAAAAGAGCTCCCAGTCGAGAACCAGACACTTCCAACGAGCTCTGAACTCAGTTTAGCACATTCGAACGCCTAGCTGAGGGTATTCTGTGGACCAGAGGCTGAATGAGAGCCAGCGTCGGCCTCAAGAGGGAAGGAAGGAGGAGGAAGTCGAGCTCGAGCTCCTTCTTTTCACCTTCCCTCCCTTCTTTCATCGCGCTCCCTCTCCTGCTACGTCCCTCCCTAGCTCCCTGCAATCCGCCCAGCGCGCCTTCAACCTCCCAAGTCTCACCCAAAACCGTGGAAAAGAAATCGAGAACTCACCCTTCTTAGGGATGGCCATCAGCAGCCTCCCTCCCAAACTTTCAGCCAAGAGGTCCATAGGACTTCGAGAAGCGAACCTGCTTCGTCCACTGGAGGAGGTGGTAGCCTCGACGATTTCCGGGGTGGTAGAGAGGAGTCCAGACATAGTTGAGAGGTAGGTGGGAAGTGGAAGTGTTGGAAGGGAGTGAGAGTTGAGGTCAAGAAACGAAGCGAAAAGAGAAGGGGAGTCAGTCGAAAAAGAGAGACGTCGGAGAACGTGTTGGGCTTACCCTCGAAGCTCGACGCGAGACGGGGATTTTCTGCTAGAGATTGAAGCGAAGAAAAGGGTGAGAAGCAGCACTGGTCCAGGTCCAGGTCATTTTTGAAACATGCTTTAAAAATCACAGCCGCAAGAGCCAGAGAAGAGGTTGGGAGCTCACAACCCGACTGACTTTTCGGGCTTTTTCGTTTGTTTCTGAGCCCAGCGATGCTAGGTTCATCTGAGATCCAAATTTTCTTGATCTATCAAGCTGCTGAGATCCTTCCTTCTCGGCAAATCGAACGACCGCGGTCGAAGAAGTGCGATTCACTCCTCGTCCGCGTCGCGATGTCTGGCTGCTGTATCCTTCTTAGGCAACTCCATACTTTATAGCGCACTAGATATAGGTTGAAGTTACTCAGGAAAGAGATCGTCGCTGCTGTAAAAGACTCGCACCCGTCTCCTGTGTTGCTTGTTCGACGCGTCGTCTCTCCTCTTTCCCTCTTTGTTCAACGACCACCAACTGCCATTGCCATCTACATCCCCCTACCCCCCAGCATCCTACGGCAGATGAACATCTGCCTTGCATCTTACATGTTTTTGGCAGAGGGAAAGATGTCAACAAGACGTCGTCCAACCCTCCTTTCGTCTCGACGTTAGACGTTCGAGCGAAGGACGTAACTTTCTCTCTTCAGAAAACGTGCTAACTGTTCAAATGCATAGCTGTCATAACACGCGAGCGAGAGTGACTCCAAGTTCCGGACGAGATCCGAGACTGACCTTCTCGTCGCGACGCGTCCAGAAGAAAGGGGAGCCGAAACGGAGAGATAGTAGTGCGATGAAAACTGAGAATCTTCATCGTCAACAGTACATATTACTGTTAGTCTGGAGATGTGGCTGAACTACCTGCTCAAAGACCAGCACCACGATCTTCGAATCTTGCCGCGACGCGTCTCCTCTCCTCCCTCCCTCCCCTTCCTCCAGAGAAAACACAAGCGGTGAGGTACCGCGGTTCGGCAACCGCTGTCATCAAAGGACACTTGTTGTCCATAAGGAGATGTGGCCGAGCGGTCTAAGGCGCTAGCTTAAGGTGAATGAGAGTTTACTCGCTAGTCAGAAATGGCATGGGTTCGAATCCCATCGTCTTCACTTTTGCTCCCTCTCGTCCAAGTCGTCACTTCCCTCGCCAAGTTTTCAGTAGCCACTTCGATAAGTTTCCTACCTCGTTAAGCCTGCACTAGTTTACCTTTCTTCCCTTCTTGCCTCCTCTTCGAGCTTGAGCAGCTCGACGCGTCTTCGTCATGCCTCTTTGTTCCGTTCCTCGTCTGAGTATCACTTGAACAAGGAGATCTACGTTGTTTGTCCAGTCAAGAGACCTGAGCTTCATCGCTGTGATGATCTTCTTCAAGCGCATCCCCAAATCGCTAATCTTGGTTGGTTCGAAGGAGAAGGGTGAGCGATCCGTTTGCTTTCTCTTTCCGAGTTGGCGTCCGAGCTTTGATCAAGTCTGACCGTTTCGCTCCTTTCCCAACCCAAGCACCCAGAGACGACGAGCAGGAAACGCAGCCTCAGGACGAGGGAAAAGACGAGTCAGCAAGGAAGAGAGAAAGACGGCGGCGTCGAGTCCCGTTCCGTCTTTTCATTTCATCCCTCTCTCCCACCGCTCGAAGACAACCAACCGTCGCTGTTCTGTACACACGAAGTTCAACATATGTATCGACTGAATATATAGCTCGTCCAGAATGGAACGCGATGACCGATCAATCGTGTTTTTCTTAAAAACCCGTCGCCTTCAGTTCCCAATCTTTCTCATCGCAACTTTTTCCGCAGAAATCAACTCAGCTACACTTCTCATAGCCATGCTCTCGAAGCTCCCAAGTCACTTTCGGAGACTTCACGTCCGTCTCCCCCTCAACGATTTTAATCCCAACTGATTCGCCTCCTTTCTTTCCTGTTCCCGTTCGAGCTCAACTTCTTCCAACTCCCAACCACCATCACCCCCTCCCAACCCACGCTCACACCTTTCTCTTCAGACTCACTTCTCATTGCTCTCATGAGCTCTCCATCCCCTTCAACCAACGACGACTCCCTCCCTCCTCGATCCTCCGACGCGTCCAACCGTTCACTCGTCCACTTCTGCCCTTGCGTCTCTCCCACTTGTACCCACCGCCGAACCGTCCCATTCTTCATCGAGAAGACCCTTCGAACCAAGGGTGAGATCAAAAAGTTGAAGGAGGAGGTGGAGACGTTGTTGATGGAAGGGGATCAATTGAGTGCTGAGATCGATGAATCGCAACGGTGACTGCTTTGATGGGGTTTGGTTTCGGGTTTGGTATGGAACGCAAGCCATAGAAACATGATGAGGAGGCTGCTGCTGAGGGGTTCGAGTTGGTCGAGCTGGGTTTGAGTGGAGGGACGGGAGGAGGTTGACGAGGGAAGGACACAGGGAATAAGACGTGTTTATCGAAGAGTCATAGATTAACTAGGGATGTAATGTAGCCCGATGTACGAAGTGAGATGTCCAACGCAAAGAGAGAAAGAAAGAAAGACGAAACACGAACACCTCGACCGACCTCAAGCAAGCAACCTCGCCCAATCCCTCTCCCCTCCCACTCCTTCAGCCCACTCGTCCTTTCTCCAGCCTTCATCGCCAGCTACCAGTCCCAGCAGAATCAAATCTTCCTCCTCGACGTGCAAGAACTCCCCGTCCTCCCCAGCGTCCGATCCACTCTCCGTCGCGTCCTGACGCTCCTCCTCTCCTCTCACTCTCCTTCGGATCCTAACTCCGTAAACCCTGTTTGGACGACGGTACCCAGGCCAGAAGACGAGCTCAAGAGAAGGGATAGCGTTGGCCAAGACGATGGAAGCGTCCTTGTAGACGGTCGAGTTGGCTGGTGCGAATCCGAAGCCGACGGAGAGGGTGTGGAGGTTTCGGAGAGGAGTGAGCGAGGAGAGGAGGGGATTCTGGATGAAATCAACGGGGAAGAGAGGTTCGTTAGAAGAGTACGAGCCGAGAAGAAGAAGGAGAAAGCAGACTCACGACGTGTCCAACTGCGACTGGAAGTGTACTCGACTCGTTCCATCTTGGAAGCTTGACCACCAGCTCTCTCATCTCCTCCGCCAGCTCTTCCCCTCCGACATCCTCATTCGTCAACAGAGCCAAAAACACCTCCGCCTTAGTCGCCGTTCCTTGAACACTAACCCTCAACCCTCTCAACCTCATCTTCGATTCCTTCCACTCGTTGACCATCATCTCCAACCTCTCGACGTCCACTCCCTCCGCCGTTTCAATCTGGATCCACTTGAGTCCTTCCCTCCCTTTGAAGATGGGTAGGAGAGCGACCATAGGGTCGTGGGAGGGAGCTCCAGGTGGTTGACGAGGAGAGGTTTCCTTGAGACCGAAGGAGGTGAGAAGAGGGAGGAGCGAGTTGGAGTGAAGGTGCATTGAGAGGTGAGAGAGGATGAGAGCGTCGAAGCGGCCTGCTTCGAAGGTGAGGATTCGAAGGTCTGGGACTGAAGAGAGCAGGGATTGGAGAAGTGGGAGGGTAGTCCAGAAGTTGGTGATGCGTTGGTTGAGAAACTGGTGAACCGGGAGGGAAGCGAGGTGAGCTCGACTTGTTGGGCCGCGGGAAGGAGCAAACGGAGCGAACGTACGAGGCTGAAGTCGATGTGAAGCCATCTGATACACAGAGAAGAAGATGAGAGTCAGTTTCGTACAGTTCTTGAAGATATGAAGTCCTCAACGACGCTGAGAGGGAAGCAAGCAGGAGCGTCGTGTTGAGCTCGCTCCTCCCTTCCCCCCCCTCCTTCCTCCGTCAGCCGAAGACGACGTGGAGCAGCTCGCTCTCCACCGTTCCACCAGACTATCCCTCCTTCCGTCATCTCCCTATCAGTCGTAAACACGAAGGATGACTTGCGAGAACTCACCTGATTCCGGCACACAACTCCTTCCTCCTCTCCTCCTCCTCCTTCTCCTCCTCTTCCGTCTCCTCCTTCCCACCCAGTGTTCCAACTCTCCCAGCCAGAGATTTCAGCGTGGTCAAACTACCAAGCTCGACTCTACTGAACAAGACGCTCTGAGCGAGGTCTCTGAGAGCTCTGCAGGTCAAGCTCAACGCCATCAACCCTCTCCTCCCAGGATCGTCCGCGAGAGCTGGTCGAGGAGCGTCAAAGAGACCGTTAGTAAGACGGGAGGTGGTTGGAAGTTGAAGAGGATCGTGCAGAGCGAGAATGATGGCTCGGTGGAGTCTGTGAAGGAAGAAGGAGTCAGCTTGGGAAAGGAGAAGGGTGAGCTCGGAGGGAGCGACAGAAGGGGAGTGTGTGAAGGAGAGGAGGAACGAACTCGACCGGGATCGAGAGGAGAGTGGGAGCGTTGGCCATCGCCGAAGAGTAGGTATGCTTAATTTCTCGTAAAGGAAAAAAAAGGAGGGGAGAGAGGGGGAGGGCCTGTCGTGGTTGAAAGAAGAAAGAGGTGAGGTGGATCTCGACCTCGCTTTCGAGCTTCAACTTTCAGATCTCGGTTTTCGTCTGCAAGGCGGCAAATGTTCTCAGCTCGAGTGGAGACATGTAAGGTCCTCTTGCGTTCAGCTCAAGGTTTATCTTTCTCTTTCATCCTTCTCTTGCTTCGAGTCGACAGAAAGTGAGCTTGCGACGCGCCTGAATCCTCAACTCGAGGGTTTCAGCCCAAGAAATCGCACCCATCCTATCATGGAACTTTAAGAGAGACTAGAAAAAAACAGCTTACGAGTGCTACAACGCTCTTGAGGGTCAATAGAAACCGAGAGATGATCCGCCTTCGAGAACCGACGCGTCGCTGCTGGACGTCCGAGTCCTTTCCCTCGAAAGCACGATCAGAGCGCACACCCAGCCAACGAAGCTAAGAACAACTAGGGAGAAGAAGTGCTGAACATGAGTGAGGAAGGTCACAGCTCCCGCAAGAACGGTGGAGTCGAGACGCGTCGCTCGCTCGATCTCTTCCCAACCTGTACATGCTGGCATGGTTGCGAGACCGAACGAATGAGCACACAACCTACACCTGAGCCCTGGACCTGCACTCAAAAGTTGCTGGGACGAAACAGCGGAGCAGTGCAAAGCGAAGAAAGCGAGACGTCGACATTGGATGCTTGCTCGAGCTCATCGAGAGGTTTTTCACCCTTCTCATTCCGGGATGAACTAAGCCATTCAGCTTCACCACACCGGAGGGAGAAGAAGCTGAACCTCAAGGAGAGAACCAGCGAGACTAGATGAAAAGGAACGAGAAGAAGGGGGACGTCCGGTTAGCCCTTCAGAAAGGGATGACCCTTGCCTCAACCTCTTCGTTTCAGATTGATCATGTGGGCCAGGGAACGAAGAGATACGGGAAGGACTATCTCAGGGAGAAGGGGGTCGATAGAGGGTGAGATGATGATGAGATAGAGAAGGAAAGGAAGACGAGGAGGGACGTGAACACCGTCGCGTGAACGAAAGAGGTCCCTTCAGACCTCCCCAGTCCTCCGGCGTTTCGTGAGAGGCAAGAGGACAGGAGGACTACAAAGGTCTATCTAAAGTCCATCGCGGGTTTGGAACACAACGTGGGAGTGAGGAAGAAGAAAGGGAAGGAAAAGAGACAAAGCAAGCGACCCGCTCCTCCTCCAGACACACGGAAAGTTGCCAACCTCCCCGAGACGAAGAAAGAGAAACTTCGATGTCTCGGAGGCATGCCGAGCTTCAGCTTCCGTAAAAAAAAGCCATGGAGGAGGGCGAGAAACGAGGAAAGGAAGAAGAAAAGGAGCGGAGCGAGAGCTTCTCCCGACTTCAGAAGCTCCACTCTTATTCACGATGGATCTCAACTTCACCCTCTTCCCCAGAGGGATCGCTCAGCTTCGATGAAGGCTCAGACAATGCCTTAGGGATGGAGAGCGTCGGATCCGAAGTGACTGAAAGAGAAGAGAACGATAGAAGGGAAGGAAAGGGAGGACAGAAGGAAACGAGAAGGAGACGAACGAACGAAAAGCTGGAAGAGAGAGATGAGGCTCAAGAGCCGTCTAAACGTCAAGAGCAATGCGCTTGACGTCCGTGATCCACGCTCGCAATCTCGGTCTTCGTGGCTTTCTTGATGATGGTGGTTTGGGGAAGAGAAACGAGGAGGAGAGCGGCGCTCGAGGTCGTTCGAATTTCGGAGTTTGAACTTTGGAGAGGGTTACGTGACCAGGGAGATGTAAAAATGCTTTTTCTTGTCGTACCAGGGTAAAAATTGGTTCTACCGCTCAGTGGGAAGACCCCCAATCGAGGTGGATACGGGGAAGAGAGACGAGAGTTGGACGAACGAAAAGAACGATGCGTCGGGATGTCGATGTCGATCTCGACTCTGCTTCCCTTCTTCCCTTCCTCTCTGTTCGTTTTCAGAACGAAGGAAGGAAGTGAGAGAGATATTGGGTATGGTCGAAGCTGTTCCTCTCGCAGAATAGAAACCCTCGTCCTTTCCTTCGAGTCGAGTCGAGTCGAATCGCGTCGCGTCCTCCCTCCTCTCCCTCTCCCCCTCTCTCTTCCCTTCGCTCTCTTCCCTCTTCCATCAAAGAAACCCCATCGAAGAACCAAACGCCCGACTCCAATCTAAAAATCTAAGCTACCCCTCCTCCCACCAACCCTCGTTGGCCGAATCAAAGCAACACCTCGTTCGCTGACGACTTGTGCAGGACCTTCTGGGGGAGGACGATGCATCTGAGAGCGCGAAAAAGCGGAGGGGTGGGTCAGTTCGAGTGGGAGGGAAAGGTAGAAGAGGAAGGAAGGCAAGGGAAGGAGGAGAGAAAGGGAGGAGATGGGCGACTCACGACCGAACGCAAACTTCTTTGGCGACGGTGACGTGGTCGGCTGTTTGAGATCGAAGCAGAGAGGAACGTTTGAAGTCAGTCACCATCTTCCCACGCCTCTTTTTCTCAAAGAAAAAACTCGACGCTCGACCTGAACGAAACTCGGGACGAAAACTCACCCAAGATCGTGACCGTCTTCTGAGGCTTGACGGCTGCGAGATCCTCGGGTTCTCCGGAAACTCGAGCCCAGGCTCCACTGCAACGAAAGAACGAAAAAGAAGAGAGGGAGCAAGTGAAGTCAGCGACGGAGGCGAGAAGCTGAGGGAGAGGAGGCGAGCTAGGAGGAGAGATGAGAAGAGAAGCAGGACGAACATCTTGCACCCAGCCCCAACGATCGAGTAGATCACCACGGAGTTTTTCTGCGAATACGATCGAGAGAAGCGAGGAAAGGACCCAGGAAGTCAGCTCGTCCGTTCCCTCGACGCGTCTCTCTCACATCCTCCTCGCCCACGCGCACTCACCTCCAAAACACTCCCCTCCAACACGATACTCTCCAACACCCTCACTCCCTTCCCGACGACCACGTTCTTCCCAATCGACACGTTCGGCCCGATCTTCGCACTCGGATCGATCTGAGCGCTCGGGTCGATGAACACGGATCCGACGATCTCAGGTCCGTTGGGGTGGGGGTTGCCTTTGGTCGTGGGAGGGGTGAGGAAGGAAGGAGGGGAGGTGGAGAGGTAGTGGGCGTTGGCTGGGAGGGCGGATCTGCGAACAAACGAACGAAGGAGGGGAGAGGAGGGGTGGGTGTGAGCGGGAAGGAGAGGTGAAGGGAAAGGGAGGAATGCGTTCGGAAATTCACCCAGCAGTCTTGATCTGGGACCAGTAGTCCTTGGTTTCGTAAACATAGAGCTTCCTGTTGGCAGCGAGACGAGTGATGACGTCCTGTTCGAGGTGGATGATGTCGTCCGGGTCGGAGGTTGGGTCCTCGCTGTTCGAGTAGCGAAGCAAGAACAGAAGTGAGAGGAAAGAGAGACGAGTCAGGTTTAGTGGGAAAGACGATGGGGAAGGAAAGGAGGGAGAGGGAGGGAGGGAGGGAAAGAAGGAAGGGAAGCGAAGCGACGCGAAGGAAAGAAAGCGAGAAAACTCACGCAGCGATCTTTGACTTCTCCTCCATGGCAACCTTGATCTCGTCGAAGATGGACTTGTCGAACAGGTAGACTCCAGTGTTGATCACTGCGAAACGAAAAAAAATTGAACAACATCAGCTCCGGTCTCCCGACGCGTGAAATGAGAGAGGAAGGGAACGAACTGCTCGAAACCCACGACTCAGGCTAAACCCCAACGAAGAAAGAATAACACATCAGCTTCGATCTAGATCATAAGGACAAGTGAGAGATGGGAACTGACCTTCTCAACGTAATGAATCGCCTGCTTGGTCTCTCCATCGACGACCATCACTCCGAATCGCTGCTCGGTTCCCTTGGGGACTTGCTTGCCGACGATCGTTCCTACTCCTCGGTGCTGCACGAACAACAAAGACAAAACGAAATGAAAGAGTCAGCGTTCGTTCGCTCGCTCGTTCGAACGATGGAGCTACTCGAGCTCGGGAGGGGAGGGGAGGGAAGCGTCGAGTTTCGTTCGAGCTCAAGGATCGACCTCGAGCCCTTGAATCGAGCAAACTCACGGTTCCATGGAAAGCCTGCATCTCACTCAACGGGAAGGTCGAGCAGATATCGGCGTTGAGGATGAAGATCTATTTCACGATCAACCACCAGAAAAAAGTCAGCAAAACGAAACGCAGAGTCGACGGGCTCAACGCTCCTTCAGCCCTCCCCTTCCCTCCCTCTCTTTTCCCTCTCTCCCTCCCTCCTTCTCAACCCGGATCCAGAGTGTACGACTTACCTGATCGGGCTTGCCTCTCAAGATAGCATCTCGGACTGAACAAATCCAAGCGATGAGAAGAAAACAACGAAAAGAGTGAGCTCGTTGCGTTCCGGATGCGGGGAGGAGGAGATGGGAAGCGAGGAGGGATCGTGAGGAACAGAGAAGAAGAGAGCCGAGCCAACTCACAGTGATACAACCCTCCAGCCGTTCCCAAAGCTCGGAATTCACGAAGGTAGCTGCAGGCCAAAAAACACACAACAACGAAGAAGGAAAAGTTAAGCTCGATCTTTGGAGCTCGTCCTTCGTGAACCTTCCCTCCCTCCCTCCCTCTTCTCGCTCTTCCCACCCAACCATCCCTCCAGAGATGAAAAGAGCTCCCACTCACTTGATCTGAACCCCCGGGAACTCCCTCCTACTCTCCCTCAAAAACTGCTCGAGCACTCGATCCTCGTACACTCCCAACAGGATGACCTCGTTCAGCCCTTTGACCTTGGCCAGAGCAGAGATCTGATGCCAGATCATGGCCTGATAACGACGACAACAACACATACACACGCACGATAAATCAAACAACAAAGCAGTCGTTAGTTCGTTAACTCGGAAGCGAAGGATGGGGCGAGAAGGAGAGAGAGATGAAACTCGCTCGAAGCTCACCTTGCCAGCCAGCTCGAACAAGGGCTTGGGTTTGTCGAGCGAGAGAGGACGGAAACGGGTCCCTTTGGAAGGTCCCCCGATGAGGATTACTCCTTTGGTGCTCATTGATTCGAATGGGGTAGAAGTAGAGGGGAAGGGGAGGGGGGAGGGGATGGGGCTGAAGTTGGACGTTGGAGGGGAGAGGGGGAACGTGGGAGGTGAGATGGGAAGGTGGGTTTCGGAGTTTGAACTTCTACTCGTTGTGGTTTTGTTGTTGTTTTCCTTCTCGTTTCTCTTTTCGCTTTCCACCGAACAAAGCCAAAAAAATCCTATCGAGCAAAGATCCCAAAAAAAGGAAAGATCGCACCTAGACTAGACTAGTCTAATCGCTCAACTCCTCCTCCCGCTCCTCCCCTCCATCTCCTCCTCGAAACTATCCTCCCTGCTCCTCCCTCCCTCGCGATCCACATCCAACGCGTCCCCGTCCAGATCCTCCTCCAACTCGTACTCCTCCGCTTCCCCTCCCGCTCCACCTCGACGTCTCAAAGCCTGATAGCCCCTCCCGCTCCCTAGGGATCCCTCTTCCTTCGATTTGCTCGGATCGGAGGACGAGACCCCGAACGTCGGACTCGTGTACGCTGAGATGAGCGTCAGGATGATCAGGTAGATGAGGAACGAGAGGGAGAACATGACTGCGAGGGAAGCGAGATCGAGGGGAGTCAGGGTTGGGTTGGAGGAAAGAAAAAAAAGAAGGTAAAAAAACACCCACTGAGCATGTAAGTCACTCCATCGAGCCCAGCGTCGTCGACGGCTTTGAGTTCTTCGTCCGTGGCGGAGAGGAAGATGCATCTGTGACGGAACGGAACGAGGCGGGAGGGGGAGAGTGAGTTTCGGACGCGTCTGAAAGGGAGAGAGAGGGAGACCGGAAAGGATGGGAAGAGAGAGGACGAACCCTACTAGGACGAGCAGATAGGGCTGTCTCAGAATAAAACAACGGCCAAAGAAAAAGAACAAGGAAGGGATCAGCCTCGGTTCCAAGAAGAAGAAATTATTGGTTCGACGCGTCGAGGCAACGAACGTAGAGGTGTTGCCATCCCCTCACGCCCTCTCCCTCCGGGCCTTCCCCACTAGGTTGATCCTTCAGAACAAAGAAGATCTCAATAGCTCGGACGACGCCTGCTGTGCCCAAAGCGTAACTGCAGACCAAACGAAGACAGTCGGCGCGTCAGAACGAACCGAAGGAACGAACGAAAGAGAGGAACGCGACGAGACTGACCCAAGGATCTTATGCACCATCGACGAGATCATCATCTTCTGAACGTGTCCTCCGAAGGCGTAGCCGGTCATGATGAACCTGCTCGAACCCAACGCAAAACGGGAAGTCAGACGACGACGAGGAGAGAAAGGAGAAGAAGAGAAGGATGAGAGAACGTACACCATGGCAGGAACAAAGTTCCTCTTGCCCGTCCAGGAGATGAAGACTCCCAAGGCTCCTCCTGCCCACCAGAGGAGGCCGAGGGCGGTGTGCTGGAGGTCTAGCGGAAGAGAGAGAGAGAGAGAGAGAGAGAAAGGAGGGAGGGGTGTCATGAGACGCGTCGTTGAGAGAGAGAGGGAGAGGGATGGAAAGACGAACCTTTGTGCGACCATCCGTCCGAGTGTCGCATGGAGAAGGTGTTGATGATCCCAAAAGTCATGATCATGAGCGAGTCCTACGAGACGACGAACGACGATCTAGGTCAGTCTCGACCACACTGAGCTTGAGAAAGGGATTTGAAACACTCACATAGAGCTCCTGAGGTTTCCCTCGTCTCGCTATCCAGCCTGTCCCAGCGTACATGGCGATCTGAAGAAAGGAACGAGTACGAACGAGAGCGATCAGCTTCGCGTCTGATGCGATTCCCAAAAAGAGGAGAGACGGAAGTTTTACCGTGAGAAGGGCCCCGTAGAGGATGAAGGAGAGTCCGAAGGTGTGATGCGCGTAGCACTGCATCGCTTCTTCTCCGAGGCAGAGACCAGCGTAGGTTTGAATGCCGAAGAGCATTTGGGTCCAGCCTGAGGGAGGAGAGAAAGAGAAAAGAGAGGCCGAGTGAGCTTGCGAACCATGCACATGGGAGAAGCATCTTCGAGCGAGGTGAGTTTTGATGCGGAGGCAGCAGCGACGAGGAAGAACTCGACGCAAAGGGAAGAAGAGACGACGTCGACGCACCAACGAGAGGGTAAAGCCTTCCGAGGTAGCCATGGATCCGAACGACCACCGATCGAAAAGCAGGAAGATGCGACTTCAGGTACGCTCCAGACGCCGACTGAACGAGGAGCATCAGAACGATAACCCAGGCCATGGGAGAATCTGAAGCAAGGAAAACGAAAAGTCAGCCGACGTCGACGCGTCGAGCTCGAACAAAAACAGGAGACAGGTGAAGGGCGGAACTCACGAACGGTCTTGGGATACTCTCTACCACCGTGGTGGTGACCTAAGATGTATCCTGCACTAGAAAGAACGAGCGTTGCTGACTGGAAAGGGAGCGGAGGAGGGCGATCGAACGAAAGGTCAGCTCGTTGTTGCGGAAAAGAAAGCTCGATAAGAAAGAAAAGCGGAACGGAGAGTTGTGAGAGAGTCAAGACTGACCTGTAGTGGTACGTGCCATCTCGACTTCCTGTAAAGACGGAGGCAAAAGGAAGAAAGACGAAAAAGAAAGGAAGCGCGTCAGCCCTCCTAAAAAGGTGAGCTCGGTGAAAAGGGGAGGGAGAGCTGTGGTTCCTTCTTCTTGAGCTTGCGAGGGAAGATTGATGGCTCGATGATCTCCTCTGAATCTCCTCCTTCAAACCAACATCTGTTCGAAACCTTTCTCAAACCAGCTTCAAGCAAAGGACGACCCAATCCGCGACTCTCGAGCTCACTCCTCCGAGCTCACGTCACTCTCTGCGTGAGCTCTCCCTGCTCTCCCTCGCCTCTTCTCGAGCTCGGATTCGGGCCCTTCACACATCCAAGGAAGCCGCTAGCGCCTCTCGAACTCGATCTTCAAAAATCTGCTCAAGAAGAGCGAGGAGAGCTCGCCGAACGTGCCTTCCTTCTCTCTCCCTCTCGCAGCTCCTCCCTCCCTTCGTTCGTTTGATTCTGCTGAACTCACTTGATTCCAAAGACCATTCCTAAAGGAAACAGGATGCACCAGGAGAGCGTCTGGACGACGATATGAATCCATATCAGTGTCCCAGCTGGTTCTGAGGTGTCGACGACCGAGACGTGGTGTTCGTGTCGAGGGTCCATCGTCCGTTGAGGCTGGGAGAGAGGAGGAGAGAGGGAAGGAAAGAAGGTTCGCGAGGTGATGGAGGATTGGCGAGGGGAGAAGCTCGAGAGGTCCAAAGATAGTCGCGTCCGTTTTCAGCCAAGGGTGAAGGTTGGGAGCAAAGGAGGGAAGGGCGGAAGAGGGCCGAGGCGTCCAAGCTCTTTCCTCCCCCCCCCCTTTTTTTTTTTGGAAGCAAGGTTTTCCTTTCCAAGAAGAGGAGATTACTGAAACCCTCGCTCTCGAGTGAGAAAACTTAACGAAGGTCTCGCATCCGAGTTGGTGCCGAGATCGAGATTCTGACTTCAAACGTCGCTTCGTTTCACCTCTCTCCCTCCCTCCCCTCCAACTCTCACCCTCCCTTGTCCTTCTCCTCTTCTCCTCACCCCCACCATCTTCCTATCGACTTGCCTCTCCAGCTTGGAGGAGAGAAGGCATGGCTGCTGCTACGTTGAACCGTCAAGTCGAGCATGAACTGGGGTCATCCTCGAGAGGGGAAGGAGCAGGATCAGGAGGAGTTGGGGCTGAGAGAAGAGGAGGAGAAGTTAGCTGGGACGAAGAAGTAGTACCCACGTTGAGGAAGAGTGAGTAATTTGGCTCTTTTCTCGTCTTTGGATGGTTATCGAGCACGGCGACGACGAAGTGGGAGGCTGGGAGGAGGGAGGAGGTGGGAGGAGGAGGGAGGGGCTGATGGAACAGAACAAAGGGCTTGCTCCGGCAAGTCCCTCGATTCTTCTAGCTCGAAGATCCTCTCTCAAGATCGACCCAGAGATGCATACGAGAGATATGGAGATCGCGGAGGTCTCATGGGCCTTCGGGGAGCAGGAGGGAGAGGCGAACCCTTCTCCCTTCGGCGGAAGCTCAACACGAAGGAGGAGCTCGCACGCTCTAGAGACGAAGCTTTGCGGCCTCTTTCTTCGTCCTTCTGGCAGCAGTTTCAGGAATCTCAGCTCAAGTATCGAGAGCTCTTCCTTCTGGAGAGGTCGCTTTTCCTGCTGGCGTTCGTTTTCGAGCTGGAAAAGGAGCAGGAGGAGCAGGCGCTCTTCGACTCCGACCTTCCCTCCCTCAACACCTCTTGGACCTCCCTCTTCCTCATCTCTCGCAAAAGCTGACGAGATCTCTCGTTCTCTCTTTTCAGGACTTGAATCCGAAGCAGCTTTTCTATCCAAACGACTATCCAATCCCAAACCTATCAGCATCCCTCCCTCCAACTCCTCCCTGAACTCCCACTCCTCCCCGTCCGACTACCAAGCTCATCAATGGCATCGTCCAACTCCTCAACACCACTCCTACCGCTCTTCCGAAGACTACAACCACACTCCTCCACCTAATGCTCCACCTCCTCCGCTCTCGGTCTCTCCAATCAGTCGCAGCCCAACCGCCGTTTCTAAGATCCCAATCCCGTCGCGAGCTCGAAGGAAGGACGGCGAGGACGTCTTCTTCCCTAGGTCCGAAGAGGAGGAGCTCGGAGGGAGGTTCATAGGAGATAGTAGCAGTGGTGGAGAAGTAGGAACAGAAGGAGGGAGCCCGACGTCGACGCGGGACGGACCTCGAAGTCGAACCAAGTCCACCCCTCTCGCTTTCTCGAAACAACCAGTTCAAGCCAACTCCTCCTCTCAACCATGGACCTCGGATTCTTACGCCATATCACCAGCTCCTCCGATAGCCGACGTCTCACCCTCGGAACGTCATCTCGACCTCCCTCCAAATCGATCCAACAAGTCTCGAACACCCTCGCCTACCGACCACTTCCTCGCCAACGCGTCGTCAGGATCCAACACCTCCTCCCCTTCCCTCTCACCCAAACAACGCACAGTGGCTCTTCCTTACCCTCCTACTCGCATCCCAGCTCCCGCTCCTCGGTCACGTTCAGGCTCGACCTCGTCCAACAACAAGCTCCTCTTCGCCTCCAATTCTTCTCCTCCTTCTCAACCTCTCCCTCGTTCCACCTCCCATGCTTCCTCCCTCTACCCCGATGGATCTCCAGTTCTCATGGACGACGACGATCCCTGGTCGGAAACGGAGGTGATCAGGTCGGACAGGATGATCCGAGACGAGGTGGCTCCGTTCAGGATCCTCTCTCCCGAGCTCGTCGTTCCAGGAGCAGGAGGTCGATTGGAGCTCGGAAAGGTCGATACCTTCACCGAGAGGGAGCTCTTCAGACAGACAGGGAGTGGAGCCGGTCGAAGGGAGATGCTGGAGATCGCCATGAAGGGTCATTCGCCTAGTAGCGGAGGAGGAGGAGGAGTCGAGGAGTTCGGAACGAACGGGAATCAAGGTTCAACCTCAGGAAGCAACAACAACAACACGCCCTCCCCTCCAGGTCCCAACGGAGTCTCGGAAGGTCGTCGTCGAGTCACCAGTACAGCAGCACTTCACGGTCGATCCAATTCCTCCTCTTCCTCCGCTCGAAACACTCCCAACGGTCGTCAGCCCATCAAAACGACGACCCCTCAGTCTCGGAAATCCTCTTCCCCAGGTCCTATCGCTTCCCTCGAACCTCCCAAGATCCAGCCTCGGACACCTCGAACGTCGGCGGTCACTCGACCAGCTCCAGGATCGAGGAAAGCTTCGACAGGTCCGAGATCGTTACCCAAGTCTCAATCCGACAACGTTCGAGCGCCGACGCCGGAGGACGACGAGTTTGGAGGGTACAGGATGAGCATGTTCGGACCTGATTCGGTTCCTCCGACCAGTAGTGAACGAGGTCAGGCGTTGAATTGGGATGATAACATCTTGCCGAGTGAGTTTTTGATCGATTCTTGTTTTCGGCGCGTCTCTTCTTCCTTTTCCCTTCCTCGCCGTTGCCCTCAGTTCGCTCCGGTCTTTCCTCTCTCGAATTTCACTGAATCTCTTCCCTTTTTTCTTACCTTCACAGCCGTCCGGAAGAAGCAGAAGGCTCCCAATCCGCTGGACAAGTGGGAGGAGATGGGACCCGTCCAAGGTTCGCCGCTGCAAGGGAAGTCGGATCGCTGGACGAACGGAACAGAGCTTCCTCGACTGGCGAATGGAAGACCTGTGCAGAATGGAGAAGGAGAGGAGTACGGAGAGGTTGGGGATGGGAGTGGGAACTACAGCGGGAAGAGGGGAGACGAGGAGGAGGAAGCGCCGCCGGTGAGTGGGACGTGGCCCTTAGACTCGCTCTTTCGGTCTCTCAGGATTTCGATACTGACGTTGTCGTTTTGCTTTGTATCTTTTCAGGCTCCTGGAACCTTCGGATACGAGTGCGTTTTCTGGTTCTTCTTCGGTTCTCGCCTCCTCTTCACGTCTCTGCCGTCGCTGACTTCTTCTCGTCTCCCCTCCCCTCTCCTCTTCCTCTCCCTCAGCGCATCCAAACGAAAACCTCCTCCCACCGACAACTCCAACTCACCTCGTCCAACACCTCTCAACCTCGCCAACTCCAACAGTCAACTCGCACCTCCTCGCTCGAACAACGGAGGTCCCACGAGCCCCGCTCCTTTCCAGAACGCGCACTACCTCCCCAACTCCCAGAACAGGTCACCGTACCTCCAGAACAACGCGAACGGGAACGGAAGAGGTGGTGCTCCGATCGTTCAGCAGCCTGGTCAGATGAGGAAGGTGGATCCTTTGTGAGTCTCGTCCTTGTCCTTTGCGGTGTCTGCCGACGCGTCGTTCGACGACGGCGAGAAGAAGAAGTCGAGAGCTTACTGTTTTTTTGTTGCCGTCCTTGACAGATACCCCGCCACTCCTCCCATGTCTGGCTCTTCCGCTCAAGACGCTCAGGAAAAGAAGGAGAAGAAGAGCGGAGGGTGTTGTGCGTGCTCGATCATGTAGCTTTCGTCTCTCTTCCGTCTCTCTTCCTCATCATTCTCCTTTCTCTACTACATCATCGCATCCTCTTTTTCCTCGTCCATCTTGCCTTTTTTTTGCTTCTTTACGACACGTTACACCCCTTTCTTTCTTTCTCAACCCTCATCGTTCACGGCCCCGTTTCATCTACTTTACCCTCCTTCTGTTACTGTTCAACTCTACCCTCATAACCAACTCTCCCTTGCTTCTTTCTCATCCCTCGGTTTTCGGTCCTCGCATGCTTCGCTCTTTTCCCACTCTGCTTCGTTAATGTTCTCTCACAATAGCTTCTCCTCTCGATCCCCTTCGACTCGACGTTCCTTCTTCTCTATCTTTGATGCCCTCTTTAATGTTTCCTTCCTAGTGGTATCTTTGACTTTCATGGATACCTCCGTTCACTTTCTATCAACCTGGAACGAAGCTGCGAGGCAAGAGTGACGGGAGTCGGAGGCGTTGAATCGACAACGCGTCGATGCTCGTCTCCTCGTCGAGGGGACGGGAAAGAAGCGAAGAAAACTACTGTCGGACATTGTGTAGGTATAAGCAGATCGTCCAATGTCTGGGAAGCCGGGCCACAGTCCGAGAAGAGGGAAGGAAGCTCGAGCCTCGGGGGCGAAGGGAGGACGCGACGAACTCTCGACGACACGATCAGCGTTTTGGGAGGTACAGATGCAAGGGGCATGAAATGATGGGTTCGTGAGGGACATTAAGCGAAAAGGATACGCGAAGGGTACAGAGAGGTACGGAGAACCCTTCGAAAGGGGAGAGAGAACGGAAACGAGGTCAGCGACGTGAAAGAAAGAGGAAGACGACAATCAGAATCGATAGACTCACTTAGTCAGGTAAATCTATGAAAGAGAGAAGAAAGCTGCGCTCTCAGCGAAGCGTCTACTTCTTCTTCTTGTCGGTCCCAGCAGAACCAACACGATCCTTCGACAAGTCGACTCCGAGCCCGGCCATGTGAAGATCTGTTTCGATAGGGAACCAGCGAGCAAGGGCGAGGTCAGTTCACATCGAAAGGGAGAGTTGCAAGGAGTGGATCGGAGGAGGGGGAGAGGAAAGAAAGCGGGTGGTCGGACGGAATGGGGAAGGAAGGAGAGACAGAAACGCACTCGTGAGCTTGACTCTTCGAACACCAGCTTTCTTTCCTTTCTTTTTGGGACCCGTGACAGCTCGATCTGAATCTTCGGTGGCTGAGGCTCGGATTCCACCTAGCGAGAGAGGATGGAAGAGGAGACGGAAGTCGAGAGTGGGGAGTCAGCGACGCGTCGGGGTTGGAAGGGAGGAGTGGAGGAGACGAGGGGAGCTCACTCTCGTCCAAAGCTCGTTCGATATCTGCCGGAACTCGGAGAGCATGCCAAGCGTCTCGGAATTCTGTCGTCGAGGGAAGCAGATAGGTGAGGAAAACGAAGGGAGAGAAACAGATTGTCAGCGTCGGCTCGAATCCCCTCTCCCTCCTTCGTCCGCCTCCTCCTCTCGAAAAACTCACCCTGGTCCACCTGTTTCCCACCTCTCTCCAACCCAACCTCGTTCCAGAACACCTGCCTGTACTTCCCTTCCTTCCCAATTTTCATCGGCAAGACATCTCCCTCCTTGATGAGCTCCTCGAGAGCTTGCTGGGATCCGGCCCACGATTCTCGAAGCGACTTGACGGAGACACCTCCTGCTTTGTCCTTGTGAAGCTTGATGGTCGCGAGGAGGGAGGCTGGAGTAGAGATTTGATGGTCGGCCTGAGAAGAAGAACGACGGCGAAAGTCAGACGAGGGAGGGCGGGAAGGAGAAGGGGAGGAAGTCGTTCGACTGACCTTGTACGAGAAGAGCTTTGTTCGCTCATCAAACTTGATCTTCTCATGTTCCTTGAGAAGATCCTGAGCTGCCTGATCGTACTGGAGCTCCTCCCATCCAATCTCCATCGAGAGATCTTCAGCTCGAGCTGGGTTTCCTTTCCTCTCCTTCAGAGGTGGCGAGGACGGCGAAGTCAGCTTTCTGCTCCTTGGGCCTAGCGAGTCCCAGAAGAAGCTTACCCTCAGAGCCTGAACAGCATAGGCGAGCTTCGTGTTGCTATGGTTTCCTCGACCCGTGTCTGTTGGTTGAGAGTAGACGACGGCTGGAAGAGGAAAGGTGGGAAGGAAGGAGTGTGAGCTCGAGCTCGCAAAGAGAGGTCCACAGAGGTCGAGAAGCTCACCGATCTTCTGCTTCTTCTTCCTATCTGCTGAGAGACCACCATCCTGCAGCTCGTGCTTGACTGGAAGTGAGGAAGAGGAAGAAGCCATGGCGTCTGTGCTGATCGTTGGAGGTCAACGATGAGGTTGAGCGGTTCGAGTTCTCGTCTTCTTTCGACTCTTGACGACCAGCATCTCAATCCAGACTTTTCCCCGTATCAATCGATACGTTAAAACCTTTAAGGTCACGACGCTCTTTGGCTCAGAAAGCAAAGGGAACTACTTCAGATGAATGGGCGGAAAGGGCGCTCCCGAGTCCCTTCTCGAGGCTCGTCCTTTCCTTCCCCTTCTCCCTTTCACAATTCCCCATCCAGTTATAGCAGAGGAAACGTCTGACAAAGCACTCCTGGCTCCACTCTCTTGTTACCGCAGAACGCTCACTAGCGCACGTCTCGTCTCGTCCGCCTCCCCGACGCTCCCTCCCTCCCACTTTCTCCTACCCCCTCCTCGACCCAGCGGACCCCCTTCGGCTGCCTCGAAGTTCATCCTCGCTTGGCCATTGTCCCTTCGTTTCTCTCAGCATCCTCGCTACTCAGCAGCTGTCGCGGTTCTCTCGATTCTCTCAGCAGACGATCATTCTTCCTCGGCAGCCTCCTCCCTTCGTTTTTCTTTTCTCGCCCTCCTTCGCCCTCCTTTCTCTCTCGATTTTGAGACCGACCTTAACCTGTGAGTACCTCTTTCCAAGAAGGAGTTCAATACTGAGGTTCTTTCGCTGCTCTTCCTCGTTTCTCCTCTCCAACTTTTGGAGATCGCGTCGGCGCTCCTCGTCCAGCTTTTTTGACCTCTCCTGCTGAGCTCATGCAACCGCCATCAGCTCACTCCTACGGAACCCTCTGCGTTGTCGCATGTCTGTAGAAGATCAGCTCAGCCGCACGCGTCCTCGAAGGACGACTGATTCAGCTTCCTTCCTTCCTTCTTCGACTCTCGTGTCGTCGAGCGAGTCGCGTCGCTTTTCTCACCTCGACTGATCCTCTCAAGTGCAGACTTCTGCTTCCTCGGTACTCCAGGCCAGGTCTTTGATTGCACCGGAAACTTCTATATTGATGAATCTGGTCTACAATAGACTTGAATCACGTCCAGGATCTCTTAAAACAAAGGTATCAGAATCCGAAACGTTCCCTCAGCATGGTGAGACCTTCGACCTCGGCATCTCGGCCTCTCGAACTAGGTTAGAACTCTTTCTCTCCTCTTCTTGTAGTCTTTCCTACGTCTCTTGATCATCAATGGGTCGAGGGAAGAAAAGAGAGGGAGAGAGAGAGGTTGAACGAGCTCCGGTCCTCGGTCATCTTTCGCTCCTGCTCCTTTCCTTCTTCCCACGCGTCTTTTTTGGTCTGTTGCCTTCGTTGCCGAAGAGAGTTGGTCTCCTCCTCCGCTTTTGGAGTCACAAGAAGATCTTCTTCCATATCCGAATCGAGGGAGAACAACGGACTAGATCGGAGGAAGTCGCGAGAGACACAGTTCTGGAAGGTCAAGAGAGTAGTTTCAAACCTTCCTCTTGCTCCTTTTTCTTGATCTCGAAGAGGAAGATTCTCACAGGATGATCGTTCTGAGCGAGTATCTTCGTAAAGCGTGCCTCCCTACAAACGGGGACTCGGGGAAGGCTTGCGGGGAGGAAAGGGCGAGAGGAAGGCGCCCAGGGGGATGATCCGATCTCGACGGCCTCCTTTTTCTGGTTCCTTGTCTTTCCTCCTTGATCTTCCTCCAACCACCACCCAACACTGCCACCTCTCGCTTCTTATCTTTCTCAGAAACCACCAACATGTCCTTCTACAGGTGAGCCGCGTTCTCGCATGCTCTTGTAGGGCTGCCGTTTGCTCACCTCGGCCTCCTCCCTTCTCTCCTCCGAGAGCTGACCTTTCGTTCCCTTCCGTGTTTTCGCTGATGCAGTTTCGAAGGTCAGCTTGCTCGCTCTTCTTCCTCCAAACCACCATCATCGAAAACCTCTCTGATCATGAATTCCTTCACAGATCCTTCGTCTCTCTACTCTTCTCGCCCGCAACAACCTCCAAGTCATCCGTCGTTTCCGAAACATCCAGACGTGAGCTCGATCTTTCTTGTTCCTTTTCAGTCAGCCTTGGAGTAGGATCTGACTTTCTTCCCTTCCCTTACTGTGTTATTCTTCTCTCTACACAGTTATCCTACGACGGAGCTTCTGCTGTGACTCCCTCAGTTGAAGAAATGCAGTCCTGGTTCGATTCAAACGTGAGTCTAAGTCGATGCCGTTCCTCTTCCTCTCGCTTCGCCGCTCGGTTCTGCGTCCTGTCCAGGCGTCAGCTTGTTCTTCTTCTGGACTTTGTCTCTCCTCGAGCAATCGCTGACCTCAGCTTCTATCGTCTCTTCAACCATCTTCCCTTCTTCAGTACACGATGTCTCCCTACAACCTCACGAATCAACCCGTCCCCTCCCCCTACACCTTCCCGCAACCCGCTCAGCCGCAATACGCCTACCAACAGCCTCCCTCGAACCACTCCTCCTCCTCCTCGTCTGGTGGATCTACCTTCTCCTCCCCTCAGTCATACCCTGCCCCCTTTCCCTCTCATCTCCAGCAAGACGGTTACTTCGACCCAGGAGTCGCCTACTCGTCGTCGTCGGGTTCGGGCTCTCCTCCCCCTCCAATGAGCATCGACACCAGTTTACTCGACGGAGGAATGGGATACGAGGCGTTTAGGAAGCTGAGGGAGGCAAGGGTGGAATGTGGATTCTCAGGCTTCTTCAACTGCAACTCAGGGATGGAAATGGCGGAGACGGTTGGATCGTTGCTTCGACAACCCTCGTTCGACTCTCGACGAGGATCGCTCGCTTCTTCGGAAGCCTCCTACGATTCAGCCAACTCGGAACCTACCCCTATACTCTCCATCTCTCCCCCTACCGCCTCCTACTCCTCCAAACGATCTCACTCCCCAATCGTCGAATCGCAGTCCACCCCTCGACGCGTCTCCTCCACCTCCAACTCCTCCTCTCGCAAACGAGTCAAACTCTCCCCTTCCTCTCCCATCATCGCTTCCTCCAGCTCCTCACAACTCGATCACACTTCCAACCACGACCTCCCGCCTCTCCCTTCGGACTTCGACACCTTCGGTCCCAACGGATCCTCCCTCTTCGACGACTCTCCCTCCTCTCGATCCGGTCGAGCTACCACTCCGGATTTCAGCGGAAGGGACGACTGCTGGGGGATCGGAAGGGAAGCCTACAACAAGTTGAGCACGAAGGCGAAGAAGCAGCTCAGGTTCGTCGTTCTATCTCTCTCTCTCTCTCTTTCGACGCGTCCCGGCTTCCCGCTCTCGACTTTCTCTGACCTTCCTCCTCGCTTCCCTTCTTCTCATAGGAACAAGATCGGAGCTCGAAGGTTCCGAGAGAGGAGAAAGGAGTACATCACGACTCTGGAAGGGAAGCTCGCCGAACGAGACGATCTTATATCCGACACCAGGGGAAGGTTGCAGAAGTCTCTTCAGGAGGTCTCATCTTGTGAGTAGTGGTTTTTGCTGCCGTTCTTTTCTTCTTCCCTCGAACTCCCGAGACCCTCCGCTGACTCTTCTGCTTCCCTTCCGATATTCACAGTGAAACTCAAGATCGCTCAGCTGGAGGGAAGGTCGTGAGGAGTCGTGCAAAAGAGTTGGTGCGCTTCGTTCGAGGGGCGTTCGGGTCCTCTTTTTTTTTGCTAGCTTGCTTTGTTCCCCTTTTAGGTTTCTTCCTCTCGATTTTTACTGTCTTCCTAGTTTCCTCCTTCTCGTGTATCCCTTCCTTCTTTCGTTTCACGATCTCAACGTTTTTCTTTCTTGACGAGTCAGCAAAAGTAACCGGTCAGGACGTCCGAGCGATTTCAAGCCGCGAGCTCCCTCCTTCCTTCTCCCCCAACTCTCTTCACCCCTCCTCTCCAGGGATACCTCGCACGACGATAGAGATGCCCTCCCCGACTCCTTCACGGAAGTCCTCTTCTTCTGCTAGCTCAGCTTCGACTTTCAACGAGCGATCAGCCCTCCTCGATTCGGCTCAGTCACCTTCTCAGTGGGGAGCACTCGTGGGCGTCGAGGTCGCAGGAGCGATCCCAGAGGACGACGAGAGGGAGGAGCATCATCACGGACGAGAGCTCGGGGAGGAGGAAGAGGGAAGGATTCATGGCTGGAGGCTGGCGATCACTTTGTGAGTTTTTACGAGCGAGAAACGAGAGGGAGGAGAAGGAGGAGGGAGGAAGAACGAGCAGGCGCTCTCTTCGGTTGACTCCGAGCACGATTGCTCGCTAGAGGTGCATTTCTGGGAGGAGTTGAGTTGAGAGAAGAGACAGAGGAGCCAGAGTTGAAGCTATGGTCTGCCAGAGATGGGTCCGAGGAGGTCAAAAGGGCTGCAGCCTGAGCTTCGTTTGTTTGGCAGGAAGGAGCTGTGGGCTGATGAGCTCGACCTTTCCCTTTCTTTCTTTTCCCACAGGCTCTCGGTTTGGGGAACGAACCTGACCTTCGCCCTCTCATCAACAGCCATAGCCACACTCTCTCCACAGATTGCTTCTCACTTCGAGCATGTCGAGCTCTCGTCCTACATTGTTCGTCACGATTCTTGACCTCCTCCACTTCTCCATTTTGGTCGCCCGCCGTTTTCTCGAACTGACTTTGCCGCTCCCACTTCTCTACACTCAGGGATCCTGCTTTCTATTAGCTTCGACAGTCTTCACGCCTTTATTCGGTGGGGTTCTGGATCATCTCTCTCGACCTGTGGCGATGGTTCTGGCAGGGTCCCTCTTCGGTTCGTTCCTTCCTCTGACTCGTCTCGTTCCCTGAGCCCTCTTGCTCTTCAACCCTGAACTCACTTCCTCTCCCGCAGGTGTCGGAACTCTCGGATGTGCGATGTCAAACTCGTTTTGGACTCTCCTCGCTGCTCGAGGAGTTACAGGAGCAGGAGGCGCAGGGATCCTCACCCTGTCGTCGATAATCACGACCGGTGAGCCTCCTTCCTTTCCTTTTCTTCTTCAGCAATGTTTTGGCTGATCAGTTTTCCTACTCGCAGATTTGATATCTCTTCGAGAGAGAGGGTACTACCAGGGATTGATGAGTTCGTACCTGCGATCCTTCATTCTCCCTCTGCGCGTCTCAGATCTGACCGTCGCCTTCTTTACTCGAAACAGTGGTCGTCTTTGGATGCGGAGCTGCCGTCGGAGGACCCATCGCAGGAGTATTGAGTGATACGTACGGATGGGTGTGTATCTTGAGTCTCTGCACTTCTCGGCTCCTTCTCAGTCGTCTGACCCCAACCTCTTTTCCTCTCGTTCAGGAAACCGCGTTCTACGCTCAACTCCCCCTCCTCGTCATCTCCCTCATATGTCTCTTCATTCTCCTACCTCGGCCAGCCCACCTCTCTCACCACCATCACAAGCGAACCAGCCTTCTGTCCTCCCTCGACCTCCCTGGAACGACTCTTCTCCTCCTGTCAGTCGGATCCCTCCTCCTCGCCCTCTCAATTCACACCTCAGGATTCGCCTGGGGAGACATCCGAGTCGCTGGGTTGCTCGTAACGGCAGTTTTGGCAACGGTGCTGTTCGTAGTGGTGGAGAGAGGGAGGGAGATCGCTGGAGTGAGAGTGCTCGTAGCGTGGGAGGTGTTCGGGCAAAAGAGTTGGTCCGCCTTCGCTCTTTCCTCTTCGTTCGACTGCTTGCTGAACTTTCCTCTCTTCTGCTTCGACAGATATGTTCTGGAGTAAGCACACTTGTTATCCCACTCCATCAATCTACGTTTCGCTGACCTCGTCTTGACTTCTGCTTCGTTCAGCCTGCGTTTCGGCGTTCCTCATGTCACTCGCCAACGGTTCGATCTCGTTCATGATGTTCGTCCTTTCTTTCATCTCAGCACCCACCCTTTCTACTAACACAGCGCTTCTTCTTTATCCTTCAGCCCTCTCTGGTTCGTCATTGTCCGATCTTCGACCTCAGCAACGGCAGGACTTCACCTCCTTCCCAACTCGCTTGGACTGTCTTTCGGATCCCTCCTCTCGGGTCAAATCATCAAAGTCACCGGCCGATACCGAGTCCTAGGTCTCCTCAGTCTTGTCTTCCCCGTTTTGAGTGCGTTCGCTCTCTCGCGATGGGGAGAGAACACGTCCTCCGCTGAAGAATGGCTTGCAATTCTGCCCGCTGGGATTGGGTGAGCATCTTCTTCCCTCCTTCTTTTGAAGCAGTCGACGGAGCTGATTCGTTTATCCTTCGTCCTCTATAGGTACTCCTCGTACCTCGTAACCTCCCTCATCGCTATCATCGCATCAGGTAAGCACTGGCTCGCACAGAGAGTCGCGTCGATTCGAACTAACGCAGCCTCTTCTCTCCGTCTCTTCCACAGTCCCTCAAGCCCAAATCGCCAAAGCGACAGCCATCTCCTACTTCTTCCGTACGTTGGGTGGAACCCTCGGAGTCGCCATCTGTGCTTCTCTTCAACAGGCCATCTTGGGAAAGGAACTTCGAACTCGTTTCGACGACCCATCTGTTCGTCCCACCTTCATCCCCTCTTCGCCGAACTCAGCTGACCCTTCCTTTTCGATACACAGGTCATCGCCTCCATCACCCACTCCAAAGCCTATCTCTCCACCCTCCCACCGTTCGAAAAAGAGCTCGCCCTCCAAGCCTACGAGCTTTCCCTCCGAGCCACCTTCCTTTTCACTGCGATCGTTGGAGTGGCGGCTATTGCGGCTGCGTATCCTGTCGAGGAGCATCATCTGGGAGAGACGGGAGACAAGGCTGGAGGAGGGAAGAAGGAGACGGTAGAGGAGGCGAGGACAGAGGGGGAGAACGAGGGAGGGAGCGGGAGTCGCGTCTAGTCCTTTCCCACCCTTCTTGAATCTCCGTTGTATCCCTAGACATGCTACTCGCATAATCATTTACTTATCCTCACTTAGATATGCTCCCTATAGATTGCATCATTCATCATTCATCGACCTCTCACTCTGAGTCGTGTGCGGCGCTCCTCGGCTTTCGAGAAGCTTGTAGGACGCGACGAGGAGCGAAAAGTCGCGACGAGGAGCGAAAAGCCGTGATTATCGAGCTGGAACCTATCAAGGACTCGCAATAAAAACTTGCGTGAAGGGGGAAGGGCTGAATCGAAGGGGACAACGTCGGAAGGTCAGCTCGAGCTCATTTCTCTTTGCGAGCTTCTGGCACACCTTTTTGGGCACTTGAACCCTTATTTTCATCCCTCATTGGAGTCATCTCACGGACTCAAATAATCTCGTAGATTTTGGAGACTTGAAAATTCGATCATGGAGGTTGAACGTTCAACTGCGACTCGGATGGCTCGTGCTTTCGAGCTCGACCTCTCCCTCCTTCCTTTCCCTCCCAACGGTCAGCATGTCTACAATCCTGGAATCGAGACTGAGACCTCACGACTACATCCCGGTCCAGTGTCCACAGTAAGTAGATCGACCTCTCTTCTCGGATGCTTCTCGAGGGATTGAAGTCGTTCGTTCTGCCTTCTCTCAGCTGCAAGACCTCCATCGAGTACCTCCTGTTCGTCCCTTTCTTCCCTCTCTCTTTCTTCCTCCACCTAGATTCGTACTAACCCTTCTTTCACCCCCCCCCCCCCCTCCGCAGTCCCTCCCCTACCCCTCAATCCTACCGAGTTCGATGCTCCTCCCAGCCCCCCCCCCCCCCCCCTCCGCAGTCCCTCCCCTACCCCTCAATCCTACCGAGTTCGATGCTCCTCCCAGCCTTGTAAACGGATATTCTCCCCTCCTCCTCCTGCCTCCTCCTCCTCCTCTGGGTCTGCCGGAGGCAAAGGAAAGGAAGCTGCTTCCAGGGGTGCTTCCAGAAAGATTGGAACGGCGGAGAATCCTATAGAGACGGGCTACTACGATGTGCTGGGAGTACCGGTGACGGCGAGTACGGACGAGTGAGTATCAAGAGGGAAGGAGAGGAGGAGCAGGAGAAAGGGTGCAGGGGTGGGAGAGAGCTGACCGTTTCCGTTTCGTTCGTGGCTCGTAGGATCAAGAAGGCTTACCGGAGACTCGCTATCAAGCTGCATCCTGATAGTGAGTTACAGTTCCCCGTGCTTGCTTTAGAAAATGAAGCTCGAGCTGGACGAGGGAAGGGAGGGAGCGCAAACGAGGAAGAAGGAAGGAGCCACGAGCTGACCTCCTCTCTCCTTCCCTTCTTCCTCCCTCCTTCCTCCATCTCAGAGAACCGAGACGACCCCGACGCAGAGGAGAAGTTCAAGGAGATCGCCATTGCTTACCAGGTCAGTCCTTTCCTTCCTTCGCCGAGTCCCCTCGTCCATGCTCGAGAGAACCCCGAAGCTCACCTTCTCTCCTCCTCCAGGTCCTCTTCGACCCTGCTCTTCGAAAGAAGTACAACGAATTCGGTTCCAAAGGAAACGCTCCCGAGAACGGATTCGTCGATCCGGAGGAGGTCTTCGGCAGCCTGTTTGGTGGAGAGAAGTTCAACGACATGATCGGGCAGATTTCGATTGGTGAGCTCGCTCTCTTTCCTTCGTTCTTTCTCCTTGTCGAGGAGGTCTCGAGGCTGGGCCTGGAATAGCTCCAGTTATTGAGCTTTGGCATGGGATCGCCACTCCCTGTATCCGCTTTTACTTACATTACGAGCCCAGCGTCTACCTCGCCTCGTTCACGAGCTCAAACGCGAAAGCTCACACCTTCCCTCCCCTCCTCCTTCGTCTTTCACAGGTCGATCCATGAAGGAAGCTCTTCAGGCAGCCGACGAGTCGCTCGAGCCTCCGACACTTATCCTCGACACCAAGACGGGCAAGATGGTCATCCCACCGGAAGAGAAGGCTCGGCTCGACAAGATCAAGAAGGACAAGGAGGACGAGTCGGAGAGGGAGAGGAAGGAGCGAGTCGACAAGCTCGTCAAGAACCTCGAGAGGAAGCTGGCCATCTTCGTGGAGAGCGTAGGAGAAGAAGGAGGTGGAGGAGCTTACGAGGTGGAGGTCGGGGATAGTTTCAAGGTGAGTCGAAAGAAGATCAAAGAGAGGAAGAGGAAGCAGCCTCGACGCGAAGAGGACGAGGCGAGAAAGCTAACCTCTGCTCGAATGTTGCACGTCTGGTAGGCTATTTCGACACTGGAAGCTAACGAGCTTGCGTTGGAGTCTTACGGATACGAGCTGCTACAAGCTGTGGGAGCTACGTACGCTGCGAGAGGAAGGTGCGTCGCGTCTCCTCACCCTCTTCTCTCTTCCCTCCTACCCGTTCTCATGTCGCTGATTTTCCTCTTCCATCTCTCCTCAGGCAATACCTCGCCGCCAACACCGCCGTCTTTGGAGGTGTGATCGGATGGCTTCACGGAGCTAAGGTGCGTTTCCCTTGCTCTCAAACCTCTCCGACATCCAACGCGTCAAGGAGCCAGAAACTGATTAACGACCTTGCCCTCGTCGTTTCGGTCACAGTCTGGAGTCAACACCTTCTCCGACTCGATATCTCTTGTTCGAGCCGGTACGTTTCGACGTCTTTCGTTTGTCTCCGACTCGACGCGTCGTTCGGTTCAAGTTGACCTTTTTTTACCACGTCTCTCCAGGTCTTCACCTCAAGAACGTCTTCCAGAAGCTTCAGGTTCGTTCTTCTCGTTTAGTCCTGTCCTTCGGCCTCGACTTCGAGCAGGTCACGTCTTTCCGAGAGACGTCTCGCTGACCTCGCTTTTCCTTCTCGAACCTCCAGGACGCCGAGAAGCTTGGTCTTTCCCCGGAACAGATGAAAGCCCTCGAGGAGGAAGCTGCTCTTGAAGGACTCAAGACCCTTTGGAAGTCTGCGAAGTTGGAGGTTGAGTCGGTTATTCGTGCGTCCTTCCTCTCTCTCTTCTCGATGTCCGACGCGCCCCGTCTCGCCGCTGACTTTCTTTCTCTTCCGCGATCCTTGACTCCGACAGGTGAAACGTGCGATCGTCTTCTCGCCGATCCCAAGTTGTCCAAGGAGAAGCTTCGTCTCCGTGCCGTCGCTCTCGAGCTTATGGGAGAGGTGCGTCGTTCTCTTCTTTCGACCCAGCTCCACCCAGCTTCAGGCCCTTCGATCTCCTTCATCGCTGACCTTTCCTTCTTTCCCTTTCGACTTCCAGGCCTACATGTCCGTCAAGAAGGAGAACGACCCCGCTGCGATGCTCCAGGAGGAGTTCGTCAAGGTCGACACCAAGGCTTCGAAGGAGAGGGAGGCGAACGCTCACGCGTAAACTTAACGATTACTTAGAGTTCCTCTTAACGACACGAGTTTCATTTCAGGTCTGGGAGTGTGAGGAGCAGGGAGGAGGTGGGGTCGGTTCGTGGTAATGCTTTCTCCCGTCGGACTCCCGTCGTTGGGACGGACTGCTTGTTTTGCTCCTTGTTCTCTCGCTTTTTCTTACGTACGTGCGCTCTAGGTTAGGTCAGGCTATACATGGTTGACGTCGCTACACATTTTTTGGGGCCCTCGTCCCCCAAAAGTCCGCGGGAAGGAGGAAAGCAGGGGCGAAAGGGCGACGCGTCGAGCAGAGAGCTTCGACGCGAAACCTAGAACTGCTAGTTCGACTCGACGAAGAAAAGGCTGCCGATTTCGCTCGAACAGTGGTTGGATAACCAGAAGAGGTTTTATCTCGAAGCGAGGCTTCAAGCTCGAAACCAACTCAGGAGAGTTCGAGCTCGAGTTGCCCCTGACTCCGACCTCTCCCTCAACATGCTGCCCTCCTCCTCCTCCAGCGATCCTCAAGATGACCCCGAAGACGTCTTCTCGTTCTTCGTCGATTCTTTAGGCGAGAAGCCCTTCGTTTTCACTCCAAATGAAGTTTGCTACGGCGAGATTCGAGTGACAACAGCAGAAAAGGGTGAGGCCTCGTCCTCCCTCCTCCGCTCCCCTCCTTCTTCCTCCTTCTGATTCTGTCCCTCGTTCGTTTGTGGTGCGCTTAAAAATTCATTCTCCAGATGGGAAGGCAGGAATTCTCATGGCGGACCAATTTTTCACTTCAGGTTCGTCAAACGTGCTCTGTGGCCTCGAGGGCAGACGGGAAAAGAAGGGAGTTGAGCTCGAGCTCACACGAACTCCTCCTTCTTCCTTCAGGTCTCGCTCTCGCTGAGATGGTGGAGCTAGGTAAAATACCTGTTTCAGGAGCAAGCAGTCAGTCGTCTCATCCATCTGTACCCTGGTTCCAGAGCTGATAAAACCTTTCCTTGGGTCTCAGTTCTGGAACTTGGAGCAGCATCGGCCCTCCCTTCCTTCGTTTCGACGACCATCTCCCCTCCGCCTCGCTCCGTTCTCATCACAGACTATCCGGACGAAACCATCCTACCCACCCTTCAGAAGAACGTCGAGCGGAACTCGCATCTTGCTGGAAAGGGATGCAGGATCGGATGGTTGCCCTACGAGTGGGGGAAGGAAGTCGAAGGCCTGAAGTGAGCTCGTTCCCTTTCCCTTTCATCTCGTTAATGCTTTCGCTTCTCTTAGAGCTGATTACAGCATTACTTCTGGCTCGCCTGACGTTCAGGTCAACGCTCGATGATCCGGAAGACAAATTCGACCTCATCTTCTTAGCAGACCTGTTCGTCCTTCTCTTTTCGACGCGACGCGTCTTTTCTCGCTCTTCTTCCTCTTCGCTTCTCGTTCACTGAATCCGTTTCTGCACCCTTGATGATCCCGGATTAAAATCAGGCTCTGGCTCACCAACTCTCTCCCCGAACTCCTCCAAACTCTCTTCGACACCCTCTCCAAAACGAATCCCGACGCGATGATCTGTTCGTTCTCTCTTCTCTCCCACTCTCCCGCTTCGTCTCTCGTCTCCCGTCAACCTTCTCCTAAACGACCATTCCCTCTACAGACTTCGCCGCAGGATCCTACACCTCCCCATCTTCCATCTCCCACTTCTTCGCCTCCGCTGTCTCGGCGGGTTTCGTCTGGGAAGAGTTCGTCGTGCCGGAAGAGTGGAAAGGGGAAACGGAGGTGAAGGGTTTGGTCGAGGAGGAGGAGAGGTTGAGGGAGGGGTGGAGGGAAGGGTTGAGTGTGAGGAAGAGGGGCGGGAGGGTGAGAGGGTTCAAGATGTGGTGGTCGAAGGATTGAGGAGAAACGACGGGGAGAAGGAAGCTTTGTAGCAGTTGTGCCAAAATATGCATCCAGTGATCTACTGAGTGCTGAGGATCTCTTGAGAAAGGGCGAAGAGTGGAAGCAACGGATGGAGAGCAGGTAGGATAGATCTGAGGCGAGCCCGTCGCGTCTCTCCCTCGATTCCAAACCTCCGCCCGCTCCTCACCCAGTTCCTCAAAGATCCAGAGGTCCCCACTCGACGGGGAAACAGCGTATCTTGTGCTCCTTCCAATGCAGTCGTTGATGATCTGAGGAAAGGAGAAGCAGCAGCAACGACGCGTCGTCAGTTGAAGTTGGACTTCGCTCGAAGCGAGAGCGAGCTGGAAGACCCAGCGAGGAGGATCAGACCTTTGCAGCAGTATCGAACCGATTGGCACTGTTGCGTAGATGAGGAAGCATGAAGTCAGCTCGACGGAGACGAGCGAGAAAGTAAGCCAGAAAGATGAAAGGCAGAGGGAGAGGGAAAGGAGACGAACTCTTCCGCAAGCCATTATTGCTTCACCGCATACGTTCCCACCATCCCTTCCTACCTCACAAGAGATCCATGGGACGTAATCCATGCCATGGACAAAATCCGGAGTCAACGCTTTGGGTTGGAGAAGGTAAGGAAGAAGGTGTCCGAGCTGATTCCGTCCTTTGTTCGCACGCTGAGAGCTGGATTGGGTGAGGCGACGTGAAGTACCTGGAAAACCTGGTCGCAGATGATCCGAAGGGCACGGACCCTGATGGTCATGCCGAGGGGGGGGGGGGGGGAGGGCTGAAAGAGGAGAGGAGAGGCTGAGGGAGGGCGAAGGGAAGCTCGACTTTGAAGGGGGCGCGTTCGAGCGAGCGTGTTGGTAGATTCGTCCAAGGCGGGAGTGTACGGTACAAAGGAGGAGAGATACTACAAAGGATAAGAAAAAACTTTGTTCCTTGATGGTGGCTGTCAGAAGCAAAGCGAGCCCTTGCCTCCTTGAGCTCGACTTTCCTTTCTTTTTGTGACGAGCTCACTCGAAACGCCCATCACCTCTTTCCCTTCAACTTTATCACTCCCTTCTTTCGCACATCAGCTCAACATGGTACGCGTCTATCCTCTTGATGTAGTAGAAAAGGAATCAAGCTCATCGTTTTGCTTCTTCAACGGGGGATTGACAGGCTCTCACGGACAAGGTCCTTGGTTCTCTGATGCTCCTCGTAGCAGCTCTCGTCTTCACTTACTATACTTCTTGGGCTCTCTTGATGGTCAGTCGACTCTCAACTTCCTCCAACCTCAATTCTCTGTCCCTGGGCGGGCTCCTTAGGGAGAAAAGTGACGTCTTCCAGTCGAGAGAGACGAACGCAGAGAGCTCACACCTTCTCCTTCCCTTCCCCCTCGTCTTCGTTTCCCTACAGCCCTTCCTCCCCTCCACCCACCCTCTCCACTCAGCCTTCCCTCCTCGCGAATGGGCCGTCCGTCTACCCGTCTTGGTTCTGCTGCTGGGTGTCGCTGGGGTGGGAGGGTTCGTGGGACTTGTGACGTACAAGGAGGGAGTCAAGAGGAGAGCGAGGGAGAGCAAGAGGGCTTGATGGTTGCGGAACGAGAGCGGTGGTAGAGGGAGCAGGTATGGAGCCGTGGAGGCAGGGGGCTGAGCTGGATCTTGATGGTCTTGCTTTTCTCCTTTCGCGTCGAGGGAAGGAAGGAGAGCTTGATCGTGAGCTCGAGCTCGAGCCATCACTCTCTCATCTCCCCTCTTCTCGTCTTTCCCAGAGATTCAGCAAAGAGAGAAAGAGCATGCCACGAGAGAGCTAAAGCAGCGAGCACAACGCAACCATCCAAACATAGGCGAATCTACTGAGTCTTCAATTTCTCGTCTCCAGCGAGGTCAACTCCCGAATCCGACACGTTTCCACCCTCGAACTTGGCCTTCATCTGCCCAACTCCTCTGGCGTCCTTGTAGAAGAAGACGTCGTTTCCAGGAATCTCGTCGACGAACTGAGGAAAGTAGAAGAGGAAGAGAACAGAGTGAGCGGAGGGTTCGACGAGGATGAGAAGAGAGTAGGAGAAAGGGACGAACTCGGCAAGATCGGAAAGCGGTGAAGAGGGCGACGAGGAAGTTTCCTGTGAGGCAGAAGGGATGAGACGAGATCAGCGTGTGGGAAGGAGGGAAGAAACGGCAGGAATCTGGAACGAGGAAGCGAGCGCAGAGAGGGAGGCACGAACCATCTCGAGATTGGTAGTGGACACCACTGGATCGAGAGAGAAAGAGAAGAAGGTCAGCGACGAGTTCTGATAGCGTTTTAAGTTGAAGAAGACTCACAGGAACTCCTTCAGAGCCTCGGTCGCCTTGTCGGCGTTGTCTGAGAGAACGAAACGAAGAGGGAAACGAGATCAGCTCGAGGTCGAAGCGGGATACTTGAAATGTATACGAACAGTGAGGGATCTTGGAGGAGATATGGTGAGAGACGTGGGTAGTAGTGATCTTGTGAAGGAGCTGAAGAAGGAAAGGAGAAGAAGGGAAGAGGTCAGCGAAAAGGAGACGCGTCGAGCATCGAGCGTCGAGCTGCTTCGACTCACCAAAGTTCCGACCCATCCGAGACAAGGCCTATCGATCGTAGCGAGAGCTCCTCGGGGGAAGGTCCAGACGGAGTTGCTGTAGTGAGGGACGAGAGGATCGGTGTGCTGTGAAAGGGGAGAGCGAAAGGTCAGTGGCCGTTTTTGGTTCGTTCGTTCCCCCTGCTCCTCGCACAAGCAAGAAATACTCACTTGAATGAAGACAATGCCGACTAGCCAGTGGTTGACGTAGAGGTAGGGAACGACGTAGTACTTGACGACCTCTCCAAATCCTCGGTAGTGAGCCCAAGCTCCCAATCCAGCGAACAAGAGACCCAATCCGACGTTGGAAGCGATGATCTGGTTTCTGTGTCGCTTGTCGAAGATGGGCGACGAAGGCTGGAAGTGGTTCGTCCATTTCGGGTAGCTCTTTTGTCCTGACGCGTTTCGAATGAGGTAGAGAGGCCAGCCGAAGAGCTGTTGAGCGAAGAGGGAAAGGAGGACGACAATAGGCGCGTCGTTGATGGCTTCGACGAGCTCGGACTGCCTCTCCTCGGTAACGTTCAGTCCGTGGACGTCCTCCTTCGTCTCGTCGAAAGCAGGGTACGACATCTGCTCCCGGGTTCGAGGAACGAAGACCTCGTCTCGAGTGAGGTGACCGGTAGCAGCATGGTGTCGACCGTGAGAGATCCTCCAGGCGTGGTAAGGGACTCCGAGAGCTGAGTGAATAACCCATCCGACGGCGTTGTTGACGGTCTGCGAGGAGGGAGGAAGGGAGGAGACGACGAGACTCAGCCCAAGCTCAGGACAAGCTGGAGGGAAGGAAGGAGGGAGAGAGAGCGTACCTTAGAGGTAGAGAAGGCTTGGTCTGTGTCCCGAGGAGCGAAGAATGGAGGAAGAAGGAAAAGAAAGGGGCGAGAAGTCAGCGAGGGACGAAGGAGCGTCGAGACCGAGGGAGGAGCGGAAGTCGGAGAGTCGAACTCACGACCGCACTCGTGGGCGATAACCCAAAGACCGGTGGCAAAAAGACCAGTCCAGAACCAGTAAAAGTTCCAGAGACCGAAGGAGAGAGCCTTGGAGCCGAACTTGGAGAGGTTGCTGAAGAGGAGTGAAAGAGGGAGGGAAGAAGAAGGGGTCAGCTCGACCATGGAAAGGATGTTTGGTTCAGCTGTTGCGCTGAGATCGAAGGACTCACGCAGCCTCGATGATGGCAGGGAAAAAGGTCGTTCCGTAGACGAAGATGGAGATCAAGATGACATCCTGGATGCTGGAGGAGAGGAAGGAAAAGGAGGTCGGACGGATGACGGTCAGTCGGAGCTCATCGATGAGCTTCTCGACCTTCTCTGCTCTCCCTCCCTCCTCTTCGAAAGCCCAGTTCAAACTCACATGTAGAGACTCGAGTGAAGAGCCGACCTCTCGAAGCACTCAGCGCTAACAATCAAAAGGAAAGTAGGAGGAAAGCGAGTCAGCTCCCTCCGCTGAATCCCAACGCTTCCTTCCTCTCGTCCCTCCCTCCGTTCCTCCCTTCAGATCGACACTACAACTTCGGGACGAGACTTACGGGATAGCACCGAGCAACCTAGATCAACCACCGATAAGCGAACATCAGCTTTCAGTCGACTCGAGGGAGAGAAGGAAGAGGAGAGGAGTGGAGGAGGGAACGAACTGCTTGACGGTGAAGTTGGGCACTGGGAAGATCGACTCGTCCTTGACCTCAATCTCAGTCTTGGCTTCGATAGGAGCCTGCGCAGCCTTGGTACTAGCTCTCTGAACGGCGACCATCTGCTAGAAGCGAAAGGAAGAAAAGGGAGAAGGGAGGGGGAGGTGGGAGGTGTGGGAGGGAGAGGGAAGGACAAACTTCCGTCTCCCCCGCCAACAGTTGAGAAAAAGGAACTCCGCTCGAAACGGAGATATAGTATTCGTATCGGAGTGAGCTCTTTCTAGACTTCGAGATCTCGTACAACTCGCTCAGCTCAGATTTTCTGCGAAATTTGTAGAAAGAGAGCTTCCGGAGCGCGTCAGGGAGAAAGGTCGAGGTCTCCGGAAAGAGGGACGTCGCGACGCTCTGAGTCTCTGCCCTCCTCTTTTTTTGATGGTCTAGCAAACCCACCACTAAATGTATACCTTCACGAGTTTGAAGTCGTCCCTGTGGATTTTCATCTCTTCTTCGCCTTCAGCGGGATCAAAATTCGGTCCAAACCCTCGACTCGAGATTCGAACGAGCTCGCCTCGAACGACCATCATCTCCACTTCTTCCTCTCCCCACATGGACGAAAACACTATCATCTTGTGCGTTTCTTCCTACTTCCTTAATACAGGCTCGTATAACTGACTCTCAGCTCTTACCTCCAGGTATCCTCTCTCGAACTTCACCTTCAGGTAAGCCCCTCCTGAGCTCTCCGTCTCTCCGAAACGAAGCTCACCTTCTTCCCTCTCTCTTCGCTTCAGCACGAAGGAAGCTCAACCTGAAGAAGACCCTTCCGTCGCTACCAGAATCCAGAGACTTCAGAGGAACTACGAGGAATCTGGAATGAGGAGAACCGTTGAAGGAGTCCTTCTCGTTCATGTGAGCTCGACCTTCCACTCTTCCTCCCTCCCTCCCTCCCTCCACTTCGTCCTCGTTCGTTGCTGAGAACGGTTTCACCTTCGTTGGAGGGATCGTAGGACCACGGTCACCCTCACGTACTTCTCCTACAAATCGCTTCAGCCTTCTTCCGAATCCCTGGAGACTACTTGCAGCCTGGAGAAGACGAGCTCGAGGGGTTGAAGGCGAGGCTCGATGAGAAGCTGGGATTGGGAAAGGACGTTGCTGTTGACCCTGGAGTGAGTCCGTCTTCGCATGCGGATCTCCCCCAGGGAAGTAGAAGCTGACAAATACGTCTGGGGGCTCTCAGATGAACGAAGAGTGGGAAATCGGAGACACTCTCGCTCAGTGGTGGAGGGTGAGCTTGCTCGTTCCTGGTTGCTCTCCTTTCGACACTTCGTTGACTCGTCCCTTCCTTCCATCCCAGCCCAACTTCGAGACCTTTATGTATCCTTACGTTCCTGCTCACATCACCAAACCCAAAGAGAGCAAGAAGATGTTCCTCGTCCAGATGCCTGCGAGAAGTGAGGTCGACCCGTCGCGTCCTCCTCCTCTCTCCTCCTCATCGCCTTCTCGCTCTCGGTCGCTGACTTCCCGCCTTCATTTTCTTCACTTCTCAATTTAATCTTAGAGGTCCTTTCCATCCCCAAGAACATGAAGATCCTCGCCGTTCCCATCTTCGAGCTCTACGACAACAGTGCGAGGTTCGTCGCTTCTCCGTCTCGTTTCACTTATCCTCGCTGACCTCTCTCCTCCCTGCACGCAACAGATACGGCCCTCAACTCGCCTGCCTCCCCCATCTCCTCTCGAGGTACAACTTCGTCTTCATGGGGAACGAGAACTGAACGGATCCGCTCGTCTCTTTTCGTCACGTCGTCGCGTCCTCTTTCTGCATCACTTGTCTCCCGTCTCTCCTCTCTCTTATGTTTTTTTTAGCACGTCTCACACCAAGCACATCTCAGCACAATATACGATTGATACGACTCCCAACCACCTAGCTACCTTTCCGAAACCACATCAACAGCCAGCACGACTTTTCGACGTCCTCTCCTTTCATTTTTCGACGTGTTTTTCCGTACCAAGCACAGTCATGACCCTTTCTTTTCTTCGCTCGAAGGATTCAAGAGGAAAAACTGCTTGCGCACTCGCGGAGGTTACTACCTCTCTTCGAACGACATCGCCTCTCTTCTTCCGGAGCTGCCGTTTCCTCTTTCTCCTCTAACCGCACCTCTCTCCCTCTCCCTCCTTCTTCCCTTCCTTTCCTCCTCTTCAACAATGTCTTCCTCTACCATCCTCTACGTCGCAGATCCCAAGGCGGACGTCGTTCTTCGAAGTTCGGACGGAATCGACTTCCTCGTTCAACGCGTCGTTCTTCAAGTCAACTCAGAGGTCTTCGACGGGATGTTCGCTTCCTCGTCTGGAGAAGTCGGGGAGAAGGATGAGAAGACGGGGTTCCCTGTTGTTAAGCTCGACGAGAAGGGAGAGGATCTCGATTTTCTTTTGAGGTTCATCGTCCGAGGTCAGGTCAAGACCGACCTCTTGACGATGCCTTTGAAGACCGCTGTTTCGTGAGTTTGCGCCATATTCATCGTAAACACTATCAGTCTGACCTTTAATGACCGTCTCTCTCAACTTCAGGCTTCTCTCCATTGCCGAAAAGTTCGAAATCGAGACCGCAAAGGACGGCGCCGTCTCTCGTCTCGCCAGCCTCGCACCTTCAGACCCGGTAGGGGTCCTCGGTCCCGCTCTCGCCTTCCACCAGACCTCCCTCAGTAGAATGGCTCTTTCCGCTCTCGGAAACGACTACGAGTGGAGAGAGGAACGGGTTCCGGACGGTGCTTACTCGTGGCGCTACTTCAATCTCCCGTCAGGAAACCCCCATCTCGTTTCTGATATTCCTCTCGAATGGCTGGAGCGCATCTCCTCAGCAAGTTGGATCCAGCTCGTCAGAATGGAGGAGCAGGTCCTCACAGGGTGTTCAACTTGGGAGAATTTAGCTTCGTCCTTCGTGAGTGTCGCTTCCTTTTCGCTCATTTCGTACCGTTTTCTGACTTCCCCTTTCCTTTTCGTTTTCTCTCGCCCGAACAGAAGGCTGAGTAGCGGAGACTCTCATATCAGAACCAAATCAGTATCTGAATTGGATTCGGTGAATTCATCCCCATCGGATGAAGGAGAGGAACGCCGCGACGCGTCGAGACCGAGCTGATCCCCTTTCCCTGCTTCTCTCCTTTCTCCTCCAGAAACCAGTAACAAGCATCTATAACTCTATCTACATACAGTACCCGTGACCCTCTTTCGTCTTCGTGAGTTGTTCGAGTCCTTGGAAAGCAGTCGCGACGCGTCGGTTCCCTTCTCGAAAGGTACTCCTTTTCAAAAGATCGTCTCTGTTCGGGAGATACAGAGGCGCCTCAAGAACTACTGAAAAAGTCATGTTGGGCCGTTGAGGAGGCTTTTGTAAGGGTAAACGAGCTCAGTGCTTGATAAAAGATCCAAGATCGACGCGTCTCGTTCCTCCCAAGGCAACTCTCGAAACCCACGGTCTACTTCTTGACACCGAGCCAGATCTAAACCTCACCTACATTCCTGCTGTCCACTGCTCGAAAAAGTTCACATCCACCTTCGGCCGCGTCGCTCACTCGAAACCCGCAGGCCTCTCGGTTGAGCTCCTCCTTCCTTCTCCCTCTCTTCCCCTGTTTCAGCACCAACCCACCTCTTCTCTCGATGTTCGAACTGTTAACAGTCATCCTTGTAGCAACCTCTATCATGGTGCTAACCTTTTCGGTAGCGGCTCTGGTTGTGATGGTGAGTTCTGTCAGAGGTCGAGCTCGCTTTCCTTCCTTCCACGTCCCTCCTTCCCTTTGATTGACCTCGACCTCCCTTCGCTTATTTCACTCCACTCAGCCTATAACTGGAAGCATTGTACGGCTACGAGCCAACTATCTGCCGATGGGAGTGTCTCTTGAGGACGTGGAGAGTGAAGGAGGGGACAAGAGGGTGGGACCGGTCGTTCGACGAGTGAGCGGAATGATCATGCGAGTGAAGAGGCTGGAGGGGCTTTCAGGTCTCTACAAGGGTGAGTCCATAGTTGTGTTTCTGAAGGGAAGGTTCTGGGGAATTCTAGGACAGTCTGGGGGTGCAATCAAAGGGGACAAGGAAGGAAGAGATGGGAGCTCGTCGGTCACCTCGACAATTCACCTCTCACCTCTCTTTCCTGCTCGCTTTTCAACCAAAGAAAAGCAGCAGCATCCTTCCGACCTCTTAGATGGTCTCACCTTCTAAGAGATCGTTCCCTAGAGCGCAATCCACTGTCAATCTCAACTTGAACAAAGCTCACACCTTCGCCTTCCCTCCCTCCAACCCTCCAACAGGCATCTCCCCCTTCCTCGCCTTGAACCTCCTCATTTCCATCGCCAGTATCGCGTTCATCGGAGGATCATCCAAGGTCACCCCTAAGGGAACTTATCAGGTTAGTTCAGCTCTCGTTTCTGACTTCTGAACTGCGTTGAAGCTGACTTCTCCGCCCGACCCGCAGGTCCCCAATGCGAGCTCCCTTTCGTACGTCTCAACCTCCCTCTGCTTCCTTCTAGCTTCGAAGCTGACTCAACTTCTTTTCTACTTATCAGCATGTCCCTCTTTGGCCTGGTCATGACCCTCGTTACTCTTCCTTGCACGATCCTCATCAACCGGTTCGTCCCTCTTCCCTCCTCCCCTTGCGTCGCGTCTGACGTCGCCTTCTCTCTTTCTCGTCCTGTAGAACCATTGTCACCCCTCACGCTCTGCCGTGGCATCCTGTCAAAGCCGTCAAAATTATCCTTACTCCCTTCGAACGAGCGAACCCCTGGGTCATCTACAAAGCTCCTGGACTTCTCGCCGCTACTGCTCTCCACATCTTCTGGGTTTCCTTCGTCTCAAAAGGTTTCAAGAACCTCGTCGTCCCCGAGCTCGGAGACGGACTCTTCGAGCCTCCAGAAGTCGAGGGAGAGGAGCCTCAACTCGTCAAGATTAGGATGGGACGACTCGCCATCTTCCTTCTCTTCCAAGCGCTCTCAACTTTCGTTCTGTGAGTCTGTAGCTTTTATATCTCTACCCCTTTCTTCGATCCTGTCGCGAGAGTAGAGAAGCTCGAGCCCAGTTGACTTGAATCTCTTCCCCTTCCGCCTTCGTCCTCTCAGCTGCCCTCTCGAGGTTCTTGCTGTTCGACTCTCGATTCAGCGACAGAACGGAGGTCAAACACCAGTGGATCAGGTTCCGTCCGAGTACGCTGCGAAGGACGAGGACGTCATTGGACTACGTGGAGAGGAGGAACCTTACGAGGGGCTGGTGGTGAGTTTGAACTTTCCCTCGACGACAGCGACGCGTCGACAACACCTGACGTCGCCTTTTCTTTCTGTTTCGCTACCAGGATGCTATCAAGACGATCCTGAACGAAGAGGGATGGGTGACACTTTACACGGCTTGGATCGTTACGCTCGCTGGGTTGATGCTCGGCGTCGCAGTCTGAGCTCGACTTCGAACGAGGAAGGCGAGCTGGATATCTCAGTCTTGTTTTTGCGTACATACCTTGTAATCTTCTCTGCCGCTTATCAATCAACTGAAATTCCCGGTTCGTCTCTCGAGCGCTGAGAGAACGAACGACGAGACGAGCGTGGGCGGGAAAGAAAGGAAAGGAGGAGGAGACGACCATGTTTCTACATACGTCTATCCGGAAAACGAAAAGATTAAAAGAAGAGGCTACGGTTTTGAATCTATCCTACAGCAAGCTGATGCGATAAGGAAAAGGGCAAATGGAGACCAGAGAAAAATAAGAAGCCGTCCGTGTCCATTCTATCATCGTCGTCTAAAGCTTCTTGGGCTCCTCCGTGAAAGTCAACGGGCTTCCACTGAACGTCTTGCTCGTCTTCAAAGGTCCTCCAGGGGTCCCAGAGGTAGTGGGAGTGGACTGCAATCGAGCAAAGCAAAACCGAAGAGTCAGCCAACGCGTCGATCTTTCGACGAGAAGGGGTTTGAGGAAGCGAAACACACCTTGAAGGTCTTCTTCTTGATCGGTACAGTACTAGCCCCAGTTGGCGCACTAGCTCCCGAAACCGGCACACTGGGACTTCTTCCACCAGCTCCAGCACCCGCTCCAGGCGTGCTCGAGGGAGCAAGGAGGGCTCCGGGAGGTCCTCGCTTCCTTCCTCGTTCGATAGCTTCTGCGAGCATAGCGGGAGTGGAGGTGGGGAGAGGAGAGGTAGGAGCCGAGGTCGTGGAGGGGAGGGTGGCGTGAGATCCGGGGAGAGTCGAAGCGTTGGTGTTGGCGAGTGGTTCTTCCCTCTTCTCCTCGTCTGATCCAACCTCCGTCTTCTCGGTCTCCGTAGCAACATTGGTAGAAACGGTCTTCTCCTCTCCCTCTCCGATGGTTTCCGTAGGCGTTCCTCCTCCAGAAGCAGAGAAAGGTGAGGGCGCCTCTCCGTCTCTTTTCTTCCCTGGAGCAGACGACGTTCGACGAATCCCTATTCCGGCTCCGAGTTTACTGACGAACGCTCCAGCGACGGTCTTGGATTTACTAGAAGCGGGCTCAGTAGCTTGGGACTTGAGCTTGTTGGCGTCGAAGGGAGGGGCGGAGGGAAGGGGAGTGGATTGGGCTCGAGCTTTGTCGGAGGCGAGTTGTTGACGAGCTCGATCTTGAGTTGCTTTGGCGATGAAGGCGTGAGCTTCCTCGGGAACGAAGGCGTTGATGGCATGTCCAGCCTCGTCATGTTGATCGTCTAGGGGAGGGAGACGAGAGGTGGAAGGGAGCGTCAGAAAGGAGAGGAAAGACGCGACGCGTCGAAGATCGAAGAATGAGAGCAAACTCACACTCGTCCTCGATCTCGTTCCCAATGAGTTCCTCCAAGACGTCCTCCAGAGTGATGATACCGATCGTCTCACCCTCGATGTCTCCCATGAGCTGAAAGAAGGACGTAGAAAGGAAGACGAGTCAGCGGGTGAATGCAATTCTTCGACGCACTCTTCCTCCTCGCACACTCACCTTATCGACCGTCTTCGGCTCCAAGAAAGCATCCCCAGGGACACCCTGACCCTCCTTCTTAGTCTCCAACCTCTCCGCCTCAGCCTTCTCCCTCTCAGCCTCCCTCTTCTCCTTCTTCAGATCCCGTTTGCTCTTCTTCTTCTCGATCTTCTTCGAAAGCTGCTCTCCCTTCTCGAGATCCTCCTCGTCGTCTGATGAATCCGACGTTTCCGAGCCAGCGAGTTTCTTCCGAATTCGTTCCCGAAGTCCTCCAGCCGCGTTCTCGATCATGGACTGCTCGTCGATGTCCGTTTCGTCAACGTTGGGGAGCCGTTTCCTGCGAGAGACGAGAGCCATGTGAGATCGACCTTCCCTGAAGGCGTTGAGCATGTCGAGGAGAGGTTGGTCCTGAGGGACAGTGGTGAGGAGAGTGCTCATGGGAATCGACATGATGGGAGTCGCGTCTGAAAGAAGAAAAAGGGAAGAACGTCGCGTTGTCAGTTTGAGAGACTGAGATGAAAATGGGACTCGGAGACGCTCTCACCTTCAGGATCCAGCAGTACACAGTTCTTGACGAGCATGGTTCCCAGAATCTTCTTGATCTTCCTCGTCTTTCCAACTCCAGTAAGATCGGGGACCTCGACGGAGTGATAGACGGGAATTCGAGAGTGACCTGATTGAACGACCTTGGAGAGGACCTCGTAGTCGAGTTTGGTGGTATCCTCGAGCATGAAGACGGATTCGATAGGAGTCATGTGGGCGAAGACGGACTGAGGGACGAGAGTCGGAGGGTCAGCTTCGAACACGAAAAGACGCGTCGAACAAGGATCTTGCTCACCTTGTCCTGAAGATCGAGCGCTCCTTGAGCCATGTGAACAGTTCCAGTCAAGAGATCTCCACCGTGCATTCCAGCCATGGCGTGGAGGTTGAGCTGAGAGAAAAGGAAAGCAGGTCAGTCGAGCGATCCTTCTTGTCGAAAACTGCAAATCCGGACGTACGAGCTCTCTCAACTCGGCCTTCCTGTAAATGATCCCGTTATGCGATCCGAGAATCTTCTCGAGAAGAAGAGATACGGGCTTAGCGACGGGATAGGCGACGTAGATGAGGATCTGGGAGAAAGACAGCGGGACGTCAGAGAAAGTCATTCAGAGAAAAGCAGCGGACGGAGACGAACCTGTGTCATCCTGGCAGCCTTAGCTCCTACGAGGAGACCGTATCGCGAGCAGATAGACTGAGGGATGATCTCGGCGAAGATGATGATCAAAACTGTGCTGACCACCACGGCTGGAGGAGAGTGAAAAGATGTCAGATGCTTTGCTCGCGTCTCGCAGCTTTGGAAATCGAGAAGAAGACTCACCTTGAACTCCTCCTCCGAGAACAGGGTCTGCAATGACGGGAAGAGTCTCGTTGACGATCATGTTGACTAGAAGGAGCGTCTGGCAACGGGGTGGCAACGGATGAAAGTCAGGAGACGTGTCGGACCCAACCTCGGCTCTCATTAAAGTAGACTACAGGTGTATTCAGGGGTAGGGATACATACCGTGAGGAGCTGGTGACCATTCCGTCGAACAGGCATAATTTTCTGCCAGACAGAAGAGGAAGAGCACGGGAATCAGCTTCGGCGGACGCGATAGCGACGCGAGCACCGACAACGAACCTTTGCGTAGGCTTGTTGAGTTGCGTTGCCAGAAGTTGAAAGGATGGTGAGTTGAGTCATATCAAGTGACATGTACCCAAGCGTAAGACCTAGGAGCAGATACAGGACAAGGAGAGTCGGTCAGCAACGAAAGGAAAACAAAGCTGAGCTTCGATCTCTCCTCCTTTCCCTCCCATTCCTTCCCACTCTCCTTTGACGACTGAGACTCACCAGCAAAGATTCCAGACCTAGGGAAAGAAGAAAAAACCGGGAATGTCGGCTTCATAAACTCTCTCTCTCGATCAAGTAGCAGACCTCCTCCTCCTCCTCAACGACGCATGGGTCGCACGGGTCGCTCGATGAGCTTTTCGGCAGCCCCCTCTCCCTCCCATACCCACGCCGCGGTTTGCCTCCCCCTCCTCCTAGCAGTGCAGTTTTTCAATGTACTCACAGGATAACGAGGATAGGGATCAAAGCAGCGAAAACTCCAAACTCAGCGCTACCCTTCTCGAGCTCCCTCTTCCCGAAAGACTTCATCCCAGTCTCGATCCCTCCGGTGACGACCGTCGAATTCTTTCCTCCGACTTGAAGCAGAGCATGGCCTAGGAAGTGAGCGAGAGGGGAGAGGACGAAGGTTTGGATCGAGTAGAGCCCGGGGAAGAGAGCGAGGAAGCAGAGGATCCGAACGAGGAGCGAAGCGTCGTTGGGAGGAGGGAGTGCGGTGTTGGTGGTCTCGGTCGAGGAGGTTTTCTTGTCGAAGAAGAGAGGGAGCTGTGGGATGTTGCCGTTGTTGTGATCTTTGATGAGGAGATTGTTTGGTTTACCGGTCTTTTCCATCTCTTGGCTGAAAGATATCGATAACGGAGGAGATAGGAAAAGGGCTTGGGTGCTTGGAAGGAACGGGGTGGAAGTTGGGAGCGAAATCGAAACGTTGTGTCTTTCTCCTTCAAACCGCTTCCATCGTTAGTTCGACCTTTTTGTTTTCTACTCCCACCTGTAGCTGAAGAGGCTGACTTTCGGTTTCTCCCTCCAGATTCAATCTCCGAAATGCTGCTGGAAGTCTGCGTCGACTCGTTTGACTCGGCCAAAACGCGAGCTCACTTTCCTTCCTTCCTTCCTCCTTTCGAAGCTGATCGTTCTGACCAGCGAACCTCCCTCCGTTTCTTGAATTCCACAGAGCCGTCGACAATGGAGCAGATAGACTCGAGATATGTGGTCCTTTGGGTATCGGAGGAGGAACTTCTCCTTCTTTTGCCCTCGTCAAAAAGATCCATCGTGCCTTCCCTTCGACACCGCTCGTCGTGAGCTCTCCTTCTCTTTCCCTTCTCTATAAGGTGATCAAAGCTAGCCTGAACTATCATTACCTTACATCCCAGGTTATGGTTCGACCACGTCCAGGAGATTTCGTCTACTCTTCCTCTGAGCTCGAGCTCATGAAGGACGAGATCGATCTCCTCAAATCCGTCGTCCCCTCCGTCATGGGTGTCGTTCTTGGATGCCTCTTACCGAATGGGAGGATAGACGTGAATAGTACACGATCGTGAGTTCTCTTTCTGCTCTGTGTGAGATCTTCTGAACTGACTCAGTCCGTTTCCTTTCCCCTTCATCACGGCCAGACTCGTCGAGCGAGCTCACCCTCTCGAAGGTTCGTCCCATCTCTCTGCAACCCTTCACCTTCTAGTCTCATATCGCCTCCTGCGCTCTCTACCTGCAGTCACCTTCCATCGAGCTTTCGACATGACTTTCTCCTCAGGCGCTCCTGCTCTCGAAGCTCACGCGTTGACAGGTTCGTCGTTCTCTCTCTCACCACCTCCTGTACGAAAACTGATCTCTCTCTCTTCCCACTCTTGTTTGGTTGTCTTAGCTCTCGAAGACCTTCATTCGATCCCAGGAATCACTCGCATCCTCACCTCGTTCGTCCCTTTCAGTCCCTTTCCTTCGCATCCCTCCCCTCCGTCCTCGCTGATTCCTCACTTTCCTCCTTCTCCCATCCCCTTTCCCATCAACAGAAGTCTTGGACCTTCCCTACCTTCCTCTTTCCACGTCTTCTCCGCTCTCGTTCAACACCGTCGACGCATCGTCCTTCTCCCTGGATCAGGCATTAACCCTACCTCCCTACGCGCTCCGATTCCATCACCATCACCGTCTCTTCCTCCAATCGACCATCCCTCGTCAATATCGCTACCCGCTTCCTCGAAAGAAGAACCCCCGAGCCTTCTCGCCGCCCTTCGATGCCTCGGAATCCAGGAGCTGCACGCGTCGTGCTCTTCATTCGTTGAGGGACCTGTTCTTCCTGAGGCGAGAAAGGAGGGGATGGGGATGGGACCTTGGGAGAGATGGGAGGTCAGAGGGGAGGTGGTTAGGGAGATGAGGGCTTTGCTGGACGGGGGAGATTGACTTGCGAGGGAGAAAGCGACGCGTCCGAGGTTCCATCCGTTCAGCGTCAATACGAGGCGGAGAAACGTAGGCTGGTCCTGCTCGCAGCTAGGCCTATTGTTAGGAGGAGCTTCGTTGGATATGAGGTCTTGGAGGGACCGAGGAGGGAAGGATCTGAGAGGGAAGGAGAGAACGCGTCGAGGAAGACAACCCTACCCTTTTTCTCGTTGTATAGATGCAGATTCATCAATTTCATTTTCGCATCGCTACCCCGGTGCTCTCCTCTCCCCAACTGTCGTCCTGCTGCAGCAGCGAAAAAACTTCTCATCTCGCCTCTCTCGTCCTCTTTTCCCACCGAGATTGCCCCGCTGTCAGCTTCGAGTTTCAGCTCCTCCCTTCCTCCTTTCCTCCCCACCTCTTTCGTCTCCCCAACGGCCACCTCTCTCCTTTCAGAAACTCGTCCCACTTCATCTCCCAACCACATCCTTTTCTTTTCCATCAACCACTAGGACTCTCAGGATGCTCAGAATCACTCTCTCCAAAGCTCGTCTCCCCTCCTCCTCCTTCTCCGCCTCGATGCTCTCGAAGAGATTGAGCTCGTCGTCTGCTTCTTCCCCTAAGGTCCGTCCATTCAGCTCCTCTGCATCCATCTCCATCTCATCCCATTGACCAAACCTCGTCTTTCCATCTCTCAGGAACATCTCCTTCCCGTTCGTTTCTCTCCATCTCCTCGCATGCATCTCCTCCTTTGACTCGAGCTCACACCTTTCCCCTCCTTCTTCCACTGCCCCCACTCCAGTCGACTCGCTTCCTCCACACGACCCCTCCTCCTTCCTCCTCGTCCACCCAACGAACGACCACAACCATCTCGGAAACGACTATTACTTCAGATCTGCCCACCTACTCTCCCAACGGACCTTCCTCGATTCACTCCTTCCCCTCTCCCCCGACTCCCTCCGAACCAGTCTTCCTCGGACCCAACTACACCCACTCGGACCCCATGTCCGTCTCGCCTACTCTCACAACCGAGCAGAGGTACGACTACCTCTCGGTCTTGAGGACTTCGGTCGCGCAGGGAGGAGGGAGGATGCAGATGATGTTCGACGGCGAGGGAGCGACGGCGGGAGGCGAAGGCGAGGAGGTTGGCTGTCGGGTTGTGTTGGACGGGGTAGGAGTCGTAGGAGAAGCGAGAGGTTTCGGGAGAGGAGAAGCTATGGGATTGTGAGTGTGAAATATCTCTTTCTCGATTCAGATTTTCTCGCCTCGAGGACTTTTGCAACGACAGAGCTGACTGACTCGTTGGTTCGCGTCGCTCGCTTCGTTTCGCAGGGCTGCTGAGGATGCTTGCATGAGGTTGGGATTGGCTTGACCTTGGGGATACTTAGCTAGGATGTGGTAGATATCGGGCCTTTCTCTCTCTTTTGCGCTTTATACGAACGGACAGTCACGACCTCCTCTTTTCTTCTCCTCCCTTTGTGTTTCTGTTCTCGATTTGATGGTTCCTTCTTTCTGCGTCCGTCGTCGGGAAGATTGAAGCTCAGTTATTCAGACCATCTTGGGGAGTCTTTGAACATTGGGGCGGGAAGAGGGGTGAGTCGATTGTGAGCGTCGATGCGCGTCGAGACCCTTCGGCTCCTCTCGCTCAGCCTGTCGTTAAAGATCAATAGCCTGAAGAAGAAAAAAGAACTTCTTTGATCTGACTCTTCTAGTTTCCATCTCGCTTTCTTTCTCAGAAAAAAAACGCTTTCGGTTCTTCAGGACTCGCTCGTCTTCGACGCGTCGAACCCGAGGCTCCGTCTTTAATTGAACCTCCTGCTTATCTCTGATCGTTGATCCTCTACAAGCTTGTAAGCAAATATCTTTGTACGTATCTCCATCTAGACATCAAGCTCCTCCGTGGCGCTCTTCAGGCCAACTTCGAGCTCGAGTCGAACTCGACGCGTTTCTTCTTCATGCTTCTTCTGGGCCACCGAGAGCCCAACTCGGTTCTCTCGTTCTCGTTCCACGCAATCTCGATAGATCTAGGACGGAAGGTTTTCGGTTCAGGCGGAGACGTTTCTCTGTCGAAGGAGTGCGGCTCGAACATCCGACTTTCCGACCTCTCGATTCCTTTGTTCCTCAGGAGTCGTTCGGTCCGCTCCTCTTCCCCTGGGGCGAAAAGATTCGTCGCTTGTTGAATTCTTCTCAGGCTCCGAGACCAGAGCTTGCCCTTCTTACACGACAGGAGCTCGAGGCCGGGGATTGTTTGGACGTGTTTAATCTCTTTCGTTTTCAGCCCTCGTCGACGCGTCAAGAACTCTCCGCCCTCGCTTGACTACCCATTCGGAACTTCACGAGGACTTCAGTGAATCTCCTACGCGTGAAGGCAAGCTGAGATATGGAGCCGCTGAAAGGTTGTATCCTGGGAGGGAGTTCAAGCTCCTCGGTTCTCCCTTTGGTGACTGAACTTCCTCTCTTGCTCTTCCTCCGTCTCAATCTCTCCCATCCTCACCCATCGATAGCCACGTCTTGCCATCCTCCTTCAGCCTTCGACCCGAGTCAAATTCCAGACTTCGAGGTTTATCGAGGCTGATCGCGGTTCTTTTGACGTTTCTTGCTCAGATCCTCTCAGATCCGTTCAAAAATAGCTCGCCTGCGCGTGGCCAGCAGAAAATGCTGGCCCCTCCTTCCCTCCTTCTTCCCCCCATCAACCACCTAAAGGCCCCACTTCTCATTTCATCAACAAGCTCATCCTCTTCTTCCCTCCCTCGCCCAACTTCACCCCTTCCCTCCCTTGCCGCTCAACATGTCCTTCGACAACGACAACAAGGACCGGAAGATGCACACGGATCACCTCGAAGATTCTAGCATCGATAACTCAAAGTAAGGCGCTCCTTCCCTCTTCTCGGTTCTTCCTCGATCTTGCGGAGTGGGCTGAACCTCTCTTCGCGTCTCTCTTTGTTTGCCTTTCCTAACTCTTCTCTTCGCCAGGCCTCACGACAAAGCTCTCGACATCCTCGGTCATGGCAGGTACGTTCCGATATCTCGTTTTCGTAGCGGAAGCGAGCCTACCGGCACCGGAACGACCCGCTGATTTCTCCTCCTCGTCCAACTCTCTTTTCCAGAGTCGAGATGACCGACGAGCAGTCTCGGTACGTGTGCCGAAGAATAGACAGGGTTGTTCTGCCTTTGCTGTGCTGGGTTTACTTCCTCCAGGTCCGTACCTATATCTTTCTACTTCCTTTCGAGGCTCCTCTTCGATTTGCTCGCTCTTCGACCGACGCGTTGCTCACCATCCTCTCCTTTATCCACCTCTCTACAGATCTTGGACAAGTCTGTCATCGGATACGGATCCATCTTCGGTCTTCAGACTCAGGCTCACTTGGTCGGAAATCAGGTAAGCGCTCCCTTCATTCCTCTCTTCTTCCTCGACGCGTAACATTCGAGTCGTCCTTCTCGATTCGAGCTCGATCAGGCCTCTCCCCCCTCTTCTGCCTAGACATCTCCCTTCTCAATGGAAGGCTGATACTGCTTTATTCTCTACAGTACTCAATCATCGGTTCAGCTGGCTACTGGGCTCAACTCGGCTGGCAACCGTTTTCGGCGTGGCTCATCGTCAAGGTCAGTTTACGACGTGTCTCCTTCTTCCTCGCACCTCTTCTATCTCTGATCCTCATTCTGATCCTCAATATCAACCTCAGGTACCTACTCGATACCTCATGTCGTTCATCGTCACGGCCTGGGGTCTCTCGATGGTCGGACTCGCTTTCTCGACCAACTACCGCTCCCTCCTCGCTTTTCGATTCCTCCTTGGTCTCTTCGAAGCTTCCTGTCTCCCTCTCTTCACCATGGTCACTGTCTCATGGTACAGGCGATCTGAGCAGCGTGAGTGCTTTCATTTCCAGTCTCAATCTCCCAATCTCGGCTCCTTTCGTGTCGCTGATCGCTGAGTGCTAACTTTTGTCAATCTACTTTAGCACTCAGGGTGGCATTATGGTATGGGACCAACGGTCTCTCTTCTATGATTGGGTCCTTCCTGGCATGGGCTCTGTCTTTCGCCACTGGAGCAAAGGTAAGCACTGTCGCGACGTCGTCTTTCTCGGCCTGGAACTGACTCTTCTCTCGCTTCCTCTTTCTCGCTTCTTTTTCTCTCAGCTGCACGTCTACCAGATTCTCTTCCTCGTCGTCGGTCTTGCTACCGTCATCACAGGTCCCATCATCTTTTGGAGACTTGGTGAGCAAAACCTTTCTCAGACGAGCTTGGACGCGCTGAACTCCCTCCCTCCTCACCGGACGCTTCTGCTCGTATCATTCGCTGATGCAACGCCATTCTATCGTTTTGTTACAGATAACTCCCCCGCCGAGGCTCGCTTCCTTACACCAGAAGAGCGAACGTGGGCTGTGGAGCGACTTCGAGATAACCAAACCGGAGTCAGCAACCGAGCGTTCAAACTTCCTCAGGTAAGCATTTTCTTAAACTAAGAGGCCGCCAAGGTGCCAAGAATGTTGCACGAAGAGAGGGTGGCAGTTCGAAGACCGGAGGGGTCAGATCACTCCGACGAGGACAAGACGAACGCGTGCTGACCTGTTCGTCTCTTCTTTCTTCGATCTCAGGTCGGAGAGGCTCTCTACTCTCCCATCACCTGGCTCTTCTTCGCTATGACCTTCTGCATCAACACAGGAGCTTCCGTCACCAACGTCGTACGTCTTTGATCGCTCAAATCCCGTGTCCGACGCGTCCCGTCGGAATCTGACTCTTTCTCCTTCTCCTTCCCTCTGCCTCTCCTTTCTTAGTTCGGACCACTCATCATTAGTGGATTTGGATTCGACGCTCGAAAGACCATCCTACTCAACATCCCGTTCGGATTCCTCCAGGTACGTTTCTGAACCAGAGAAGTTCGTCGCCGACGCGACGAGGGATCTTCTCGGAGTTTTTCGACATCTCGGAGACCTTTGATCGATCTCGAAAGGTACTGAGGCTCTTGCTGACATCTTCTTCGCTTCTGAACCTTGTCGTCTTTTTCAGTCGGCGGTCATTCTCGGCGCGTCGTGGGCTGCGACTCGCTTTAGGCGGAAATCCGTCGTCTTGGCCCTTATCTGCATTCCCTGTGTCGTAGGATCGGCGCTCCTCTACGGTGAGCTTCCATTCTTCTCTTCTTCATATGCCTCCGATCACTCAAGAGTCAATCTGACTCGTCCTCTTGTTTTCTGTCAGCTCTCCCTCGAGGCGCGAAGTACCAGGGGCCCCTACTCTTCAGTTACTACCTCCTCGCTTTCCTGTTCGGTGGCAACCCTCTTATCGTCTCCTGGATCGCTTCCAACACGGCTGGTCAGACCAAGAAGGCTCTCGTCTACTCCCTTTACAACGCTGGATCCTCGGTCGTGAGTCGCAACGCCCTCACCTCCCTTCTTTCACCGCCTGACGAACTTCCTATCTTCTTTTTCTCTCTAGGGCAACATAGTCGGACCTCTACTCTTCACCGTCGATCAGAAGCCTCTCTACCACAAGGGACTTCGAGCTGTTTTGGGAATTTTCGTCGCGTGCGTCGGAATCATCGGAATTCAAGTTTTCACCCTCCTGGCCTTCAACAAGAGGAAGGAGAAGGTTCGAGTCGAGCACGGAAAGCCAGCCAAAATTGCCGATCGATCGATGGAAGTCAAGTACTCTGCTGGAACCGACGCCGTCGACGCTGAGGGAGGAGGAGCAGGAGTTCTGGGAGGTTCGTCTCGTTTCTTTCCTCTTTCCTCGTTGCCTCTCCTGCGCTGACTTCCCCCTCTTCCTTCTCACAGCCAACGCTTTCGAGGATCTCACAGACTTCAAGAACGACGAGTTCCAGTATGTACTCTAGGTTAAAGAGCGCACATACGCTTCCGACCCATCTCTTCTCGTCGCTCGTTGCTTTGCCCTCGTTTCTCGTTGCTGGTTCGTGGTTATTTTGTGTCCTTCGCTCTCGTCTCGGTTCGGTGTACTTCTACTTATGATTCATCTGCACTACTCATAGGGATCGGAACGAGAGAGCAAAAAGGTTCGACCGAGAGCGAGAATCGAAGCAGACAACAGGTCGAAGACGGCTCGGTCGATGGACCTTACTCTTTCGCTCTCCATCCCTGCTCTTCTAGAGAAAGAGGCATCGGCATCGTGATGGTCGTAAAAAAAAAGATGTGAAGAAAGAGCACAGGCGAAAAGATTCGACGGCCGACGCGACGAGATCAGGCGACGAACTGGAAGGAGGAAGGGAGCGAAGGTCAGCTCGAGCTCGTTCGAGAAGAGGAGTAATGATATGTAGACTCACAGCATCAGCTTCCTCGTCCTCGATGATCGACTCGTTGTACTTGTCCTCCTGAGCGGTGATGAGTCCAAGTCGTCGTCCTCCCTCCTTGACGAAGAAAGGCCAGAACGATTTCGTCTTGTTGGCGGAGGAAGATCGGACGGTCTTCTTGAGCTTGGTGATGAACCTGGGGAAGCGAAGGAAGCAAACGTTGGTCAGGTCTCCAGGTGGAATCGTATAGGGGAAGGAGGATCAGACGAACGAGTTGAAGTTGAGAGTCTCCTCGATCTGAGAGCAAACGAGAACGAGACGACGCGTCAGGCGGAGGTCCCCGAAACGAAACCAAATCGGGATAGAGGGAACGCACCTCGATAGACTTGGACCGGAGAACTCGAAGGCACTTCAAAGCCTCTCTGTGCTCCCCTCGAGTGATGAGCTTGGAGATCGCTTCCTGGAAGGTCTTGTTGGCTGTGAGGACGAACGAAGGCGAACGAGACGAGATCAGTCCTCTGGCACAAGCTCTCAAAACTCGGGAACAGTAATCGAATAGACTCACCAGCCTCCGAGTTATCACTTCCGTTGTGATAGGAAAGGCTCTTCTCGTAGTTTCCGACCGGATCCCTCAGCAAAGCCTCGTCCTCCTCGTCCTCGGTTTCCGAATCGTCCTCCTCCTGCTTGACGTCGTCTTCCTGGCCCATCGTGACATCAGGATCGCTCTCGCCGGGGTTCGTGGTTCGAGACTTTTTGGAAGAGGAAGCACCAGTCTTCTTGGAGAGAGGAGAGGAGCCGTTCGAGAGTTGTTTGGAAGAGGAGGCGAAGGCGTTGGTGGGAGTCTCCGACTTCTTGGGAGGCGATTGGGAGGTGGAGGAAGATCGAGAGGTAGGAGCAGCAGCGAGGAGTTCATCCAGGCCAGCCAAGCTGAGAAGGGGAGGAGAGGAGAACGCATCAGGTCAGGGTTTGTACTCGAGCCGGAGGAAAAAGGATTGAGACGCGACTGTTCGACGAGACAACTCACTCTTCCTCTTCACCGAGTTCAGCGGCTCTCTTCTTGCTGATCTTCGGGGGAACTGCAAAAGGGACGACGCGAAGAAAGATGAGATCAGTTCTTTAGACTCGAGTGCGAGAGAGCCAGGGCGAAAAGAGAACGAAGACTTACGCTTCTTGACCTCCAGGACTTCCTTCGCCTTCAACCCAGCCTCCTTGATCTCGTCTCGAATCTTCTCAGGGGCATCGAAGTACTTGACGAGGTCCGAGTGCATAGGGAAGAGAGGCTCTCCAACTCGAGCGGTGAATTGATGGTACATGGCGTCCTTGATTCGATGGACTGCTGGGTTGAAGGACTCCGTGGGTTGGAAGAAGGGTTGAGGCATTCCGTCGTCGCTGGAAGGAAGGAAAGAAAGGCAAGGAAAGTGTCAGATCAAGCTCACGATATGGAAGGAAGAGAGAGGAGACGTAGAACGATGCGAAGGGAAAGAAATGAAGGGAACTCACTCGACTTCTCCTTGCTCCGAAACGTCCATCGTATCGACGAGGTTACTGATCGCTTCCCTCTGAGCATCGGTAGGGATGGTGGAGTGAGTGGTGACGAGTTGTCTCTTGGAGTTGACGACGTTCTCGAGAGGACTGAAGTAGAATCGTCGGTAGTCGTCGGCGAAGGGAAGCTGTAAGGAATTGAAAGGAAACAAGCGGAGGTCAAGTTCAGTGGCTCGCTTGAAACTCGTAAAAATGAATCGAAAGGTGAAGTCGGAAGACGAGGAGAGAGATGCGAGGAAAGCGGTAGACGAGAGTGAAGAGACGTGAGGAGAGAAGGAAAGACTGACCTGAACGAACTGAAGATAGTGCTGGCCCTGGTAGTGAACGGCTCCTTTGGCAACGCAGAGGTGAGGTGACGAGTTGTTACTGTAGCAGTACCTGAAGATGGCGTAGTACTCTCCGTCGGCGTGACCGAGCATGGCTTGAACGAGCGACGAGAGTTGGATCTGCGACTTTGCTGAATCGGGAGACGGCCAGGCGTAGCGAACTTCTCCCATCTCGAACTCTCGGTCGAACTGTGGAAACAGAATAGAAGAAACAGTAGAAACGTTCGTCAGCGGGAAGTACAAACGAAAGAAAACAAGCGACGCGTCGGAATCGAAACTCACCTCAGACGCCAGAATGAACTTGTAGAGATCCAGACCTGCCGTTGTCTCAAACTTCTCCTGAGCCAACCCGTCGTCGTCGTCAACAGGGAACCAACTGTTCCCAAACCTCCAAGCCTTCGTCAACTTCTCCTTCTCGACGGCCTGAATCTCTCCTCCCTCTCCCTCCTCGGTTCCTCCAACTCGAACGTTGTACGTAGTGACCGGTTTGAGAGCGTTGGAGATGACCTCGGGTTGGTTTCGATCGAGGTAGTAAGGGAGGTTGTTGATTCGGTAGTCGGCCGATTTGGCTTTGTAGTATTCGGCACTCGATTTCGGGTAGTTGAAGTTGGGATCGGGAGCAGCGTAGGAGGAGGAGGGGTCTTGGGTTTGGGAAGATTGAGAGTTGGAAGGATAGTTCGTGTTGGAGGTAGAGGCGTACTGAGATTGGAATTGAGAGCCTCCAATCTGACCCAGATCCTCTCCGTCGGGTCCGACGACGCGTCTCCCTCCTCCAGCGTCTCCTCTCGCTCTCGAACCGCTCGCCTGAGTCGACCCTCTTTCCCCATCCATCTTGACAGCGACCTTCTTGGTACTCTGAGGCGTAACCATGCTCGTCAACTTCCCGACCTTGACGTGGATCTCGATGGCTTCTCGCTCGTTGACGCTGCTGTCTCCGATTCGTATCGACATCGCTCTCGACGTCGGCTTGACCTCCTTGAGCTGAGGGGCTCGAGCGGCAGTCACAGCTCGGTAGATGTTTCCGATGATGGTAGGGGAGGACGAAGGACGAGCTTGCTTGAAGCGACGGTAGAGGGCTTCCGATTTGAGCTGAGAGGGAAAGAAGAAAGACGAAGGGAAAGGAAGAGGGAAAGAAGCGAAGAAGAAGGGAAAAATAGTGTCAGCCGGACGTTACAAGAGGCGAACGAATGAGAGGAGAAGAGGTTTTCAGTTTTCTGCGATGGAACGAACCTTGGTCTCTGACTTGTCGGTTTCGAGAAACCTCCCCGCTTTATTCCAAGGCCTGTCCTTGAATCCGAAGCCGCTGATAATCGCAACACGAAGGTCGAAAACAAGGAACATTGGGAGGTCAGCTCGCTCTACTTCGTACATGAAGAAGAGGCCGAGGATCGGGAGGCAGAGAGCGAGGACGTGAAAGGGGCAGAGGTTGGACGAACGCGATCTGAATCCTGACGGGGTTGTTGTGGTTCGCCTCGTGATTCGCTAGCTTATCAGCGACGATATCGACGTCATCTTCGTAGAGAGTGCTCTCTCCTGCAAAATTTAACGGAGAAAGGTTGTCCAACAGTCGGTGAGGACACGCAAGAGCAAAGAAAAGGAACGAGAAGGACTCACCATCCGTCAAGATCGAGATATCGTACGACCAACTAGGCTTGTGACCTCCTTCGTGGCTAACGAGCATCGGCATGAGAATCGAAAGACCAGCGAAGGCTGCGAAAAGGGTCTTGATCAAGAGCTGATCGATGGTAGTTCGAAGGGAAGACGCGAAGGAAACGAGCTCACCATCTCCAGCCTTCGATCCGAGCTGAACGTTCATGATCTTGTCCACCATCCACGTCGATGCGGTGACGGGTTCGAAGAGAACCTCGATGTGAGGATATCCGAGGCTTGCATGAGGGTTGTTGGTCTCTGAGGAAACGAAGGAGGGGATCAAAGGAGGGAGGGAGGAGGTGTTGAGCTTGGTTGCGAAGGGGTAAACGAAGCGGAAGATTCAACCTGAAGAACTCACTTCCACCGACGAGAATGACACAGACATGTTCAGTCTTCCTCTGAGCTTGGATCTGATCGCAAAGAAGAAAGAACAGGGGTGGGAGTCAGCTTGCACGAAGGAGGAAAGAGACGCGTCGAAGGAGATGTTGAGCTCGAAGCGAAGTCGAGGAGGAGGGGACCTCTCCCATTGGAGCTTCTGAAAGGATTCAACCACCCCAAGCTCAGACCAGCCATAGCTAGAGCGCTCTAGAGTGGACTGAGGGATGAGTTCGTTTTCATCTCGATTTCTGTCCATAGAAGCGACGAAGCAGCTCCATGCTCGCCACCTCTTCTCCTTCCTCCCTCCCTCCCTCTCCACTCTCTCACCCCATGCAGCCTTTCAGCTGAAGATAACGGGTGTACTCACGAGGGTGACGAGCTTCCTAGTTACATACTCCTTCGCCAAAGCCAACTTCTGTACCATCTTGCCCGAGTCTTCGTCGTAGGTCGGGTCTGGGACCATCCTTCCCATCGATTTGGAGACGTCCAGGATGAACGCCGTCACAGTGAAACCAGCTCGGTCCGCCATGGTAGATTTTGATTGAGAGCTCGAAGAATGGAGTAAGGAGAGGACTGAGAAGAATAAGAGAGAGGGTGTTTAGGTGGATGCTGATGGTTTGGGTGGAGAAGAAGGGGAAGCGAGCGAAATGAGCTTTGAACTTCTTGAGTTGACCTCTCACCGCGACGACCTCTCCTCCTTCTTATAGTCCCTCTCGATGTCTCGGAGGATCCACCGATGTTTTCCCTTTTGTCGGCTCCGGATTCAGGCCAACCCTCATCCTTCAAATGTCCCAGGAACGAGCTCTGTCCTTCTGCCTCCCTCCCCTCCCCCTTCGACAACCTCCTACTTTCAGGACGGATACGTCCTCCTCCAAGTCGAGTCCAAGACCTAAAAAGTCCATACGAGCATCTTGAGGAAGGCAGAAGTCTTTGCAGTCTGATGTTTCTCAACTCGAAGATTGAAGACGCGTCGCGACTGCATCCTGACTCTCTCTCTCTTTTCTCTCCTCTTCTTTCTGCAGTTCAGAGCATTGGCAGATCTAGAGGATGACAATATCTATTCAACATGAATCTTAGCACGCTTCTTCTCTCCCTTCTTCTCTCAACGAGAGGGGAGAGCTGATCGAGTCGAAGAGTCGGCAACGCGCCCTTCTGAGCTCACTCGGGCCTTTGGCGAGCATCGAAGGTCTCCGAGGTGCAGAAGTTCTGCGACAGCTACAGGAGCTCCTGCGAGTCACACTCTCCTAGATGTCGATGGGAGGAGAGAAACAGCACGAGGAACCAATTCAGCCCGACCTCCCTTCGAGCTCACCCTTCCTTCCCAACGACCTTCGGACCACTCTTTTCGGACCCAAGCGAAGAAGACAAGCGTCCCTGACCTCTCCATAGAAGCGATATCCATCTCAAGCGAGACGACAGCGCTCGAGGACCTTCCTTTCCTCGACGAGCTCGACTCTCCTCTCTCTCCTCCCTTCTTTTCCTTCCCGAAGATCCATGCATCTGCTTCTTCCGCAAACCCAGTCTCCCTCCGGGATACGATGTTGAAACCTATTATTACTTCTTCTTGCTGTTGAGCACGGCCCTTCTTCCGAAACCTGGAGGAAGAGGGAGAAGAAGGAGGAAGGGAGGGAAGGAAGGGAAAAGGTCAGCTTCGCTCGTTCATTTCCTTTCCTCCTTTTCCTCCCTCTGGTCCCCCCAAGCGCCCAGCACCTCCCAAAGGGCCCTCTCCCTACTCCCATCCTCCAAAAACACTCCAAACCGAAAGAAGTAAAGGCCAGTACTGACCCTTCTTGGGTGCTCCCTTCCCTCTTGCGACCTTCCTCTCGACGGTCTCCCGGTGAGCGAGGGTGGTGTCGTTGACCCAATCGCTGGGCAGGTTGAGCGTGTACCGAACCATCTGATCCGTCATGTGAACGGGGTAGTACGAGTTGATCTTCTCTCCTTGTAACGGTCGTTGAAGGTACTGGATTCCGGTTCGAAGGTTGAGAGGGTTGTAGGGTTGGAGGAGGGCGGTCGATCTGGATCGAGCTAGAGCTTGGAGGCGGGAGATGGAACAGGGGTTGAGGGACATGGTGGGAAAGGGAAGGGGAGGGAGAAGCTGGCGAGGCTTATATGTATATGTTTTTGAGTTGATGCTGGCCGTTGAGAGGGCTTTGAAGAGAGCGTTTTCGATGCCTCGTTTCGCTCGCTTCCAACCGTCACTCGCTCTCCCTTTCCTCCCTTCTTTTCCTCTGCGATGGTCGACCACGGACCTCCTTCCAGCAACAGCTCGTTCAACTATCAGCCCTACCCAGCCGAGTATCAACGCAATCATCCTCCACCGGGTTTCAACAACAACAACAACGGAACTGGTCCTTCCCGCCAGGGGATGTTCCCTCCTCCTCCTCCTCCGCCCTCCAACAACATCTATCGTCCCTTTCCTCCCGGACCTCCTCCTCCTCCCAACAACAACTCGAACTCCAACCTAGGACGGAACAAGTACCCTCCACCGCCGCCTTCTTTCCCAGCACCTCCGCTCCCTCCTCCTCCTCCAAGCCACGGCAACAACCACTTCTCCCACCTTCCTCCTCCTCCTCCTACTCGAGACCACACCTTCGGACCTCAAGCGAGGATGGGAGACGGCGGGTTGCCTCCTCCTCCTACGAAGAGAGCAGAGAAGAAGCAGGCAATCGCTCCCAACAAGCCTTCAGATGATCCTCCCGTGATGAGAGTGGCAAAGTGAGTCCATCTTCTTTTGGAGGGGAAGCGGGAGGCGAAGGGAGGGAGGTTGAGCTCGAGGCTCGAGATGGGGTCCGTCTTCTCGTTCGTTCGAGCTCTCGTTCCATACCTATGAAGCAAACAGCAGCGGAGGAATGTGCGTGGGCAGGAGGAGATAGGAGGAGATGCTATGGAGGGAGGATTCTATGGTGTTTCGCCACGAACTCGTCCAGCCTCCTCGAATCTCGAGCTGACGTTTCCCTGTCCTTTTCTGCTCTCTCGCCCTTTTTCTGCTCCCTCAGTGTTCCCGACAACACCACCGTCGAAGATATTCGTCTCCTGTTCCAGCGATTCGGTGGAATGTGAGCTTCTTCCCTCTTTTCTTCGCCCTCAACGAACGAGACGTCGGAACTCACCATCGTCCTCTCCCTCCCTTGTTCTCTTCCTCCTCCACAGCGTCAAGATCCAGGTAAGGTCTCGTCAGCGACCTGCCTCATTCTGTCAGCATAGTAGCTGATCTCTCTTGCTCTTCGTGTTGTCAGATGTGGAAGTCTACTCGTCTGAAGAACACCAACGCTTACGTCGTTCGTCCCTCCTCTCCTCTCCTTCCCTCTCTCTCTCGACTCGTCTTCCTCGTTCATCTGACTGACCAACTCTATCCCCTCTCTCTCATTCATCGACTACTTAGACCATCAAAGACCACTCTCAGCTCAACAAGATCCTCGCTCAGTTCGATCGCGTGGTCAAGCTGAAGTCTGGAATCTGGGCTCGATTCTCGGAGAAGGGCTACAAGTGTGCTCTCAACGTCCCAACAGGAAACGAGTGGTTCAAGTTTGTTATCTCTTCTTCATCTCTTTTCATCTCCTGAAGGCATGGCCTTCCTCGGTCGGCGTGGTGTTTTGCTGACTGCTTTCTCCTTTCCCTCTCTTCTTCCTCGACGCGTCGTCCTTCTCTTCACTCTCTCAGATACGAAGCTCCCACCGTACTCGAGTGGTCCACTCCAAGTCTCCCTACGGATGGTCCCAGTCGAGATGTACCTTCCTCTTCGACTTCAGGAGATGCTGCCGCGCTCCCTCTCGGATACGACGACGATTCGAAACCCCTTCCCTCCTCCTCCGCTCTTCTTCCTCCTCGACCTTCGGACGACGATGGTCCCATCGACGGTGCGATCCGAGCTCATCGACGATCACCTGTTGCGACTGGCGAACCAGATCCTCAGATCGTGAAGAAGGAAGTCGCCGACTCAGCTGTTCCCAAGAGTCGGAAGCGAAGAGGAAGTTGGAAGGACGAGGCTTCCCTTCCTCCTGCTGCTCGAGACCGAGGAGACGAAGGAGACAGACCTTATTCTAGGTCTCGATCTCCTGGATCTTCTTCGCGTCGTCGATCAGATTCGGACGCTGGTGCTGGTGGTGGTGTTGGCGGTGGTGCTGGCTCGACCTCCTCAGCTTCGGTTGCTGGAGTCGATGCTCAAGCGTCGGTTCCTGGTCCTTCAACAATGACAGCACCTCCCCACCATGGCCGAGATAATTGGGTTTCTCCTCCTTCGCCTTCGGCTGGCTCGTCGTCGTCGAGATCTCGTGGAAGGACCGGTCGATCCATAAGTCCAGCAACGAGCGACCGAGGAAGGAACGGACGCGTTCTGAGCGGGAAGGGTTCTTCGAACAGTTCAGGGATCCCTCCTTCTTCGTCGTCGCGCCAACCTCAACCTCAATCCAACCAGTCCTCTCCTTCTACTACAGTGGTGGGAGGTCCCTCCAACTACGAACGAACACCAGCTCCCTCCTCGTCGGGAGGGTTGGTCTCTCCAAATCGTCAGCACGGCGGTCGACAGCAACATCAGCATCAGCACCAACGCAACCCTTCCAACGCCTCGCTCCCTCACCTCGGCCCTACCACTTCAGCATCCTCCTCTTCCTCTTCTCTCCTCTCGAACCCTTCCACAGCTCCCTACCCTCCTCCTCCACCCCCCTTCGTCCCCGCTCCCAACACGGACGCGGACCTCGTTCAACGCCTTCACGAACTCGAAACCCTCCTCACCGCTTCCCGAGATCAATCCTCGCAGATCTACCACCATCTCCTCTCCACCGAGTCTTCCCTGCTCGCCCTCGCAAACACTGTTCTGACGGCTCAACAGTCGCAGAAGAGGATCGAGAGGGAACGGGACGAGGCTCTGAGTTGGAGGAACGAGGTCGAGAGGAGGATGGGGACTGTGTTGGGCGTTTTGGAAGAGGTTGGAGGTCGTAGTTTGAGGGAGGGAGTGGAACGAGGACTGGAGGAAGGGAGGAGAGGAGAGAGGGAGGTAGAAGGGGAGTTGTATGCTCTGATGGACGTGGACGAGAGGGAGGGTTTCAGCAGAGGTGGGGATGGAAGGGTGGGTTGGGACGCGGTCGAGAGCTTGGTGAGGCGGGCGAAGGAGCAGGAGATGGAGCAGGATCAGGAGAGGGAACGAGAACGAGAACGAGGGAGGAGGAGGTGATTGAAACGAACGATGCGTCTACTGCTACAGAACGGTGAGTAGTTTCGTTTCGCGTCTTTCGGCTCGGGAACCCCCTGACTCCTTCTCCTTCTTCTTCCTCCCCTTTTTGCTCCTCTTTCGTGTCCCTACTTCCTTCTTTTTCCGATCCAGACTTGTGACTTTTTATTCTCTCTCCCTCTACTACAGCGGCATCCCTCATCGAAACCGAACGAGCCCTCTTCCCCATCCTCTCACCGCGCGTCACAACTCCCTCCTCTCCCTCTCTCGCATCCGACCTCCTCTCACTCCTACCGGCGTTACGCCCTGTCTTGTTTATACCTTTGCCTTCACCGTTTGTTCTCGATTCGTTTGCTTTTTCTTCTTCTTCTTCTTCTCTTCCACGCTCTCTCTCTCTCTCTCTCTCTTTCTTGCTTTTTTGCTCCTTATCGAATCGCTGCTGCTTTCTTCTTGAACCTTCCCGACTACTTTCTGCAAGGGCAAGGAAGCAAACTTCTTTGTTGACTTTGGAGAGTGAAACCAAGCGAGAAGTACTAAGTGATTTGACTCGATAAGCAAAGAAGGGACGCCTCCGAGGAAAGAGAGGAGAGAGGTGGATCGGCTTGTGCTCCAGCTCCTTCCTTCCTTCCTTCTCCTCCTTCTTCCCTCCTCCCCCAACGCTCAACAACCCCCCTCTTTCTCGACAACTTTTTTTTTAACTTCCCTCCTCTCGACCTTCCCACCTCCCTTCCTTCAGAAGCAACCGACCTCAAAAGCAACCCAGCTTCGCTTCGCTCGCTCTCGAATGAGGCGATGATGCTCTCTCACCATCACCCTCCCTCCTCCTCAGCACCTCGTCCCCTCCCTTCAGCTCCTCCTCCCACCACCACCTCCTCCTCCTCTGCACCCGCACCCCGACCCATCTCCCGCACCATCTCTCCTTCCTACTACTTTCCTCAACAACAACCGAACGCAACCGCTTCCTCGAGCTCAACGAGCTCCTCTCGAGCGTCCGCTTCCTCCTCCTCCTCCTTCAGAGTCGTCGCTGCAAGAAGAGGAGCAGCTCCTCCTCCTACGACGACGACGACGACGATGACGCATACGCATACATCTAGGGATTTCGCTTCCGGAGATCATCCCGTGTATGGCTACAGGGAACTCGGAGCGGGAGGAGGGCTTGGGAGAGGAGGAGGAGGAGGAGGGAGCGAGACGGGGTTGACGACGGAGGAGGAACTTGAAGGGGAGGGAGCGAGCGAGGAGGGAGGCAGTTTTAATGAACGGAGGAGAGGGGAGGGAGTGTGAGTTATTCGAGTTTCTAATCGGGTGTTCTTTTGAGTCGGGTCGGTCGAACTGGGGAGAGGGAGGGCAGAGCGAGAGAGCATACAAGGAGGAGGAAGGAGCTTCGAGATGGTCGCTCGTCAGACCTCCTCTCTCGTCTCTTTTGGCTCGGTTCTCTTGCGCTTGGAACGTTCTTTCGAGCACTTCCCGAGGCTGCTATATGCTCTCTCCCTCTCTCTCTCTGTACAGATTTGATCTGGAAGAAGGCAGCTCTCTGGAAGGGCAGGAACGAAGCTGACCGACTCCCTCACCTCACCTCCTCCCCTTCGTAAACAGCGTCGAAACCGAAACCATCACCACTTCCACAGATCCTTACACAGGTCGCAAATGTCTCAACCAGTACGCTATCCTCAACGAACTCGGCAAGGGACAGCACGGGAAGGTCAGGTTGGCGAGGGACATGGAGACGAACACGCTTTGGGTGAGTCCGACCTCTCTTCGTTCCGTTCCCTGCCGTCGTCGTCGTCCTCCTCGGCTTGCCTGGGCTTGGAGCTTGGGAGGGAGGTGGTCAGGAGAACGGTGACGCTGACCTCCCTCCTTTTTCTCTCTCTCTTGTGGTTCTTTTACAGGCCGTGAAGATCATCTCTCGTCAGCAGAAGAAGCGTCTGCCTGGCTTCTCGTCAGCTCCGAAGCAACCTGTTCAGCCTGGGCAGATTGAGGATAAGTGAGTTCTCGTCTCTGGCTCTTATCCTCAAGAGGTGCAGCTGAAGGTCCTACGGAAGATGATCCGGGCACGAAGAGGATCTTCAAAACGAAGATCGCTGATCAACGTTTCTTTCGTCATTCCTCCGTTTGTTTCGAAGGCTGAAGAAGGAGATTGCGATCCTCAAGAAGCTGCGACATCCTCATGTGGTGAGACTGAGGGAGGTGATTGATGCGAAGGAGAATCCGAAGGTCTTTCTAGGTGAGTTTGGCGAACGTGCTTTGCCTTATCTTTTGGGTTTCAGGGTTTGACGGAAGGAAGCGAGGGAGGGAAGCGAAGGAAGGTCAACGAAGAGCTGACCTCCTTGTTTTCGTTTTTGGTTGATCAAAGTTCTCGAGTACATGGAAGGAGGGGAAGTCAAGTGGAAGTCGGACGATCAACCTCCTACGCCTTTGTTGACGACGGAACAGACGAGGAGGATGTTTAGGGACGTGGTGCTCGGACTCGAATATCGTGAGCTCAACGCTCCCTTCCTTCACCTCCTTCCCTTCTTCCCTTTAACTCCGCTCCGTTCATTCGAAAGAAACCGGAAATCGCTGACATGCGCCTTCTTCACTCTTCCTGCTTCTCTCGGTCAGTTCATCACCAAGGAATCATCCACCGAGACATCAAGCCCGCCAACCTCCTCTGGAACAAGGATCACTCGGTCGTCAAGATCTCCGATTTCGGTGTCTCCCACTACTCGTCCGTCCTTCGCTTAGCCTCAGGTCTCGACGACGAACTCGACGGAATCAACTCGGACGCCTACATCGCTCTCGACGAGGAGGCCCTAGCCAAAACAGCAGGATCCCCAGCCTTCTTCGCTCCCGAACTTTGCTACAACGGAGACTTTACGCCTCTCGCTCCTTCCTCCCCTGCTGCTTCCACCCACCACCTCAACGGAGACAACGGCAACTCCTTCTTCCCTCCTACCACGTCCTCGACCTCCTCCCAAATCACCATCAACCGTCAGGCAGGGATCCCGTCGTCGAGCTTCCGAGGAAGAAGGGAACGACCCAAGGTCACCAAGGCCATCGACGTTTGGGCTCTCGGAGTGACCCTCTACTGCTTGTTGTTTGCAAAGGTGCCGTTCGAGGCTCCGACAGAGTTCGCTCTGTTTGCGGTGATCCCGAACGAGGACTTTGATGTGCCGAGGTGGGCTGGGAAGGAGAGGTTCGAGACGGGGGGGAAGGTTCCAGGGGAGGGAGCGAGTTGGGAGGCGAGGGAGTTGGCGGATCTGTTGAAGGGGATGCTGGAGAAGAATCCGGAGAAGAGGATCAAGTTGGAGCAGGTGAAGGTGAGTTTGAGGGTTCCCTGAATCGGTTGAGGCAGGTGTTTTGGAGGAGAGACGCGTCGGATGGTGAGGTCGAGAGCTGACTTTCTTTCGGATTGTTTTCGTTCCAGCGACACCCTTGGGTTCTTCGAGGAATCGACAACTACGACTACTGGCTCGCGAGTACAGATCCAGGGAACGACTTCGTCACCGTCACCAAGGACGAGGTCGCCTCAGCCTTCACCGAAACCCTCTCCTCTCGAATCAAACGAACGGCCTCCAAGTTCAAGCAAAAGCTCTTCCACCCTACCTCCTCCTCTTCGTCCTCCATCCACCGTCCAGGTCGCTCTCGAGCTCACTCCTCAGCAGGGATCCCAACCGCCGGAGACTACAGCGAAGACTCCATCGCCGTTCTCGGTCGAGGGAGCGGGAGCGCGTCGGGAGGAAGCGTAGGAAGGATGTCAGGAACCAACTCGCCAGCTATCCGACAGGTCGGACTCGCAGGAGGAATTCTCTCGCCTCAGACGTCGCTATCGAGAGGATCGTCGACGGCTCAGCTTCAGCCGAACGGTGGACGCGTCCCTTCAGCATCGTCGGAACGTCCTTCTTCGCCTTCCCAAAGTCCAGCCTCCTCAGCTCGACACTCCTTCTTCTTCCTCCCTTCCTCCTCTCAGTCCGGATCCCCTCACTCTCGCTCCAAAGAGATCTCACCCGAGACCTCGCCTCCCTCCTCCCGATACTCCATGCCGTCCTCGCCCTCCCTCCTCCCCATCAAACATACCTCAACCCCTGCAACTCTCGACCGAAGTCAATCCGTCAACGCCGCCTCGTCCTCCACACCCAGAGGAGCAGGATCTCGGTCCCAACCTCCCCTTCGACGACTCTCGAACCACCTCCTTCCCGTCAAGAGGCTCCTCGCAGGAGGAGGAGGGGATCGAGAGATCTCCTCCGCTCCTCTCTCGCCAAACATCGGTCGCAGCTCGATGGACCTTCACCCGAACGATAGGAGTCTGAGCACGAACGCTCTCTCTGGACCTTCGGGATCGAGGAGTCCTCTCCCACCGACTCCTCAGTCGCCCACCGTCGAACGCCGTCCTCTCAGAGGCGCAGGAGGGGACGAGCACTCGGAGAAGCAGCCTGGGAAGCTTGCTCGGTTCTTTGGGAGGAGGAAGCGCAAGGATCGAGGAGCAGGATCCGAAGTCGAGAGCGTTCGAGGGCATTCGTCGTCGTTCGAAGGAGAAGGAGGAGCCAGCCCTGCTCAAGGGACGATGAGCTTCCAGAGCGATGAGGATCATGCCGTTCGACAGAGTTTGGACGATCTAGCTCCTCGGGGAGCTCCCGTCATCGTTGGATCTCTACCTCGCCTTGAGAACGACGACGGAGGTCTAGGAATCCATTTCACCAGTCTTACGAACGGAGGATCGGACGATCACCATTCCCACGACACCCACGAGTCTACCTCTCCTTCTTCCTCTTCCAACAACCATCACCTCTCCCCTCGCTGGCCACTCGGAGCTCATCGGTTCGGTCAGCAACCTCCCTCGTCGGACGAAGGGAATCGAGGACGAAGCTTCGACCTTCCTGCAGGAGAGACGCTCGACATCGAGGACGATCTCGACTTCTCGGACGACGACGACGCGTACGGAGAGGATCTTGGAGAGGGAGGGATGCGTAGAGCCGAGAGCGGGGGACTCCCTCGAACGGTGGCTGTCGATTTCAGGATGGGTCGAGACGGATGGAAGAAGTCCTTCTCGTCGTACCACAACACGGAGGAAGCAGCAGCAGCAGCAGGTGGACGGAGGTCCTTCGAGGAGGAGGAAACGGACGCGGAACTGGGAGTAGGAGAGGACGATTCGTTCGATTCGTTGAGACCTGCTTTCTCTCCCATCTTCACCTCTCCTTCCGCTAGGGATCGAGAACGGACGACGTCGAGCTCGAACAATCATCCTTCCATCTCTTCCGGAACCCCTTCGACCATTCGACCGCCTCGGTCAGCCCTCTACAACAACACTCCCTCCCCTTCGCCTTCCCCGCCTTCCTCTCCAGCCAACGGGATCGCCAACGGTCGATATCCTCTCCCTCCGTCGTCCAACAACAACTCCAACCCCGATTCGCCCACGACGGCGACCAGTTCCCTGATGGTCGAAACGCCAACCCAACGGCCCAACACGCCCTCGATTCGGACGTCTGCTCCCGATCTCGATTATCTTCATCAGCAGCAGCAACATCAACATCAACAGCAGCAGTCGATCTCGAGGAAGACCTCGGCGGAGAGGACGCATCATCTTTTGGTCGCTGCTTCGCCTGGAGGGAGCATAGGGAGGGCGAGGAGTCCTTTGGGGATGGAGATGGAGGGGAGTCGGAGTCCGTGGAAGAGAGGGGTGTTGGATCTGGAGGAGGACGGGGTGGAGAGTGGGGAAGGAGAGAGTGGGAGTAGTGGGGAGGAGGATGAAGGGTTGGAGGTGAGTCTCGCGACGCGTCGAGGTTTCGTGCTTGATTGATCTGAGACTCGCTGGAAGCTGACCTCGATCCTTCTTTTTCTCGTTTGATTTTTTTGAATCTACAGCTCTCTATCGGCAAGAAGAGAAGCACAGCTCCTCTGGGTCCTTACGGCCCGTGAACGTCGTCCCTCGCTCGACCTCTCCCTCCTTTCTTTTCTTTCCTCTCCCGACCAACACCAACCAACCTACCTTCCCGTTCTCGTCCTTTCTCCCCTCATATGTAGCCTAGCTTTCCGTTTCTTTCAGTGTTTCGTTTCTCGTCTCGTACCCCTTTCGTTCTGTACAGTTCTCGCTCGGTCTCAATCCCTCGTCGTCGTCGTTTTTCTTTTTATGGAACGCTTCTCGTTTCTCGTCTCGTTCTCTCTCTCTCTCTCTCTCTCCTCCCCCCATCTCGTTGCTTGTTCCAGACCCCAACTGTTTCCCTACCCTTTCCCTTTACTCCCCTTTCCCTTACCTAGATGCCGGTCCGAGAAGAAGTGACCTCTTCTCTAGACTATCTTACTCTCGCTGTCTCGCTCGTCGACCTTCTAACACCTCCTCCCTCTCCCCTCCGTCCTCCTCCTTTGCACTTTCCCACACGTTTCTGAACCTCTCTCTCACACACTTGCATGCCCCCTTTTCCATCTTTTCCCATACCTCGTTTTTGAAGCTTAACGATCTTTCTTTCCATCTATACTTCTCTCATTCTTCCACATCTCTTCGTTCGATTCTGCTCATGTTTTTTTTCTTTATCCTTTCCTCTTGCTTCCGTGCCCTTCTTTTTCCTTCTCGGCCATGCATGCTTTTTGTTCTTGGCGCGTACTCTATGGTCTAGTGGGGTCGAGCTGAGGTATTCCGACGGAGAGGAGGGAGGAAGCAGGCAAAGGTCGAGCGACGACGGGAGACTAGGGCGGGAAGCTGATTGGACTTCTGGGAGGTTGGGAGAGGGAAGAGCGTTCTGGTAAGTCGTTAATTCGATGAAGGGCAGTGCAGTAGATTTACAGAGAGCGAGAGGAGCTCAATGGTGTTGATAGAGAAAGGAGGGAATGGAGGAGATGGTGAGCGGGAGGGAACGAAAGTTGAGCTCGAGCTCTCAGCCCCTTCCTCCTCCTTTTCAGCGACAACACGGCATTTTTTATGAGTAAAGTTCTACACAGCCCTACTTTAGCTCCTCACTTTTTCGTATCTGAGTCTTGCGAGTCCATATTTTTATCTCGTTGTGAGGCAGTGCCGTCGTTACGAAAGGTGACGCAGGCTGATCAAAGGAGGAGGAGCGTGAGCTCGCCGATGCTCCTCCTTCCTCCTCAACTTCAACGGCATGTCTTCAACAAAAGCCAAAGAACCTCGAGACGAAGAGAAACCTCCAACCAAGAGGTCCTTGCCAGTGAGTTTCAGTCTTCGCATTCACTTGTCGATGAGGTTGGAGGGTCGAGAGATGGAGAGCTGATGAGCTCTCTGCTTCCTCCTCCCCTTCATTCACGGCCCCCTTCTGTCTCTTCCCTAGCGTCTCTCAAAGATATCGCCTCTTCGAATCCCTGGGAAGATGAAGAACCTCGCTATGAAACCTAGGAACGGATCCAAAGGAGTTGGATCAGACGGTGAGCAGCTTTTCTCTCTTGCGAGGGAGAGGAAGAGAGAGAGAGTTGAACAGAGTCGCTTGCCTCCTCCTTCGCATGACGGGTAACAGAGAAACCGCTCGCCATTCTTCGAGTTCAGGTCGTTTCTGGTACCAACTTGGTCGGGAAGGACAAGGGAGGAACCACCAGTGATCCGTGAGTCTTCGTTTGCTCTATTTCTAGACTGCGAGGCTGCCACCAGGAGTGAAAGGATTGAGGCGGTCGAGCTCACCTCCGCCCTCCCTCCCTCCCTCCCTTCTTTTGGCTTCAGTTTCGTCACCATCTCCCTTCCTCCTACTCGACTCTCTACTCCTGTCATCAAGAAGAGTCTCGATCCCATCTTCCCAGAGAGGGAGTCTACGTTCGATCTTCCCATCTACGCTTCTCAAGCAGGAAGGATCGGATCTTTGGAGGCTGTTTGTTGGGACAAGGTCAGCCCAAACCGAGCTCGCTCCTTTCTCCTCCGGGTGCTGACTTTCGTTCTCTTTGGCTCGCTCTACAGGACCTTCTCAGGAAGGAGTTCCTTGGAGAGGTGTCGGTGGCCATTCAAGACTGGTTCGCTGGAGGGAAAGCCCTGGAGTGGCACCCCGACTCGAGGGTCCGTTTCTCTTCCCTCTTCTTTCTCTCGTTCTTAGCTCGACGAGAGCTCACCAAGTTCTTGTTTCTGTTTCTGTAGCCTATTGAAGCCGTCTTGGTCTCGTCCCGAAGGAAATCTCGCGTCTCTGGTTCCCTTCGTGCGTTCCTTTTTCCTCCTCGACGACGCGGACCTCAGCCCGCTCCCTTTTCGGATCGCTCACCTTACAAGAAACTTACTTTGGCTTATCTACGTGCATTCCAGAGCTTCGAATCGGATTCGTTCCTCCTCCTCTCTCGGACGACCCCACTCACGCCGCTCTCGCCATCGACTTCGAGTCCCTCTACGACGATCTCGTTCGAAGATCTAACGAACGCGGCATCCTCACCGTCGCTCCTTACGAAGGAATTGGAACTGTTTTGAGTGACGACGTCGACCTCGAGGACGATGGTATCTCCGATAGCTCAGATACCGACGACGAGTTCGAATCGAGCGGACCCTCAGCACTTCCCTCCCCGGCTCTCCTCCCCTCTTCCACCACCGCCTCGACGACGCCCTCTTCCTCCACCGCCAACCTCACCGTTCCCAAACCAGTCCTTCCGTCGTCGAAGGAGAAGAAGAACGGAAAGGGAGGATACTTTGACGTCCCTGCTTCCTCCTCGCCGGCCGTCACTCCCTCTGGAGGCAAGGTTCCCAAGCCTGCGAAGGTTCCCAAGGTCAAGAAGTCGTCGAATGGAAAGAACGGAAAGGATTGGAGCTACTCGCACTCGAAGGATATCCTGGGAATTGTGATGATCGAGATCAAGGTCCGTTTGTTCCTTCGTTCATCTTCGACGCGTCGCTCTCGCTGACTTCGCTCTCTCTCTCTCTCTCTCCAGAGCGCCGAAGACCTCCCCCGACTGAAAAACATGCTCAAGACTGGATTCGACATGGATCCCTTCGTCGTCACTTCTTTCGGAAAGAAGGTCTTCCGAACTCGAGTCGTTCGGCACTCGTTCGTCTCCCTTTCATCACGTCGATATCCGTTCCGCGTCTGATCAAACTCCTCATTATTTCAGGTTGAACCCCGTCTGGGACGAGAAGCTTCTCTTTCACGTCAAGCAGTACGAATCGAACTTCACGATCCAGGTTCGTCTGCTTCCTTTCGAAGCGCGTCGAGTCGCAGATTCGTCCTGACCTTCTTACAACCTATTCTTCCCTTCCAGTTCGACATCCTCGACTGGGACAAGATCTCTGGAAACGATCACATCGGAACTGCGACGTCAGTCGATCTCTCGCTTCCCCGTTTCGTTCCTGTGCTGACTCTCCCTCCTCTCCCGCTGTCTCTCTTCAGAATCCCTCTTGCTGAACTCATCGCCGCCGCTCCTCGACCTGATCCCGAGACTGGACTTCACGACTCTGATGGAAAGCACGAGATGAAGGAGTTCAAGGTGCGGTCGTCTTTCGAAAGCGCACTTCCAATCTCCTCGTTCTGAACAACTCTCCGTTTTCTTCTTCGAACAGCTTCTCCTCTCGACTTCAGACTCCAAATGGGACATGCACAAACCGAGCATCACTCTTCGAGCAAAGTGAGTTCTCTCTCTCGCTCTCTTCTCTTCTTCCCGCCGTTCGAACCCTCTGCTGACACCGACGCGTCCCTTTTCTCAGATACGAGCCCTACGACGCGCTTCGACAGAAGTTCTGGCGAGAATACATCCTTACCTACGACGCCGATTCGACTGGTCAGATCAGCTTGACGGAACTTCAGGCGGTGAGTTCTCTACTTGCCTTCGTTCTCGTCTTCTTTCGAGAGATCTCCGATTGACGAATCGTCAACTCCTCCTTTGTCCCTCTCAGATGCTCGACTCCCTCGGATCCACTCTCACCCAGGAGACCGTCGAAGGATACTTCACCCAGAACAACGTCGATCCTCGAGAAGGAGAGCTCACCGTCGAGCAAATCGTCCAGTGTCTCGAGAACGAGGTCAAGAAGAGCTCGGAGGAGAAGAAGGTCGTCGGACCCGCCGAAGAACATCATCTCGCTCCTACCAGTGGAACTTCGACTCCTACCCTCGTCTCTGGTGGTCTTCCAACTCTCGACCCTCTCGACGCTCAAGGTCACCTAGCAGCCTCCCTCCCTCTCGACGTGACAGGCCCTTCAGCTCCTCCCTCTCAAGCCGAGGCATCGGTCGATCCTACACGAGCAGCTTCGATGGGCAACGGACCCGGATTGGAGGAAGTCGAGCAGACGAGGATCATCGAGGATGAGGATTCCGACTCCGACGAAGAGGAAGAGGAAGCGGCCGCGAAGGAGCGAGTGATCAACATTAAAACGTGTCCCTTGTGCCATCGACAACGTCTCTCGAAACGTGCTGAGGTCGATATCATCACCCATCTCGCTGTATGCGCTTCGGCTGATTGGGGAAGGGTGAATCGCCTCGTCGTTGGTAAGTCCGTCTTTCTCCCTTTTCTTCTCCTTCGTCGGCCAGCCTCGCTTGACCACACGCTAACGCTTCTTCTCGTTTCTATATCGACAGGTAACTTCGTCACCAGTTCTCAAGCTCAGAGAAAATGGGTCTCGAAGATCATCTCCAAGGTCTCGAGGTTCGTGTTTCGAACGTCGTCTCTCCCTGCTTCGACGCGACCCTCGTCTGACTCTCTTCTATCCTCAACAGTGGAGCATACCAGCTTGGAGCGAACTCGGCCAACATCATCGTTCAAGATCGAGTCTCTGGTCAACTTCAAGAGGAGAAGATGGCATCGTGAGTCTCCACGCTGAGCAGAACGAACAACGAGGCTGACCTCTTCATTTTTCTCTCGTTCTCGTAGTTATGTCCGATTTGGTAAGTTTCGACGTTGGTTCTTTGTGTGCTTATACTCCTTGCTGATAGTTTTATTCCCCCAGGTATCCGAGTGCTCTACAAGGGAGCTCGCTCGAGAATGGAAGGAAGCAGAGGTGAGAAGACGCGTCTCTCTTTTCGATGGTCCGCCTCGCCGTCTGACTTCCGTCTCCCTTGCAGCTCGTAAACTCCTCAAGTCTCTCTCCATCAAACAGGGTCTCAAGTACGACTCTGAGGAGTCTGCCGCCGAGATTCCTGCCTTCATCCTCTTCCATCGACTCAACGTTGACGGTCAGCAGTCCCTCTCCCGCTCTCACCTTTTCGACGCGTCGTTCTGACCTCTCCCTCTCTTTCCCTTTACTTCCAATATCAGAAATCCTCGACCCTCTCGAGTCGTTCAAGACCTTCAACCAGTTCTTTTATCGCAAGCTCAAACCGTCCGCTCGACCGATCCAGGATCCTGAGGATCCTGAAACTCTCGTCTCCTGTGCCGACTGCCGACTCATGTGCTTCGACACCGTTAGCGATGCTCAGAAGCTATGGATCAAGGGAAGAGAGTTCACCGTCGAACGACTTCTGGGCGAGAAGTTCGGGAAGGAGGCGTCGAAGTTTGTTGGGGGATCGGTCGGAATTTTCAGGGTGAGTTTCGACTCGTTTCAGTCTCCATCCTGGGAATCACTTTGAGCTGACCATAAAATCGTTCCCTCTTTCCCAGCTTGCTCCTCAGGACTACCACCGATTCCAGTGAGTCTCATCGGTGTCGTCTTCTCCGTCTCGAGCTCGGCTAACTTTCCTTTCCTTTTCCCTCTCCTTTTTCAGCTTCCCCGTCGATGGAGTCGTCACTGGAATCGAAAAGATCGAGGGAGCCTACTACACCGTGGGTACCTTTCTTCTTTCAATCTTCTTTCCGAATCCTTCGAAGCTGATTCGATGCGTTCTCTCTCAGGTCAATCCTCAAGCCATTCGAACTCAGCTCGGTTCGTCTCACGTCTTCCTGCTCTCATCTAACACCTTCTCAGCTGACATTCGATCTTTGTCTCTTCTCTCAGATGTCTACGGAGAGAGTGCGTCCTTCCTCAGTCTTGCATCTTCCTCGCTCGAGATCTCCGTCTGATCGCCTTCCTCTTCTTCTCTCCAGACGTGCGTTCAATCGTCAAGATCGACTCTCCCGCTTTCGGAACGGTCTTTGCCGTCTGCGTCGGTGCGATGATGGTTGGATCGATCCACCACGAGATGAAGGTTGGAGATACCGTCAAGAGGGGAGACGAAATGGGATACTTCGCTTTCGGTTCGTCGCGTCCCAAACCCTTGCTCCTTCCGAACTGATGCTAACTTCGCTTCGTCTTCTTCTCAGGTGGATCTACCATCGTCCTTCTCCTCGAGAGTGGAGTCCTTCTCTGGGATCCTGACCTTCGACAGAACGCTCAGGCGACTCTCGAGACTCTCGTCCAGATGGGAACGAAGTTGGGCTCGAGGAAGAAGACGAGTCAGAGTCTTCCTCCCGTCCCTCCTCGAGCTGCCGCTTAGGTAGCTTTTCTCTCTCTTTCAGCTTAGCGCTCGATATCTTCGCTTCTCTTTATTTTCCTTCATATCTCCCTTGCTCGCTACTCGAGCTGTACTTACCTCCTCCTTTCCCTGTCTCGGCCCGCTCGTTTTCTCTTTCTCTCTCTCTCGCCCTCGCAATCTTATGATCCTCACGTACGTTCTCAACTCAGATCTCCATGCTAAGAAACAACAACTCCTCAAACCCGACCTCCTCCTCTCTCTTCTTCCCCATCTCCCTCCTTTTAACAACGAAGATCCCCAGTCCATCGGACGCGCCGAATCTCTTCCCGTCTGCGAGCACAGGCACCAGAGAGAACTCCTCTCCGAGACTATCCCAGAACGGCGTCTCCTTGAATAACGACCGAACCTTGTAGGCGATGATGATCTCGATTTTTGAAGGGTTTGGGTCCGTGAGAGCGAGGAGGGTTCGGAGGAGGGGAGGGTAGAGAAAGGGAAAGTAGACGAGGTCCGAGCAGATGAGGTGGGTGATTTTTCCTTCTCGTCCCTCTGGTAGAGATAGTTGATCTTCCCTTCCTTCTCCCCATGCTAAGCCTCGAACCAAAACCTGCCCTCCTTGTCCGTCCAGCGAGTCCGACGACCTGCATGCTGTTCGCTCCTCCATGAGTGGGACGACCTCGTCGAGATCCGTCAGGACGATGATGTCTTCCGGTCGAAGGAGAGAGGCGAGGTTGAGCGAAGTGAATCCTGTACCCGCTCCGAGCTCGATGATAGTTTGGGGAGGGAAGGTGGAGAGGGAGGAGGAGGCGAAGGGCGAGGAGATGGAGGGCCAGGGTGAAGTTATAGAGGATGTGGGAGGATTCGGAGGGGGGAAGATGGAGCAAGGTGGGTCGAAGACGAAAGAGCTCGAGCCTGGTGGTTGGAGGTACTGCTCAAGGAGGTAGGAGGCTTCCCTGAGCAAAAGAAGAAGGGAAACGGTGAGCTTCGAGTTGCTGTCGGTCAAGAGCGATGGCAGATCTACGAACCATATGCGACCAGCGATCCCGAATTCAGCGATAGCCTGAGACTGCCATGAGTCTTCTACGGGATTCTTGGAGTTTGTGGGAGCTGAGGGAGCGATATTGAGGCCTAAAGGGAAGTTGAAGGAGGACGAGTCGGGCATGTTGAGCTCGAGAGGTTGGGGTTGCTCGAGCAAAGGAGCTGGCCAGAAGGAAAGAAAGAAAGAACTGCAAAATCAGCGATCATTCGTTCGAGCTTTGCAGCATCTCCCGGACTCACTGGAAGCGGTCTTAAGAAAGTCGAAGTAGAAGGGTGAGTTGTAGACGGGGGGGGGGGAGGGAGGGAGGCGGAAGTTGAACGAGCTCACGAAAAGGAAGACGTCGATCTCCTCTCCTTTCGCCTCCTTCCTCTTAACAGTCATCCTCCAGGCAGCTTCCATCCGACCCACCCCCACTCTTCCCTTCTTTCCCTTTCCCTCCTAGTACATCTACGGCGAACGAGCTCGTCCAAACCTTCAGCTCAACGCTCCCCCCATCCCTCCCACCCTCCTCCCTTCCCTTCGACCTTCCTCGGCCTCCTCTCCCTCTACTTCCCTCCATCCCTTCGAATGGTTCCCCAGGCACAAGCCCTCGCGGATGCTCTCTTTGAATCCCAGGATGAATTTGAGAAAGCCAAAGCCTTGGTGCGCTACGTAGGAGAGAGAGCGAGGAGAAGACGTGCTGACTCGTCCTCCTTCTCTCCCTTCTCTTCTTCCCCAGTCCCTCCAGCTGGAGTGGTGCGCTCATGCATCAGAGCTCTCCCGACCCATGCTTGAATCGGTGGAACGCTTTCGAGCAGAGTTCTCGAGCAAGCATCTACACAGATACATCTGCCTCCTTATCGAGCGACTTCCTCACATCACCGTCCCATGGTCGTCGTCGTTCGAACTCCGTCTCGCCACAGTCCTCTTGGGATCAAACTTCTTCACCAGGTGGATTCGAACTGCTCCCGCTGATACCGTCGAGCTTCTCTTCGTTCTCCTTGTAGAGCAGTGGGAGAAGAGTTGCCCAGATCTCGCGACTCTGTTCGAGGGCCCTCGCACCGCGACCCAGGTGAGTCGCTTCTCCGCCGCTCTTCTTTGCCTTATCGTTGACTGACTCCCCGGCGATTCTGCTCTTTTCTTGTCAAGCTTCTCGGAACGCGAGGCCAACAGTACACTTCGAGCCTCTTCTACGCTCAACAGATCAGCCTGATCATCGTCTACCTCCCCTCCCAAATCGACCTGCGATCCTCATCCCTCTTCTCCTCTCCCTCCACCCTTCCACGCCTCGGACGCGACCTTCAAACTCTTTCCGACAAGTGTCATCGTCTCCTTAACTCCAGTACTACCGACAGCGTTCTCAAAGATGGGATGCACATGCTGGCGAAGACTCCCCAGATTGGGCTCGAGATCATCCTCAGGTACCTTCATCACGAGGAATCGGCTCAGGAGGTCAGGCATCACTTCCAGTCACTTCCTGGATGGAAGATAAGCTGGTTTGAATGTGCAGCGACCTCCGAGTTATCCAAGGACTCATGTCCGATCCTCGCAGGGGAAGAGTTGAGGGCTTGCGGAAGGGTGAGTCTTGTTCCTCTCCTTGCTCTTCACTTCTTCTGAATGATTCTGAGCTGACTTCCACCCTTCCTCGTTTACATCTAGTGTCAAACTGTTCGCTACTGCTCCAAAGGTTTGCTCCTCGACCGTCTTTCCTCCCGTTCTTTCAAACTCGAGCTCGTGCTGACGACGCGTCCTTGTGTTCCCTCGCTCGTCTTAGACCATCAACGAGCTCACTGGAAGAAGCACAAGCACAAATGTTTTGCCGTCGAATGGGATTTCTCGTAGTGGAGGAGCACTCGGCTGGATTCGGGGGAGGAGGAAGAGGTTTGGGTCGAGTGCGAGACGCGATGGGATCAGATGTGGTTGCATCCTCAAACCGCGAGCCTCAGACGATCGCAATGAAAGCTGAGCAAACATATACATCAGGGCTCGAACCGGAACACTCCTGCCTCCTACCTCAGACCCACTCCCACCGAATTCCTCCCTCTTTCCGTCTTCCCGATCTCGACACGAGGCTTTGGTTCCCACTTCTTGACGGCTATCATTCTCCCGAGCTTCCACTCAAAAGTACACTTCCATTCATACATCCTCCCACTTCCTCAGCCTAACGAAACACTGCTCCGGTCTCCTCGTCACGATCTCCCTCGCTCGACTGTCTCTCAACTCCTTCGGAACTGAATCGAGAAAGAACGCTGCGTTCAACTGGACGAGGAAGAGTTTGAGCTCGAGTGTCTGCGAAGCGAAACGTCAAGGGGTAAGCGTAAGTTTCTGAGAGCGGAGGGAGAAAGAGGGGAGGAGAGGGAAGAGAAGGAAGAACGAACGGCGAGCTTCCAGCCGAAGCAGGATCGTGGTCCGAGGGAGAAAGGTAGGGAAGGGCCGGCCTAGAAGTAACGAGCGGAAACGAGGACGGATTAGTTCGAGAGCGGGGAAGTGACGTGAAAGGAAAGAGTGTACGAACCTTCGAATCAAAACGACCCTCCTCGTCGAGCCATCGTTCAGGACGGAACTTCGACGCGTCCTCCTTCCAACCTCCTTCACCCGTCGTTCGACCAAGGAAGCCGATGAGCATAAGAACCTCCGTGTTCGTTGGCACTGGGTGTCCGAGGATCGTAGTTGGGCAGAGGGCTGATCGACGGGGAAGACGAACGAAGCGAAGGTCAGCGACGAGAGGTGAGGAGGAGGAACTGAGGAGAGCTGACTTTTGCGATACGAGACGGATACGGTCGAGGAGAGACGAAGGAGCTCTTGGATGATGGCTTCGAAGTCTGATGAAGAAGATGCGTTGGAGGTCAGAAGAAGCGAAGAGGGGAGGGGACGAAGCGAGTGGACTCACAAGGCGCGTCGAGCTGCTGGATCTCGTCAAACGTCGGATCCTGCTCTCCAAACGTCGGCAAAGCTTCCATCAACTCCTTGCGCAACCTCCTCTGAATCTCAGGACCCGTATCCTCAGCGAGATATCGAACGAGCCAACGCAGCGTCGAAGCGGTGGTTTCCTCTCCCTGGGAAAACCAAAAGAGCAGAGGTCAGCTTCGGCTTCCGCCACGAAGTGGAGCAGGGAGGTAGAACTTACCGCTATCAGAAAGTTCATCACCTCATCCCTCATCTCAACCATATCCAGCTTCTCTCCATCCTTCATCTCCTTCTCAACGACACCATCTAGCAGGCTCCTCCCTCCCTCTCCGACTCTCGCTCTGGCTCGAGCATCGGCGATCTGGTGGTCGACGAAAGAGTGGATGGTGTTTCGAGCGTTTCGATAGGAAGGAGAGAGGAAGGTGTAGAGCTTGTGGACTTGGTCGGGGGAGGGAGAGACGGCGGGGATGGACTGAGGAGAGGGCGAGGGGAACGACGCGTCGAACGGAAGTCAGTTCATGAAGAATGTGGAGAAAGGGAAGAGGACATGGCTTACGTCGAAGAAGAGTTTGGAAGCTTTAGCGAGAGGAGAGGTCCTGTAGGGAAAAGTAGTTGGTTTGGAAGGTGTTGGGCGAGGGAGAGGAGGAGAGGAAGAAGAGGTGAAGAGGTCGAGGGTCGATTCGAGTTGACGGTATGACTCTCCGAAGGCGAGGCGGGAGATGATGTCCTGAGCGGACGAAGGAAAAAAAAATGTTAGTCTCTTATCCGGCCGAGTAGACTAGAGACCACAAGAAAACGCACCACAGTCGTGAAATCGATATCCTTTCCAGCATCGAAGCAACCTTCGGGTGCTTCCTGAGAACTGAGAGATCCGAGGTGCTTGGACTTGATGTCCCAGAGAGTGATGAGCTGAGAAATGATGTCGGTCATCGAGGGAGTGACGAGACGGAGGTTCTGGATTTGAGAAGAGTCGAAGAAGAGCGAAAGTCAGTCGAAGGGCATGGGACGCGTTGATTCGAAGAGAGAAGGGGGCGGACCTGATTGGACATCGCTGGACCAAAGAGCCGAACATGATGTCTCCACATCTCGTTCGTCGGAAGAGCCAGCATCCCGTAGCGAGCCATGCAGGAGAAGATTTTCGACGTCGTCCGTGCGCGATCAAACTCCCCAGACCGACGACCGAGAATGTCCTCGACTTCCTTGAGGTCCGAGAGCACGACGATGGGCTGTAGCAGGAGGTCGAGAAGGTGTATATGGGAGAAGGTGTGTGGAGAAGAGGCGAGAGGAGGGGAAGCGAGTAAAAGAGGAGGGGTCAATCAGGAGGTGCGCGTTGGACGAGACGAGGCAGCCGAAGAAGCTTTTCGACTTGCCTTTCGAAGGAAGAAATATTGGTAGATACTTCCATGCTCTCTAGCTAGATCCTCGAAGCTGGAACGAGGGGGAGAAGAGCGTCAGGAAAGGTTCGAGTCAGGAGAGAAGGAGAGGACGGAGGTGAGCGCTGGTGAGCTCGGAAACGCACTAGCGATGAAATTCAAGCGTCTTGTAGTAGAAGGAGAGCGTCGGGAGTAGATCTCCCAATGGACCAGCCTTCTCTGTCACTCTGTGAATCCCACGGATAGGCGTTGAGTAGTAAGGCGTACAGATTCCGTAGATCCAGAGAGCGAGAGGAAGAGCAAAGGCGAGGAGGAGGAGGAGAGAGGAAAGCATGGGCGGAAAGCTTCTGTGGTAGAAGCAGCAGAGTGAATCTGAGTCAGTTTGAAGCTTATCAGGGCCGTGAGAACTCTTGAGAACGGACTCTGGCCTCTGAGCAGATCTCAAGATGGTCGTGGTTCGAGAGGAAGAAGGGAAAGGACGGTTGAATCGAAAGAAAGGTGAGCTCCGATCGTCTCATAATAATCTTGTCTTGTTCGCTTCCGATTCACGATTGAGAGGCGTCCCTCAGGGGCTGACAAAGTTTTCGAAGGAAGCCGAGGAGCTTCCTCTTTTAAGATGAAGTTTTTCCGCTGCTTGATCGGCGGAAGTGAAATGAAAGAAAAAGAAGCTTCAAGGCCAAAGTGATCGCGTCGCGGCCGCTTCCCTCTCCTTCCTTCCCTCTTCTCTAACGACCAACACCTCTCCTATCCCGTCTTTCTCTCTCTCTCTCTTCCGGACTCCTCCCCTCCTCTTCTTCTCTCTATAGAGTTCCTCTTCCTCCTTCCCCTTTCGCTTGGATGCACGGCCGACGTGAACCCCAAATTCAGCCCTCTCCTCCCCCTTCTCCTTCGCCTTCCTCGACCTCGCTTGATCTGGGCAGAGCGGGCTACAACAACGACTGGGACACCCACTCTCGAAACAGATCGGACTCAGCATCGAGTAGAGAGAGCCACAATGGACTCATGGGTCTAGGATACTCGGGGCAAGGCAGTAGAGACGCGTTTGGATCGAGTTCAAGGGGAGGAGGAGGAAGCACGAGGGAGTCGGTTGATGGATGGAGGAGAGCAGGAGATATACCAACGCTGCCGAGTCTTGGGCTTCAGGAAGATGGAAGCAGAATAGAGGTTCGTCTTTCTGGGCCATTTGAATCTCAGAACAGAGAAGTAGAAGAGGAGGAAGAGAGCTCGATCCGTCGACTTGGAAAGCACGAAGCTGACCTCGTCCTCCCTTCCCTTCCCGTCCCTTCTTTTTCTCAGCTCCTTCTGCCAGGAGACGACCCCGAACAAACCCCTACCCCTTCCTCCTACTCCTTTCAAAAACATGCCTACGCTCCCTCCTACCCTTCGACCTCCTCTCGCTCGTCCTACTACAACAACGCTGGATCCAATCCTGACGGAGGGCGCTATCGAGCAGGGCCAGCTTCTATTTCAAGCTCGGCTAGTATCATGTCGAAAGCACCCACTCTTGCTGAGAAGGTGAGTTCGCACACCCTTAACAACATCATCGGCTTGTGAAAAGCGAAGGGAAGCAAAGGAGGAAGAAGGGAAAAGGACCGACCGAAGGGTCGACAAAGACGCCGAGGGCTGAATGGAGCTGATCCCTTCCTTCGTCTTTCCTTCGATCCTTTCTCCTCAGTTCGATCCAACGTACTGGGATTTGAGACCTTCATCTGCGAAGGAAGCGGAGGAAGTCGAGGCGGACGATTGGCTGCATAACGTGAATACAGAGAACGGGAGGGACGAGCTAGGCGCTGGAACGTTGTGCACCCCGAGAGGATTCATGGTGAGTCTTTCCTTTTCTTTCCTCCATCTCCTATGTGAACGAAGTCAGAGACTCACCTTCCTTCGTTTTCGGCTCGTCGTTCCACAGAACCTCGGTTGCCTCTTCATTCTCGTCGTCGCCTGCTTCATGCTTTTGTGAGCTCCTTCGCGTCCTTTTTCTCTTCCTCCCTTCGCACACCGAAGCTCACCCATCACCTCTCTCTCCAGCGCTGGATACCCCATCATCACCGAGCTCTCTAAGGTGACTCTGAAATCGCAAGGAGCCTTCAATCTGGGAGGAACGAATCAATCTGGGTTCGTCTTCGTTTCCTTCGCTCGCCTCTCCTCTCCTTCGCGTCGCTGATTCGCTTCCCTCCTACAGTCAAGTGCCCTCAACCATCGGACAGTTCGGTCTCATCGATCCTGCGACACCTTCGGAGGCTTATACTCGTGTCGGAATCACTGGAGCGAACAAGGGGGTCACCTATGACCTGGTTTTCTCGGACGAGTTTGAGGTCGAGGGACGATCTTTCTACGACGGAGACGACCCATACTGGACTGCGGCCGACCTTCACTAGTGAGTTTGCACTCGATGTGATTAGACATCAAGATAGCCTTCGACTGACTCTACGTTCGACGTGTTGTTTCCTTCAGCTGGGCGACGAGTGAGTTTCAAGACTTCCTCCTTTTTCCCGCCCGAGCTGACCTCTTTACCCCCGTTCTTCTCTCCAGACAACCTCGAATGGTAAGTTTCAAATCATCTGGTCTCTTCATCTCCCGAAACTGACCTCGACCTCCCTCTTCCTTACAGGTACGATCCTCGACGGGTCACCACCGCGAATGGATCCCTCGTCATCACCTTGGATCAAGCTGACCCTGATACCAACCACAACCTCAACGTGAGTGGATCTACAAACTCGATCTCTCCTTTGCTTGTGCTGACTCTCCTGTCCGCTCTTCCCTCTCTCTCCTCAGTACACCGTGAGTCGCGTCTCGTCGACGGCGAAATCCTTCGAGCCTCGAAACTGACAACTCCTCTTCCCTTTCTTCCTTTCCAGGGTGGTATGATCACAACGTGGAACAAGTTCTGCTTCACCGGAGGATACTACGAGAGTGGGTCAACGCATCGGACTCCTCCTTCGCCTTGTTCTCTTCCTCTCCGCTCCGCCGCTCACGCTCACGTCCTTCCTTCTTCCTCTTCCTCAGCCAAACTTCGCCTTCCTGGATCTCCGAAGGTGTGGGGGCTGTGGCCAGCCGTGTGGGCCAGTGAGTGGTTCGAGACCAGTGGGCTGTCGAGATCCGAGCTGACCCTCCTCCTCCCTCTTCTTCTCTCAGTGGGCAACCTCGGTCGAGCCGGGTACGTCGTACTGTCTCATTATACGTGGCTCGTCCCTCACTGACCTTCGAATTACCTTTTTTCTCTCAAAAGATACGGAGGAACTCTCGGTAAGTTCCAGTTCGCTCTTCGTTCCAACGCGTTCAAATTCGATCCTCTGCTGACACTTTCCTCTTGCCCTTACTTCTTCAGACGGAATGTGGCCTTACACCTACGATTCCTGCGATCTTGGGACCCTCCCTAATCAAACGTTCAACAGTGAGCCTGTCCTTCTCTCGGCGTCTCGAGCCTTTCGTTTCTGACACGTCTCCCTTCGCTCGATCAACAGGTCTTCCCGCCTCCTCTCTCACCGATGGTCTCGAGGCATACGAATACGCTCTCTCGTATCTTCCCGGTCAACGTCTCTCGGCCTGTACATGCTCGGGAGATTCGAGTCATCCTGGTCCTAAAGTCGATGGAGTCTGGGGTGAGCCGCGTTCATCCTTCCCGTCCTCCTGCTTTCTTTCCGAGTTCTGATTCGACCTTCCCTTTTTCGATCTCTTTCCCTTCAGTTGGTCGAGGAGCACCAGGTTAGCATGATTCACACCGACTCTCGAGCCCAATCTCGATCGAAACTGACCGTCCTCCTTCTCTTCCTTTCTTCCCTTCGCCAGAAATCGACATGTTCGAGGCCCAAGTCGATCAATCCACGACAACTGGACATCTATCGATGAGTGGACAGTGGGCCCCTTTCAACGCTGCTTACAAGTTCCTCAACACGACCGAGACCTACGAGATCTTCGACCCCGACCTGACGTACATGAACAGTGCGTCTCTCCTCTGTCCACTTTCGTCTCGACTTTGTTCTCGTCTGACTTGTTCTGTTCTCTGACAGCCTACATTGGAGGAGCCATTCAGCAATCGACGTCAGCTATCTTCGAAACCAACCAGGCTTGTTATCAGCATCCGAACGGAGACACGACGGGAGAGGGATGCTTCGACGTTTATGGCTTCGGTTCGTCGCCTTCGCCTCTTCTCCTTCCTCCTTTGTCTCACGTACTCATCCTCACATCATCTCTTTTCGCCCGTCCCCCAACAGAGTACAAGACTGGAAAGTGAGCCGCTTCCCGATTCCTTCTCTTTCCTCCCACCGTTCGAACCCTCGCTGACCTTTGTTTCCTCGCTCTTCCTCTCAGCGACGGCTACATCACCTGGACGGCGACCGATTCTCCCGTCTGGACTGTCTATCAAGCTGCTCTCGGTCCCGATCCTATTTCGGAAGTCTCGACGAGGATAATTCCTGTGGAACCGATGGTGAATTGAGCTCGTCCCCGTCTCTCTTCCTCGGTCCTCCAACTGACACTTTCTCTTCCGTTCTCTTTCGCAGTACCTTCTCGTCAACCTCGGAATTTCTGAGAACTTCGGAGCCGTAGACTACGAAGGGCTCAACAAGATATGGCCAGCGGTGATGGAGGTCGAGTACGTTCGAGTCTATCAACCAACGGACAGCAAGAACATCGGATGTGATCCCGACGACTACCCTACGGCTCAGTACATTCAGGATTACGCGGAGATGTATGCGGTTCGTCCTTCTCTCAAACTGTAGCTCGACGCGATTTTGCACCAAGCTGACTTGGTCTCGGTTTTTCTCGTCGCAGAATCCCAACATCACGACCTGTTTGTCTCTCTCCTTCCCTTTCCCTCCTTCTTCGCTTCGCTGCTGACCAATCTTCCTTCCTTCCTTCCTCTAGTCGCCCAAGCTGGCTATGACTTCCCTCTCAACAACATGGTCGACTCCTGCTGATCCTCTCGACGCGACTCGTTCTTTCCTCTCCTTTCTCGTGCCGGTCACTTCACTTCTCCTGTATCCTTGCATCTACATCTCTCTCGTCTATCTATACATTTCATCGCTACACACACGCGTTCATCCCATCCTATCACCCCTACTAGCATCTCCATTTCTTCTCTCTCTGGTTGTCGCATCTTTACTTCGAACTCTTTTCTCTCCTTCATCCTCTCTGTTCTTCTCTTTGTGCTTTTCTTGTTCTCTCTCGGTTCTGTTTTGTTCTTCTTCTCCCTCCCGTCTCTATTTATCTACTTATCTGTGCATCTGCTCCCGGCTGGAAGATCAACGGTCGTCGGGAAAGGAAGGATGAAAGCGAAGGGTCGGAAGCGAATGGAACGAGCTCACTTCGACTTCTCCCTGGTCCAGATCCGAGCGAAGATCTCTCTCCTTGCAAGATCCAGATCATCAGCATCTCCCAGTAAAAACTTTCGACGATCCAGAAAACGGAAAGCAGTCGCGTCGCCCTTCGGCAGCCCACACATCTCTCTCCCTGAAACCTCCCCAACGCTCCTTTCCTATGAACCATCACCTCCTGCTCACCTCCCTTCTCCGACCCTTCTTCTTTTCTCGAACCCTTCACCACCTCAAGCCCACCTTCTCTCTACCTCTCACCCACTCTCGCCACTTCTATATGTCCCCCTCCAAGAGAAAAGCCGATCTCGACGAAACCGACGAAGGGGCTGAGGAGAAGCCTGCCGTAAAGAAGACCACCAAAGCTAAGGCAGCTCCCAAGGAGAAGGCTGCTCCTAAGCCTAAGCTTGTCAAGGAACCTGTACGTTCGATTATGTTGCCGTTCTGGGAGGAATGATGGGTTGGGAAGGAGGAGGAGCTGACGAGCTGACCTTGCATCCTTCTCCCGCTATCGCTTCAGCACCCTCAACCTTCTCCCAATGCGCCTCACTACCCCGAGAAGATCTACATCAACAAGGAGCTCCCCGAGGAATACGAGTTGCCTGAGAAAACCGAGGGATGCGTCAAGGTTCGTTGTGTAAGGATCGAGAGGAGGAAGGGAGTTGAGCTCGAGCTGACCTTTCCCCTTCCTTTCACCCTCTTCATCTCATCCCTTCTGTTCTTCCTTCTTCGCTGTTGTGTCCCTCATGAGCAGATCGCTGCCTGGAACATCACGAGCTTGAAGTCCGCTTGCGATCCCAAGAACGTGAGTCTCTCGGTCGTGCGGAGGAAGAGAGGAGGGGAGAAGAGGAGTGCAAGCTGACCTTCCCCTCTTCGCTCGCTCGCGTTCGATTCGATAGGGATCTGGATTCATGGGATACATGGAGAAGGTCTGTTTGTCTCCCTTTCCCCCTTTGAGAACGCAAGCTGATTCTCGTCTTCGCTTCACAGGAGGACGCGGACATCATGGTACGGTTGCTCTCAATCGCTCTCTTGAAGCAACTTCGCTGAAGCTGATCTTCTGCTCGTTCTTGCGCAGATCTTGACGGAGACCAAAAGGAACAACAACGACCCCGTTCCTCAAGACAAGGCTTTGAGAGAGAAGTACCCTCATCAAAAATGGGCCAACTCGATGTGAGTTGAGGAGGGAAGAGAAGGTGAGGAAAGGCGAGCACTGGGATGCTGACTGAACACGTTCGGTCTTTTGGGAGATCAGCCAGAAGGGATATGCCGGTGAGCTCAGCTTTCAGGTCTTGCCACCGTTCTGGATTTCTCGAGACTGATACCTCGTCCCTTCTTCTCCCAGGAACCGTCATCCTCTCAAAATTCAAGCCCCTTACCTCCAGTGTTCGTCCCTTCTTCCTCCCTCAGTCGCGTCTCCCGTTCAACAAACTGATCATGCTACTCGTTTCGTTATCTCAGATCGACATTGAAGTTGCTGGCTCCAAGGTCACTGGTCGGATCGTCACGATGGAGGTGAGTCTCTCTTCCCTTCCCTCTTCGTCGCGTCGAAGTCGAACCTCGCCCCAACTCACCTCCTGTCTTCGCTCGTTCTCGTTCTCCAAGTTCCCCAACGTTTACCTCATCGGTACGTACGCTCCCAACGCTTCCGAAGGTCTCAAGAACATGGAAGGAAAGGTCGCTTGGAACAAGGCGTTCGAGGAGCTGTTGAGGGAGTTGGACGCGAAGAAGCCGGTGCGTGAAGTCTTCTTCCTACGTCGTCCGTGTTATCATCCCAATTGACTGACCTTCTCTCTTCTTTGTCTGGACCCGTAGGTCATCTGGGGAGGTGAGTCTCTCGTCTCGAGCGTCTGTCTCTCTTTCGTTCGCCTCGAGACGACGACGTGCTGAACCTCTCGCCCCTTCTCCTTCCTCCCAGGGGACATCAACGTCGTCGCAACCGGAAACGACATCTCCGACCCTGCCAAAGGATGGAACAAGGTCAGCTCGAACCATCCTTCTTCCCTCTCCTTCTCTCCCTCACTTTGCCTCTCCTGACTCCCCTTCCCTCGACGCGCCTTCTCGTCTCAACAGCTCCCCGGATGGACCCGTCTCGAAGTCGACGGCTACAACGCTCAACTCAACCCTCCGGCCGAATCAGGTCACAAACCTCTCGTGGACGCTTGGAGACAGATCCATGGGCCTGACGAGGTTCAGTACTCGTTCCGTGAGTCGTCTCTTTCTCTTGCACTTCGTTCGTCTTTGTGACGCGGCTGACGTTGCGTTTTGGGAAAACAGACTCCAAACGAGTTCTTCAGAGGGAGAAGCAGAAGGGATGGAGACTGGATACGTTTGTGGTTTCGGAGAGGTTGATGGAGAGGGTGAAGGTGTGTGAGATTCGGTGAGTCGTCGACGTTTGTTCGTTCTTCGTCGAGTGGAGGCTGAGGTCTGACTCGAGCTTGGTTTGGTTTGGGTTGGGTGTGCTGGTCGATTAGACGAGAAGTTTTCGGTCCTTCAGATCACGTTCCTGTCGTCTTGGAGATCGCTGGGGAGCTTTGAGCTTTCCGAAGCGTCGTCGTGACTTTCGTTCCATGCCGTTTCGTTTCGTTTTCGTTCTCTTTGTCTCGTAGACTAGATAGTTGCTTTCTGTTTTCTGATTTTTTTATTTGATTACGATCTGATTCTCAAATGCCTAGTTCTCTCGTTCCCGTCCGCTGTTGGGTTTTCAGACGAAAGGTCGAGATCAGGTCGCGTCGCTCCTGCCCGCTCGAGTCAGATCAAACGAAAGTGTTCAGCGTTTGCAAAGCATTAACAAGAAGAAGGAAGAAAGTAGAGGTAAGTAGTGTACGTATAGTGGTTTAGTAGTTACGGAAAGAACGAAAGAGAGAGGGGAGCAAGCAAGGCAAGAGAAGAGAAGAAAGAGTCCCAAGGGAAAGTAAAAAGGAAAAGCGAGTCCGTTCTTCGTCCGAAGAAATGAAACAAGGAAAGAAAGAAAGAAGAAGAGAGTCCATCCAGCAACCACAGCAAGCACCTCCCCATCCCATCCAATCCTCTCCCACCAGCTCAACCCAGCTCCCTTCGACGCGACGGGGGACGACCCCAACTCCTCAAAGCAACCACCTCTCCAATCCCCAGACGACTGCTCCAGCCTGTACAATTCTCAACGCGGTCTTCCCGAACCTAGGCTCGGCTCCTGAGGTAGATCCAGTAGTTGCAGCGGCGGCGGCGGCACCGGTGGTGGAAGCTGAGTTGGATCCGGCGGTGGAGGAGGGAGAGGCGGACGAGGTGCTAGGGAGGGTGGAGATGACGGGTGGGTAGGCGGCTGCGAGGAAGGGTTGAGTACGAAAGGAGGGAGAGGTCAGTGCTGTTTTGGGGTGGGAGTGGTAGAGGAGTTGGGTTGTGGGAAGTGGAGGAGAGGGAGGAAGACAGAGAGGTGAGGGAGGTGGAGCTCACTTCCTTGAGGTCGGACTTCGAAGGGCTCGGAAGTAGCAAAGACGTCGGTGGGATCGGTGGTGTTGTGGAGTTTGATGGTGTCTACGGAACTCAACGTCGTTTCAGCGTCAAGAATGCAGAGGGAAGGCGTCAGTGGGTGACGAGAAATGAGAGGCAGACAGAAGGGAGGAACACAGAGAGAGCGAGATCGAAAGATGAGCTCGTTCCCCAAAAGGACTCACAGCCAGTTCCAACGTTCAAGAAGGGAGTGAGAGTGAACGAGAGATCGTAGGCGTTGTTCTGGGTCTGAATGACTGCTGAGCCGCTGTTGAACCATGCCCAACAAGCGAAAAGAAGGAAGGAGGGAGGAGGAGGTCAGGTCGGGTCGGAAGTTGAAGCGATCGGGATTCAAGATGGGAACGAACCTGGAGAGCAAGGTGATGTTGCTGTTGAAGACCGAGATGGCAAAGATCGCAGGATCGAGTCCCACCCATTGGCTGTAGAGAAGAGAAGAGAGGGTCGAAGAAGCAGAAGGGGAAGGTGAGCGAAGGTCGAACGGAGCGAGACTTGGGAGAGGGGCTTGGGAGAGGCGAGAGAGAGAGAGAGGGAACGAACACGGTGTTTTGCTGGGAGAGAAAGATGGAGGGCGAGGAGGAGATGTACAAGGAGGTCAGCTTGAGCTCGAGAAGGGAAGCGAGAGAGCCGTGAGGTCGAAGAGGGAGGGAGGAGCAGAAGGGACGGAAGCGAAGGAAGGACGGACTCACCGAGTTTGCGACCCACCAACTCGCTGTTCCAGGTCGAACGATCTGAAGTTCAGCCAAGGCTGATCCGGCGAGAGCGAGAAGAGGAAGAAGGAAGGAAGAAAGCATTTAGGGGAAGAAAGCGAAGGGAAGGAGGAGGGGAGGTGAAGGAGAGGTGAAGGTGACTGTTTGAAGGGAAGAGGCGTTCCTCCTCCTCCTCCCCTTCTTCCTCTGTGGGGAGGGAGGACAGATCTGTACAGCCTTCTTTTTATTTCCTTTTTATTTCTCCTTCCGAGATCGACGACGAGCCATCTTTCGACAGGCCGGGTTTGATGGAGAGCGAGAAGGTTTTTGAAGTCGGGAGACGGAGAAAGGGTGAAGGTTTGGAAAGTCAGTCGCGTTCGTTCTCTCTTCTCTCCTTCCCTTCCCCTCCTTTCCTTCTTTGATCTTCGGATGACTTTCATGTGGAGGGTTCAAACCAACCGAAGCGATCGAACCTTGCCCTTTGTTTCAAGTGAACAACAAAATCTTATCAAGCAAACAACAAGAGAAAGAGAGAGATCGTTCAACAAGCGTCCCAGTTTCTTCGCGTCCAGGTTTGCGTGCGTGCGTCTCTCTTCTCGACGCGTCTTCAACTTCGGCTCCACCTTTCCTCGTCCACGAAGCGAGTCTACAGGAGGCCTCTATAGAGCTTCGTGCCCTTTTTTTTTTTTTGCTAGCATGTTCTCCTTTCTACCCCTGCTTGCTTGCTTGTGGGGAGGGAAGGGGGAAGGTCAGCTCGAACCTTTCAATTTCTCTCCTCGTTCCCCTCCAACCACATCCTCCTCCTTCTTTCAATCTCTCTCTCTCTCTACCCACCCTTAATGTAAGTCTCTTTTTCTTGGATGGATGGATCGAAGGAAGGAAGAAGAAGAAGATCGAGACGAGCGTCGGCTCCTCCCTTAGGCTGGGAAAGCAAGCCTCTTGCGGATGCGAGCTCTTTCGTCTCTTCCCTCTCTCAAAGGGGAACGAGCGAGGAAAATTGATTCTACTCCCTCTCTCTCTCTCTGCTTCCCTACGGGGCTTGCATCGAGTTGAAGGGAAGATGAAGAAATTCTCTTGATCGTGACTGAAGCCCCTGAAGAGAAAGGACGAGGAGCCGACTTCAGGGACGAACCCAAATTCGATCCTTCCACATTCCACCTCTTCTTCTTTTGCTTCCTCCCCTCCAACCACAACTCCCCTTCTCAAACTTCACATCCTAACTTTCTTCCTCTCTCCACCCTTCTTTCTCCTTTAACAAGTTCTCTCCTCCTCCTTCACTATGGCCGCCGTCACCGAAACCGTTCCCTCCTCCACCGCCACTCCCGTCGAGGTCGAGTCCACCACCCCTGCCGCTCCCGTCGAGGAGGTCGTCGCAGCTCCTGCTGAGCTCGGAAAGCCCGTCGAGGAGGTCGCTGCTCCCGCTCCCGTCGTCGCTGAGACTGCTGTCGTTGAGGAGGTAAGTTTTTCCTTCTCTTATCTTTGGACGAGGGACGGGAGGGTGAAGAGGGGTTGTTTTGACTCGTACTTGACTCCTCCTCTTCACCTTCCCTTTCCCCTTCTTCGCTTCTTCTTTTTCTTGCATGCATCCACTCTCTCTCTATAGACTGCTGCTCCTGCCGTCGTCGCTGAGGAGACCGCTCCCGTCGCTGCTGTCGAGGCTACCGAGCCCGTTGTGAGTTCAACCTTTCCCTCTCGTTCCCTCCCTTTCCCTCTCCCTTCCTCCTCCCTCTTTCTCAGCCCTCGAACCTCCTTATCGTCGAGAAAGCTCTTTAACTGACTCTCACTTCCTTCTCCTCTCCTCTATCAATCCTCCTCCTCTTCATCCACCCTCCCGTTCCCTCTCTCGCTCGTTCAAAACATGCAATCTCCCACCTCTCCTCTCGAACCTCCTCAAACCCTCGACCCTCCTCCTCTCCTCTAGGCTACCAAGACTGAGACTCCCAAGAAGGAGGGATTCTTCGCCAAGTTCTTCAACAACCTCAAGGAGGAGAAGAAGGTACGTTCTCTCTCTCTATCTATCTATCTCTATTCCGTTTCGGAAGGGTTGTTTCAGAATCGGGAGGAATGGCATGAGCCATCGAAGAGGGCCTGCGGCTGATCACTCCCTCCCTTGCCTTTCCCCTGTCATCGACGATTCCCCTTCTTCCTCTTCCTTCTGGCTCGTTGTTTACGCTATCCTCTAGATCGCCAACGAGAAGAAGGCTGCTAAGGTCGCTGCCGATAAGGTCAAGGCTGAGGAGAAGGCCAAGAGTGAGTTCTTTCGTCCTCGCCTTGTTGTTCTCTTGCTCCCCGTTTCGACGCCGTCGTTCTCTTCGTTCTTCCCGTTTGCTGACCTCGGATCACCTCCTTCCTCCTTTTTTCCCTCTTCCGCTCGTCCTCTGCTTATAGTCGCCGCTGAGAAGCTCGCCGAGAAGAAGGCTGCTGAGGCTGCTAAGGCTGAGGAGGACGCTGCTGCCGCCGCCGCTAAGGCTGCCGTGAGTCTCATCTCTCTCCTCGCTCTCCCTCGATCTTCTCGAGATTCGGACGTGTTTGCTGACCAGCTTATCACCTTTCTCTCGCTTTGCAGGCCGCTCCCGTCGTCGAGGAGACTCCCGTCGTCGAGGAGACTCCCGTTGTCGAGGAGACCCCCGTCGTCGCTGTGAGTCTTCCGTCTCCTCCCGTTTCTTCTGACTCGGTTCCTCCTCGAGATCTGAGCTCTTTTACTGACATCTACGCTTCACTCTCTTCTTCCTCTTCCTAGGCCGCCGCTACTGAGGAGGCTACCCCTGCTGCTGCTACTGAGGAGGCTGTCAAGGAGACGTTCGTTCAGCTCTCTTCATTCTCCCACTCGATCGTTCCTCCCTCTCGAGCTCGTTTGTTGACCTCTCCCCTTTCTCCTCTTGCTTTCCGACGCCTTATTATAGCGAGACTGCTGCTCCTGTCGCCGAGACTGCTGCTCCCGTTACCGTTCGTCCACTCCTCTTCTCCACTTTGTCTCATCAAAGTCAAAGCTCAACGAAACTCGTCGCTGATCCTTCCTTTCTCCTCTTTCTTTTCATCATCTACTACAGGAGGAGAAGGCTGTCTCCCCCAAGCCCAACAGGCGATTGTCCACTCGAATCACCGGTCTCTTCAAGGTGCGTCCAGCTCTCACTTTTGTTCGACGCCACTCCTCCCTTCTCGAGCTCGCACTGACTCTCTTCCTCCTTTCCTGACCTTCCTTCGCTCTGATAGGGATCCAAGGACAAGGCCGCTCCCGTTGAGGAGACCAAGGTCGCTCCCGTCGAGGAGGCTGCTCCTACTGTTCGTCTTTCTTTCGCGTTGCCGTCTTGTCGCTCTCTTCCCCAAAGGTCGACCTGACTCTGACTCTCGTCTTCTTCCTTTGGATCTCATAGCTCGCCGCCGTTGAGACCCCCGCTGCTCTCGAGACCCCCGTCGTTGAGGAGGTACGTTCTCTCTTCTCATTTCGTTGCCGTTCCCTCGAACGGACGACGCGTCGACGTCGAGCTCAAAGCTGACCTTTCCCTTCCCTCCCTGCTCCTTCCTTCTCCTTCTCTCTCAGACCGCCGCTCCCGTCGTTCCCGCCACCGAGGAGACCGTCGCCCCCAAGGTCGAGGAGCCCAAGGCCGTCGTCGCTTAAACGCCAACATCACACGTCGTCTTGCTTCCTCCCTCCCTCTCCTCCCTGTGCTCCAACTAGAACGTTTCTCTCTCTCTCTCTCTTACTTGCTGTCTCTCCCTCTCTCACGACTTCTCTCTTCACGACCTTTCTCTCCTCTATTTCTCCCTCCTTTCGTAGCCCACCCGATTCGAATCGCCCCGCTCGTCCCTTCCCTTCCCTTTGTTTACTTTTACTTACTCTACTTACCGAGGCCCTCCCACAGCCCACCAGCATCAAACCCCTTTCTCTACTACCGCACACACACATCATTTAATATCTCTCCATTCTCTCTCTCCTCGAGGACGTGGTTTAGCTTCGTTGCCCACACCCACTCCAGCGTCGCTTTCTCCTCGTCCTCTTTCACGTTTCGGCTCTCTTTTAATCGATGGTTTGATGGTTGTCGTTTTCCGTTTTCTTCTTGGAATGCTGGTTTCTTTTGAAGGATTCGCTTCTTCGCTTTTGAGAGAGAGAGAGAGAGAGAGGAAATGTTCGTTCGAGCAGCATCGAGGATTCAACTTGCTAGAGAGCTGATTGAGCAAGAGTGAGAGCTCAGTCTATCGGTTCGAGACACGAGAGAGAGAAGGGAGTGGATTGATTCGAACGAAGACGAGGAGTGATCGACGCGTCGCGTCGTCGCCTCTTTCCCCTTCCTCTTCCCTCCCTCGACTTCCCTCTCTTCTCCTTCCCCTTCCCCTCTCCCAAAAGGATAAGATTCAAATCCATCCAATCCCCGAAAACTGAAAGCAACGCATCTAGAACTTGAACACCTGTCCGGCCTCGTAACCCAACGAAGCCAGAGCTCCTCCGACGGCTCCCTGCTTCCCTCCGTCTTTCGCTCCAGCGACGGCAGCGACCTGGCCGGGAGGTCCACAGATGAAGAACTGCCGAAAGACGCGCAAGGGGGTTGGTCAGCCTTGTTGAACAAAGGAAAGGAGAGAGAGAGACAGAGAACGAGAGCAGGAGGGTGGGAGGTGAGGACGGGTTGAGTTGGAGGACGCACCTTGACCTTCTCCCCAGCGGAAGGAGGAAGAGCCTTGGCGGCTTCGGTGATGGTGGCAGCGGAGATGAAGCCGGTGAGACCTGGCGAAGGCAACAAGAAAGAGAAAGAAAGGGGACTCAGTGAGCGACGCGGTTTCGAAAGAGACGAAAAAGAGGAGAGACGAACCAGTCCATCCTGCAGGAGGCTTGTCGAGAGAGTAGATGACCTGGAAACGAAGTAGACGAGATGAGTGTGAGTGAGTGAGCATGTAGGAAGGAAGGAAGAAGAGCAAGAGATGAAAACGAACGGTGAGTCGATCGGGGTTGGAAGCGGCGAGAGCGTCCCACTCCTCTCGAAGAACTGGTAAACGCGAAGAAAAAGACAGTCAGATCGGGTTAGAGGAGCAAAGAAGCCAAGAAAGAACTCACGGATATCCTCCTCAGTCACGTTCGAGTAGACCAAGACCCACTTGGTCGTGTCGTCCTTCGCCTGTTCGTTTCGAGTTGACGTGAGAGGTCAGCAATCCCGAACGAACGAAAAATCGAGCCGATAAACCGAGGTAGGGACGAACGGAGAGAGCGTGAGCGATAAGCTGGTACATCGGGGTGATTCCGGAGCCTCCAGCGATCTGGGACGAACAACGAGTCGAGGCGGAGGAGGACGAAAACGAGAGAGTTAGATCGAGGATTCGTGAGCTCTATAAGGAGAAGGGCGAGTGAACTGACAGCGATTCCCTGCTCGAGCTCGGAAGCCTTGTAGGGGAACTTGGCGAAGGGACCCTTGAAGGCGGCTTTCTCTCCGACTGGTACGAGGAGAAGGACGCGAAGGAGAGGTCAGTTCGACGAGACGGAGAGGGAGAGGGTGGGCCGAGAGAGGGAAAGAGGGACGAGGGAATCGGTGTACCTTTGAGGGAAGCGAGGAAGGGAGAGATCTTTCCGGTCTGATGGAAGAAAGATGGTAGAGGAGTTGAAGGGGTGGTAATGAGGGTCAGAACGGACGATAGAGAGCGATGGGCGATGGTCGAGCTGACGAGGGAGGGAGAGAGGGAGGAGGGAAGGAGATCGAGATTGCTGACTGACCTCGTAGGTCTTCACGATGAGTTCGAGGTATCCCACGGTGCTCGCAGAGGACACGGGAGTGTAGGGCCTGCGAGCAGAAGTATGTATGAGTCAGCAAAAGACGGAAAGAAGGAAGGAAGGGAGGAAGGGAGGAAGAGAGCGAGCTCACCTCGCAACGTCCTTCCCAGAGTCGTCTACGACCTTGCCATCCTCTGGCGCTCTGACCATGATGCAGTGAGTGATAGCTCCTCCCCCGATAGAGGTAGAATCAGGGAAAGCGAACTTGTAGACGTGGGAGTTGTGGTTGTACTTCTTGACCTCTGCGAGGGTGAAGTCCGTGAACTTGTCTCTGAGAGAATCGAAGGGAGGAGAAGGAGAGGATCAGTCAGAGAGTGAGAGATCGGCAGCGAGGAAACAACTTACTTGCTGAGAGCGACGGGAGGAGAAGGAGTGGTCATGCTGTAGAAGAGTTTAGAGAGTTGGCGGTGTTGTGGTTTGAGAGCAGCAAGATGGAGACGCATGCGAACCAAGCGAAGGGCTGATGGATTCGAGCTCTTGCTTTTCCGAGAGAGAGATGACGAGATCTCGGACCTCTTCCGATGCGATAAATTTATCTTCGTTCAAGGTAATGATACTCGGATGGGATGAGATGCATGCTGGAGGATTGTGAGGCAGAATTACTTCCGAAACTCGCAGAGGAAGGGCTGAAGTCGGCACGATCTCCCCTACCTCACCCTTCAACCTGTACTCAACCTTCTTCCTCTCTCCCAACGTCCATCATCTTCCAACGCACGCCTATGGCTTCTTCACCTCTTTCGCCGACAAGCTCTAACTCTGTTTCGCTCTTGGAATCTGAATCTGGGTCCCTCCCAGTTCTCAACCTCCCTCATGTGAGCTTCGAACGTAAGAGAGCTCAAGACGTCGAGCTTGTCCCTCCTTTCCCTTTTGCTGCCTCTTTTCTCACCTCAAATCGTTCTCTCCCCTCTGAACATCTCCAGCCTTCGACTACGTATTTATTCCAAGACCAGCTTCATCTCGCTTCATCTAGACCTCTTCCTCGTGAGTCACCATGGCGTCGAAGGAGTCCGAACGCGCAGGTCCAAGCTCACACCCTCTCTTCCTTCTTCTTTCCTCGCCTCTTCTTCCCCGTTCTCGCCAGGTCTCCCCATCGAGGTCCTTGAGAAGATCCTCAAGAACGTCTTCCTTCGACCTACCCAACTCCTCCCTACCTCGGATCCTTTCAACCTCAACGGAACGTCGCATCTCCTCCTCGTCTCGAAGGGATTCAGAGAGCTTTGCTCTCCGATCTTCTACCAATCAGTGACGATCACTCGGCCGTCCCACTATGTGGCTTTCTTCAATCCTGAGCATGGTCTCTTTGGAACGGGGGAGGAGGGGGAGAAACGCTGGAGTTTCGTTCGAGAGGTGAGCTCGCGATAACCGTCGCGTCGTCTCAGCCCGTCGCTTCTGGAGTCTTCTTCGTCTCGAATCTGACCAGGAGCTGATCCGTCTTCTTTCGAATCTTCATCCTCAGCTCTCCATCGCTATAGGAATCGAACCGCCCCTCTCCTCCCACTCAACGTCCTCCTGTCTCGCCGCTCTCCATCTTCCCAGCGGACGAACCCTCCAACGCGTTTGCCTTCTCCATCGAGCCGGTCAAAGGGTACCCAGGTCGGAAAATCCCTGCCCCAGAGTCCTTCACCGACTGATGCAAGACCCAGGTCGACGCGAAGCCGCCATGGTCGCATTGGAACCTCAACGGCTAGCCGATGTCGAGCGGGATCCAGCAACGTACTCGGGGCTCTCGCTCGACCAGTGGATCAAGGAGAAATTCTGGATCATCCCAGAAGAATTTCTTGAGAGGAGTCACATCGGGGTGATTTTCCGAGAGGTCGAGACAAATCGAGCAACCTTCCTTCACAACCTCGTTCAATCCAACCAACCCTCCTCCCTCATGGTCGGAAACGAGGCCATCAGGTCCTACTACATCAAAGGAACCGCCACTGGCGCCGTTGCTGAGGAACTCACCCTCTTCTCCGACTGGGCAGACGCGTCGCACAACGTCGATCCGTTTCGGTCGTTCATCAAAACGTTCAACTCGGTTCTCGAGACGAGGACGGTTCATCTGGTTGGATTTAACGTCGATTTCATTCGTGAGCTGGAGGAGGATCTGAAGAAGGATGGAATTGGGCAGGGATGGTCCTACGAGAGGTCGGACGGCAATCGATGCTCGTTGTTTTTGTCGGAGGTGAGTCGCTCTTTCTCGTCCTCCCGAGCTTTCCTTCATTCCGACTGACGCAAACCGTTCTTTTACACATTGTTTCTTTCTAGGAATTGGACGTCGTCGAACCTTGAGGACGCGCTCGGCGAGCGAAAAGGTGGGTCCTCCCTCTCCCTTCGATTCCCTTCCTTTCTCCTTCTCTCCCTTTCTCGAAAGCGAGAACTTGGAACTAAATTTTTACTCTTTGACTTGACAGTGTTTGCCGAATGGATATCGACGGGGTAGGACCATCATTCTCTTTCGGCTCCTCGCACTTCGTTCCGTGAGCTCGACTCCGAACCGTTTTCTGCCTCCTCGCCTCGCTGACCTCGCTGACCTCCCTCTCTTTCTTTGCGCCACCTCCAGGCTTCTCCGGTTGATGGAGTGGATGGGTAGGCCTGATGTGGGAGACAAGGTGTCACTCTCGTGAGTTGTTCTCCTCTCCCTCGTCGGCGCGTCGGCGGACCTGAACGACGCTGATGAACGTTGCTCGTTTCGTTGTTTCGCAGACCGGGCATGATTTTATTTATCTATTTTGGAGGTCAGGTAGAGACGCTATGAGATCGCAGTTGCTTAAAAGCCAGACCTCGAAGGATCCGATCCTCGACGCGTCGACAACAATCCTTCGAAGGTTCGGTCTTCTCTCCCGCTCTCAACAAAACGTTGACTGAACCCACTTGAACAACCTGCGAGCTTCTTTCTGCGACCATCCGAGTACCATCGAATAATATCTACCAGCGGTCTAGAATCCATCGTTGGTTTTGATTTAGAACTTGTAGACCTGTCCGGCCTCGTATCCGAGAGCAGCGAGAGTTCCTCCGATGGGTCCTTGCTTTCCTCCTACAAAAAAAACGAAAGGGTGAGGAGGGAAGTCAGTTTGATTGAGATCGATCGATCGACGAAAGGGAGAGGACGAAGAGGTAAAGGACGCGAGGAGAAAGGAAAAGTTACGAACCGTCCTTGTCTCCAGCGATGGCCTTGACCTGTCCGGGAGGTCCACAGACCTGTGAAGGTTGAAGAAAGCAAGGGAAGGAGGGAAGGAAAGGACGGGAAGGGAATCAGCGAGGAAGGAGATGGGTCGGAGAGCAGACTGAAACGAGACTAAACGCACGAAGAACTTAATCTTATCTCCCGTGGCGGTGATTCCGGCCGACTTGATGAGCTCGGGGGTGATGTAACCCTTGGATCCTGTTGCGTTTGGAAAGAAAAAAAAAAAACGAAGAGAGGCGTGGAGGGAGAGGAAGAAGCAGGCGTTAGAATCGTCTGGACCGGCGGAGAGTTGGGAGGGAAAAGGGACAGTGGACGAACCAGTCCATCCCGCAGGAGGCTTATCAAGAGCGTAGACAACCTGTGAAACGGAAATGAAGGGAGGAATAGGAGGGATCGGTGAGCTCAGCGGTCGAGTGGGACGCGTCGACATCGAGAGCAAGGGAAGAACGCACCTTCAGACGGTCAGGGTGAGAAGCAGCGAGAGAGTCCCACTCCTTTCGAAGCACTAGTCTCAAAGGAGAAGCAAAACAAAGAAAGTGCCGTCAGTGGACGATCGAGCGAGGCGAGGCGAAGGGCGAAAACAGGTCGAAGAAAAGAGAAACTCACGGATGTCAGCCTCGGTGACGTTCGAGTAGATGAGCGTCCACTTGGTGCTGTCGTCCTTCGAGTTCAACTAAGATCGCAAACCAAGCCGAAAGGAGAGAACTCAGCTCTTGCTCGGCGGAATTGCGAGACGTGTTTGGAGAGAGACGACGACGAGCGAAGAACGCGAAGGAACTCACAGAGTGGTTGATGAGCTGATACATTGGGGTAATTCCAGATCCACCGGCGATAGCAACACCCTGCTCAAGGACAGAGGGCTTGTAAGGGAACTTGGCGAAAGGTCCCTGGAAGAAAGAGAGAAAGACGCGAGGGACGATCAGCTTGACCTTGACGAAGGACTCGAACGACTCGAACGAGATTGAGACGAACCTTGAAAGCGACCTTGTCTCCGACCTTGAGCGAAGCGAGGTAAGGAGTGAACTTTCCGGTCTGTAGGTCGAAGCAAGGAGGGAAAAGAAAGAGAGAAGGTCAGCTTGGGGCAAAGGGTCGGACGTGAGAACCGATGGAGAGGAGAGTCGAGGTTTCGCTGCTCGGTATTGCGGTCTTCTCAGCGCTGTGCAAGCTAAAGTCTGCTGTTGTTCAAAGTCGACAGCAGGCGTTGCTTCGAGGTTGAGGCCTACAGAAGGAAGACTCCGCGTCTGAAAGAAGGGACTTACGTCGTATTTCTTGATCAGGAAGGAGATCTCTCCAACGGTGTCAGGAGTCGAGACGGGAGTGTAAGGACGAGCGATGTCCTTGCCCTTAGCGTCCACGATGAGACCGTCCTCGACGGCTCGAAGCATGAGAAGATGGGTTATCGGACCTCCCGAGATGGCGTTGGGGTCGGGGAATTTGAAGGTGTAGATGTGCGAGTTGTGGTTGTACTCTTTAACATCGGACAGGGTGTACTCGGAGAACTTGTCCCTGAGAAGAAGAAGGAGAGTGTTCGAGAGTCAATAACCAAACGAGAGAAGAAGGAGAGAGAGCGGGAGGAAGGAGGGAAGGACGAGCTCAAGGTCAACTCTCTCCCTTCCGTTCTGCTTCCTTCCTTCTTCAACCCCACCTCGTCTCAACGCCTCTTTCCCTCCCATCGATGCTTCGGGTCTAGCAGTGAGAGTTTTGGGACTCACTTGGTCAAAGCTGAGGGCCTGACTCCTTCGAAAGGAGATCCCTCCTCCTTCTCCTCAGCATGGGCTGGTTTAAGAGGATAGCTGAAGTTGTCCCCGACGTAAAAGAGAGTCCCCACCGTTCCGATGAGGAGACCAGCGAGGCCAAGAGGGAAGGCTAGCAAGAAAGGTGGAAAAGAGGAAGGAAGAGAGAAGAGAGCTTCAGCAAAGGAAGAAGAGATGACGATTTGGGGAGAAACGATTCTTGAGACTCACTCGTGCCCACCTGGGAAGAAGTTCTCAAAGGTTTGGATGTAGCGTAGGACCGAACTAGAGGAGAGGCGGTGGCGGCGATAGAACGGAACATGTTTGGGGAAGAGGGGATGGGAGTTGAGAGAACTGGAAGGGAAGAGGAGGAGAGGGCTGAGAGCTTCGGGACGATCGCTTGATCACGACTTCGATTTGCGAAGATTTGCTCCCAGGGATGCTTGATCGTTTGGGAAGAAACACATCCAGTTTCCGTGCTAATTCACTCTCATGCAAAAATTTGGCGCGGCTCGCGACTCCTTTGAGGACGCGAGAGAGGAGAATCGACCGAGCTCATTTCCCTCCCTCTTTTCTCTTCAACTTTCACCATCTCTCGCCAACCCTTTCTGCTTATCCTGGAGCTCGGGGACCCTCAAAGTCTTGTGCTCTTTCCTCTTCCTCGGAAGCCTCACATCTTCTTCTTCTCGAGAGTTTCCAACGAGAAGAAACGGTTTTTCGATCCCTGCCTCGACGATCTCTTCTTCCTCCCGTCTTCCTTCTCACCACGCCCATCTTCTCGAAGAACTTATCGGTCCCAAAGCTGCTCTTGGCATGGATCTATCGTAAGAGGGATATTCTCCATCGTCGGGCTTTTTGTGAGTACTTCGAGGGAAGAGGCAGCAGCGATTTCGAAGGAGAGGACGCTGTACGTGACTTGATTGCGTTCAAGGACCTTCCATGAGTGTCGTATGACTGATCTGAAGCAAAGCTAGCTTGAATCCAAGTGATACTCCCCCTACCTTCACCTACCTGAATAGTTAACCTAGCCAGCCTCCATGTAAGTGAGTTCTTTTCCGCTCGTCTCGACCGCGTCGCCTCTCTCTCCCCTTCTGTTCCGTTTCGCTTCCCCTGACTCTCTTCCGTTCTTCGCTCATTCTGTCAAACTAACACAGCAGCTGCTATCTTAAGCTCTTCCCTTTCTATTGCGCCAGCTCTCTCGTCTCGACGTCGCTCATGGTCTCCTCGGCTCCGTCTCTGTCTCGTTCCACTTTTTTTGTTTACCTCTTGCTTTCCAGTCAGCCAACGCGGTGGCAATCAATCTCGTCGTCATTCAAACGGCAGATCCTCTTCCTTTGTGTCTTCCTACGGGCTTCTCGTCCATTCGAATGCCTTGGAACGAGAGAGACGCGTCTGCCTTCCGAGTGTCGATTTGGAAAGAAACCTCTCGTTGCCTCTCGCGGATGCCCTCCTCTTTTGTTCTCTTGGAAGCTGACTGCTCTAGAAGTGAGGCCATCCCATCGAGGTTTACGTTTCGTTGGATGATGTGAGAGCTCAAGTTCTCGGAGGGCTGAGGAGAGAAAGGACGACGATGCCCGTCTGGGAAGGGTCTGCCGGCGCTCTGAGCGTTCCTCCATGAGGCTCAAAGTCCGAAGAAGATTTGCTGAGTGAGATTTATCTTACTTCTTCGTTTCTAGATCATTCAAGCGTCCCTCCCCACACCTTTAGGTGAGGGTATATCAACCTGCCCTTTTGCTAGTTAAATGACCGAATTCCCCACTTTGAATAGCACACTCTCTGTTCAGAATAGTGGACTTTTTTCTTCGGATTCCAGGACTAGATTTTCTTGAGAATTTATTGTCCTGTTTCGAGAGTGGGAGAATTTCTGCGTCGCTCGGAAACAGAGTTCCCGACGCGTCTCGCTCTCCATCGTCGTTTCTCGCCGTTTCTTCCTCTCCTTTGAGGCTGGAGTCTTGATTAGAAAATCAAGTGAACTTCTGATGAATCTTTCTACCCTATGCTCTCCGCGAACGAGCAGGGAGGAGTCGCCAGAGGCGACGACGAGCTGCGAGAGAGCCAGGACGACGGATGACTCTGTTGGAAAGCAATTTTCACGCTTCAAAAAATCACCCATCGCCCAAACTATCCACTTTAGTTTAGACTGGATATCGAGAAAAACACATAGAACAAGATCAGGTGTGGGGACGGCAGGCTTGCCCTGCGCTACGATCTGCAAGTTGTTGAGCTTCTCGAGCCCTTACCGTCGGCAAGGGAAGGAGAGGGGAAGATCCGGCGAGCCTCCGGAGCTTCTCAACAACATTTCCAAACCGATTGGCTGAATTTCCGCATGGGAACGAACGAACGAGAAACCAACATCGACCGAGGTGCATGAAGTTCGGAGTCTTCGTGAATCATCCTTGAACCTCCGTTTTTCGCACCACTTTTTCTCTCGTCGCTCGTTCTCACTCAACGTACCCTCTCCCCCCTTCCCCCTCTCTCTCTCTCTCTTTCCTCCCTCGCTCCGAACCACTCGCCGACTTAATCAAGGAAACTACCGCTCGTTGCCGCTAAAGTCAGCGAACAGGACCTTGGGTACGTCGGTTCCTCCTGCTGCTGTTTGAAGGAGTCCTCGTGTCATCCTTTCTCGTTCTCCTCTCGTTCGAAGAAGGACGCTGTTTCTGTCTCTCCGATCTGTACTGACTTCGCTTCCTCGTCTCGTACAGATCCATCTTTCTCTCACCTCGAAACACCACCTCTTCCCGGGCTTCCAAAAATGAACATTCAACACCTCATTCATCCCGATTCAGCCCTCGCCAGCACTGCGTCGCTCTTCTCTTCCTACCCCTCGCCAAGTCTTCCTTCTACCTTTCCACTTCCACCAGTTCGACCGCAACTCGAAGACGAGGTTTCTCAGCAAACGGACTTCCCATCGTCCTTAGCTTCGTCGAGAAAAGGCGACGGTGACCCAGGGTTTCTCAGCAACTCCCCACCTCCCGTTCACCCTCCCTCTCGACTCTCTCTCGCTTCCCACCTCGACTCCGAGCCTCCCCGGTACCCCTCGAGCTCAACTCACCGAGACGCCGATGCAGGACTCATGCGAGAAGAAAAGGTACGGCCTTTTGCACTTCGTCTGCTCTCTTTCTTGAACGCCGTCGACCTGATCGCGACCCCACGCTGACATCTTTCCCTCTCTCTCTTCCTATCTTCACAGGCGACTCCTCTCGGACCGTCCCGACTGCCCAACTCTCGAACTCCCTCCCCAGTTCTTTCCTACTCCCACTCGCCGGCGTCGTCGTCGTGCTCTCTCCAACCGCCTACCCCAAACCACGTCCCGGAATATCCTCCTTGTTTCCCTCGGAAACAACTCCTCCTCCCTCGCAACACTCCTTCTCCTTCTCTGCAACATCAAGCATCTCCCATCTCGGCTTTGGACCTTCTCGCTGTCGTCGCAGACATCTCATCGGCTGGACCCTCGTCGGAGCGATCAACTTCTCCCCCAGAGTCGGAGACTGCTTCTTCAGCCTCCTCGTCGTCAAGATCGAGGAAGAGGGTGAGAAAAGAGGAGACGGATACTGAGACGGTAGCAGGGACGAAGCGAGTGACGAAGAAGAGGAAAGGACGAGGTCTGGATCCTCAGAAGACGCGTTCGTTCATTTCTTGCAATCTCTCGACTCCCCTTTTCGAGTACTGACCTGTTTCGATCTTTCAGGTCTCATGATCTTCCCGCCTACCCTACCTCCTCGTTCTTTTGCTCCTGCAGAGAGCGAAGGATACACGAAGCGACCAACAGCCTCGGCTGAAAACGTGAGCCGTCGCGTCGGGGTCGTGTCTATTTCGATCTTCCCTCAGCGACTGACCCTTCCCCTTCTCCCTAACGCTCCTCGATTCAGCTTTATGCACCTATCTACACTAAAGGTCGAGATTCTCGCACTCGGGTTGCGTTCTGTGAGAGATGTGGCGAAGGAAACCTGCCTACTCGAATGAGTGGTTACGGGTGGGTGTTTCTCCCTCTCTGTTCGTTCTCGTTCCTTCAAATCTCTGACTCTGAACATTTGAACCTCTCAGATACCATCTTCTTCACACCCACAACCTTTCCTCTCACTCTCCCTACATCATGCCATCTCCCATTCGGATCCGAACCTCTGCGACGGACGACCTCCCTCCGACCCTCGTCGACAAGCAGCTCGCCGTAACCGCTCCCTCTCCAGCTCTAGATGGAGAGTGTCCGTTCAACACCTCAGAGGAAGGAGTCTGTACCATGGGAGGCTGGGTGAGTTCCTTCTTCGGTTTCGCTTCCTTCGCTTCGCCCTCGTCGCGTCCCTCACGTCGTCGACACGAGACTGAGGCTTGCTCCTCCTCCCCTTCTCTCTTCTCTTGCAGCACAAGCTTTCAAGCTGGAGGGAATCGATGAACAGTCATCTTGGTGGGAAGTGTTTGGCGTAGCGGAAGGAGAGAGCGCGGGGGGGGTTCGTTTGAGCCGTCGCGCTTTGTTGATGGTTCGTTTAGATTGTATCGCTAGTATTAGAGCCGGTGTTGTATCACGTCCAGAAGTACGAGGCAAAGGATAAAGACGAAGAAGCTCTAGATCTATCTTCTGCTCGCCCCAAACTTGAAGGGATCAGAACGACCGCCAGTTCCTGAAGCCTCCTTCTAGTCTACTTCTATAGTTGTGAACGCCCTAAAAGAAATCAAAACCCCTCCCTCAAACTTCTCGATCGATTTTCGACCTCTGAACTAGCCTACCCTTCGACCACCGATCTTCAGCCCAACTTCCGACCCCAACTCCCTCCCGCCGTTCCCTTCCCTTCCCCAACCCCTCTCCCCTGGATCCATCTTAGCTCCACCCCTATCTTGACCATCCTCATCGACATCGTAGACCACGATACTCCCATCCAGTACGACTTGGGGCTTCTAGACGACCGAGGAGGTCGAAGAAAGAGGGAAGGAAGGACGCGTCGTTTCGTCGGGTCGAGAGGGAGTGGCGAGTTGGGGATTTGGAGACCGCCGAGTTCGAAAACCTGAGGGGGGATTCGGGTTATCGAGAGCGGGGGGGCAGAGTAGAGAGGAAGAGGGCGGAGGGAGGGAGGGAGAGAGGGCGGAGGAGGTCGATGCAGTGGGACGATCCTCCATCGAGAACGAAGCTGGAGGAGCGGTAGAAAGAGAGCGAAGAGAAAAGTCAGTGAAGAATAGAGAGAACGTAGAAGGATGTTCAGGACGAACCACTGCTACAGCTGGATATCAGACGAGCCAAGTCGAGATGGGAGAGACGGTTGAGGTTGAGCTAAAGAAAGAAAAGCGACGAAACGACCTATTTCAGATTCGAACATACGAATGAAGAGGATCGGAAAGCAAAACTCACAGGTCCTCCAAGTTGAGCTGCATCACCGTCCCGTCCTCAGCCTGCCACGACCACCGCAAAATCGACACCGTCGTCGTCGGAATCCCCCTCCTCCGAATCCAAGCGATGAACTTCTCCCGAACCTCTTGAGGATAATCGACGAGGTGAACATGAGCAGCATTCGTGATCTTTCCGACTCGTTCCATGGCTTGGTAGAGGAAGGCCTTCGTTGGAGTCTGCTCCTCGTTGAAATGCAGAGCGAAGCTGTCGACCTTGAAAGGCGATTCCGATCCGTACAGTCTCATGCTGAGATCGAGAGTGGGCGAGTACCTATCCCGAAGGATCCGAGGGGACGTAGAGATGACCAACGAGTCGAAAAACTGTTCCTGTTCGTCCTCGAGGCGAGACTTGGTCTCGCTGGCGATGAGTCGACTGATGAAAGCTCCCGTCGCCTCCTCTTCGGACTCGAAGTCCGGATCGTCGAGCCATTCCAAAAACGTGAGGAGCGTACCGTCCGGGTGTTGCTGGGCAGCGTCCTCGTAGAATCCTTGAAGTCGTTCCAAAGCGTCGCGTCGTCGATCTGGTTGGATTGTGATTTGGAGGAGAAGTTCCTTGATACCTCCTTGATCGAGCCAGGATGTGGGAGGGGATGGGTTGTCGAGAATGCAGAGATGCGAGATCCTCCGACGACTAGGGAGGGTGAGAGGAACGAGGAGGGTATCCGAGTCGGAATGGAAACGGCGGAGTGGGGGATGGACGTCCTTCCGAACGACGATTTCCTTCACGTAGTTCCAACGTTTCTCTGACTCCTCCCCAACGACGAAAATTCCCTCCCGTGGGTCGAAGAAGGTGATAAAATCCAAGGGTCGGACGATGCGGATGGAGTTGTAGAAGAAAGGGAGGGCGAGTTGACGAAAGGAGTGGGAGACGAGAAGGAGGTGGGTTGGGACGGAAGGGAGGGAAGAGGAAGGAGTGGTAAGGGTAGGGCGAAGAAAGACAAAGCCGAAGATCTGTTCGAGGATCTCTATCGGAAGATCTGCGTGGCAAGAAGAGGAACGAGGGGAGAAAGGATACACGAGTGAGAGTCAGCTCGACGGCTCGCTCTCCTCTCTTTCGAGCACAAAAGACTGACCTGGCAGATTTGATTCTGGACCAGTGGAGCACGATGTGGATGACTTGGACCCTTGGTCCTCCTCAGATGTCTGTGGAAGAGGTTGGAAGGGAAGATGGTCAGCAAAGCGAGCGAGGGAAAGGGCTGGAGCTCGACGGAAAGTCAAGCTTTCTCACCTTCTTGTTTCGGATATCCTCCGGCCCTGAAAGCATCGAGGAAGAGTCCGTCGAGAGACCTTGTGAGTCGGGGACTGAGAGCTGAGCTTGAGGAACGATAAGCAAGGCGGTGGGACGGCGAGATGAGGAGGGAAGGGAGGTGAGGAGGGTGGAGAGGTCCATGCTCGTCGAAGGCTGAGCGGCTTCCTGACTCGACATTCAAGTAGCGATGTGAAACGAGTTTCTGTAAGGAGGCTTTGACTGAGTTCCGGGAAGATTTGGAGTCTCGAACGTTGTTGTGGTTGGGTTCAAGGAGGAACAGGAGCGAACGAGCTTCGCCCCCGTTCCCACTTGAGCTCGCGAGGTCTTCGTCTCGTCTCTTCTCTCCCACCCACCACCTTCACTTTACAGCAAATATGGGGTATGTCTCCCACTTCTCGTTCATGCACAGCCTCTATTCCCTGCTGACTTCCTCTCGGTTCTCTCGTTTCTTCAGAGCTGACGGAGGATCCATTCCTGTTCGTTCTCACCTCTCCTCTCCTTCCCTCCACCACCCCTCCTTCTCGCTGACCTTTCTTCCTCTCTTCTCCCGTTTCTCGCCTCTCAGGATCGAAAAGATCTCGTCAAGAACAAGCCTCGAACTGTTCCTACGGATAGTCACAACCTCAAAGTAGCTCAGTATACGCTCTGTGCTCTCTCAAAGGTGAGTCTCGGCTCCCTCCTCCCGCCTTCGTTTCGACCTCGACCCGTCCTCTCCGTCCTGCTACAGTCGCTCGCTTCCCTCGGAAGATACCCGAGCAGTAAAAGAATACATGCTGACTTTGCCTCGTCTGATTTTGTTGTTCTCCAGCGCCCTCTGGTGGCTCCCATCGTCCTGGACCAGATCGGAAAGCTCTACAACAAGGTCGCCATCCTCGAGTTCCTCCTCGACCGTTCTTCCTACGGAGATGGAGAGCAGATCTGTGGCTACATTCGATCCATGAAGGTGAGTCTATAGGTTCCTTATTCCTTCTTGTTCCAGATGGAAGCAGCTCGATTCCTTCTCTTCCTTCGTTCAAGCTCAAGCTCAAGCTCACCTCTCCTTCCCTCCCTCCCCTCCCTTCCCTTCTTCGCAGGACACCACCACCCTCACCCTCACTCCCAACCCCAACCTGGCCTCCTCGGACGCCTCCTCCTCCACCAACAACACCAACACCGACACTTCCTCCCTCCCCTCCCTCTTCATCTGCCCTCTCTCCCTCAAAGAAATGAACGGCTCTCTCCCCTTCGTCGCCCTCCGACCGTGCGGATGCGTCTTCGCTCTCGCCGCTCTCAAAGCCATCATCTCATCCACTCCTCCTACTCCCATCGTCGCTCCCGCTACCTCCTCCGGATCCGACGAGGACTCCTCCTCCAAGAAGAACAAGAAGAGCAGTAGTCAAGGAGGAGAGATCGCCTGCCCTCAGTGCTCGAAACCGTTCGTCCCCAGCTACCAAACCAAGAACGACCCTACCGCCGGACACATCATGGCTATCAACCTCCCCATGGAGGAGATGGAGGATGCTAGGATCGCGTTGGTCGGTGTGAGGGAGGCGGAGGCAGCTAGGAAGAAGGCTGAGAAGGGAGAGAAGGGAAGCAAGAAGAGGAAGTCGGAGGGAGCTGGTGCTGGAGGGGAGGAGAGCTCGAAGAAGTCGAAACACCACTCGAAGGGAGATCTGGTGGTGGATAGCGTGGTTGTCACTCTCGGTGGAGCGAAGGCAGGAGGTGGAGGGTCGAGGTTGGTTCCCAAGAGCGTCGCGAACGAGTTGGCCGCTGCTGAGGAGAAGAGGAAGCTGGACGGGATGAGTGCGGCGGTGAGGAGTCTGTACGCTCCCAAGGATGGGAAGAAGGAGGAGAAGCATGGGAACGATAACTGGATGACGAGGGGAGCGTTTACGAGGGTGAGTGGATTATCGAACATCGACGAGGAGGAGACGCGTCGAAACGAGACTGACTTTGTTTTGCTTCGGTTTGTTTGTCGGAAACAGTACGCTTGATCGGGCCCAAATTCGACATCTTCCTGGATCTTACCCTACAGCCGCGGAGGGAACGGGTTCTCGTATCTCGTACTTCGGAGAGGGAGAAGGAGCTGGTGGGAGCAGGAAGCTTCGCGTCGTCGTCCTCTCTCGGTGCTATGTACTCCTTGTTGTTACTGTAATTTCCTGACCCTCCTTCTCTTACGATATATATGTCTACCCTCTGCTCTTCTACTAGAGTTGTTTCTTCCAGACCAGTCCAGGAGATTTCGTCCTTCGAACTTCAAGTCGAGCTCATCAGCAACCAAGCCCGTCGTCTCGGCTCTCCTTTCAGACTGACCTTCGCTTCCTCACTTCCTCCCTCCCCATTGCTCTACTCTCTACTACCTAGCAAACGACGCATAGACACGAAAAGGAAACTTGACACTTGACCAGAAAAAAAAAGAGACGGAGCTGTCTCGGTCGGCTCATCGCTCCCCAAGCCCCCTCGAAGAGCTCTCGTCCCACGCTCTCTTTTCTTCTTCTCGTTTGATCTCAAAACGTCACCCCCATCGCATCTTGAACCGACATCTTTCTATCTTACGCTCTCTTTCTTTCTCTTCCTTTTCGCCTTCCCTCGTAACGGACCCCTCCAAAATGGCTTCAAGCTCAGCGCCCTCGTCGTCCTTCTCCTCCTCCGCTCAGCTCCTCCTGGTTCTGTCGCTCTCCCTCTCAGCTCTCTCCCTCGATCCTTCGACACTCCTTTCTCTCTCCTCAACGAGCCAAGCCGTTCGGGGAGTCGTTTTCGGGGTGCTTTTCAGGGTTCTGAAGGTCGAGAGGACGCTGGAAGAGAACGAGGAGGAGGAGAAGGTTGGGGTTGAGCTCGACGATTCGGACTCGGAGGAGCTGAGCGAGGTGAAGGGAGCCGTACGATGCTTGGAGTGGGGGTTGAGAGGTTCGCAGGAGTGCGATGGGGATGAAGAGGAGGAGGAGGGTCTGGGAGCCTGGGAAGCGAGGGGAGCAAGGGAGACGGAGACGTTGGGGAGGTTGATGAGGTTCGTCGGCTTTTTCTTCCTCCTCTTCTTTCCCTTTTCTTCGCTCTTTTTCTCTCGCTCGAAGGCTGATCTTGAACTGCTCTGCTTCTATAGATCCTGCCCTCGTCTAACTTACCTCACCCTCTCCTCCTCCTCCTTCCACCAATCGACTTCAACTCCCTGCTCCCTCGCTCCGGCCTTTCTTTCGCCCTCCTCCTCCCCGCTCGCCCAGCTCTCCAACCTCTCTACCTTGAGCCTCACAGGTTTCTCCATCCCAACCGACCTCCTTCTTCGACTCCTCGTATCTACGCCGAACCTGCTGGAGTTGACTCTCCAGACCTTCTCGCCAGCAGCGTCATCCTTGTCGGTCTTGACCGGAACGAACGACGAGCTCACCAACGGTCCAACTCCTTCTCCCCTCCCGCTCTCCCTCCCTACCTCAGCCCTTCAAAACCTACACACCTTCACAGGTCTAGCCTCCCACATCAAAGTACTTCTCTCAGCAGGAACGAGGTCCTTGAGGTCGTTGACGGTCGAGATGTGTGGCTTTGAAGGAGGATGGGAGGAGCTCGTTCGAGATTTGGAGGATGGACTGCCGTACAGGGACGGAAGGGCTGGGCTGGTAGAGCTGAGAGTTCTAGGGATTGAAGTGGGAGGCGTGGAGGAGGGAGTGAGCTTGGTGAAGAGATTGGGAGAGGGGTTGAAGGGCAAGGGTGGGTTGGAGGAGTTGGAGTTGGGTTGGGCGGAGGGACTGGGTGAGGAGGAGGTTGGAGAGTGCTTGGTGAGTGCTATCACCGCTTTAGTTTCCGTTCTGGTTCTCGCTGACTCGACTTCTATTCCTTGCTTGCGTTTCTCAGACCAAAGCTCTCCCCTTCCTCACTACTCATTTCCCCTCCCTCCGCTCCCTCACTCTCACCACTCCCGAACCCTCTTCCGCCGAACCCACCAACACTCCTGAACTCCCTCTTCTTTCTCTATCCCTCGCCCTAACCAACCTTACAACCCTCACCGTCAACTCAACCGTCTGGAACTTCTCTCGTCCACCTCCCGAACCGACCATCGACGACGAATCGGATCCCAACGCCCTCGTCCGCGTCCCAACAAACACCACCACTACGACTCGACCGGCTCTCCCTCACTCGGCGTCGTCCGCATCTGGATCGATGGCTTTGGGTCTGGGAGGAGGGTTGAACAACAACAAGAAGGTCGGAAGGGCGCTAAAGGAGAGGGAGAGGTTCAGATGCGAGGTTGAGGACGCGTTGGTTTCGTCTTCGGGAGAGGAGTAGGCACCTGCGTTCTTTCTTTTCGGCCTCCAGAGGAGGTCCTTCCTTTTTCATCTATGCACCGTCGTCGTCTTCGTCGTTCAAACCCAAAAATACTCAGCTCGTTCGGTTCATTCTTCTCATCTTCGTTTTCCTTTGTACTTTTCTTCCGTTCGTGTCGTTGTTCGTTTGTAGAACTAGCTTGGTTGTAAGTCTTTATGTACAAATTACAAGTGTAGGCTTCGGCTTGGTTCGAGGAATCTCCTGGAGGAGAGGAAAGACAGCGAGGAGGGACGGGAACGGACGCGTCGAACGAGCGTCTCGGTCCGTCTTCCTTCTTCCCTCGTCCCAAGCGAGCAAGCGTTCATCATCAAGATCGTTACCGAAAAGTTCTCTCGCTCCCACTAATCACCTCAGCACCCACTCCCCACTCGCTGCTCGATCCACAACCCCTTCCCTCCTCAGCGCCTCCATGAACTCTCCCAGCTGCTCGAGACTTCGATTGTAGTCCGGAGCGAACCCGAGCATGCTTTGGATCCGATCGAGAGACATCGAGCCGAAGTTGGTGAGCATGCCTTGGATGAACTGTGTAGGCAAGGAGGAGAGGTGCGAGTCAGTGAGGCAGACGAGAGAAGAGGAAAGAGAGAGACGAGAGAGAGGAAGTGATGAACGAACCTGCCAGTAAACCCTCATCTGCTCAGCTTGACCGGATTCGACGGATTGAATAGCTGATTCTTCCTCGGTCACAACTGCGAATCGAAGAGTAAGGAACGGGGAGATCAGCGAGACGAGACGAAAGCAGCAAGAAAGAAGCGTCGAGGAGACTGACCGTTCCTCATCTCCAACTCTCCTCCACCCCTCCCACCTTCTTCCTTCGTTTCCAGAACCGCCCACGTAGCATCGCTTCCTTTCCGATCTCCTTTGAGGACTCCCTTGTTGACCCAGAAGTTGATTCCGTTGAGCACGACGAGCTCGTCATCGAGACCGAGTTTGGAGGTGAGGGAGGCGAGGTTCCAGGAGCCTTGGGAGGGAAAAGACGACGAGACATCAGCGGACTAGCCGAAGTAAGAGTGATGAAGGATGGAAAGCTCACTCGTCTCTCCAAACAATTCGATGATAGACGCCTGGAGCGGGGAAGCCTCGACTTCGACGACTCGATCCTCAAGCTCGAGCTTGACCTCGACCGTTCCGAGCTGAGGGAGCCAACGAAGTCGTTTGTCGGGTTTGAACTGATGATAGGCTTTGGCATAACGAGCTTGGAGGCTGATGACGGCAGATGGACGGGGACTTGGAGTCAGTCGACGCGTCGAACGAAAGAGAAGGGAAGGAGCGAGAGGAAGGGAAGACGAACCGAGAGAGTTGACCCGGGACGACGAGCCCGGTGGACTGGAAGGTAGGCCAGAAGAGTCGGGAGACGATCTTGGGATGTATCGAGGTCTGAAAGGAGAGAGGAGGCGGAGTGAGCTTCGAGAGTCGGCAGGAAAAGTATGAGGGGAAGAAACGAACCGTGATCTCCGAGTTGACATGTCCATCGATCCGCTTCGAGTCAGCGAGATCCTTGAGCATGACTTCGCAGACTTGAAGAGCAGTTTCTCCGAATCGAAGCTTGAGGATCTCGACGGTTCGGATCTGCGAAGGCGAAGGGGAGAGACGAGACGAGGATCAGTTCGACTTTTTTGAGGACAGAACAATGGACGTGAGAAGGCTCACCTCCTTCTCCAAGTCGTAGTCTCTAACAGCTAGTAACTTCTGAGCGAGTAGGATTTGAAGCTCCTTGACGATCACGTCCCTCGTATCGTAGATGCTGACCAGCGTCGAGATGATATCGCTCGCTTTCCCAGATCGAAATTCTGAATGAGCGAAGAGAACAACAGGGATAGGAGGTCCGTCAGTCCGGCTTAAATGAAAGGAAAGAAGGGGTAGCGGAAAGGCAAAGAGTAGAGAGAAAGGCGATAAAGGAAGAGGAAGGGAAAGAAGAGCGTCGCGTCGAAACTCACCTGGAGCAGCATCCACCGGTTCTGGCACCCAATTTGGATCCGTATAATCCTCTTCTCGGTCGTCTCTCGTCTGCAAAGGCTTGATCCCTCCGTCTTCGTCATCCTCCAGATCTCCACCGAGGATATCGTCGTCGTCGTCCGAGTTCACGAGGGAGGCGACGATGCAACGGATCGTATCGGGTCGGTTCCTTGATGAGAGAGGGAAGAGGGCAAACAGAAGAAAGAGAACGAGGGAAGAGATGCAGTAGCGTCAGTTGGGTTCGATTCGGGGGGATGCGACGAAAGAAAGCGGAAGAGAGAGACGCGTCGAAGGACTCACTTCAAGAACCTCCTAATCGGCTCCGACACCTTCTGCAGCAAGACTCCTGGAGGATCGACGATTCGGAGACATCGAATGGTCGAAACATACTGGGTGATGATGTCCTTGGTGTCGGCTCCTGGATGAAGAAGTCGTTTGACGTTGCTGTTTCGGCGAGGAAGGGAGGGAACGAGGTTCAGCAAAGTGAGAAAGAGGGCGGCGACGGATGAAGCGGGAGATCGTAGAAAGATAGAGTACGAACGAAGCCTTCAGAGCGTTGACCAGCTCGTTTCGAGAATCGACTTTGGCGAGGCATTCCTGGTTTCGAAGAGAAGCGAAGGTTAGGTTAGCGACGAGTTCGCTCTCGTCTTGGAACCAGCACGCTCGAGTAGGACCGACCTTGAGATCTTCCAGAGCTGGCAGAGTGTCGGGATGGCTGACGATGATGTCGAAGAGCTCGGTCGTTCTGTCAGACGAGAAGCAACGGACGCGTCGGTCAGCATCAAGGGCGCGGAAAGAAAGTGGAAGAGGCCGACGAACCTCAGGTCGCTCATTGTCTTGCAAACATGATAATCGAGCCTCGAGTAGATAGGTTTCATGATTTGATCGATGTTGTCATGACCTGAAGGTAGTAAAGGAGACGAAGGAGGAAAGAGAGAGGGTCAGCTTCGAATCGAGTGCTGTCCCGTCCATCATCTCCTGGCCCTTAGAGCCTCTCCCAGAGGAGGCATGGCGCTTCCATTCATCTCCGTTGACGTCTGCTTCCCTCAATTGCAAAGGCTAGACAAGTCGAACGCGTCGGACTCACCAGCGTAGAATCCCTCCCACCAGGCTCCGACCACTCCCCTTCCCCACCCTCTCAGCTCCCTCAGCATCCCACTCCTCCCCCACTCCCCCTTCGCCTCCCCTCTGACCTTCTTCTCAATCTCCTCGTACGCGATGCTCGTCAACTCAGGCCCAAATCTCGCCAGCATGCTCAACCTCTGCAGATGAGGGCTCGGTTTCACGTCTGCTGCTGTTGGTAGAGGGAATGTTGGAGCTTGAGGGGATTCGGCTGGTGTGGATGGATACGGAGAAGCGGGAAGTTGCTGCTGAGATTGATGGGAGTGGAGTGTTGCGAGGAAGTAGGCTTTGATGTGGGTTGGAAAGGAGGGAGGGAGGTGAAGATGGAGGTGGTGGAGGAAGGTTTGTTGGAAGAGTGGTCGGAGGGAAGGACTGCGAGTGAGATAAACGAGGGTTCGGAGGCAGACGCAGAGAGGATAGGATGATGGTGAGCTCGGAACTGAAGAAGAGAAGGACCACGCGATCAGGAGAGGTCTCGGACTCGCTCTTCAAAAGCAGCCAGAGGAGCTGCCCAAGCTTGCTGCCAATTGACTAGACGTTCGAAGAGCTCCGACATGAGAATTCCGACTTGAGGGACTGCTGAGATTCGGTTGGATTCCTGTGTGGAAAGAGGAAGCGAATCGAGAGTCAGTCGACGCGTCGAAGGGAGGGAGGGAAGGAGCAACGAACCTCGATCTTCCTGAGAGCCTTCTGGACGTCTCGATCAACGAGGTAGAAATGTTTTTCGACGTCGACTGTGAAGTAGAGGTAGCAGGGTTAGCTTGAGTCTGTAGAGAGAGTGCTAAGAAGACGTAACGAACCATAGAAGTGCTTCAAGAGTTCCTCCGACATGTGAGCTTCAGCGAGTAGTCGGAAGGCTGGGAAGATTCCCCCGTGGTCTGTCGTCGAGGGAGTCTGATGAGCTCATATTCATGGAGAGCTGAGATGAGATCTACTGCTTACCTCTATCGTTCCAATTTAGGCCTTCGAGGTTCCTTGGTTCGAGAAACTTGGAGGCGAGATCCCATGCCTTGAGGGAAGGAGGAGAAGGGAGCTCATCAGCTTTGAGCTCGTCGTTTCCCACTAGAAATGAGCTTGATCGACTCACTTTTGACACATCTATCAACCCTCTTATCCCAGGCATATCTCTATTGAGAGCTTGGAAGGAATCCCTCCATGCTCCATGGATCTGTTCGGTGAGTTCAGCGGTCATGATGAACGAGGGAAGCTCGCAATGGGCATCGGCTAGAAGAGAAGGATCGAGGGGAGCGAGTTCTGTGGAAAAGGGAGAGAGAGCTTCAGTATCTGGTAGTCCCGGTGTAGATACGAGATCTGAGCTCACTGATGGAAAGATGGGCTGATGGTGATGGCTGTTGCGAGCTCACGACGAGGAGGGTTCCTTCTTGGTTTTCGAGGAGGTCGTCTCCTCCTTCCCTTCCGACCCTCACTCGACCTTTCAACTCGAACTATGCGACCGACAAGCGAAAGAGATACGACCACAGGCTCGTCTCGTGCCTACCTCGAGCACGAAGCTGTAAGTCTCCAAATCTTCCTTCGTCGAGGTCATCGTTCTCTCCTTCCCGCTTCCGAGCTTCGACCCAGCTCACCGCCTCCACCTCACCCCCTCTTCGACAGACGTCAGAAGAGCTTTCGACAATCTTAGCGACGAGCTGCTCTCAGCGAAAAGGCCTTGTTCTTCCTGGTGAGCAAACGACGACGCGTCGAGGAAAGGCGAAAAAGAGAAGCGAGGTCGTGAATCATTACATCTTGAGCAGCGTTTCCTTCCGTCCCAGAGAAGCTCAGTCTTTGTGCATCTTGAGTCCAAGAGTGTGCGAGGCCCATCCCCACTTGTCGACTGCCTCGTCGATGCTGCGAAAAGCGAAAAAGACGAGTCAGATTTCAGATGGGGAACGAAGAAAGAAGGAAAACAGAGGAGGGAGCTCACACTTTGGCAGTAGGCTTTCCGGCTCCGTGACCGGCCTTGACGTCGATTCTAGAGGGGGGAAACGAGGAACGGGTTGTTTCAGCAACGATCCACAGTTCGAGAGCTTTCAGGAAAGAGAAGGGAAGCTGACCGAATGAGAAGTGGGTTTTTGTTGTCGGCTCGGTCGTGTTGCAGAGTAGCGGCGAGTCTAGGCGAGAGAACAGGCAAAGAGGTCAGCAGAAAGTTCGCTGCTTTGCTAGAGAAGAGGACTCACTTGAAACTGTGAGCTGGAACAACTCGGTCGTCGTCTGATTCGAACCAAAGCGACGAAGGTCAGATCGTGAACGCGTCCGAAACGAAGCGAGAGAAGGAAAGACGAACGATCCGCCGTCGTGATCAAGAAGGGAGGATACGTCTTGGTTGGGTTGACGTTGTGAAGAGGCGAGATAGGGTAGATGAAGCTGAAGGGAGAGGGAGAAGAGCGGGGTCAGAGGAACTTGCGACGAAGAGGGAAGGTTCCGACGGAACTCACTCGAAATCCTCGGGCTCGTCAGGGTTCCCGTAGTCGGAGACCCAGTAGTGACCGATAGTCCATCGATGGAACTGCAGGAACGCCGAGGAAGAACGCACTCAGCAAAGAGAAGCGAGGAAAAAGCGAGAAAGACCAACTTTTAGGAGATCCTGAACCCCAACGTCTGCGATCGAGGCTCCGATCAATCCATCTCGAGCCTGGTTGGTGCAAGCAGCGACTAGAAGACCTCCGTTCGAGCCACCGTTGAGGATGATCTTGCCAGCGCTGGTGTCTGATGGAACGAGAGAGTGAGATGAAGCGAGAAAATGAGCATGCGTCTTCTTCTCCCTGAAGCTCGAAGAGTGGAGAAAGAAGCGACGTACATCCTTGAGAGATGAGGTGTTCAGCGGCGTAGAGGAAGTCGTCGAACGTGTTTTGCTAGCGGAGAGAACCAGGAAAGAGAAGAGTCAGCACGCGTCGCGTCGAGAGACCTCTCCGTTCGTCCCAACGTTTGAGCTTGAACGAACCTTCTTAGCCTTGATTCCTCCCTCGTGCCAAGCCTCTCCATACTCATCTCCACCTCTGCAGTTCGGAACGGCGAGGACTCCTCTGTAGCTCTTCACCCAAGTCATCCAAGAGGGAGAGAACCTAGGCGTGAGACCGATGTTGAAGCCTCCATATCCGTACAGCAAGAGAGGAGCTGATCCGTCGAGCTGGACGTCCTTGTGACGAGTTATGATGACCTGTAAGGAAAAAGGGATGAGCTTGGAGACTCGGAGGAAGGTTCGGAGACGAAGGAGAAGGCAGAAGAAAGAGACAAGTCGGGAAAAGCTCTCGAGAGCGAGTGGAAGTAAAGACTCACCGGGATTCTGGTTCCATCCTTGCTCTCGTAGAACTCCTGAACCGTGATGAAGTCGGAGTCCTTCAAGTTCATCGTCGTCGACTTGAGAAGCTCGAGATCAGCGTTCTCTGCCTTGATGTCCTTCGAGAGTTCAACGACGGAGACGGATCCAGGGTTGGTGTATCCGGCTGTTAGCGTAAGGAATAAAGGGTCAGAAAGGTTGAGCAACGAGAAGAAGACGAAAGAGACTCGAGAAACGTAGGATTAGAACGCACAGGTCGAAACGAAGAACCTCTCGTGCTCCTTCCTTCCAGAAATGCTTCCGATCGAGCCGACGTAGTTGGGAGCGAGTCTTTGGATACGCTTTCCCTTGTTCGAGTAGAGGTACAGCTCGTCGTTGACCTGACAAAGAACAGAAAAGGGAAAACGAACCGTCAGTCGAGTTCGACGCGACCTCACGAGCTCCCTTCTTCCTCGAGAGGAGAACTAAACGAAGACCCACATCTCGACAGTACGTAACCACCAGAAGGTCTTCTCGAATGGGAGAAACCGATCCGAGAACGGCTTTGGGATCCTCCTCGATGATGGTCTCGAAAATGATCTCGTCGGCGTTGAGATCGAACGTCTGAACCTTCCAGTTGGGAGCGTCCTTGTTCGTCTGAACTGTAAACTTGGATCCGTTGTTGTCGATGCTGATTCGCCAAGAGAAGAAACCACGAGTCGGCTCTTGCGCTTCCTTTGTGAGGCGAGAGCAGACGAAAACGACGCAAGACCGACTCACACCGAGTACAAGCTCCCCCACTCTCCGATGATCGACCTCCACTTCAAGCTTTGGTAAGCCTCTCCGTCCTTCCCTCCGTCTCCGATCTCGGCGATGCTCAAGAGAGCCGATTGAGCGGTGTCTCGAGAGGTGCTGAGGATGGCGTACTTTCCGTCCTGAGTGATCCCGATCCCGAACATGTGTTGAGGGTTTGAAGGATCTGAGTGGATGAGGAGGTCGGCGGACTGAGGGGTTCCGATTCCTGAGAGAGAGAGAGAAACAACGAGAGAAAAAGACAGGAACGAGCTCAGGATCTCGAAGAGAGCGGGACGAGAGACGCGACGGAAAGATCGAACCCAAAAAAACTCACGGTGATAGAAGACCTGAGCGTCCTTGTCGCTAGCCGTAGCAGTCCCGAGATCAGCCTCTCCCTCCTTCGCAACAACCTCGGGGAACCTTTGGTAGAAGAATCCCTTGTCATCGTGCGTCCAGGTCAGAGACGAGAACTTGACGAAATCGAGCTTGTCCCCGAGCTTGGAAGCATCGTCGACGCCGACGAAGGGAGCGGTTGTTGATCGGACATGGACGGTGTACCAGTCGCTTCCCTGTAGCGAGAAAGAGAAAGGGTCAGCTTGAGAAAAATGAGCGAGCATGGAACGGAAGACGAGGAGGAAAGAAAGGAGAGAGAGGGACGTTCAGACGCACCGACTTCGAAAGACCATAAGCCCACAGCTTCCCGGAGTGAGAGAAGGCGGTAGTCGAAAGACTGATGGTTCCATCGGAGGAGAGAAGGTTGGGCTGAAGCAACGGGGGAAGAAAAAGAAAGAGAGAAAAACGATCAGCCCTCCACGTCGACGCGAAGCAAGAACCAAACGACATCCAACAAGCTCTCACATCAAAGAACAGCTCTCCCGGAGGTCCCTCCGCATTCTTGTACGTCTCCAACTCCGAGTCGGGAAACCTATAGGTCGGCGACTGGTTCTGAAGACCCGAGTTGAAGGAAACGTAGTAGTTTCCGTCTCGTTTTAGGACGGGGACGGAGAACTTTGCATAGTTCCAGTTCCTCTCGAGCTCTTGTCGATATTTCTTCCGGTCAGGGTTGAGAGCGAGGTGCTGGTTGGTGAGGGTGACTTGGGCGTCGACCCAGGCTTTGGTTTCGGGGGATTCGGAGGGAGGAGATTCGAGCCAGTGGTAGGCTGAAGGAGGAGGAGGAGGAAAGAAGGGACGAGGAGAGAGGGCGGAATGAGAAAGGAGGTCAGTTAAGGGAATTGAGAAGAAATGCAGGGTACTGCTATGACTTCAGAGAGGGTCACGAGGAACAGAGGAACAGACGAAGGACGAGCGGGAAGAAGAAGGGGGGGGGGAGGGAGGGAAGGAGATGAGCTCGACGTTGAGCTCGATCTCAACCTCGTTTCCTTCCCTCAAACTTCTCATCTCACACAAACCAGCTCATACTCCAGAGCACTCTTCTATGTTCCAGCGTTCACACTGGGCACTCAGCCGATCTCTTCAAGCAAAACAAGCGAAAGCGAACTCACGATCCTTGATCTTGACCTCTCCTTCTTTCTTGCTCTTGTACATCTCAAAGTGCTCCTCGTCTCGTCGCGCCTTGGGGTAGATCGGAGGCGATGCTGTTGTTGAAGACGCCATTCGGAAGAGAGCTGGTTTGGGTTGGAGCTTGAGGGTTGAGGGTCTCGATAGGAATCGGAGGGAGGAGAGGAGCATGGAAGTTGGGACGGGAGGGAGAGCGATTCAATCGGTCGAGAGCTCAAGATGTTCGAAGCAGAGCCGATCTCTCCTTACAAAAAGGCTCCCAGGCACGTCGAGGAGATTCCTGTTGAAGAGACTTAATAATTGAAGACGTAGTGTCTTTAGAACTGCCAAAAAAAAAAGGAAACCCCCAACGTAAAGCCAGACCCTCCTCCTTCGCTCTCCCTCTCCGTTCCTCTCCCCTCCTCGCTCCTCTCAACAACCAAAAAGCTACACCTCCTCCTCATTACTGAACAAACTTCCATCCCTCCCTCTACATCTTAGGAATCTTCAACGTCTTGCTAACCATCGCAGCCGCCCAGAATCCCCAGACCAACGCAACCGGGTGCATCTCCAACCACGTCCCTTCCGCCCAAACTCCTCCAGGGATCCCCAATCCTCCGGGAAGACTGGTAGAGAACCACCCTTGCTTGACGAAGTAGGCCATGATGCTGACGAGACCGAGGGAGGAAGGGATGGGGAGACCTTCAAAGTACTTGATCTTGCCTGTGGTGTCGGCGGGGATGAGAGCGACGGTCGCGTTGAAGCGGGCGAGACGAGCGAGACCGCAGGCGACGAAGAGGGAGAGGAAGACGGTGTCGAGGTGGGTTCGGAGACCGAGGGTGAAGGCGACGAAGGCTGGTCCGACTCCGAAGGAGACCTGGGGAGGGAGGGAAAGAGGGAGGGAAAGAGGGAGATGAGGTGAGGTTGGATTGAGGGTGAAGAGGGAGAGGAAGAGAGAGGAGTTGAACAAAGTGGAAAGAAGAGAACGTAAGTCAGTACTGTATTCGAGCGAGTCATCAATGAGAAGCAGCTGAGTGGTCGAAGGAACGAAGGAGGAAGGGAGGAGGAGGAAGCACGTCGACCTTTGCCAGCTCCGTCCAAACAATGGCTCGACAAGACTCTTTCAGCTCGACCAACTTTGTGCGAGCAGTCTGGCTGTAGATGTCTGTACAGACCGAGCTAAAAGAAAGCTGTCCCTTCTTCCATCAAAGGGCCAGAGCTCCTTCCTTCCCTCGTCCCCCCCGAGCTCTCGTTCCTCCTCCTCCTTCCCTCCCTCTCAAGTCCCTCCCGCCTCCTCCATCCCAGCACCCTCCTTCCTCCATCCCACCACCCCTGATCCCGCTCTCCCAACCTCACATAGAACAAACACCCAAGACCCAGAAACACTCACGAGATCAGCCAACGAGTCCATCTCCTGTCCCAACATACTCGCGCTGCCCGACCACCTCGCCACCTTGCCGTCGAACACGTCAAACCCGAACCCGAGCGCTGGGTAGAGGAGACCCATCCAGAGGTTTCCTCGGTTGTTGGAAGGATCGGCGAGGTACCGAGCGCACGAGAACAGGCACGAGAGACCGCAGACGCCGTTCATGATGGTGATCAGGTCGGCAGCTCGGAAGTTGCTGAAGAAAGAGAGCAGAGAAGGGGCGTTAGTTTTTAATGCAGAAGAGCGTAGAATAGAGAGAGTGAGAAGAGGTTTCTAGGAGGGAAAGAGAGTAGGGAGGGGAAGGGAGGGGAGAGGGAAGAAGGAGAGTCGGAGGGGAAGGAGGGAAGGGAGAAGGAGAGGAGAGAAAGAGAGCAGCAACGCACCGAACGAGAGAGAAGTGACCCGAGTCGTCGTTGTACTGCTTGAGCTGAGCTTTTTTGCCTTCCTCCATCTTCTGGCTGACAGTCTGAGCTGTAGGTTTACGTTGAGACATTGGGGTGGGACGGAAGGAGAGAGTAAGCGGGAGAGGGTGGATGAAAGTTGGGAGCGAAAGAGAGGCGATTCGAGTTTGGGGCTGGTCGAGTCGTCGAGGGGAGGGAGGGAGGGAAATGACGCGGTTGAAAGAAAGATTGCTGTATTTTTCTATGAACTGCGAGATCTGAATAGGAGGATGAGATGTGAAGAGTGCGTAGAGGTAGAGAGCGGGTCCGAAGAGTTCATGAAAAGTGGGAAGAACTGGAGGACGAGAGGAAGACGCGTCGAACCAATTTCCTCGTCCCTCTAATCGCCGTCGCATTCTTCACGAACAGGCAAACAGTGGATCCTCGACGAAGACCAGGCAATTCGTATCGTTCAGCGATTTGGCTACTTCATGAGCACAGAAGAAGAGCCGAGGCCAAAGCTGCTGAACGGAGAGGGAGGAACTTTACCGTTTTGAGCTTGTTTTGATTCGTGCTCGACGAACTGAATATCGAAGACGCTAATACACATGAGAAGACAGACCCAGCACCGACCAAAAAATCTCGTGCGTGGAACTCTGTATGTATCTATCTGAGCAGAGACGGTGAAGAGAGGGAGGGATTGACTCAGGAATCGAGTCGTCGACTCGACCACCGCGCGTCGCGAAGGGCCACCCGTTCTCCTTTCGTCCTCTTTTATTCGATTGAACGAAGCAAAGAAGCAAAGGGGTGATAAAGAGCCGGGACGGACGTCCCCGATAAAAAGTGAGGATCGCACACCGTTTGTTTTGAATCGCTCAAACTAAATCTCACTGTGTCGCTCACCCATCTCTCTTTCCCTCTTTTTCTTCTTCCCTCTTCTCTCGCTTCTCTCGCTCTCCTCCCAAAATCAACTCCCATACCCACTCTCCCACTCCCGCTATGCACTCCCCTCCCTCCTGAACAGCCCTCCTCCCCAGCTTCGTACGTCGGAACTGAAGATCAACCATGGCGCAGATGAGAGAGGAGAGCGAGGAGGGTAGAGTAACCTGCTCGGATCGGAGAGCATAGAGGAGGTCTCTACACAAGTAAAGGTTGAGAAGGCCGTTTCGAGCATCGTTGAGGTTCGAGAACGAAGGAAGAGAGGCCGACGGGAGAGGGAGGGTGGGAGGGTGTTCGAGTTGAGCTCCTCAGTTCTCTTCTCCTTTTGCATTGTTTCTTTGTTTTCCTTTTCTCTCTCAAGGGAGGACAGTACGACGCGTCTCTCTCTTTCCCCATCTGCTATCTCTTCTCTCTTCTCGCTCGTTCGTTCCGGGTCCTCTCTCTCTCTCTCTCTCGCCCGTCCGTTTCGTCGTCGGTTCGTCGCATCGACCTAAACAATCATACGACCAGACCAAACAATCTCCCGTATCCACGACTCCTTCCGCTCCCTCCTTCCGAAGAGAGACGATCGAAACCGCTAGAAGACTGCTTTTTGATCGAACCTGGGTGGCGGCAGGTCCGTCGAGAGGGGAGGGGAGGTTGGGGGTTTCCGAGCTGGGTGGGAGGTGGGAGGAATTTAGATGTTGGAGGGGCTGTGAGGAGGAGGAGGAGAGGGGAGAGGGAGAGAAAGAGAAAGAGGAGGAGGAGAAGGAGAAAGGGAGTCAGCGTGGGACGGGAGGTTTGAGTCGAGCAGAGCTGGGGAACGCACTAGAGCATCACTCGGCACGAAGCACCGAAGAGGTGAGGAGGGAGGTTGGATCGGAACTTGGCCTTGACGGCTCCGGAGTTTCCGTGAGATCGAGTGACTCGGCCCCAGCTGCATACAACGAACGAAGAACGAGGGAGAGGAGAGGGGAAGGTCAGTTCGGAGGTCGTTCAAAGCTCGAGCTCAAAACGAAACTGAAACGAGAGAAGGGTCAACGAACATAACTCTGATCTTGCTTCCCTTGATCTCACGCTGAGCTCGGTAGACGTAGGCAACCCTCTGGATTTTGATCACGAAAGAGGCGAGAGGTCAGCGAGGGAAGGAAGGTGGAAGCGAGAGGAAGGAGAGTGGAGGGAAACGAACCTTTCCGAGGTAGAACTGAGCCTCCTCCTTAGCGGCAACACCCTCGATCTGGATCAAACTGAAGCGAAGAGCAGAGAAGAGCAGTCAGCCGACTGAATTCTTTGAGTGAATCGAGGTGGATGAGGAGATGTGTGGTGTCGAAGGGAAGCGAGTGAGTCGATTCGAGGTGGTAGGATCAAAGGTCCGACCTCTCCTTCCCTCCCTCGAAGACGTGACCTCCTATAGAGAAGAGAGAGAGACAGGCATGCCAGCGGTGTCCCTCTCTCTCTCTGCTGCTATATCCCAATCCCATCCAACTGCTGCATCCACCCTTGTTCGACCTCTCCCTTCGCGCTGCCAGCTTCGACACCTCTCTCCTTCTCTCCCTTCCTTCGCCGTTCCTGTTTGATCTCGATTATCCTCACCTGGTGTTGGGTCGCGAGTTCCTCTTTCCCCTCTTGTGCCCCGTGATCCTGGCCTTGGCTGTAAGAAGAAAGAGAGAAGAGAGAGAAGAGCAAAGAGAAACGAAGCGAAAGGTCAGCCCAAAACGATTCCGTATGCTTCCCTTCTCGCATGCCCTCCAGCCTGCTACATCCCTCCTAGAGCGACGATTGAAAAGGTGGACGAACTGTAGAGTCGAGTGGATCCCATCTGAGAGCGAAAAATTCGAGGTTTGGGTTGGAAGTTGAGGTAGAAGGAGAGGTTGAAGGCGAGAGGTAGGTGGGAGGAACGAGTTGGAAGTAGCGAGCGAGCGAGGAAGGCGAAGAGGAAAGATTTAAAACAAAAAAGAGGGACAGGGAAGAGGTTAGTATAGGGACCTGGCGTTCGGAGGCAAGAAGAAGAAGGTGGGGGGGAAGTACGTTTGCTGACGGTGTGACGGAGAGAAGGAAGAGGGCAAGAGGGACCCTCAAAACGAAGACGAAAGAGATTTTTCGAGACTTCCCTGGAGGGCGGATTGGAAACACCAAACACAAAACAATCCTTGACCTGGGTTTTTCGAGTCCTAGATTGGAGAGCATAGCAAGAGCGGGTAGTCATGGTATACAGGAAAAATAATTTGACCAAGGAGCAGGGCGAGGAACGAGGGAGAGAGAGGAGAGGAGAAGGAGTCGAGCTCTCCGCCGCGAAGTCCTCTCGTTTCTCTTTCTCGTCGCTCTCCTGAAGATATCTACACTTTTCAAGCGTTCGGATGTCAGTAGACGTATTCGAAGATGCTACAAGGACTTGCAAGAACGACTCGAATTAAGACTATAGCAGTGGGAAGAGCTCATGAATCAACCTCATCTCTCTCTCTCCTCCTCCTCCCTCTCCTCGTCCTCCTTCTCGTCCCCTCTTCTCCTACAAAAGATCCAAAGAAAGAAAAGCTGCAAGTATGTCCCTCCCTCAACGCCATCAGACCCCCTCAGAGAAAAGGATCCAACGAAACTAGAACGCATCTCCTCGAGCGCAACCCTTCCAACCTCCCCTCTCTTGAAAGAAAGGGAAAAGAAGTCAGGATGGAGCTCGAACAGACAGCGTTGTCGAGCGAGGGTGATCAAGGTTGTTCTAAAGCCGCTCCGTTACTCCCAGACCCTCTTGGATGGGTACAAGCGAGGAGTGCATCCCTAAAGGATGCATCGACGTTGGGGAGATCCAAAAAGAGCGAGTGGGCTGAGTTTTCGAATAGAAGGGATCGTTTTCGTCGTCAAGGAGTTGTTGTTCTGCTCTACGTTTCTTCGAACAAAGAGCTTGACAGTCGGGCGAATAGACATATCAACAAGTCTACGATGTACGATGGTCCCCCAAAATAAAAGAAAAACAAAACGAAACCGAAACCAAGAACGAAACTCGTCGCCTCTCACATCCCAGCCAACAACCTCCTCCCCACCTCCCTGTTCCTCTCGCTCAGCCCCTTCTGATAAACCCTCCAGCTCTCCTCGGTCCTCTTCCATCCCAACCTGATCATCTCCTCGATCTCTCCTTCCACGCCCGGCGGGACGCTGGCGATGCGACCGTCCTCGGAGGAGGGGAGGGAGGGAGGCGACCAGACGCCTGAACGAAGGACTTTGAGAGCTGCGATTTCTCGGAGGTAGGAGGGTCGGAGGAGAGTGATGGAAGGGGAGGAGGTGTAGGTGTAGACTTTGCGGATGTGGTGGGTTGTGAGGAGGGGGACCTGTGTGGAGGGGAAGGGATCGTGTAAGAGGGAGGTGAGGTTGGGTTGAGGGATCAGAAGGAGAGGGAGGGAAGAAAAGAGAAAGGAAAGCGTACCTCGCACATGACGGCCATGGCTACACTCGAACTGGCTTGGACTTCGAAGTCTGTTCGTTTCGAACCAACGAAAGAAGGAGAGAAAGAAGGGAAGATTAAAAAGAAACGCGTCAGTTTCGACCTTTGTCTCGTCCTCCCGACGTTTCCCTTTCAGCTCGAGCCTTCCGACCCTCACCCCATCAGAACGGAATGACTCACATCCTCCCTTCTGACTAGCACTGAACGCCAGCAGCGCCACGTCCATCGAGCTCATCAACGCAAAGAAATCCGGGTAGCTCAACCCAACGTGAACCTTGACGATGTGGGCGAGCTTCTCAGGGACGGTGATGTCTCCGTTTCCGGCGAGATGAAGGTAGAACGGAGGGATGGAAGGGTCGTCCTTGATGGGGAGGTAGGTGGTGGGAGAGGTGGTAGAGGAGAGAGGGTGGTAGCCCCAGGGACGAGGATCGGCTGAGAGGGAAGAGAAAACAGAGGGGAAAGGTGGAAGTCAGTTGCGTGAGCGTGAGGTGAGAGTGAAGATGGATGAAGGGATGAGGGTTGAGTCGAGCGATTTGGCGATGAGAGGAAAGGACGGAGAGGGAAACGAGGTCGAGGTCGGATCGAGTGAGAGAGAAAAGAAGCGAGAACTCACCATCCAGCTCCTCGATCAGATCCTGGAAAACACCCTCAAAGTCTCTCCTGTTCGGATCGAAGCTTCCTTGAATGACAGCGTTGGTGAGCATCTCGTTCTTGGCGGGTTTCGTTGGGAGTTTGAGAGGGAGGACGGGGATGTGAACGTGAACGGGGACGTATTCGTAGCCGACTTGATGAGTGTCGGCGGTGTCAGCCCAGAGATCGAAGTGGTAGAGGAAGGCTCGTTTGACGCTGAAAGAGAGAGAGGAGATAAGAAAGGGAGTTGGTCAGAGGGAAGAAGTCGACGGACACGTTCGAATAACGAGGACGCGAGCGAGGAGAAGTTGGGACGACAGAAGGAGAAATACTCACTGATCTGAGATGGGCATGATTCGAAGGGCTCCTTCCTTGACCCAGTCAGCTCCGTACTTGATGAGCCACTCGACGGCGAAGGCGTTGTGGACGATGCAGACGAGAGTAAACTTGTCGTCGGCAGGTCGAGCGAGGTATTGCTTGAAGAGATCCTCCGAGAAGTGTTCCATGCTGGAGGAGCGATCGCACGCCAAGGTAGAGATTGTGCGAGCAAAAAATCGGTCAGCTCGAGCTCGCGATCTCGAAACACACGCGTCTCCCGAAACGAAACGCGTCCCGTCCCAAAACAGAACAACGAAAGCAGCTGCAGAAACTCACTCAATCTCACACGTCCCCAGCACAACCATATCCGCCTTCTTCCCTACATCTCCCTTCACAGCTCCGAAGAGGTCCGTCTTCGCCAGATCTCCAGCAAGCGTCGCTGGATCGTGGTAGGTCTTTCCTGGGTAAAGTCCGATCTGCTCGACGATATCTGCGAATCCCCAACGGAACTCGGCCGCGTAAACTCGAACGTTCTTGGGCGATGGGAGAAGCGATGAGAGGGTGTGGACGAGGGACATGTAGACGTCTAGGGGCGAGGAAAGAGAAGGGAAGCGAAGAAGGGGAAGGGGAAGGAAGTCAGGTTGAGCTTCAGAGTTTGGGATCCGGTCGAGGCGACAGAACGAGAAGGAGAAGAGGTACGACAACGATTGATGCAGCTTTACGCGTGGATCAGAGAGCAGATATGAATTTTGAGCTCGAGAGAGTTGTATCGAAGCTTCACTACTAGCATGCGACAAAGTTGTCGGAGGGACGAAACTCACGACCTCAGCCCTCCTTCCTTCCCTTCTCCCTCCCTCCTGCCAGCCTTCCGTCTTGCGATCCTTCGAGAAACGAACGGGACAGGGGATTACTTACCTTCATGAGCTGTGAAATGACTTGCTACCATAACTCTCCTGTGCTCCTTTCCCTTCATCCAAGGGTGATCCTCGGACCATCGATACTCTCCAGTTCCTGCGTGGTAATTGATTCCTCCCTTGTCTGTAGCCATCAGCCCTCCCTCTCCGAGTCCCCAAACAGGATATGGCGTCGGAGGGAAGCCTAACAGGGATCCTGCTGACGACCAGGATGTTGAGGAGTGGGGAGAGGAGGGGACGGCGGCTTCGGGTGTTGGGGAGGAGGAGGTGAGGGTGAAGAGGACGTAGAGGATGACGAGGGAGCCGAGGGAGAAGAAGGATAACCGAAGAACCCGATTTTGATGGGAAGTTAACGTCGGTAAGCCGGCCATCGAGCGAGATGTAAGAAGTGAGAAAGGCAGGGAGGGAGGGATGGGCGTTGGAAGTGTGAAGGCGACGTGTTTTGGGAGCTTGAGTCTGATCGCAACGACCACCTTCTCTTTTCTCCCTTTTCCTCGCCAAAATGACCAAGAAGAAGGCCAGAGATCCTCTACCGCCTTTCGCTTTCTCGACGTTCTCGGTACCAGGGCAGTGAGTCTCATCTCTGAAGCTTGGGGCCAGGGAAGGAGAAAAGAAGGAAACTCGAGCTCATCCTTCCCTCCTCCTCCTTCCCCTCTTTGCTCTCATTACTCCCCAGAGTGAACATCAAAAACGTCAACTCGACGTACCTTAAGGGGGAGGCTCAGCAGGGTTGGGCCAAACGAGCAACTCCTACCTTCTCAGAACATCAGCAGCAACAGACAGCAGAAGATCTCGACGTTGGTTCTCCTTCCCCTCTGCTTCTTCCTCTCTTCTGCTTCTCTGACCTCTCACTCTCGTATCTTACAGCTTCCAAATGGCTACAAGACGATCGTGATCCATCCCGGTTCCAAGACTATCCGAATCGGTCGAGCTTCCGACTACTCCCCTCTCCAAATCGACAACATCATCGCGAGGAAGAGAAGGTCACCTCTCCTCTCTCCTCCCTCTTCCTCGATGACGAACGGGAACGGTAGTCTCTCGGCTGCTGAGAAAGGCAAGGGTCGAGCATCCGAGGAGGGAGGAGCTCAGGACATGGACGTTGATGGGGAGGAGGGAGCTGCTGTGGAAGGAGTCGAATCGACCTCACCTCCTGCTCCTCAAACTGCTGTTCGTCCATCTCTCCTCTTCCCTCCATTTCTGGAGCTTTTTTTGATATCCCTGGAAGCTAACCCGGGGCACCCTTCATCGCTTCGAACTCTCAGATGGACCTCAAGATCGCTTCTCTTCGACAAACCCTCAATCATCGAACGACCTCGCTCAAACTTCGTCCGCTGCCTCAAGCTCGAGCCTTCGCCGCTTCCTACAACGCTGATTCAGTCGGAGAGTCAGTCGAGGATTTCAACGACCCATTCCGAGTCGAGTGGGATTTGGATGGGAAGGCTCATGGGGATGTAGTTGTCGGTTCCGAGGTGAGTTCAGTCTTCGTTGTCTCCTCTTCGCGTTCTCGTGGTCGAACTTGCTTCAGCTCTCGAGCAGCTCTTCTACGGGAGGAGCTACAAAACTACGAACGAGAAGGTTGGAGTCTGACCGTTTCTCTTCCCCTTGTCCGAATCGCTGCCTTCTGTCTTCGTCCCTAGGTCTACAAGCTCTCGACTTCGATCTGGGATGTTCGGCAACCTTGGCTCGACAGGACCTTCAACCAGCGAGACTATTCCTCTCTTCAGGCCAACGTAGGAGACATGGAAGAGCTACTCAGAGAGGCTTTGGTAGATCAGATGAAGATCGGGGCGAAGGATCTCAAGGTGAGTAGATTCGACGCCTCGTCTCTTTCGTTGAACGCGTCGTTTCCTCCGCTTCTCGAACACACTGAACTGATGGCCACCTCCTGCATTCCTCTTACGTTCTAGACATACTCGGCCATCTTGGTGATCCCCGATCACGCTCCTCAGCGTTACGTTCAGGAAATGACGGAGATGCTCCTCGGAGAGAAGGGGAAGTTGGGGTTCAAGCAGATCTGCATGCAGCAGGTGAGTACCGACTCTTCCGATCTGAATTCTTCCCACTCTCTGTACTCCGATCTCTTCCCTCCCCACGGATTTCTCGATTACTCCCTCAACGAGACGAGATCGTTCTATGCTGACCGACCGACCGACGCGTCCCGTCCCCCTTTTCCTAGGAGTCCCTCGGAGCCACCTTCGGAGCAGGTCTCTCTTCAGCTTGTGTCATCGACATTGGAGCGAGGAAGACGACCATCGCTTGTGTCGAGGACGGAATGGTTCTGCCCGAGACGAGGTGAGTCGGTTTTCCCTTTCCTCCTTGTCCCTCGATGCGGCTCTCCTTCCTGACCAAGAGTTTCCCCTCTTCTTTCCCTTTTTCTTGCTCTGCTCAACTCATTCCTACTCGATCAGACACACGCTCTCTTACGGAGGAGACGACATCACCTCCTTCCTCGCCGTCCTCCTTCGAGAGTCCCACTTCCCTTACAAAGAGCTCGACCTGAGCCGCTCTTACGACTGGAATCTGATCGAGGGATTGAAGGAGAGGTTCTGCACACTTTCGGAAGTGAGTACTCGATTCTGACTCTCCGACGAATCGAACCAATCTCGAGCCTAGTTCTGACCTTCGCTTGTTCAACCTCAGGCTCAAGTTGGAGTAAACCTTTACGACTTCTTCGTTCGAAGACCGAAGAAGTTGACCCAGAAGTTTACAATCAAGACCTTCGACGAGGTCATCCTGGCTCCGATGGTGAGTGTATCGCGCCTTTCTTCACCGTCGCGTCTTCGCCTCCTTGTTCTGACTCCATCCGAACCTTTCCTCGTTCGCAGTGCCTCTTTGAACCTCGAGTGATTGATTTCGACGGGAAGCTGAAGGGACTGTCGAGCTTTGCTTTGCCGAGAGAAGGAGTCGAAGAAGCTGGAGACTACTCTTTGGATCAGCCGGTTCGTCGCTTCCTTCCTCTTGTGTCCCTTTCCCATCGCTGACCTCCCTTTCTTCGACCCTTTTTTTTTCGACGTAGACACTGGCGATGAATCACTCTACCTTCCATCTTCGACCTCCTCCACCGCCTCCTCCGCCTCCTCAAGCAGTACCGGCGCCAGCTCCGGCTCCCATCGCGCTCTCCCAACCCACAACTCCTTCCGTCGAAGCTTCCTCCGTCGCCCAACCTGCTTCAAAACAGCCGATGAACCCTCTTCAACCTCCCTCAGCTTCCTCAGCACCACTGCCGCTTCCTCCCTCTACCAACGACGCGTCGGCTCCCACTTCCTCCCTCCCTCCTCCTCCTCCCTCCATCTCACCCCTCCCCCAAACTTCCTTCGTCCCACCACCGTCCGACGAATTGCCTCTTCACATCCCTCTTCCACCACTTGTCCCACCACCTCCTCCAGCTCCACCAGTAGTGGAAGAGCAGCCTCTCGGCTTCGACATTCTCGAGGAATCGGGCAAAGTGCCGTTGGACGTAGGAATCGTCAACACGCTCATGAGTTGTGGGACGGAGGAGCGAGTGAGACGGATGGCTGGAAGCTTACTTCTGGTTGGTGGAACAGCTGGTCTGCCTGCCTTGGGTTATGCGATTCAGAGTCGGTGAGTAGAACGGACGCTCGAGACGCGTTCGGATCGAGGCTGACTCGTTTCGTTTTCGCTCGCTCAGGGTCCTCCCGATCCTCAACTCCCGGATTCCATCTCTGCAAACGGTCGAGATCATCCCTTCTCCGAGGGAGATCGATCCTAGGCTGCTCGTCTGGAAGGGAGTGAGCGTGCTGGCGAGGTTGGAGAGTGTGAACGAATTTTGGGTTGGTCGGCAGGAGTGGGAGCGGCTCGGATTGAGAGCTTTGCGAGAGAAGAGTTTGTTTTTGTAGTATATCGAAGATCGCTGAGACTGCATTCTCGACGAAAAAGAGAGAAGGAGGAAGAATAGGGCCTAAGCGACGAGACATCGACGAGGACGACTCTCCTCTGCCTCCCTTCTCTTTTTTGCTCGTTCTCGTTTTCGTTCTATATTTGCGGACTCAAGTCAACCAGAGAATCAAGACAGACGTGATGTAGATCGTTTCAAATAGAGAGAAAGGTTTAGAAGGTGTTGAAGCAAAAACAGGGAGGAAGAAAGGAGAGAAGAAAGATAACGAAGCAAGCGAGAACGTCGAAGCGGATCCTACGTGAGATGCGAGCGCGCGAAGGGATGTGTAGGGGACTTTGTGTAGGTTAGGTATACAACGAAACTATATATGCGATAAGGAGAGAAGAAGAGTGGTGGAAGAGGTTTATGCGAAGAGCCTCTTGGTGTAAGAGTTGAGTCCGTGGACTCCTCCCTCGACCTGAGCGGAAGCAGTTCGAAGCTCGAATCGAACGGAACCGTCGGCGACTCCGGCCTTGAGAGCGGTGATGGACTGCGAAGAAACGAAGAAAGGAAGAGAAGGGTCAGCCGAGGAAAGAGAGACGAGAGCGAGAACGAGACGCGTCGAACTCGGACTCGAACGGTGGGGAATGAAGACTCACGGTAACTCCAGAATCCTGAAGCGAGTGCTGAAGTCCAGTGTGAAGGTAAGGCAAGAACTTCTCCACGCTTCCCTTGTCCTGAACGTCTCCGGAAACTCCCTGAGCGACCTTGACGGAATCTGACTCGGAGAAGTATCGAGAGGTAGCGGCGTTCTCGTCTCCAGCGGGAACGACCTCGATGGATCCTTTGCTGATGGGAGCCTTGGTGTGCTCCATAGCCTCCTATGAAAACGAGCAGGAAAGAGGAAAGGAAGAGATGATCAGCTCGAGAAAGCGGAGAGAAGGGGACTCGACGCGTCGAGAACGAGCTCGACGAGAAAAAGAGAAGATGATAGAAGGGAATCGATAAACTTACAATCGATCCCATACCTCGGTAGGTCTTGACCCTCTTTCCCTCGTGGTAGAAGTACTCTCCAGGAGACTCCGTCGTTCCAGCCAACAGTCCGCCCATCATCACCGCGCTCGCTCCCAAACTCAACGCCTTAGCGATGTGACCGATGTTTCCGATTCCTCCGTCAGCCCAGGTAGGGACTCCGAACTTCTTGGCGAACTCAGAGACGGCGTAGACGGCGGTTCCCTGAGGTCGACCGACGGCCATGACTTCCTGGGTGATGCAGATGGATCCGGATCCCATTCCAATTCGAAGCGCGTCGGCTCCAGCAGCGATGAGCATGGCAGCCTGCTCCCTGGTGACGACGTTTCCAGCGACGACGTCGATGTCGGGGTAGGTAGCCTTAATCCACTTGATCATCTCGATCTGGAAGACCGAGTTTCCTTGCGAGGAGTCGAGAACGACGACGTCGAGTCCTGCTTCGACGAGGAGGGCGAGTCTCTCCCTATCGGCAGGTCGAGTTCCGATGGCGGCTCCACAGAAGAGCTGCTTGGTGGAAGGCTTCTTGGAGGCGAGAGGGTAGTTCTGGTTCTTGAGGAGATCGGATCGAGCGAGGAGGGATCGAAGGTTTCCCTCAGAGTCGACGATGGGGAGTTTACCCTTTCGGGAGTCTCGGAGGAGTCGGTTGGCTTCGTCGAGCTTGATTCCGACCTGAGCGACGACGAGATCCTTGGTCATGATGGAGGCGAGGGAGGTGTTGGCGTCCCTGAACTGAACGTCTCGACCAGTGACGATTCCGAGGAGCTTGCCTCCGAGCTTTCCAGTGTCTGAGCGGGTGCGAGAAGGGAAAGGAAAGAGAGTCAGTAAAGATAAGGAACGAGGATGAGAAAGGGAGGGTTGAGAAGGAAGAGTGTGGTTTGGCGAAAGGGGATTCAGTGATCAAAGTGAAAGCATCCGCAAGATAAGGACTTCCCGCTAGGAAGCCCAAATAGGAAGAACGAAGGTTACAAAGTTTGAAGTCTCATCATTAAAGAGGAGACGCGTCCGAAAAGGGCGTCTCTCGATGTGGAGGGTTGTCGAAGGGAACGGTGGGAGGACGCGAAGAAGAGGCGAGCGACGCGAAAAGAAAGTGGAACGAAGGACGAGAGGACTAACCGGTGATGGGAACTCCACAGAATCCGAGCTTGGCCTTGATGTCGAGGACACTAGAGGGAACAATCAGAAGGCGAGGAAGGTCAGCTCGAGCTGAAGCGAGAGAGGCGAGACGAGGGAAGGCAAGACTCACGACTGAACAGTGTCGGTTGAGCTCAAAACGACGGGGTCGGTGATGAATCCGTTCTCGTACTTCTTGACCTTTCGAACCATGGCGGCCTGCACCTCAGCAGTGTTGTTGTGGTGAATCACTCCGAGACCTCCGAGGAGCTGAGCGAGGAGTAAGAAGGAAGAGGTAAGCAAAGGCGAAGGAAGCAAGGCGAGTCAGAATTCGTCGAGAACTCACACCGATGGCGATGGCCATTCTGCGAGAGGAAAAGAAGAGCAGGTGAGTATAGAAGTTGGCGAACCAAGACGAAGGGTCGATATAACGTACTGAGTCTCGGTAACGGTGTCCATAGGGGAGGAGATGAAGGGAGTCTTGAGCTGAACTCGCTTGGTAACGCTGAAGGAGAGGAGGGAGAGAGGGGAGGGAAGGGAAAAGTTGGTCAGCTCGAGCTCGTTCTTTCAGTGGAAGTAGGATCTTCTTCGCTACTCACAAGGTATCAAGGGAAACCTCGTTGGCCTGTAGAGATCAAGGAACGCGTATCGAGTCAGTTCGGTATGATCTTGAAGGGGTGAGAAGGAAAGAACGAACGTTAAAGTTGATGTGACCCGGGAGCATGAGGATATCGTTGTAGGTCAATCCTCCGTTCTTCTGAGAGTCCATCTACGAGAGAGAGAAAGCAGAAGGGAAGAGAGGGAAGTCAGCATCGTAGATTCGAAGGAAGTGGAGCGAGTGAAGGAAAAGGAAGGCAGAAGGAAGGAAACTCACAAGCTCAGAAGCACTCAGCCCGTCTCCCCTCGTGTACTTCTTCAACTCATCAAGAGCGGAAGCAGGGTTGAGGAAATCAGCAGGGTCGAGGAAGGCAGTGGTGGAAGGCATGGTTGGGTTGGGAGATGGGGAAGAGAAAGAAGGAGACTTTAGAAAAGGTGGGATGGGAGTTCCCCCCCAAACGAGTTTCTGGCCCTCGCCCGCTCTGAAAAGTGAAAAAGCACCAAGGCTGTGAAGGGCGGCAGTCTTCGAGAAGACCGAGCGGGCCAAGAAAAGTGATATCTAGATGAACCTCGGAAGCTGATGAAGAGGATCGGCTACTTGAATCGAGCCGATAGAGTCGAGAAAACCTTCAAAATCGACAAGGAAGAGAAAGAGGAGCGGGTGTTCGCAAATCGCCTCGTCCGAACGCGGTCTCTTTGACGGGCGACTCTCGAGCTCTCGTACCGAAAAGCGAAGGACAACAGCTTCCGGATCACAGGTAAGCGAGGGATTCTATACAAAGACGAGAGTTTGACTCGGCCGAGAGCGAAGGAAAGAACACTCGTCCTCCAGACTTCTCCTCTGGCTCCCGTCGTCGTCGAGCTCGACGCGGTCGGACCTTTCTCCTTCGAAGGGAAGGGCTGCCTCCCAGGGAAAGAGGTCAGAGGAAGGTCCAAGAGATTGAATCGTAAGGCTCGTGGGGATGGTAGTACAAAAGAAGGACAGCAAGGGAGAAAAGCAACGAGGGAAGCGAAAGCAAAACCGAACCACGACGCGAATTAATCAACGAATGATCCCACCCGACATCTCCTCTCCTTCGTCGACCACCGTCCTCAACGGTTTCCTATTCGCCAGAGGTTGAACTTCCCAGATCCTCCAGAACTGGTACGAAACGAAGCGAACAAGGAGAGAAGAGTGGAGCGGCGCATCAGTCAAATCGACCTCTCTTCTCCCCGTCTCTTCCCCCTCCTACCTTCAAAAAGAACCTAGCGTAGAACTCACCTTCAAACACTCATCCCTCGCCACCGTTCCAATCATTCCTCCGTCAGGACTCTGCATGCTTCCCAAAACTCTCGAGCTGTGCCCCTCGACCTCCCAGACCTGCTCCTGCTTCCCGTACCCCCAAACTCTCAAGCTGTTGTCCCTCTGACCATGAGTTGATACGATCTCTATCGAGTGAGGTGAGAAGAAGAGGGAAGTGACGGACGAAGGAGTGTGAAGGGTAGACGTTTTGGATCCGGACGAGGAAGAGTAGAAGTAGATGGAGTGATCATTCCTCCCACCTCCGCTGGCGAGGAGGGTAGACTGCCACGGAGACCAGGAGAGAGCTTTGACGGTGGTGGTGGTGTGATCTCGACGAGTCCAGCGATTGTTGACGGGGAGAGGATCGCCTGTTGTGGAATCGACGGAGAGGAAGGAGCCTGAGATTCGACCGTCCCAGCAGTTGACGACGTTGTCGCTTCCACCGGAGGCGAGGACTAGACCGTCTGATCTCCAGGTGAGACTGCAGGAGAAGAAGGAGAGAGGAGGGAGGGATCAGGGGAAGGAACGCGTGAGCTCACCGTGCCGTCCATGGTCGTCTGTGGACTCGGGAGTCAAGAAGCTGGAAGCCAAACGCTATAAGGACGGCGAGGAGAGCCTCCTGGGCGAGAGAGTGGTGGCCTGGCCGAGGGAAGGAGCAGGAAGGGCCAGAGAAGGAAGCTGGTGGTTTGAGGTCAAGCGTCGCTCCTTTCCTCAGCTCTTCCTTGAAGCTCAAGAGTTCAATTTTTGATCCCGAAATTTGTCGTTTCGTTTTCAAGATCTCTGAGAAGGAGCTAGTATGCATAGATAGAGTAGCAGAGCGTAGGTAGAGACTCAGCTGCTACCAGCTCCAAAGTCGCGTCGGACCGTGATCGTCAAGACGCGTCGAATCGCACCGTCTCCCGCTTCTGAAGAGTTGTGAATTCGACTGTCGGGCCCAGAACCCTCCTCTCCTCTCCTTCTATAATTCAGCCTGTCAAGCTCGTATCAGCAAGCTCTCCTCTCTTCCCCAAGCCCACCTCTCACTCCCTCCCTCTCCTCGCAAACTCGAGGCATTCCTTCTCCAACCCTTCCACCCTCCAGACTTCCACTCCAGCCTCCTCGAGCACTCGGGTTCCAAGGCACTGAACGAAATCAGGTGGTTCATTGACTCCCTGCGAACAAGAACAAAGGGGGAGAGCGGTCAGTCTCGACGAACCTCGACGTGCGAGCTCACCTCCCCTCCTCCCTGCTCCTAAGCTCAAAGAAGCACTCACCACAAACACCCTCTTGACCCTATGCCTAGCCAGTAGTCTCGCACAGTCTGGCTCTCCACTCGTCCTCACGCTGCACGGTTCCAGCGTCGTGTAGACGTCGCACCTCTCGAGCACGTCCTGATGCGACCAAGTTTCGCTTCCAGGCCACGACGAGGGAGTTTGGGAAGCGAGGAGGGAGTGAAGGTCCCCCAAGGAGAGCGCAAGAAGCTTGGAGAGAGCTGAGGACTCGGCGTGGGAGGTGGGGTGAGGCGGTTCGCGAGAGTAGCCGGTCGAGAGGAGGAGACCTGGTTGGGCTGAGGAGGAGGCAGAAGGTGATGGCGAAGGAGGAGGTGGGAGGACGAAGGTTGATCCGACGCAGAAAGCTGTAGGCGAGACGATGCATTCGAGGGAGAGGTCCAGGCAGGTTCTTATGTTTTGGAGGTGAAGGGGATCTGGAAGAGGCGGGAGGGAAGAGGGCAGGAGAGGGAGGAGGAAGGGGGAAGGTCAGCTTCGACGTTGGATCGATGAGCTTGACCGCTTCCTCGAGCAGATAGAGAAGAAAAGCTGACCTTGGGTGGTTCTGAGAGGGTACTCTCTTGAGGCTGGAGTGGTTGACGACATGGGAGATGGCGAGAAAAAGTCGTTGTTGGTCGTTAGAGGCAGGAAGGAGAGAGACGAAAAGGGCGAGCTTGACTTCGTGTGGAAGTTGATCTCCGACCACTTCAAGCTCAAGAGCATGTTACCAGCACTTCATCCTATTGCTCTTCTAATCGCGACAGCCCTAGCAGCTCATGGTTTCAGGAAGGGATCGCTTTCTCGCTCTGGAGGTGAGCCCTTCACCTTCAATCCATCTCTTCTTCCTTCGTTGAGCTCGAGCTGACTCTCGATTCTCTTCAGCCGTTGCTGCCTTCCTTTCGGGGTGTGTAGTCTGTTCTGTTGCTCAGTCTATAGACTGGTAAGGCTGCTCACTGAATACATTTGTTCTTTCGCAGCTATTTCTCGCTCGCCAACGACGAAAAGGTCAGCGCCGACGCCCTCTCTCGCTCTCTTCCCTCGTTCAAGCTGACTCGTTTGTCTTCCCTCTCAAGGCCTTTGGAGTCGTCATGATAGTGAGTCTTCTTTTCTATCCAGCGCGATGATGAGGTCTTCCACAGAGAGAAGACGAACGAGCTGAGCGTTGAAGTTTCTCCCTCGCCTCTTCTTCGTCTCACCTCTGCTCCCCCAGGTCTTCTACCTCATCGGCTCAAGAGGTTCGCCACTTCAAGACCCTTCGGATCCGACCTTGTTGTATACTGACTCCGTTTTTGCTCCGGTCTCTTACAGCAACGAAGCACAAAGCCCACCTCAAATCCCTCCTCGAAACGGGACACGATTCGACGACCGTTTCGGGGAACAGGAACGCTTTCCAGGTTCTCTGTAACTCCATCAGTGGGATAGTTGCTGCTGTAGCATTTAGAGTCCTCAACCAGGTCTGTTCTTCGTACACTCGAAAGAGGAGGGTCGTGCATGGGTGTCGGAACTGACGGCTGTTCTTTCTCGTTGAGGGGATGCAGAACAGTGCGAAGAACGCTTGCTCTATCATCGACTCGAGCTCGAATGGAAGTTTAAGTAGAGCACTTATGTTCGCTGCTTTGGGGCGAGTCATTCAACGAACGAGACGAGAAGGGTGGCCGGTTATAATCTCGACGCGTCCTGACTCCTCGTTATCATTTCGTCTTCCTCCGCAGACATTACGCCTGCTGCATGGGAGATACCCTCGCCTCGGAGGTACGTGATTTCTTTTTATCTCCTCAGTCCGTTGACTGATCTCACTTCTCGATGTTTTCTCAGCTGGGAATCCTCGCCGTGCGTCCCGCTCTCCTCTGCCTTCCTCTCCCCCTTCTTTTCGCCCTCCTCAACTCATCTCTCCCTCTCCTTCCAGACCTCTCCGCCTCGTCTCCTCACCACCTTCCGAACCGTCCCACCAGGAACCAACGGAGGAGTGACCCTCGCAGGACTCGGTTTCTCCCTCCTCGGTGGCCTTCTCATGTCTCTCACTCTTCTCGCAACTCTCCTCGTCGAGAGTGCGACCTGTCGAGGCAGTCTCGGTCTCTCGGAAGCAATCGAGATAATTCTCGTGGGAGCTGCTGGAGGTTTGGGAGGAAGCTTGGTGAGTCCGATCTCAGCTTTCCTTTTCGTTCGTCGAAGTTTCGTCGCTCCGGAGCCTGAACGCCCTTGTACTGTGTTTCTACTCAGCTGGACTCGCTCCTCGGAGCTACTCTTCAGAGGACTTGGTACTCGGAGAAGCAGAAGAAGATCGTTACCTCTGCTCCCTCGGAGAAGGAGGAGGGACTGAAGGTCGTGAGTGGGTGGGACGTGTTGAGCAACAGTCAGGTACGCTTTCGTCCTCTCTTTCTTCGACCCTATTCGTAGCTCGTAAGCCGAGGGTTGACTCTCTTATCTCGCTTTCTCGGCAGGTCAACCTGGTTTGTGGGATGGCATCGGCTTTGGCGAGTGGGTGGTGGGGCTTGAGAAATTGAAGGACGGGTCGATTTGATGTGCAGAGCTTTCAGAGGCTTCTCGCTGGATGTCCGAACCAACTTATAAAGATACAGACCTAACTATCGAAGGCAAAGCTCGAGATACGTTCGTCTCATCCTTTCCCCGCCCCCTCGCCTCGCCCATCTACCGACTCGTCGGAAGCTCTACCTCCGCTCCTTGACGAAAAGATACAGAACGACGTAGCTCAACGTTCCAAAGACTCCGATGCATCCAACGAGAGTGGCCACGTCGGGGAACCAGAAGGCCTGAGAGAGATGTGAAACGAAAGGGATGAGCAAAGGGAGGACGAGACGAGAAATGGGGAGGAGTAAAGACGGGAGGACGAACCTGAGCGTGGAATCCGAAAGTCGAAAGGATCGTGGCTCCTGGTACTTCGATATCGACTCCGTACTGTTTTCAAAGGAGAGGATGTGGTTCAGTTTTGAGAAAGAGAGAGGCGAGGAGGAGCAGGAAGACTGACCTTGTGATCCACCAACCGCGTCGACCTCAACTCGTTCACGAGAAGACCCTCGTAAGCTGCGTGGAAGAACGAAAGGCTCATAAAGAACCTGACTGGTAGCGAGGACTGGTTGTAGTTCATGAGAAGACCTCCGAAGAGCAGGCTGTTCGACCAAAACGAGACGAGAAATGATCAGCAACTGCTTCCCTTCGAACGAGAAGGAAGTTGAGACAGTGAAGCTCACTTGTAAAGCATGACCAAACTTCCAACCAAGTTGGCTAGTCCGGTGTTGGCGACGGCGACCGAGATGAACAGCACGACGGTCGCAGCGGCGAGGTTGAAGAGGACAAGGATGAGTTGGAACTTCCAGAAGGCAGCGACGTTTGGGACGAGTCCGACGAGACCGTAGATGATGGTTCCGAGGAGGACCGAGGGGATGACTCGAAGAGGAATGATGTCGAAGAGGACCTTTGAGAGGAAGTAGGCCAGAGGAGAGTAGTAGCCGTTGGCTCTGAAGAAAGCGAAGAAGATGCGTCGAGGTCAGCATCCGTCGAAGGACGGGGAAGCGACACGAGGAAAATATGAGAACGAACCGTTCACGCATGAAGAGAAGGCGCTCGTTGGCGAAAAGTCCGAGAGAGGTGAGGGAGTTGAAGGCGAAGAGGGAGAGAATGAAGAAGAAGAGTCCGAGTCGGTTTCTGCGAGAGAAGGAGGTCGTCAGTTCAAGAATCGAAGCTCGACGATGGATCGAGTAGGCGATAAAGACGTACTGGAACGACCCGAGATCCGATCCAATACCTCGATAGAGACCAGCACACAGGACTGCAAGGGAAGAAGTGATAATCGATCAGCAACGAAAGGGAAGGACGGAGATGGAAAGGAGAGAACTCACGAGCGACGACGATGCTCATGATGAAGTGACCCGCCATCAGCATTGGATTCCGGTAGAGGTTTTTGAACGCTCTGCCCGACAGGATCGAGAACTGAGTCAAGAAGCTCGCCCTCTTGTACCCAGTCAAGACTCCTCGTTCTCCCGCTCCTCCGTTCCCGCTCTGATCCCAAGCCGCCGTGTTCCCTCCTCCTCCTCCAGGTCCATGTCCGTTGGCTCTCAGCCCAGCGATCTCGGCTTTGACGGTCTTGGCGACCGAGCTCGACTCGAACGAATTGATCAAGGCTTGGAGCTTTTGAGGAAGAGCGACGGTGGGAGTTGGGGAGAGGGATGTCGACGACGAGATTCCGAGGATCTGAGCAGCCTTGTCCTTCGACTTCTTGAGGAGAGAGGAGGAGGGCTCGTCGGAGTCGGTGGAGGTAGGAAGAGGGGCGTTGTTGGAAGAAGAACTCGAGGGAAGAAGACCTGATTCGGCGTCGACGGGAGTCGCGTCGGACGAGTCGACGAGATTGGTGAGCGTCGCCGCCTGAGCGTCTCTCCTGTCGTCCGACGTCTGCTCTCCTCCAGCTCGCATGGTGAGATCGACTACGAAAAGGGATGATGGTCAGTTTCAAAGCGGAGAAGCTCGAAAGGCGTCAAAGACTCACTGAGGAAGTCGGCGATGTTGAATCCAGGAGGACACGGGTGACCGATCGATTCGAAGTACTCCTGACACTTCTCGTAGGCTCCTGAGTAGACGACCTGACCCTTGGCGAGAAGAACGAGTCGATCGAAGAGAGCGACGATGTTGGAGCGAGGTTGGTGGATGGTGAAGACGACGGTTCGGTTGTAATCTCGAGCGAGGGTGACGAGGGATTCGACGACGTTGAAAGCGTTGAAGGAGTCGAGACCTAGAGAGAACGGGTCGAAGATGAGCTCTGATTGGAGAAAGAAGGGGGCAAAAGATGCTACTGACCACTTGTGGGCTCATCGAGAAGCAAAACCGAAGGAGACGTGACGAGTTCGCAAGCGATGGAGACTCGACGCTTCTCTCCTCCCGAGATCGATCTTCGACCTGTTCGAGAGAAGATATATATAGTCGGCCTCAACGACATCGAAGGGAACTCGTAGAAACTGAAACGACTCACCAGACTCCCCGATCCTCGAATCCTTGATCCCCAAGATCCCCAACTCCTGCATCGTCTCCAGCGTCCTGAACTTCTTCGCCTCCAAGCTCATATCCCTCGGCAACCTCAATAGCGCCGAGTAAAGCACCGTCTCGTAGACCGTCAACGTGCTCATCAACGTGTCCTCCTGATCCACAAACCCAACCACCCTCTTCCACTCCTCCCCTCCTCCGTCCTCTCCTCCGCTGATCTTCCGTCCGCTCACGAAGATCTCTCCTCCAACCACTCCCCTCTTGGACTTGTGAGCCAGGATATCCAGCAAGGTAGATTTCCCTGCTCCCGATGCTCCCATGATGGCCATGATCTGACCTGGCGAGACGGATCCGGTGATGGACGAGAGGATCGGTTTCGAGGACGCAGTGTAGGAGAGGTTGGAGAACTGAAGAGTTGCTGGGACGTGATCCGACATGAGTTTGGCAGTTTCCTCGGCGGGAAGGCGAATGGATCCGAAGCCTCCAGTGTGTTTGGGAGCTCGACCGAGGTACCAGAAGACTGAAGGGAAGGAAGGCACGAAAGGAACGAGACGCGTCAGTCGAGTTTTGACGAAGTGTCGAAGGACGTTGTACTCACGAAGAGCACTTCCGATGACGGCAAGCCCAACTCCAGCAGCACTAGCAGCTACCCAGATGCTGTTGTCGGGTTTCGCAGGTCTCTGAAAAGTCGAGAACACGAGAGCTGGAGTCAGCGAAGGAGGAGGGACGAAGAGATCGGGGAACGAGGACCAACGACGTAGCCTGGAACCATCGTAGGATGCATGCACTCTCCACTCTCACACTCGAGAGTGATGAAAGGGTCTCCGAAGATGTCGCTGATGAGCTCGTTCATCGCAGGCTCCTTGAACTGGCAGCCTCGACCGGTTTCACACGAGAAGGTCGCAGGTCCTCGAATCTCCTCGGCGAGGAAGTCGTCGATGCTGTTGAATAGAAACGGGAAGGTCAGCGAACGTCGATTCATTGACTTGGGTTGGAGATGATGGTGGACTCACTCTGAAAGGAGGGTAAGGAGGAAGAGAGAGCGCAAGAATCAGCGACGCGTCTCTCGAGAGAAAAAAGGAACGAGAAGTACTCACTAACGCTCCCATTCTCTCCACACAGCATCCTATCCGGTACACAATCACACCTTATCCTTTCGCACCTGTACTCCGTTCCGTTCGTCTCGTGCGAGGTCGTAGCCTTCCAGTCGCACTGATCCAAGGTGCAGAAGAACGACTCGACGGACGCGATCCAGAACTGGAAGTTGCAGGTCTTCTCGGCGGGCTTCTCCTCGTCGTCGACTTCGTTGAGGATGGCCAGGGAGAGAGGGGAGAGCGAGGAGGTAGAGGATTTCGTGGGAGGGAAGACGGTCGAGGCTGGTCCTTCCGAGCAGGAGAAAGTGATCTGAGGTTTCTTCCCTTCGAGCTGTTTGATGATCGAAGGGTCTGTAGGAAGAACCGATAAGGGATGAGATTAATTACGGAGATTAAAGGAGGCGAGATACGGATGAGAGCTGGACTCACTGGTAACATCGCACATCTGGTAGTTCTGTCGAACGACGTTCCCTCCCTTGAAGCAGGTGAGGTTTCCTTCGGGTTCTCCAGTCGAGTAGTCCCATCCAGGGATTCGGAATCCGGCACAGGCCTCGTCGGTCTTGCAAGCTGTTGGGATCGATCGGAGAAGGAAGTCGAGCGATCAGTTTGAGAGCTCAAGGACGAGGGAGAGAAAGGCAAGAGAGGGAGAGGTCATGACGAGGAAGACGAACTGTTGCAGTTAACTCCTCCCCAACCCTCATCGCACTCGCAGAGCTCTCCGTCCTTCCGTTGATGACGTTCAGCTCCATCGGCCAGAGAGTCGCACACTGTCCAAAGGGGGCGGGATCACAGGGAGAGTCAGGTTCGAGCTCAACGGAGGAAGGAGGGCTCAAAGGTGAGGTCGGACGAACGTGGCGTCAAACAGTCCTGACCTCCCCAACCAGCTGGACACTTGCACTGGCCATCGAACTGGTTGCACTCTCCGTACTGATAATGAGAAAGAGCGATGTGTGATGAGCTCGAGTCTACGGCGAAAGAGGAGAGGAGGAAGGGAGGAGGACGGACCTGACCGCAAGTGTAGCGAGGAAGGAGACAGTTGAAGCATTCACAATCCTCAGGCTTCTTGGCTGGGTATGAACAGAGGCAAAAGAGGGGATAAGTAAGCGTGTCTTCTATCTATGAGCTTTGAGGATCGTGAGTACGAACGAGGGATTGCCTTTGTGGGACGAGAGGGAAGGGAGGAGCGAGGTCAGCTTCGATCGTTTCTCTTTCCTTCCTCCCCATCTCTCTTCCTTCCACCTCAGCAAGTACTCACGACATCACCACCCCAGCCTGAGAGAGCGCTGATAGGAGCGTTTCCTATCACTTGAAAGGACGAAAGAGACGAGTTGGTAGTCCGAACCGATCTGGAAGAGGAGGAGGTGGGGGAACGAGCCAGAGCGAGGGAGGACGACGTCGCGAGCAGGAAGCTCAAAGGGAGGAGCATCGTAGGGAGTGAATAGTTTGGGATTGAACCCAGGGTATTGTCGAGAAGTTCTGGGGTTGAAGATTCGGTAGGTGGAAGAGGGAGGGGGGGAAGCAAGATGTAGTTGGGGGAGAGGTGAGGTTGACCGGTCTTGGACGACCTGAGGGTTGGGGCTGCGAGATCCGGAAAGCGCGTCGCTAGGGCAAAGCCTGTTGCTCGTTTCTGAACACGTCTTTCTAGAATGGTATATGGGGTGTAGATATCGATGCGAACCAGCACGAAAAGCGAGAAAGCCGATCTCCTTTCCAGCAACTAGAGCATCTTTCCCTCGACGTCGTCGTCCTTGCTCTCGACACGCTAAATCCCTCCTCCTCTGCGCACTCTGCTCCTTCTCTTCCTTCTCTAATATCCAAGAGGAGGTGCTACTTGAGCATGATGACCATTCAATCAGAGGATTGCAGACGGAGGTCGCTGAAACGGAAGTGATCAGAGAGAGGGAAGAGAACGGAGACGTCGATCTCAGGCTGTAGCGGGACGATGAAAACCTGTTCGAGACGAGATCAAAGAGGGGAAAAAGCAAGTAGTAAGGCCAGCTAAGTTTGAAGACAGAGAAGGATTAGATAGGGATAGCAAAGACGTGAGATGGAAAGAGGGGGGTCAGGGAATCCTCTTTGAGTCTTTCATCCACGCAGGTTCCACTCTTCTTCTTCGAGGAATCTTTCAAAATGATTCTGACATGAGTGAATCGAGACTCTGAAGCTTTAAAAGCGAGCGAAAGAGAAGAAAGAGGGGTTCAAAGGAGGCAAAGTTGGTTTGGGTGTTTGAGACGCGTCCGTTGGTTGTCGGTCGCTCTTTCTCGCTCGAGACAGATCTCCTGGAGGTCCCGAAACAGTTTGGAGGAGCTCACGATACTAGGGAACAAAGGTTCCGTGACTCAGCCAGTCCATCGTCGCATCTCTCGGTCGTTTCGAAGGGGAGGGGAGAAGGGGAGAGAAGACGAGACCATCCTTGTGCGACCCTTTGGAGGCAAGGGAAACGCGCAGCGCCCAACTAGAGTCTCTTTCATCGTAATAAAAGGTGACAGATGTTGAATGGAGCCGAGTTGGTCTAGAAAAAAGAAGCTCGAGAAGGGAAAGAGTTGGCCGACTCACGACGCAGGTCGAGAGGAGGAGAGCCGACTGTCGATGGGCTGTTTTTGGCTCTGGAACCTACTTGACCTCGGAAAGAGGAATTCTACGAGATTCTGACGCGTCATCTGAGAGGGAGGAAGTTGAGGAAGGGTTGGACAAGAAAGAACGAGAGTCGAAAAGGCGACGCGTCTCCGTCCTCACCACGCAGGTTTCGAGATGAGTGCTGCTACTGGTCTTTGCAAACATGAACTCTTCGTCGATGAGATCCTCGGTTGAAGATGAAGACATTGTTCAAGTGGGTCGAGGTGGGAGGTGGGGGAGGTTAAGGAGGAAAGCGCGAAAGGAAGCTCGTTTCGAAGAGGGAGCGAATCTCTCACCCTGTCGACAACTGTGTACTATTATGAGAGAAGAAGCCAGATCATGTCTGTGCTCCCAAAGTCTATAAGGAAAATCTCCCAAAGTCTCTTAGCGGATCAGTTCTCGAAACCCTCAGCTCCTCTTCTTGCTCATCTCTTCGAACCCGACGACGCGTTCCTCTCCCTTTCCCCTCTCTCCCTTCCCGTAGAAGTCTAAGAAGAGCCTCGTTATCATACACCGACCCCCGTAGTAGGAGCCCTATAAAAGCAAGCGTACAACCCTCGACCTACTGTAGTCGCGTCGAGTGTAAAGGAAGAAAAATCGAGTCGTGACCGAAACCGAAACCAAAAAGCAGACGAGCCTCCTCCTTCCTCCCTCCGAACACTAAGCGAAGCTAAGAGAGCTTAAGCCGCCACCGACGAAGCAGGAGCGACCTCGACCTCCATCTCAGCACCAGCAGCGGGAGCTCCCCATCGCTTGATCTCCTCGGTTCCTCGTTGACGGTTGTCCGGTTTGGCGAGTCCCCAGGCGAGGATGGATTCCTCGGGAGTGTGGGCGGGCTGCTCGAGGGTTTTCAGTCGACGCCTGGAAGGTGAGGGAGGTGGGTAGGAGAGACGGAGCGGGAGGGAGGAAGACGGGGTAGGAGGAGAGTGGAAGGAGAGGTCAGGATTGAGGTCGTCGGAGAGGGAGGGGAGGAAGTGAGAGAGGACGAACTTGTGGAGCTTGGACTTCCAGTGGGTATTCAGGGCAGCGTCGGTCTCCATGTACCTAGAAGGACGGATGGAAAAGGGAAAGATAAGTCAGCGAAAAGTCCTTCGAGAGTGAGGACGAAAGGAAGTGAGGTCGACGTCGAGGTGAAGGCGAGAAGGTCTCGAGCTCCCTTTCAGGCTCGCAAGAGAGCATAGAGCTTCCGGATTGCTAGCTGCATCTCGATTTGACATCAGCTGTCCCCCCTTCTCGAAGCGAGTTCGAGCGACTGCTTGATACTGGCCGGCTTCGACGAGAGAGAGCTTCCACTTCGACCTTTGCCCTCCCTTCCTCCCCTTGTGAGCTCGCTCTCTCCTCGTCCCTGCATCCCAAGCCCAGACCACCCCTTTCCGAGCTCCCAGAAGCGATGTCCAGATCCAAAAACTCACCTAGCACACTCGACACAGTACTGAAAGAAGGACAATCCCAAAAAGGTCAAAGGTCAGCCCAGCCGCTCGAGCTCCTCCCTCTCTCTCTCTCCCTCCTTCCTTCCCCCTCCTCCCTCTCCCCTCCACCCGTCACCACACCTGAACACCGATAACAAACAAGCAGGAAGCTGTACAAGTCTGTTTACTCACATGCTGTCCGAGTCCTGGCTTCTCCTCGTCGATAGGCTGAGCCTCGAGCTTTGCCCTTCCCTCCTCGGTCAAATCGAACTTCTGGATAAGATCCAGATCTCTCTTTCTCACTCGAGTTCGGGCAGCTCGGTGTACATCTCGTTGAGCTTTGTGGACACTGGAGATTATCAAGAGAGTACGAAAGGGAAAGGAAGATGAGCTTGAGCTTGAGCTTGGGAGGGAGGTGAGGGAGGAGAGGAGAGGAAGGAGAACGAACCGGGAACGACGCAGACGACCCATTGCTGGCTTGTAGGGAGCTGAGGGAAGAAGCGGGAAGAGCAAAGATGAGCTCGGTGTGTGCGGACGGAGGAGAAGAAGGGGCGAGGGAGAGTGGGGAACCTACGGGAAGGAAGGAGGGGAGGGGAGGGGAAGGAGGAAGGAAGGAGAGGGTGGTGGTTTGAGGTCAACCAATTCTTCACCTGCGCTTGAAGGAAGGGACCTCCGAGTTGCGAGAAAATCTTGCTCGAACGCCTTTTTCAGACGGACAAGACGCGAGAACGAGAGTAAGCTCGTACGGAAGTGAAAGAAAATCTGACATGGATTCGAAGTGGGGAAAGCAAAAACGACAAACGACTCCCTCCCTCCTCGACGACCTGAGACGCGTCCTCCCCCAACCTCCTCTCCTCAAACCTCCTCAACAACGAGAACCCTTCTCTAATCCGCTTCCCTCTCCACAGAGGGTCGAAGTGGCGGGGACCTTGAGAAGAGGGAGGGGAGGTTCGATTGACTTGTGGAAACGTGAGTCGTTTCTTTCGCGACCTTAGATACCCTCAACCTCTTTTTTTTCAACTCAAATTACTGACGCATCCTCTCTATGATCTGCTACAATGCAAATCAGTTCGGTACTGCTCGAAAGGTTCTTGCTCTTCGTCTTCTCGGACGACGAAAGGACGCGTTGAACGATCTCGTGCTAACTTCGGGCTTCCTTTCCTTCCTCTTCTTCTCTCGTCTACCAGCACATCAACGATCGAACTGGCGACTGCACAAGATCCAATGCTTCAAGCCGAGCTGGTGAACGAGGGCCTCTTGTAGGTCTGGACGGTCGTAAACTATTCGACCAATTCCTCAATCGCTCGTCTCCTCTCTCGCCGACTTCTCTCCCTTTTCCCCTTTTGCTCCGAAGCTGACAGTGTGTCTCTTCTCTTTACGACTCCTTGCAGATACCCTGCCGCTCTAGCGAGCTTCCTCCCGTCTCGCTGCTCGGTCCTCGCTCGACGACGACACCGCCTCGACGCGTCGTTCGGTTCTTCGCTCTTGCTCTCGGTGTGTTGATTTCGGAGAGAAGGGGACCACCTTCAGGATATCTTTGGTCTTTAATATTTCATCTATCATATCGCTATAACTCTGACTGAAGAGAGAACGTTGGTCGAAAGGAAGAAGAGCGACGAGCGAGTCCGCGAGAGCGCAGGACGACAACCACTTCGATTCGAAAGGTTTTTCCGTTTCTGTTTCGCAGATTTTCTTCGCCGACTCTCTAATCATCCTTTGCTTACAGCTGTCCCATCCGAGCAAATCTTTCTCCTTCAATCACGTTCCCTGCCCTCCCTCTCGTCCCCTCCTTTATTCTCAGCCAAATTTCGTTTGAAGAAGCTGACCTCGACCTCCTCCTTCCCTCCCTCACTTCCCTTCTCCCTCCCCCACTTCCTCCTCCTTCAGCATGAGTAGTGAGTCCCAAACATCTTTCGCCTTCTTCTTCGCATACTATGCTGACTTCTTCCTTCATCTGGCATCCTTCCTCCCAGAACCTACTCTCCTCGAACAGCTCGCTCTCCTCTCGAACCCCACTCCCGCCGACCTCGATCCTGAACTCGCCTACTCTTCCCTTTCCTCCTCCAAGAACGCTCAAGCCAAAGAGGACGATGGACTCGGCGAAGAGGAGGACAAGGGCAACAGAGATCATTATCTCGAGGTTGGGTGAGTCAGCAGAGGAGGGGAAGGAGGAGGAAAAGAGGAAGGAGCTCAAGCTGACCTTCGTTTTTTTGATCAACAGAACGTCCTCGTTGAGGAAGAACGTCGAGCAGCAGCAGAAGGGAGCTGATCTCGAGGACAACGTCAAATACGGAGGAGAGAGGAGATCAAGGAAACAGATCTTTGACGACGACGAGGACGAGGAAATCTCGGAGGAGGAGGAGGAGGGAGGAGCTCGAGGGGACGACGACGACGACGAGGACATGGACGGAAGCAACGACGAGGGAGCTCAGCAGCAGCAGCAGGACGACGATGACGAAGAGGAGGACGAGCTCGACGAGACAGACGACGAAGACGAGGACGACCAACCTCGAGCTTCCGGATCGTCCTCCTCCCATCAAGCTCCCAACCTCGAAACCACCCAGATCCTCTCCTCCATTCGTCAATCTCGCTCGGAAGACGTCGCTAAAGGTCTGGGAGTCAAACGTCAACTCGAACTGTTCGAGAAGGTCATGCCGTTGAGGATTAGACTGCAGAAGGCGGTGGTAGGGATCGAGGACGTCAAGGTGAGCTCGACCTTCAGCTCTTCTCCTTCCTTCGAGGCTCGAAGCTGACCTTGGACGTTTCGTTTGCTTTCGTGTGTGTTTTGCAGCCCGAGGTTTTGAGAGCTCAGATGGAGACTGCTTCGGACGAGACGAAGGAGATCCTCGCTTCGTGTTTGGATGAGCTGAGGACTTTCTCCGAGGGCATGTTTGAGCTGAGGGAGGTAAGTCTCGAGAGTCGTTCCTCTTCTTCGTGCCCGTCACGTTCTCGAGTGCTGATCTGCTCCCGATTCTGTTATCATTCCTCGTGCCTCCTACAGGGCCTCCTGAAACTCAACGATCCTACCCTCTCCGCCCCTCCTTCGAAACGTCGGAAACTCTCGAGCTCGAACGAGACGGACCCAGCTACCTACTTCCCCGCTGCTACGGCTGACGCTTTGGCTCTTTCGGATCTGTGAGTCGTCACATCTCTTACATTATTTTCTTCCTACTTTCTTCTTCTCTCGACCTTCCTCGTCTCGAATCCTAACCTACCCTCTCTTCCCTCTTCTCCTCTTCCCCTCCCTTCCTCCCTTCCAGCACCCACCCCTCCCTTCTCCTCAACCTCCACAAATGGTCTTCCAAAATCCTCTCCGCCCAAGGTCTCTCCTCCCTCCTCCCTCGAGACAAGTTCCGAGCCGTCCGAATCGGAACGGTCGAGCAGGTCTCCGCTTCCCTCTCGGGCCTCGAGGGAACCAAGAAGGTCGCTAGGTTCCGGGAGGGAGAAGGCTTGGACAAGACTGGAAGGGGGGATAGGGAGTTTTATCAGAGTTTGGTGAGGGATGTGATTGAGAGGAAGGGGAGTGGCGGGGGGTTGGGAGGTGAGTCTTTTCGGAACGCGTCTTCCTTTTCGTTGTCGTTCGAGGACTAACTCCTCCTCTCGCGTTATTTCTCCTGTTCCCACCCCTCCCTTCAACGACCTCTCCGCATCTTTGCTCATCCTCTCCCTCGACCTTACTGCAGCCACCACCTCCGCCCCCTCCCTTCCCAACCGACTCCCCAAAGTCCGAAAGGCAACCCTCGACACTCGAGCTTCCAAAGGACGAAAACTTCGCTTCATCCCTCACGAGAAGATGATGAACTTCATGGTCCCTGTAGCGATGGAGGGCGTCGGAGGAGGGTGGCACGAAGAGCAGGTCGATGAGCTGTTTGGGAGTTTGTTGGGGAAGAGGGTGAACGACGACGATGAGGAGGATGAGGAGCGAGAGGAGGTTGGACTGGGTGGGTTGAGGGTGTTCTAGAGAGCGGGATGTATGCGTTTGAGATCTTTTGGTGCTGGGTTTGGTGCGGGAGAGAGAGAGAGATGGGGAAGAGTGAGGCAGAGACAGTGGAGATTCGACGCGACGCGGTTCTCCTTTTGCTCCCGACCCAGCTTTCCTTTGCTTCCTTCCTACGAGACAGCCAAGACCTGTATCTCGTAAATCTCTTCATCAAGCTATCCACTCGACTCTATCAGAGGCTGAGCGATTTCTACCTCCGCTACCGCATGGGCTCTTCGTCCTTCACTCTCCTTTCTCTGCTCCCTTCAAGCGGTGTCCTCTCACTCTCGACTTCAAAAGCAATCCTGACCCTTCTGCTCCTCCTCTCCTTTACCCATCACCTTCCCTTCTCTTCCTTTCCCTCTCTTCTCTTCCTCCCTTCCTCGACTCTCGCTCAGGATCACACGATGCTCGCCTCGTTCCTCCTCTCCGTCTCTCTCCTCGTCTCGACCTTCACCTCGAGCGCGTTCGCTTCCCCCGTCGACCTCAAGCCTCGACAAGACCCGAAGGATTCCGATCAGAAGAAGTTCTCTTGTGGGAATGGGATGTCCCATGAGGATATGCTCAAGGTTGAGGAGGCGAAGCTGTAAGTTTCTTTTTCTTTGTTCGATCCATTTTCGCGTTCCTCTGCTCTCGCCTTTCTCCACCCTTCTCTCATCCTCGAGCTGACCCAACCTCCTGTTGTATTTTTCTCGTGTTCCAGCACTTCGGCTCTTGAGACTCGCCGATCTCTCTCGGAGGAGAAGCGAACGAACTCTCATCACGGCAGCAGCTTGGAGATCAACGACCTTCTCGAGTTCAGCAAGCTCTACAAGACCAAGATCGTTCCCGTCTACTTTCACGTCATCTACGTCAACGAGAGTGAGTCCTATCCCTTTGATTTTTGGTTCCGAGGGAGTGAGAAGAGGAGGAGAGGGGGAAAGAGGGAGGCGGTGACAATGGCTCGACGCGAGCGAGCGCTCGCCCTGCTCACCTTTACGTTCCTTTTTGTTCTTCGAGGATGAGCACTCTTGAGCTGACTGTTTCTTTTTTTCCTTGTGCTCCAGCCGTTGAAGGAGGATACCTCCCCAAAGGGAGCATCCTCAGCCAGATGACGGTCCTCAACGACGCGTTCTCTGCTTCGGGGATTCAGTTCGTTCTCAAATCGAAGACCTACACCAAGAACAAGATCTGGTTCGAGAAGGCTAGTACCGATGCCAAGTGAGTCTCACTGCCTTCTTCTCTTCCTTTTTCGTCGCTCGATCTCGGTGCTCGACGCGCTTCGGTTTTCGCTTCTCTGACCTTCCTTTCTCTCTGGTTTACTCAAACGTCCGGTTCTTCTTCCCCTTCAGCGGCTTCGCCAACCACTACGACAAGGAGATGAAGCACGCTCTCGGAGTCAAAGGAGCTGGCAACCTCAACGTCTACACCGTCCAAACCAAGGAGGCAGCCGACGTAACCGTCAATCTCGGATACGCTCAGTACCCCTGGAGCTATCTGGACGATCCTGAAGGAGACGGAATCGTGATGCAGCACTACACACTTCCTGACTCTGGAGTGGTGAGCTCACGACGCGACTCTCGAATCCGATCTGACGAGGACTGACCCGACGCGTCCCTCTTCCGTTTTTTTCGTTCAGATCTACGACGGAGGACAGTTCAGCGATGGAATCACCCTCGTTCACGAGATGGGTCACTCTCTCGGTCTCTACCATACCTTCAACCAGCCTGGTCAGTGGGCCAATGTCTTCGTAGCGACGTCTTTGAGAAAACGACGAGCTGACCTCTGTTCCTTTTTCAGAGGGCTGCGACGAGAAGCACGGAGATCAGGTCGCCGATACTCCGGTGAGTCGTTTCGTTTTCTAGCATTAGTTAGGAAGCTGATTTCTTCCCTCGTTCCTACAGGCTGAGAAAAGCGCTGCTTGGCCTACTCTCGCGAATCCCATGATTGGGAGGGACACTTGCCCTCTCCAGTCGGGACTCGACCCTATCAACAACGTCAGTACATCTCATCTGAAACTCCTTTCGACTCTCGTTGACTGACTCGTTCCTCTCTTGTTCTCAGTACATGGTGAGTCGATCTTTCGACGCGTCGATCGACCTCCCGCCGTCGACGCAAGCTGAACCTCCCGTTCTTCTTCTTTCCCTTCTCGCAGGACTACGCGCCCGACGTCTTCTCGACCACCTTCACCATCGGACAGTCGGCTAGGATGATCTTCTACACTGAGCTCTACCGAGGAATCTAAGGGACTCGTTCACCCTCGATCTTTCCCTTTCGCTCGTTTTCTTTCTTCTGTGCAGACCCGTCGTTCCTTCTTTCTCCAGTTTTTGATACCTTACGAACCTGGACATCTAATTAGTCTCGCCCTTCGCTCGGACTGTCGTGGACCAGTCTCCTATCTTTGGGCTTTTCTCTCTGCATCTCTCAAACCGTCTTCTGGGAAAGCGACGCGTCTTCGTCTCCGAGTTTTCTTCCCCTCGGAATCGAGATTGGGAACCGAATGGCCTCCATATCGCTCCTGAAAAGCAAAACTGACAGCAGCGTCCCTCGGAACGAAACCCGGGAGGATCAGAACGACGAACAGGGAAGCTCGCGTCGGAGGTCTGCTTCAGGGAGAGAGCGAGGGCTGAACGAGGACAGACTCTCTCCTCCCCTTCGTTTTTCGCGAGAAGTCCCTTAATCCTCGCCCCATTCCTCTGCTATACATACCGAGGGAAGATGAGCTCGTCCTGTTTGTGGTCCAACGAGAAAGAAAGGGCGATGGGGAGGAGCGGGGCCGGTTTTTGAGTGGCCAGCTTGAACTTCCCCAACCGAATGAAAGCTGAGAGGGAGAGCTCAGTTTCCCTTCCCTCCCTCCCTTCTCCCTCACCCTCCATCTTTCTTCTCTCTCACCAACTACTCTCTCTCTCCCTTCTCTCCCCCTTCTCCCTCTCCACCCCACCCTCTAACTCTTCTCTCTTCTCCTTCTCTCTTTTCCTCTTCTCCAACCATCATTCCCCCTTCACCCATTTCGCACGAAGAAGACTGGATCAACGTCGACAAGATGTCGGGAGAACACGCGAACGTACAACACTTCATTGGTGAGTCTCTATACTTTTTGGAACCTTCGAGGGCCTCCTCGGATGGCTGATAGAGGTGACGAGCGAAAGATCGAGTTGAAGGGAGTCAAAGGGAAGAGAGGGTCGGGTCGTCGGATGAGCTCAAAGTTGGGGAGGAGGACGGACGGGTGGTCGAGCTTCCCTCTCGAGATAAGCTCTCCTCCCTTTCCTTTCGGAGCTTGAGACTTCTCAGTCCTTAGAGACGTCCCTCGACGACCTTCCCATTGGGTTGGAAGGTTGCGATGGTGAATCTGGGAGGGAGGACGTCGCCCGTTGAGCTCGAGGTCGGAGGGTCGAGCTCCATCAGCTCGACAACTTTTGATCTCTCCCTCCAGAGCTCGTCCCTATCCTCCTAGAGACTTCTCGCTCCTCTCATCTGGCTCGGAGTACTCTCAAGAACTCATCGTTGTCAAGTTTTGAGCTTGAAGAACATTTTTGTCGGCTCTCCGAGCTGTTCTCAGCGGCTGCTTCCCCAACCCCATTCCTTTCCTCCAGACCTTCGCTCTCGAGCTCGTTTGACTGACTTTTCTTTCCTTCTTTCTCCTCCTCTCAGGTGGTAACGCACTCGAGAACGCTCCTCAGGGTCCGGTCACAGATTTTGTTAGAAGTCAAGGAGGTCACTCAGTAATCACCAAGGTCAGCCCATCCTCCTCCTTCTTTCCCTTTTCCCTTTCCCCATCAGTTGATTCGAGCTCAACAGAACTGACTCTCCCACTCGCTCCCTCTCTTAACTTCAGATCCTCATCGCCAACAATGGTATCGCTGCTGTCAAGGAGATTCGATCGGTGCGGAAGTGGTGCTACGAGACGTTTGGAGACGAACGAGCCGTCGAGTTCACCGTCATGGCCACTCCGGAAGATCTGTGAGTGCTCTCTCCTCCACTGCAGCTTGCTCTTGAGCTTCAACTCTACCGTAGGGCGAAAGAGCTACAGTCAAGGGACTTGACAGAGAAAAAGGGAAGCTGATCAGGTCTCTGCTTCGTTTTTGATCTTGCGATCTTTCAGGAAAGTCAACGCCGACTACATTCGAATGGCTGATCGATTCGTCGAGGTCCCAGGAGGAACCAACAACAACAACTACGCCAACGTCGACCTCATCGTCGATGTCGCCGAGCGAGCAGGAGTTCATGCCGTTTGGGCTGGATGGTGAGCTCATTTAACTCTCCCTTCTCTTCGCTTCTTCCTCCTTCTCCCCTACTTCGCTTCTTGAGCTGACCTCTTGCTCTCTCCTTCCTCTTCTCTCTTCTCACCAGGGGTCACGCTTCGGAAAACCCTCGTCTCCCTGAATCTCTCGCCGCCTCGAAACACAAGATCATCTTCATCGGTCCTCCAGGATCAGCCATGAGGTCGCTCGGAGACAAGATTTCGTCCACCATCGTCGCTCAGCACGCCCAGGTTCCTTGCATGCCTTGGTCCGGAACTGGAATCACCGATACCGAGATGTCGCCTCAGGGTTTCGTCACCGTTCCCGATGGTCCCTACCAGGCTGCTTGCGTCAAGACGGTCGAGGACGGGTTGGTTCGAGCAGAGAAGATCGGGTACCCCATCATGATCAAGGCTAGTGAAGGAGGAGGAGGAAAGGGAATTAGGATGGTTCACGAGAAGGAGGCTTTCAAGAACTCGTTCCACGCTGTTGCTTCTGAGGTTCCTGGTGAGTTCGACGTTTTCTTGAGCTCCGAGCTTGAGTTTTTGGCGACGCGTCGTCCTTGTCGACTCGTCGAGCTGACTTTCTCCTTTCTTCCTCACCTCTTCTCTTTCTCGCAGGTTCTCCCATCTTCATCATGGCTCTCGCTGGATCCGCTCGACATCTCGAGGTTCAGCTCATCGCGGATCAGTACGGAAACGCTATCTCTCTCTTCGGTCGAGACTGTTCGGTTCAGAGGCGACACCAGAAGATCATCGAGGAAGCTCCCGTCACTATCGCTAAGCCCGAGAGGTTCGAGGAGATGGAGAAAGCTGCCGTTCGACTCGCTAAGCTCGTCGGATACGTCAGTGCTGGAACCGTCGAATGTGAGCTTCCATCTTCCTCCCTCCTCACTTTCCCTTCCTTCTTTCGAGAGCACTCGCTGACTCTCCTTCACCTCCTCAGACCTCTACTCCCACGCCGACGACTCCTTCTTCTTCCTCGAGCTCAACCCTCGTCTCCAGGTCGAGCATCCTACCACCGAGATGGTCTCCGGCGTCAACCTTCCCGCCGCTCAGCTTCAGATCGCGATGGGTATCTCGCTTCACCGAGTTCGAGACATTCGAACCCTCTACGGTCTCGATCCTCACAGCACCAGCGATATCGGTGAGCTCAGATCTCGCCTTCCAACTTCGAACCGAGCTCGAGAAAGCTGACCTCGTTTCCTCTTTCCTCCCCTTCGCAGACTTCGACTGGGTCAAGCCCGAGTCCATCCAGACCCAGAAGAAGCCTCGTCCCAAGGGTCACGTCGTCGCTTGCCGAATCACTTCCGAGAACCCCGAGGACGGATTCAAGCCTTCAGGAGGAGACATCCAGGAGCTCAACTTCAGGAGTAACACCAACGTTTGGGGATGTGAGGCTTCTCTCTCCGCTTCCTGCTTCCCTCTGCTCGAAACTCGACGCTGACATGGTCTTCCTTCTTCTCAGACTTCTCTGTTGGTGCTGCTGGTGGAATTCATAGTGTTCGTCCGATCTTCCTGTCCTCGATTCGAGCTTGTCCGACTTCGACGAAGCTGACTGCTCTTCTCTTTCCTTCCTCCAACAGTTCGCCGATTCTCAGTTCGGTCACGTCTTCGCTTACGGATCAGATCGTCCGACAGCTAGGAAGAACATGGTTGTTGCCTTGAAGGAGCTCTCGATTCGAGGAGACTTCCGAACGACAGTCGAGTAGTGAGTCAAGTTTCGTTCGACCTTCGTTCTGACGAGTTTCTGACGTGTCTTCTCACTCCCCTCCCAGCCTTATCACTCTTCTTGAGACGAGTGACTTCGAGTCCAACGCCATTACAACCGCCTGGCTCGACGGACTGATCTGTGAGTTTCCTCTTCTCCCTCTTCGAAACCTCGACGCGTCGTCTGACCGACTTTCCCTTCGTTTTCGACTCTCAGCCAACAAGCTCACCTCTGAACGACCCGACACCAACCTCGCCGTCATCTGCGGAGCTGTCGTCAAGGCTCACGTCGCTTCCGAAGCTTGCTGGGCGGAGTACAGGAGGGTTCTCGGCAAGGGACAGGTTCGTTCTGTTTTCGTTCTTAGAGACTTCGAGCATCTCGACTTCGACTGACTTCCTCTTCCACCTCGCCTCCCTCAGGTTCCCTCTAAGGACACCCTCAAGACCGTCTTCACCTTCGACTTCATCTACGACGGAGTCCGATACAACTTCACCGCTGCTCGAGCTGAGGCCAACGTCTACCGACTCTACGTCAACGGAGGAAAGACCGTCGTCGGAATCCGCCCTCTCGCCGACGGAGGAATGCTCGTTCTCCTCGATGGACGATCTCACACTCTCTACTGGCGAGAGGAGGTCGGAACTCTTCGAGTCCAGGTCGATGCGAAGACTTGCTTGATCGAGCAGGAGAACGATCCGTGAGTTGAGAACTCTCTCGTTTTCTTCTCCTTTTCCGAGCTGACTTCTTCTCCTCGTCCTTCCTCATCTCGCCCTCCAGCACTCAGCTCCGATCTCCCAGTCCTGGAAAGATCGTCAAGTTCCTCGTCGAGTCTGGAGATCACCTCAACGCCGGAGAGGTCTACGCCGAGATCGAGGTCATGAAGATGATCATGCCTTTGATCGCGTCGGAGGCTGGTCACGTCCAGGCACGTTCCCCTTCTCTATCTCTCCTCTCCTCAGATATGAAGCTGACCTATCTTTCTTCTTCTCTACAGTTCGTCAAGCAGGCTGGAGTCACCGTCGACCCTGGAGCGATTATCGGTATCCTCTCTCTCGACGATCCGTGAGTCTTCGCCCTCGTCTCCCCTCGTCCCACCGAATTTACCTGACTCCTTTTCCCTCTTCCTCTGCCAGATCTCGAGTCAAGAAGGCTCGACCTTTCGAGGGTCTTCTCCCCGCCATGGGTCTCCCCAACGTTATCGGAACCAAGCCTCACCAGCAGCTTCAGGTTCAGCTCGAGTCCATCAACGCCGTCCTCGACGGGTTCGAGAGCGATTCCGCTGGAGTGAGTACCTTTCCCTCCGCCCTTCTTTTCTTCCAGTCGAAACTGACCTCGACCTCTCTCTTCTTCTCAGGTCATCCTTCGATCCCTCGCTGAGAACCTCACCAACCCCGAGCTCGCTTTCGGAGAGGCCAACTCCGTTCTCTCGACTCTCTCTGGACGAATGCCCGCCGACCTCGAGGAGGACATCCGAGCCTCGATCTCTCACGCTCAGTCTCGAGACGGAGCCGACTTCCCTGCTGCTAAGGTACGTCTCTTTCTTCCTCCTTCGTTCGAAGACGCGTCGAGCTCTCACTGACGCCGCGTCCTTTTCTTTCTTCGAACCTACAGATCCTCAAGCAGATCGATCGATACATCGAGAACCTTCGAGCTCAGGAGCGAGCTGGAGTTCGAATGCAGGTCGAGACCATCCAGGACCTCGCCTTCAAGAACCTCGGTGGATCCAAGGGATACGCTTCCTAGTGAGTCTCGTTCTTGATCACCTCATCCTTCGAAGTCGAAACTCTGCTGACGAACGCTCTTTCTTTTTTCAGCATCTACTCCCAAATCCTTCAGAAGTACCTCGACGTCGAGTCGATCTTCGCCGCTGGATCCGAGGAGGCCGTCGTTCTCACCCTTCGAGACGAGAAGAAGGACTCCCTCAACGAGGTTCTCTCCCTCGTTCTCTCCCACTCTCGACTCGCTGCCAGGAGTAAGCTCATCCTCGCCGTCCTCGATGCCATCAAGCTCGCTGGTCTCGTCAGCATGGGAGACGGATCCGCCATCCAGCAGGTTCTCAAATCCCTCGCCGACTTGCCCTCCAAGTGAGTCATCTCTTGCTCCCTCTCTCGATCCTGTCCGAGTTCTGATCCCTTTCTCTCTCCATCTTTGCACCTTCCCAGGCTCACTCAGGCTTCCAAGGTCTCGCTCAAGGCTCGAGAGATCCTCATCTCTTCGTCTCTTCCTTCGTACGAGGAGCGACGACTCCAGATGGAGAAGATCTTGACCTCCTCCGTCACCACTTCCTACTACGGAGAGAGCGGAGTCGGACACAGGAACCCTTCGGTCGACATCCTCAACGAGCTTTCCAACTCTCGATTCACCGTTTACGACGTTCTCTCATTCTTCTTCAAGCACCCCGACCCTTGGATCGTTCTTGCTAGTTTGACCGTTTACGTCCTTCGAGCGTGAGCCTTCTCCGCTCTCTTCCATCATCTGTAGCACCCGCTGATCTCCTTTCCTTCCTTCTTCCTCGAACAGTTACCGAGAGTACAGCATCCTCGACATCCGTTCGTCCTTCCTCTTCTCTCCTTCCTTCTTCTCTCCGCTCGTTGCTGACTCGCTTCGTCTTTCCACAGAACACGACGAGGGAGAGGACGGAGCCGCTGGAATCATCACCTGGCGATTCAAGCTGAACACTGCTGCTCCTGAGCCTTCGACTCCTCGAGTCGACTCGACCAGGTAAGTCGCTGTTTCCGAAGCTCTTCGACGCGTCGAACGAGATCTGACTTCGGCTCTTCTTTCCGCTTTCTCAGGGACGTCTACCGAGTTGGATCGATGTCTGATCTCACCTACAAGATCAAGCAGAGTCAGACGGAGCCCATGCGAACCGGAGTCATGACGAGCTTCAACAACTTGAAGGAGGTTCAGGACGGATTCCGGTTCGTCGCTCTCCCTCGTCTCGTCCCTCCCACAGCTCCCTCGTACTGACTCGAACCCTTCCCTCGCCCGCAGAAACGCTCTCTCCTTCTACCCTTCGTATTCTGCGGAGGAGGTGAGTCGCTTTCCCTCCCGTCCTTCCCGCTCTCCCGTCTGACCTTTCGTCTTTCTTTCCCTTCAGTTCACTTCTCGATACGGAAAGGACAGCGGAATGCCCAACATCCTCAACATCGCCATCCGAGCCTTCCACGCCGCCGACGATATGCCCGACAACGAGTGGCAGCAGCACATCCTCAAGCTCGTCGATGCTCACTCCGTCGACATCGCCAAGCGAGGTGTTCGACGAGTCACTTTCTTGGTCTGCAGGAAGGTGAGCTCGAAGTTCAATCCTCCGCCCAGTCTCTCATAGCTGACGCTTCGACCTTTCTTGCTTCTTCCCTTCTTCAGGACGTCTACCCTTCGTACTTCACGTTCCGGTTCGTCGAGACTCTCGCTCCCTCAAACTCCTCTCGGCGACGAGCTGACCTTTTCCTCGCTTTCTTCGTCTCTGTAGACAAGAGACTCCTTCTAGCCCTTGGAAGGAGGAGGAGAAGATTAGGAACATCGAACCCGCTCTTGCCAGTCAGCTCGAGCTCGGACGACTCTCCAACTTCAACGTCTCTCCCATCTTCGTCGACAACAGGCAGATCCGTTCGTCTTCAGCCCTTTCTTTCGACTTCGAAGACTTTCTGCTGACCCGCTATCCCCTTTTCTCGCAGATATCTACAAGGCCGAGGGAAAGGAGAACTCTTCCGACGTCCGATTCTTCATCCGAGCTCTCGTTCGACCTGGACGGCTTCAAGGCGAGTTTGCTCGATCCTCGATCCTCACCTCAGCCCTCGCTGACCTCTCCCTTCCCTTCTCGCTTTCTCAGGATCTATGCGAACCGCCGAATACCTCATCTCTGAGTGCGATCGACTCGTCACGGACATCATGGACGCGCTCGAGGTCGTAGGAGCCGAGTCTCGAACTGGTGAGGCTCCTTCCCTTTCGTCTCGTTCCAAACTCGACTGACCTCGTTCACCCTCCCGCTTCTCTCAGCCGACTGTAACCACGTCGCCATCAACTTCATCTACAACGTCCTCGTCGACTTCGACGACGTGCAGGAGGCTATTGCTGGCTTCATCGAGCGACACGGTCGAAGTGAGTCATTCTCGTCGCGTCGTTCTCTTTTCTTTTCTCTCTGACGCCCTTCCTTTCTTCCTCAGGGCTCTGGCGACTCCGAATTACTGGTGAGCCTTTTCTTCTCCCCGCTAGATCTCGAATGGCATGCTGACTCTCGATCATCGCTTCCTCGCAGCTGCCGAGATCCGAATGGTCCTCGAGGACGACGAAGGAAACGTCACTCCCATTCGATGCTGCATCGAGAACGTCTCCGGTTCGTTTCTTCTTGACTTTCTTCACTACCTTACTCTCCTCGCTGACCATCGCTTCTCCCTCTTACAGGATTCGTCGTCAAGTACCACGCCTACCAGGAGATCGAGACTGAGAAGGGAGCCACCATTCTCAAGTCCATCGGAACCGACCTCGGACCCTTCCACCTTCAGCCCGTCAACTACCCCTACATGACCAAGAACAGTCTTCAGCCTCGACGATACCAGGCTCACCTCGTTGGAACGACTTACGTCTGTGAGTTCGAGACAGAACACCTTCGATCCGACTCGATTCGAACCAAGCTGACCTTTCTCCTCCGTCCCTCCTCAGACGACTACCCTGATCTCTTCGTTCAGTCTCTTCGACGAGTTTGGACCGACGCTGCTGCCAAGATCCCCTCCCTTCGAATCCCCTCCGAGCCTCTCACCTGCACCGAGCTCGTCCTCGACGAGAACAACAACCTCCAGGAGGTCTCTCGTCCTCCAGGCTCGAACTCGTGCGGAATGGTCGCTTGGGTCTTCACCATGCGTGAGTTTGTCTTCCGATCGGTTCTCTTGACCTTATATCTGACTCCTCATCATTTCCTTGCTATCTCAGTCACTCCCGAGTACCCCAAGGGTCGAAAGGCTGTCGGTGAGTCGAAATCTGCTTCGTCTTTCCCTCGCCTCGAGCTCACCCTTCTTCTTTCACTTCAGTCATCGCCAACGATATCACCTTCAAGATTGGATCCTTCGGACCTCTCGAGGATGACTACTTCTTCAAGGCTACGGAGCTCGCTCGAAGCCTCGGACTTCCTCGTTCGTCCTCCCTCCTCTTTTTCTCCCCCTCGAGACGCGACCTGACCCTCGTTCCTTCTTTTCTACAGGAATCTACCTCTCGGCTAACTCTGGAGCTCGACTCGGTATTGCAGAGGAACTTCTCAACCTCTTCAAGGCTGCCTTCGTCGACGACAACGATCCTCAGAAGGGAATCAAGTACCTCTACCTGTGAGTTTCCCTTCCTCTTCCCTACTTCGCAGCCAGTTCGACTTTCGAGCTGACTCTTTTCTTCTTACGTGTTTCAGTACTCCCGATACCCTTGCCACTCTCGCCAAGAAGGGTTCGAGCGTCCTGACTGAGGAGATCGAGGACGAAGGAGAGCGACGACACAAGATCACCGACATCATTGGTCTTCAAGACGGTCTGGTGAGTTGAACCTCCTTCTTTCTCTCGTCTATAGAGCTCGAACTGACTCTCCCGCTTCTCTTCATCTTTCTCAGGGAGTTGAGTCTCTTCGAGGATCTGGTCTCATCGCTGGAGGTGAGTCTCTTCCTCTTCGAGTTCAGACGCGTTCGAACGATTCGTTGACCATTGCCACTCCTTCTTCCTCTAGCTACCTCTCGAGCGTACGACGACGGAATCTTCACCATCTCCCTCGTCACCGCTCGATCCGTCGGTATCGGAGCATACCTCGTTCGACTCGGTCAGCGATCCATCCAGGTCGAGGGAAACCCTCTCATTCTTACCGGAGCTCAGGCTTTGAACAAGGTCCTCGGTCGAGAAGTCTACACCTCCAACCTTCAGCTCGGAGGAACCCAGATCATGGCTCGAAACGGAACCTCGCATCTCATCGCCGAGTCGGATCTCGACGGAGCTCTCAAGGTCCTCCAGTGGCTCGCTTACGTTCCCGAGCGCAAGGGCAAGGCCATCCCCATCTCTCCTTCGGAGGATTCTTGGGATCGACCCGTTACCTACGCTCCTCCCAAGGGACCTTACGATCCTCGATGGTTGCTGGAAGGAAAGGAGGATGAGGGCTTGACCGGATTGTTCGATAAGGGATCGTTCTTCGTGAGTCTCGTCTTTCTTCGTTCGACGCGTCTCTTCTTCTCGACCTCCTCGCTGACGCTTCTTCGCCCGTCCCCTTCTGTTCACAGGAAACTCTCGGAGAGTGGGCCAAGACGATTGTCTGTGGTCGAGTTCGTCTCGGAGGAATTCCTTTGGGAGTCATCGCCGTCGAGAGTGAGTCTTCTTCTTCCTCTTTTTATTCTTGGCTCGAAGGCTCACGAGTGCGAGTCAATCCTGATCTGACGTTTCTTCCGTCTCGTCTTCAGCTCGAACCACCGAACGAGTCGTCCCCGCCGATCCCGCCAACCCCGCTGGCTTCGAACAGAAGATCATGGAGGCGGGTCAAGTCTGGACTCCCAACTCGGCTTACAAGACCGCTCAGGCTATCATGGATATCGATCGTGAAGGTCTTCCTCTCGTCATTCTCGCCAACATGCGAGGATTCTCTGGAGGACAGCAGGACATGGTAAGTCGCTCGTCTCTTCTTCCTTTCCTTCTTCGAAACGAGACTGATTGTTCTCTGTCTTTTCTTTCCTCAGTACGACGAGATCCTCAAGCAGGGATCCAAGATCGTCGACGGTCTCTCGAGCTTCAAGCAGCCCGTCTTTGTCTACATCGTCCCCAACGGAGAGCTCGTGAGTTCTTCGTCTGCTCTCTTCGACGACCTCTTTCCTCGAGCTGACCTTCCCTTTCGTTCTTTCCCTTTTTCAGCGAGGAGGAGCTTGGGTCGTTCTCGATCCTACCATCAACGACGCTCAGATGGAGATGTACGCCGACGTCGACGCTCGAGGAGGTATCCTCGGTGAGTCACTCTCTTCTCCCTCCTTTCTTCTCGCCTCCCAAGTCCTGACCTTTCCTCTCTTCCTCTTTACCAGAACCCGAGGGTATCGTTGAGATCAAGTTCCGACGGGACAAGATCGCCTCCGTCATGGCTCGACTCGACGAGACCTACGCTTCGCTCAAGGCCGCTACGAACGACGCGTCGAAGTCGGCTGAGGAGCGAGCCAAGTCCGGAGAGCTTCTCAAGCAGCGAGAGACCTACCTCCAGCCTACCTACATGCAGATCGCCCACCTCTACGCCGATCTTCACGACAGGGTCGGTCGAATGCAGGCCAAGGGTTGCGCTCAGGAGATGAGGTGGATCGAGTCCAGGAGGAGGTTGTATTGGCGACTTCGAAGGAGGCTCAACGAGGAGGTGAGTTCTTTCGTTTCTCCCCTTCTTCTTTCTTTGAACACAAGCTGACCTTTATCATCTCTCTTCTTTCTTCTCTCTCTTCCTCTCTCTCTTCCTCTCTCTCAGCACCTCCACCGACTTCTCCTCAAGGCCGACCCCACCCTCGCCCTCTCCGAACGACGAGACCTCATCCTCAACCTCGTCAAGGTCGAGGCTCACTCCGACGCCGACGTCGCTACCTGGGTCGAGGCCAACGCTGCCGACATCGCCACCGAGGTCGCTCGAATTCGAACCGCCTACGTCTCGTCGCAGATCGTCGCCTTCGCCGAGAAGGATCGAGGAGGAGCTCTCGAGGGACTCACCGCCGTCCTTCAGACCTTGAGCGAGGCCGACAGGAAGACCTTGGTCGCCAGCTTGTCTCCTCAGTAGTTTCGTTTCATCGTTTGCTTTCTCGTCTCATTCTTAGATCTCCTTCTTCTCTGTTTCCCTCTCGTTTCAGTTGCATCGTCTCTCCCTCTCTCTCTCTTTTCCTTTGGTCTCTGTGCTCGTTCCCCTCTCTCTTTTTCTCACTGTTTCTTCCCCGCCCCCTCTCTGCTTCGATACTTTCCCTCTTTACGACGCGTCTCTCTTTCTCACCTTTGCTTTTGTGTTTCTCTCCGCTCTCTCTCTCTTTCTCTCTCTCTCTCTGTTTCGTGCGATAATCATCTACGGTTCACATCTCTTTTCTCGAAGTTGTTCTCGAAGCTGGGAAAGAGAGGAAGGCAAAGGACGCGTCGAGGTTCTCCGAGAGGTCAGGAGGAGACGAGACGAAGGGAAGGGGAAGGAAGGAGGGCAACGAAGGAAGGAAGACAGATCAGCTTCCGTCTCTCCTTCTCGCTCATCTGCGCCCATTTAGGCAAACATGGATCCCCAAGGCTCACCTTGTTCTGGCAGAGAAGATGTGTACGAAAGGAGAACTCCTGAAAATCCGATGGTGGTCGTTGAGGGAAGAAAGAAAGGCGACGTTCGAAACTCCTTCAAGGCTCGTTCCTCCTTCCCTCCTTCTCCTTCAACTCTTCCTGTCCTCCTCCGCTACCAAGTTTTCGCCATGGCTCCTCCTCTGACTGTAGCAGCTCCACCTGAGTCCCCTTCGACCTACGAGCAGCAGAACGTTCACGATGTCTACAACGTACGCTCTACTCCCTTCTTCTCTTACTCTCGTTCGCTCAAAGCTCACCTCCTCCTTGCCCTCGTTCCTTCGTCTTCTCTTCCAGCAAATCGCTACTCACTTCTCAGCAACTCGTTACAAAGTGAGCTCTACACCATCTTATCTTTCGTCTATCGCTCTCGCTCTGACGAGCTCGTTTTCGCTTTCGTTCTTCAGCCCTGGCCTACGATCCAACAGTTCCTCCTCTCGATCCCTCCAGGTTCGCTCGGTCTCGACGCAGGATGCGGGAACGGGAAATATCTTCCCTCTTGGGACTCGCCTCTCTCTTCTGGAGCCATCATGGTCGGGCTGGATCGGAGCGAGAACCTCGCCGCTCTCGCTAGGAGGGTCGGGTTCGCAGAGGGAGATTCGGCAGGAGGAGGAGGCGAGCAGGTCCCTCTCGTCGTTCACGATCTCGCCGCTGCTGGGAACGAGGAAGGTGGGAGGAAGGACGATGGAAGGAGGAGAGAAGTTATGGTTGGAGATGTGCTGGATCTGGGAGGAGTAAGAGAAGGATCCATGGTCAGTCTCCCTTTCAGCTTCGTCGAGGGAAGGAGAGCTGGAGCTCACCTCTCTCCTCTCCTCTCCTTCCCTCCCTCTCTTTCGTTCGTTTCTCTCAGGACTTCGCCATCTCCATCGCCACCCTTCACCACCTCTCCACCCCTCAACGCCGACTCACAACCGTCCGAACTTTTCTTCGAGTCCTCTCCCCGATCCACGGTCGTGGGATGATCCACGTCTGGGCTCTCGAACAGGGAGAAGGAGCTCGTCGAGTCGTTCCAGAAGGAGGCAAAGCTCAGGATGTGTTTGTCCCCTGGGTGCTGAGCAAGGAGGCTCCCAAAACGGTCGGGGAAGCACTGAAGGGGAAGAAGGAGAAGAAGATCAAGGTGAAGAAGGAGCAGCATCAGAGGAAGGGGGATCCGAGGAGGGAGGGAGGTCGAGACGCGAGGGACATGAGCGTGGATCCTTCGACGACAGAAGACTCAACACCAGCACCAGCACCACCTCCTCCATCTACCGACACTCCAACCACCGACTTACCTCTCGACGAAGAACCTCCCCGAGTGTACCAGCGCTACTACCACCTCTTCAAGTCCGGAGAGCTCCAGGATCTCCTCGCTTCGGCTTGCGAGGAGGAAGGGTTCTCTTTCCTTCCTTTCTCGGAGGACGGAGAGGTTGAGGAGGAGGAGGGAGTGGAAGGGAAGTGGGTACAGATTGTGAAGCAGGGGTGGGATAGGGATAACTGGTTTTGTGAGATTCGGAGAGGGGAGGGAACGAGGAGGAGATCAGTCGCGTCGACGTGATTTCTATCGAACCAAGTTTCAAAATGGTTCGGGATGTGAGGTTGAGCTGGATAGAGAGAGAAAGAGATGGGAGGAGAAAGATCGAGACTGAAAATTGCGATCTCACATGTTTTCAGAGGAAAAGAAGGGAGGGAGAGAGAGAGGTCGTGAAAGGGCATCAGGATTGAGCGAAACGGCGACGACGACGAGGCGAGGGTAGGTAGGTAGGCGAACGAGAAGGAAGAATACAAGTGAACGAGGAATGTTGTGAAAGTGTGACGATGGTCAGCTCAGAAGCAAGAAGGGACAGAAGGAAAGGGAACGCACGAACGGTTCGACTCGATCACGACGCGTCCATCTCACTCCTCCTCCAAAACCTCGGTCCTGATCTTCCTCTTGACCTCCACCACTTCCTCCTCTCTCAACCCCTCATAACACCACTTTTCAAGCTCATCCAACTCCTTCCTCCTCGCTCGAACCACCACCTCCTTCACAGTCCGCCATCCCTGCTTCCTCCCTAACGCCAATCCGAAAATCCCTACGTTGGCACCGCTCCTGTCCTTTCCTCCTGAGAGAAGATCCCAGAAACGAGAGGAGCGTATGAACGAACGTGTGGATTCGAACGTGATCTGATCGTTCTGCTCCCTGGAACCAGAGAGGAAGGACAGGCCCTCCACCTTCGCGTAGAAGCACTTGTCGTTGGGATCTTGAAGGAAGCAGTTCTCCATTGAGGAGGCTCGTCAGGCGAGGCCATACGAGCCTCTCGTGCAGAGAGGGGTAGACGATAAAGTTTCGATCTGCGAAAGTGAGGAAGGGAGCTCGAAGGGTGACGAGGGAAGGGTTGAAGTGATGAAAAGGGAAGTAGGTCTGAACCACGTGGAAAGTGGAGAGGAGGTGGAGGAGGACGTGAAGCTCCTTGACTTCAAGAGGCTGGGAGAGAGGGAGGCGATCTCGGGAGATGAGAAGGGAACGTCCGATCTGGGGTGAATACGGCTCGGAGGGGAGAGGTTTGCGGAGGATGGAGGTGAAGGATCGGACGCGGGAGAGGGAGAGGATGGGTTCGATTCGAGATTGGCAAGTCTGCAAAAAAAAAAGTAATCAGAGTGAGCTCTGGAAGGTTTGAACGTGAAAGAGAGACTCGTACATACCGTCCTGGAGCAGAAGAACTGACAGAGCCTTTCCTCTCCTTCGATGGTGACGTCTCGATAGAGGAAGGAAGAGGAGAGGTCGAACGGGAGGGAGAAGAGAGACGTCGAAGCGAGCGTAGGGACGTCGCAGAACTTGAGGATGCGACCGTAGATTTCGAGGGGGAACTGCTTGAAAGGTTCGAGATCCATAGAGAGAAAAGTTGATGCTGGCCGTTGGGGGGAAGAAAGGGGAACGACCTGCGGCAGCCTTTGAGCTCGACGTCCCCTCCCTTCCTTTCGGCAGGCTCGCCTTCCTCAACGACCAACAACTCTTCCGGACTAAAACTTCCCTCCGCCATCTACCTAGGAGCCTTCTCCATCCAGATCTCTTATCGAAGGAAGTTTTTCTTTGTTTGAGATGGCCGAGCATGCCGTTCGTACCCTCCTTCCCCTTCTCTCTCGAGCTCGCTTAGCCATCCCTTCCCTCCCCTTCTCCCCTTCCCTCTCCTTCTCCTCCCTCCCCACCCTTCCATCTTAATGCTCTTCTCTGCTCGAAGCTCTACAATCTGAACTGACTTTCTTCCTCACTTCTGTTCCTCTTCCATCTCCTTCCTTCCGTCTCGTTCTTGTCGCCATGATTCCTCCGCTCTCTTGAACCCCTTCCAGGATCTCACGCTGGTCTTCAAGGTCTCGTTTGGAACGGACAACAGAAGAGTAACCTACCCGAGAGGAAGACTATGTCACTACGAGGGACTCAGGGGAACAGTGAGTCGCTCGTCTTTCTGTATCTGGCAGCGGCTTTGAACGAGGGAAGGAGGATCACACGTCGCAGCTCGTTTGCCCTCTCTTAGGACGAGACGTCTAGCTCGACTGCCTCTTCGAGAGTGCTGAGATGCGTGCCAGACTATCACGAAAACGCAGGAACTGGATTTGAGGGAATCAAGCTCAGCTTTCGCCTCCAGTAGCGACCTCTGAGCTCGCACATGCTGACCTTGCCTCCCTCTCTCTTCTTCCTTCAGATCGAACGCCTCTTCTCCCTTTCGGAATCTCCCTTCTACATCGCTTACACCGACGACGATGGTGACGAGAACGGTATCAAGTCGGATTCAGATCTCTCAGAAGCCATCTCCTACTTTCAATCCGGCTTCGACGAAACGGGCTCAACCTACTCGTCCATCACCTCCAACACCTTCGACTCGACTCTCACAGGAGGAGGCAGCGGAGGAGGGAAGATCACCCTTCGAGTCCAGGTCGTCGTCGAGTACGATGGTCCCTCCCTTTCGGACACGGCCAGTATCGCCGAGAGCTTCGACGACAAGGAGAGCACGTACGGAGGGATCGGAGACGGAGGGAGGAGCGAGAGGTCGAGGTCGAGTTGGGCGAGTGGCAGCAGCTCTCAGTGGTCAGAGGAGCTAGAGAGGGACGTTCCCTCTGGGACGAGGGTCGTTATCGAGGAGGATTGGGACGACGAACCGGTCGATCTCAGTCGAGATCCTTTCCTCTCTGCACCCGCACCTCGCGTCGCTCCTGGACCTCACCCTCTCTCCCAAGCCCACTACCCATCTTCCTTCGAACGTTCGGACCGATCCTCATCCCTCTCTCACGACGCATCCTCTTCCTCCATCGACACGCGTCGTATCTCGTCCTCTTCGCCCATCGACCTCACTCCTTCTCCAACCCTCTCTCCCTCTCCTCCGCTCTCCGAATCAGGATCCGACGCCGACGCCGACGAGGAAGAGGATCCTTCCTCAGACGAGGACGGTATGGCTCGAACGTCCGTCCCTTCCTCCTCACGGCAGAGCAACAACAACGGAGCAGATCCGTTCAACGGAAAGGTCAAGAAACGAACCAAAAAGCGTCCTCCCCCTCCAACGTACGACACCGAAACGGAAACAGAACCTGAATCCTACTCCCCTCCCAACTCCTCCTCCTCTCCACTCCCTTCCACCTCTAATTCAACTCCTCCAAGCTCCCTCGCACCTCATCAAGCACCTCCGCAACAACAACGTCGCGTCGGTTCTCACTCCAACCCTTCCTCCGGCCGACCCTCCAACGCGTCGAACGCGTCCACCTCCAAGAACGATCCCTATCGTCGATCTCCAAACGGAGGAGGGTCTGGAACTCCCAACAACGCTTCTCAGCTCTCGTTCGAAGAAGGATCGGTCTCGTCGACGGCTTCGGGGATGGAGAACAGCGAGTTGGGAGGGAGGTGGTTGAGGGAGCAAGGAGCGATTCTGGCGAAGAAGAGTGGACCTGTCGGAGCTGGGTTGGGCTTGGAAGCTGGAAGGAAGAGTGGGGATGGTAGCAGAAGGAGTGGGGATAGTGATAGGTCGTCAATGATGAGTGAGCAGGGAGGTGAAGAGGGAGGGCAGTACGGGGAGATGCCGGTGGGTGGGTTGGAGTTGGAGAGGGATTCGAATGGACGGTGAGTTCCTCGAGCTCAAAGGACGGACGTCGATACTGATCGTTCTCCCGTCGTACTTCACAGCTGGTACTACAGCTACTCCGCCAACTCTTCAGCCGCGTCGCTCAACAGCCAAGATCCCAACCGACTCTCGATGGCTTCGAGCTCTTCCTCCGGTCATCACCACCTCCTCGCTCAGAACTCGTCCCAACGAGGATCCAACTCTTCGTCCTCATCCTCTCCTACTCCCACAGCCTCTCGGTCCTCCTCCATGTCCTCCTTGCCCAGCTCGAACCACCACCAAGCTCGACCTCATCCTCCTTACCACCACAACTCCGCTCCTTCGACCTCGTCCTCTTCGTCGGCCATCTCGGTAGCGAACGGAAAGCAACGAGCAGCTCTCTCGTCGATGTTCGGAGAGATCCCTCCTGAGCTGCTGAGGTTTATGGAAGAGGACGAGCCAGGAGGAGGGGAGGCTCCGAGGTTCGCTCCTTCGTGCGACGCGTGTGGGATTCGGTTGGAGTACATGAGGTACTCCTGCTTGAAGGTGAGCTCTCCTTTGCTTCACACTCTTCCTCGTAAAATCTGCTGACTCGTCTCCGTGACTTCTCGAACAGTGCGGCGACGGAGAGCTCCACGAACAAGCTCCTCCTCTCATCACCTTCCCCGACGACTCCTCTTCTTCAAACGGACACGGTTCCTCCTCCTCTTCCTCGAACCCTCACGCCCACTCCAACTGCTGCGAAGAAGTCCACCACCATCACCACCACCCTACCTCCTCCTCCTCCTCCTCTCACTCGGAAGACGACGACGACGACGGCTACGCCTCCGACGGGACTGAACTTCTCGGACACAGGAAATCCATCTCTTCCGTCGCCTCGAGCAACAAACCTCTTCCGCCCGTTCCAGCCCTTGGACGAGGCTTCGAGCTTTGCGCTGGGTGTATCGAGGAGCACGGGAGGGAGCATGCGAGAGCGTTCTTCAGGTCGAGAACGGGAGGAGTAGCGGTGGGGAGGGTGAAGGGAGAGGTTGGGCATACGTTCAGGGAGAGGGTTTGGTCGGGTGCGCAGAGGGGTTGGAAGGATGTCGGTGAGTGCTTGAGAACTTCTGCGGTTGTCAAAGAGGAGGTGAGAGAGCTGATGAGTTGCGCGTTTTGGTTCGAACAGAGTACGACGAGGTCTCGGCTTGCTCGACTTGCAACAACCACACCTACACGAATCGGTACAAGTGTGGGTTCCTCTTCCAACTTCTACCCTCAAAACGAGATACTGACCACTCTTCGATTTCCAAACCTTAGGTGTTTCGTGCCAGAAGTTCGACCTCTGCAAGGTTCGTTCTTCGTCCCTCCCCTTCCTCGCCTCCTCTCTTCCCGTCGCTGACTGGGTCCTCTTTCGTTCATCAGGTCTGCTTCCAAAAAGTCGAGGAGATCCACCCGATCCATGCTTTCCTCTCGGTTCCCGACATGCCAGGTCAACACGCTGCCTCGTCGCCTTCGTCGAACTCGCCTCAGAACGTTTCGTCGACGTCTGGAGCCGGAGCTGGTCAGCGTGAGTCTCTTTCAGCTAGGACGCCACGAAATCTCTCACTTACTGTTTCCTCGTCTTGTTCGGTAGTCGTTCAACATCCTGGAGCTTTCTGCCACAAGTTCGTCCAGCCCGAAACCTTCTCGTTGCGTCGAACTCGATCTGATTCTTTTCCTTCCTTTTCCGCTCCTTTCAGCTGCTTGCAGAACATGTTCGTTCCTTGTTCAGACTCTCGAATCTAACTTTTGCTGAATTGTATCCTCCGGCCCTCCTTTTTCAGCTGTGGACCTCGATTCCATTGTGCGATTTGCCCGTCCTGGTTCGTTGATTCTCCCACTCTGGACGCGTCCTCGATTCATCTCGCTAACGTTCGTTTCTTCGTTCACTTTCAACAGGGATCTTTGTCAGAACTGCGAAGGACTTCCCATCTCGGGAGATGTCATGGGAAGCACTCATCAAGCGGATCACATCATGATGAAGGTTCGTGTTTCGTTCTCTCCCTCTTCCCGTCGTCCGTCCTCATTCGATCTCTCGACCCTGACTTTCCTTCTCACTGTCCTTCAGATCCCCGTCCCTCTTGGTATCGCCGAAGTCGAGCAAGTCAGTCGACGAGCTCGAGATCAATGGACGCACCAAGACGCTCTCGCCGTCGCCGGAGCTTTCCCCATCAACCCAGCACCACCTGTCCTCCCCGTCCCCAACTACCTTTCTCGCTCCCCACCTCTCGGAACTCCCTCCAACCCTCGTCTCCCTACTTCCTCAACCTTCCTTCGACCCAACCCTCCTCCCACCCACCCAGCTTCCCCTCGGGCCGCTCCAGCAACTGCTCCAGTCAGAGGGCAAACCATCGCAGCTCCCAACCCTCCCCCAGCACCTCGCCCTCCTCAGCCACCAGCTCAGCCTCGCTCGAACTCCAGTCCATGGGCTCTCAGTCTCTCGCTCAACGGACTCTCGTTCGGAAGAAGATCAGCATCGTCGTCAGGAGCTCAGGCTCCCATCCCTATGCCTCCGACGCCGCCAGCTCCTCCTCTCACGAGATTGGGTCACAACTGCAGGTGCTCGGGATGCAACGCTTACATCAACGGATCGAGATATCAGTGTGCGAACTGCCCGAGCGATCCCGTCGCTTACAACCTCGTTCGTTCTCTTTTCTTTCGCGCCCTGCTGCCTTTCTCCGCTGCTCTCTGAGGCGAGACTGACTTCCTTTTTTTTTTTTTTTTTCGTCCCTTCTTCTAGTGCTCAACATGCGAACGACGCTCCTATCAACTCCACGACCCTCTACACGTCTTCCTTCGCTTCGATCGACCCGTCGACTTCGAGGTCAAAGCCAGAGCGCCGCTCTTCCCCGTCCTCTACAAGAAACCAGCTGGAACGTCATCGGATCCCAACCTTCCTGGACCTCCTCAAGTCGGATCGGCTAGTATGGAGATGAGGAATCTGGGGGATCCGAGTGGTCAGTCGTTTCGATCTCCCTCCTCTCTTCGTTTCGGTTGAATCGCTTGCTGACTCCTCCTCTCCTCTCCATCAGCCTACCTGCGACATCTATACCACCCTTCGACGGTTTGCGACTTCTGCATGGTGAGCTCGCACCCTTATCTGCCCACCAAACACTCGAAGACGTTCCTTTCTTTTCCTTTCCTGACGCGTCGCTCTCCTTCGCTCGTTTTCATCACAGATCCCAATCACCGGAGCCTGGTACCGCTGCGCCGTCTGCGCTCGATCTTTCGACCTCTGCTCCGACTGCCACGACACCATCGAGCACGATGCGGACCACGTCTTTGTCGTTTTCAAGTCCGACGTGGAGATGAGCGTTTTCAGGTTCGTAGTTCTCCTCCCACTTATGTTTCGAGCCTCGCTGACGCCTCTTGATTCTCGTTGTCTCGGTCTCTCAGGGAACTGACGGACCTGTGGGCGTCGAACTCAAGACCTCTGCTCTCTCAGCAGATCTACCTCCCTTCGCAGTAGTCGCGTCCTTCTTCACTTTCCTCTTCTTGTTATCTCTCCTCTCTCTTACATAGTAACGATCTTGAAACGACCTCTTTTACTCTTCACTTCGTTTTGCTCTTCGTGATTTTTATGGCTTGCTCTTTCGGGAGACACGAGACGAGACGAGGGAAAACGAAAAGGTCGAGACGGGTCCTCGGAGCAGACGAACGAGAAGAAAGAGAGGAGAACGAGGCATGATCAGAAACTACGATGTGTATAGAGAGGGTGAACAGTGTCGAGGTCTAAAGTAGAAGGAAAAGTTGCGAACAGAGGTCAGGTTCCGTAGATGAAGAGGGAAGGAAAGAATAGAGACGACTCACTCGAAGTCATTCGAAACGTGAAGGAGGCCGTTTTCTGGTCGAGCTCCAATCAAGCGGTGTTGACCTAGAAGTAGAGATGATAAAATCAGAGTTTGAGTTAGCTGACTGGGAGTGTATGAGAAAGAAGAAGAAACTCACGGGAGGCGAGAGCGAGCAGAGAGACGCGTCTTCCAGATCCCAACTCCAGATCGCCGACGTGTACTAAAACGAGTTTTCGTCGTGCTGGGGAGGAAATTCATTCTTCTCGATCCAATCGCTGAGCGAAGCGAGGAAGGTAGAGCCAGAGTTCTGGTGTAGAGAGGGCAAGGAGGAGAGGGTCAACGTGAGCTCGACCCTCCCTCGTCCTTGTCTCTTCCACTTCAGGGCTTAGGGATAGACGTACTTGGTAGAGGGTGAGTTGGGTCTTTCAACAGAGCTTTTACCGTTGTTTGAGACTTTGTAGTGCCCTTCGAATGGAGCAGGAGAAGGAGGAGAGTGAGCTCGGGAGATAGGACGAAGGAGAGAGGGAGGAAGATCGAAGCTCACCTTAACCGTCGCTTGAATCACACCGTCCTCGTAGCCGTTGTTCGAAGATTCATGATCGAAATCTGAGGAGGAGAGAGACACGGCGATAGGGATGAGAATCTGGAAGTTGATGGTGAGTGAGGGTTGGGAAAGAAACAGCGAAACTGCTTCTTTGAAAGGGAATTAAAAGGGAAGAAGGTCGAGCTGACGCTCCCTCCCTCGAACCACATCTTACGAACGAACGAACCATGCCTTCCACTTCTTCTTCTCCCTCCTCTTCCCCAGCTCGAACCACCTTCTTCTCAAATAGCTTTCCAAGTCTTCACGACCTCGTCATGGACCACCTCTCAGAATCAGACTCTCGACACCTCCTCCTTCCCCTCCTCGCCTTGAATCGATACTGGAGAGGAATCGCCCGAGACTACCTCCTTCGTCCTTTCAAGAACGCCAAATACCTCATCCAGGAAGACGAAGGATCGGAAGACGAAGAAGAGTCTCCTCAGGACAAGCCTCTCTGGGAAGGGGAGTACATCAAGGTGCTTTCTTCTCTTCTCGAGCCTCTGAAGTCCGCTCCGTCTTCTCTCACGCTCACTCGTTTCCTCCTTCACAGGTCGTCATCTCAATCTACAGCCCTCAAGACGGTGTTATGTCAGAGTCCGATCCACGAGAACACTTCACCGACACACCTTCCTTCTTCGACGACTTCGACGAGGATGGAGACCGAGAGCGACCTGACCTTCCGGAGGTGCGACTCGTCCTGTTTGTCTTTCTCCTCCTTTTCTCGTCCTTTTCTTGCAGCACACCTCACTGACACGCTTATCGTTGACCTTTTCAGCAAATCATGCGATCCCCTCACCGACATCTGCACCTTCGTCCCCAGTCTCCCTCCCTCCGACGAAGACAAAGAGGACGACGAGGACGACGACACGTTGAACCCTTCCTCCCTCCTCCCCTTCCCCTGCCTCTACCACACGAAGTCCCGTCTCCCCTTCTCGGATCCCGAATTCATCAACGTCCTTCCCAGTACCTGGTTCGTTCCCGGAAAGGAAGAAGGGAGCGGATTGGAGGTCGCTTGTGATCGAGACGCGTTCCCAGACTGCTTCCCGTTCGACACCTTAACCATCCCCAAGAAGGCTGGAGGGTTTGAAAAGAAGGTTTCGGAAGGATGGAAGGATTCGAAGGCTTGGAGGGACGATGGAGATGGGGTTGATCCGTTCTCGAGGCCGGAGGAGTTCATGAGACCAGGTTGGAAGCTCCGTGAGTACGCGTCAAGTTTTGCTCGAGTTCGAGCTCAACCTCTTCTTCTTTCCATCTTCCTCTTCAGAATACGGGGTCCTTCGAGGAGATAAAGAGAACGACGATCCTAGTACCCTCGAACAGGCTTTCCCGGGAACCTACTATGGACCGACCGCCGCCGTCATCTTCTCCCTCGAGATTCCGCTCGTTCATTTGTTCAGGCCTCCCGGGCTGAGGAACGAGAGCTGGTTCTTCTGAGGAGGAGGAGGACGTGGGAGATACTTGTGGACATGTGGTTGAGGGTGATCTTATGCGTTCTTGGGTTCTTGCTTTCGATGGAACCTTCGTTTGAGACGAACGAGAGGAAGAACGAAACGTCGACGCGACCAAAGGCGTCGCTGCCTTGTTTTCAGAAATGCGTCATGTGGGGGATAGAGAACTAGTCAAGAAGGACTAGAAGGAGGGAATCAGAGCCTGATGTTTCGACACTGAAGGAAGACATGAACGCAAGAAAGTCGACGCGTTTGAACTGGATCGTTCTTCTCCCTCGTGGTCTCGCCAAGGACGAAGCGACCGATCGAGCACTCACTCTCCGCAGGCTCCCTACATATACATTGCTTAAGAGAACGGAAGAGAAATGATTAATAGATGAGTCCCTTGGGCGTAACAGAAAGAAGACAGACGACGACGACGCGCGCTGTTGAACGAGTCGAGGAACTCACAGCTCAAAAGGCAATCTAGCAAGCCCAGAAAGGAATTGGGCGCGCTCTATCTTCTCTCGGAAAACTCTCCCCTATCTGAATCAGAACGGCGAGGTGATTCAGATCGAACAGACGACGGTTGGACGCGAAGGATCAGGCGGTTGAAGGAAGAGCTGAGAAGGAGGAGAAAAAAGTGAGATCAGGTTAGCACAGTGAACGAGAAGAGAAAATGCAGGATAAGCCAGTAGACACGTACCTGGCACAGCCGTCCTGCTGCATCTTAATAAGCTGTTCAGCATCTCGAAGTCGGCAGAGAGAGACGCGAGTCGAGCTCACGAGAAAGCCGTTCGTTTCCCCTTTCTTCCTTCGCCTTGAAGAACCATCTCAGCAAGATTCCTCCCTCAGTGGCGCGCACAGAAGTTCAGTCAAACCAGCTCATGTTAATTCGACTTGACAGACTCTGCAGACCCAATCTGAGAAGCGAGCATCGACGTCGTTGTCGAAGCTGCCCTTCCCTCCTCCCCGACCTTCGTGTGACCTCCAGCACCTGGCACCCTTACTCCAGCGAGTCTCCCAAGTCCAAGAACAGCCATCGCTACCAACGAAACAATCCACCCGAAGCACAGTCAGCTTCTAGCTTCCCTTCCTCTCGTCTTGCTCGAGCTTGAAAGAGGAAAAAGAGGTCGAGACGACTCACCTGCTCCCAAAGCGCCCAAAGTGAGAACCCTCGTCTTTGGCTCTCCTCCCTTCTTGAGAGCTCCTTGGTAGACGGATTCGTACATGGCGTAGCCTCCTAGACCCGCGAAGGTCGCTCCTCCGATGATTCGACACGAGATGCAGTCCTCTTCGACGGCTGGAGAAGAGGAGGAGGAGGAGGGATCGATGGGAGTGGAAGAAGCGTCCGAGGGAGCACCTGTAAAGGTGGAAGGGACAAAGTTGGAGAGAGGGGCCATTGAATAGGTCGAGGAGGAGGTGTTAGAGGAGAAGGAGATGATGGGAGATCTTCTGGAGGTGGTGACGGTGAGAGGGAAGGAAGATAAGTGAGCTGAAAGGAGAGGGAAAGCTCATTTCGAGGAGGGCCACCTCTTCTTCCTTCCCAACTTCCGCCCACTTCCAGATCTCGAATATGGATAACTTTGTAGCTACAGACCCGCTGCCTGACTGCTGAAGAGAGACGGAGGCTGTCGACATTATTCGGTGCTGGCCGTGGCCATTTGAGATCTCAGCGGCCTTCTGTCCTCCTCCTTTGCCCCCAACCACTTCTTTCCCTTCTCTCTTCTCTTCTGTTTTTCTCTAGCATGGGCTCCATCTTTCCTGTCACTCAACGACCTCTCGTCGCTGCCAAGAACGCTACTGTTTGGATCCCCAATCCCATCCACGCTCTGGTTCGTTCACTCGTGAGGGCTGGCGGCCTTCTTTCTCTTCGAGTCATGCCTCCCTCAGTCTCTCAAACTGACCTTTTTCTTCTCCTTCTCATGTTCGGTAGTCTCTGGAGCATGCGAAAGCTCGGTTCGGAACTGTTCTTACTCACGAGGACGCGACGGAGGACGCTGCGTTCCAGCTAGCTGATGGGATGGTGAGCTCGAGCTTCCGCTCTTTTCCTTCCTTCTCTTCTTTTGACGTCTTTCAAAGACGAAGCTGACTCGCTTCTTTCTCTTCGACCATGATGAACAGATCCTTCGTCAAGGCAAGATGGGGAGAGATTCGCTTCTGAAAGCACACAAGCTGCTTGCTATATCTCGAACTGGAGCCGGCTTTGATTCGGTGAGCTCGACTCTCTTTCTTTCCCTCCCTAGTTTCCGAGCTCTCGACGCCTCGATTCTGCAGCCTATGCTGAGCAAACCTCATTCTCATCTCTGCAGATAGATGCTCCTACCGCTCAAGAGCTTGGTATCCCCGTCATGGCTTTGCCTGGTGAGCTTCGAGCAAATCGCCAGCGACGAAATAGACCTCTCCTCCCTTCTTCGTTCGCTCAACTCTTCGCTTTTCCTTTGCTCTCCCTCAGGAATGAACGCCTACACTGTAGCAGGTGCGTACAATCCAATCGCTTTTGGTTCTGAGCTTCGACTAACTCTCTCTTCTCTCTTCGTCCTCCAGAACTCACTCTCACCCTCGCCCTCAACCTCCTCCGCCGCATCAAGGACATCGATTCTCGACTCCAACGAGGAGAGAACGTCATATCAATGGACGTCCTCGGTCACTCTCTCAAAGGACGCACCGTTGGTCTCGTAGGAATGGGAGCCATAGCGCGTGCTGCTGCAGATTTGTTCCACGTACGTCTCTCCTCTCGTGGCTCTCTCTCTCCCTTCTCTCTCTTTGTTTACTGATCTCTGACCGTCTCTTCTCTCTTCTTCAGCACGCCTTCGCCTGCCCCATCCACGTTTTTTCTCCTACCTCTTCCCCTCTCGCCTGGACGGACACTTGCCCGAAAGGATTCAAGGCGATCCCTCACACGCGTCACTCGACCCTCGAATCGCTTCTCGATGTGGCGGATGTGGTCACTCTCCACTGCCCCTTCAATCCTCAAACAAAGAACATGTTCGGTGAGAAGGAGTTCAGGAGGATGAAGAAGGGGAGTATCCTGGTGAACGTTGCCAGGGGAGGTCAGTCGAATGGAGCTGCTTCTTTTCTTGCTCGAGTTCTCGAACGAAAGCTGATCCCCTTTTCGTCGCTTATTCTCTGTTTAGGTATCGTCGATGAGAAGGCTTTGGAGAAGGCCCTTCGTGAAGGGTGGATCGGAGGTGCTGGAGTCGATGTGAGTTGTGAATCTGATCTTTCGTCGCGTCTTGTTCGCCTTTCCTCGAACACAGTCGCTGATCCTCCCTCCTTCTCGCTCTCTTCACCTTATCTTCAAGGTCTGGTCTGTCGAACCCGTCCGACCAGCAGAGTACGGAACCCTCATCGTCAACTCTCTGCCCAACCTCATCTGCCTTCCTCACATGTTCGTCTTCGAATTCTCTCGCCCTCTTCCTCCTTTCTTCCCTCCCACGCTGATCTTACTCTCCCGTTTTCAAACAGTGGCTCAAGCACCGAAGAGTCAGCAGAGGAGACCTGCTCTGGAGCGGTGGATCAACTGGCTGATTTCCTCGACGGGAAGGGAGCGAAGAACAGAGTGATTTAGGCTTCCTTCGACCCCTTCTTTCGAACTAGATACTAGATGGGACCTCGTAGAGAACTTGGTGATGTATATCTCGCACCTTATAGTTGGAGGGTTCGCAAGGGCGAACCGCAGCGGCAGTCTAGCTTCCTCGTCTTTGTCGAGACGCATCGACGCTCTCGATTTGGTCTCAGGCCGCTTCCTTCCCCCAAGGTGGACGACCCATCTCGAGGATCATCTTCGACCTATCCCTGATCTTCCGTCTCTAGAAAGGTCTGAGAACCTCTCGCTGCACCGAAGGAAGTCTGCTTCACTCGTTTCGTTTGGGTTGCGTTCGAAGAAGGGAAAGGATTCCATGCGATGCTAGTAGAAGTGCGTGAACGAAAAAGAGAAGGTTACAACCGATGTCCGAAGAAGAGAAGAGAGCTAAAAAGATACAAACGGGAGGGAGAGAGAAGCTACAGCAAAAAAAGGACGAAGAGAGGGACGACGGCGACGCATCAAACGAAGAACCTCCTGAACACCTCCGGGACCAACAACAAATCCGCCAACCCTTCTTCTTCGTCCTCTTCCTCCCAATCGAACCCCTCCTGAGCAGGATCCTCCTCGACGGCAGCAGGTGACCTTCCTCCGACGGGTGTGCTCGGACGCGAGAAGGTGAAGCTCAGAGGGTTGCCATTGTCGGCAAGAGGAGTTGAGTGTGCTGCAGCCGCGACTGCTTTGGGCTGAGAGTAGGAGTGGGTGGTGGAAGAGGAGATGGTAGTGAGTTTGATGAGATTGATGGAGTTGACGTGGGAGTGAGCGTTGATGGGAGAGGAGGAGGAGAGGGCTGAGACGTATTTCGAGGAGGAGGTTGAGTTTCGTCGGGAGGAGGAAGGAGTGGAGAAGTAGAGAATCCCATCGTCTTCTTCCTCTTCGTCTGGGTCTGAAGACTCGTCGGAGGAGTAGAATTGGCAGGAGGAGGAGGAGGAGGAGGAGGAGGAGGAGGAGGAGGTAGAGCCGGAGTGGCAAGGGGAGGGAGGTGGGACGGGAACGAATTTGTAAGGCTGAGGATGCTGTTGGAGGAGTCGGCTTCGTCGGGTGATGGAGGGTCTTGGAGTGGGAGACGAATGAGTTTTGGTAGGGAAGTTCTGGAGTAGAGAGGGAGGGGAAGAGAAGGTCAGCTTTGAGAGGCAGAAGAGGACGAGAGGGCAAGAGGAAACGGGAACGAACGAGGAGCTGGCACAGAACCAGAACGATGAGCTTGAGCAAGCAGACTGGGAAGCAGAGGATACAAGAAGCTACGATTGACGATGCTGAAGAGGATGAGTCGGAGGAAGATGTAGAGGTCGACATGGTGAGGACTAGAGGAGGAGAGGGTGGTTGTTGGAAAGAAGGAGAACAGAAGTCAACCGAAATCCTTCTTTGAGCGAAGTCGGACATTTGGAAGAGGAGAGGTCGGATCGATCCGGTGCTGATGAAACGGCCGTTGGTCTGCGACGCGAATCTTACGGACCCGTCTGAGACGAAGAAAGGAGGCGAGAGTTGGAATTTGGAAAGCCGGTTTGATCGAGAGACCAAAAGAGAGAAGAAGAGAGTCAGAGATCTTGACGAGATTCTTCTAGCTGGACTCGTTTCCAGTAAATTGAGCAGACCATCATGTAGAGGTCATTTGTCCCTCAGAGCTTTCTGCTTTTGTTTCGATGCTGAACAGTTGGGAGGGAAAGAGAGGGGACTTTATCCCTTCGATTTCTGACTCGAGCTTCGAAGCTGACCTCCTCTGCTCCCTTCCCTCTCTTACCGCTTTGAACTCCACTCTTCACACTCCCTTCGATCTTCAACTTTCGCTTAACTCTCAACTCTCTACATCCCCTTCTGCAACTCTCTTTCAATGTGTCGAACGAACAGAATCCAGTCCCTGTTGATGAACGAGGCGACACGATCCGATTTGGCCATGGTCAGTCCATCTTTCCTTCCCTCCGTTTCCCCTCATCGAGCTCAGCTCTTCTGACGCCTCACACTCCCTTTGATCTCCCAGAAGCACGCTTGCGCGATTCTCTCGGGTGGCAAGGTCCTCTCTCTCTCGCACAACTCTAGAAGAACCGCCTTCGCTGGGGAGGTCCAGACTTCGCTTCACGCCGAGGTCTCGGCCATCCTCACAGCAACTTCAGTCTCTTCTTCCTCCTCGCCATCCCCTCCTCGAACCTCCTTCTGTCACTCAGCTCCAACTCGACAGGCCAGGAAGTTCCAGCAGCAGCAGCAGCAGCCGAACCGATCCTCCTCCCTCTCCGCTCCTTCCCCTTCGCCTGCCACCACCTCCTTCTCCAGGGATCGATCGACTGGATACGCTCAGAGGAAGGCCCTAGGCGGTCGTCGATCTTCCTCCTCCTCGGGTGGAGGAGCGAATAGTAGCGGAGACGAGTATTCTTCGGCGGCGGACGCGGAGGAGTCGTGCTTTGAAAAACGAGAGCGGGAGCTGCAGTGGGATGCCCAACGAGGCTTTGGGGAGGAGGATTATCGAGACTTTGAAGGAGACGATCGCAAAGTCCAGTAGTTCAAGTGAGTCTCCATCTATTTCTGCGAGAAGGAGGGAGGGAGGGAGGGAGGTCTGAGCTCGGGAGGGAAGGAGGGAAGGGAGTTCGAGCTGACCCGCCTCTCTCTTTCTCTCTTTCTCTCTTTCTCTCTTCAAGCTGGTCGTCGAACTCGAGGGGATAAGGCTACCTACGGAGCCGACCTCTATGTCTGTCGGATCACCAAGTCGGGAGTCTTGGCAGAGTCGCGTCCCTGCTTCCGATGCGCTTCCTGGATCTACGAGTTCGTCCCTTCCTCCTTTCTTCGATTCGAAGTACCTACCTGACTCCCACTCTCTATCCTCGTTTCTTCCCCATCTTCGCCTACTCCAGAGCCGGCATCAAGCGAGTCTTCTTCACCGCTCGAGACGACTCAACGAACAAGGTGTCCTGGATTTGCCAGTCGGTTCCCGAGCTCATCGACGACATGCTCAAGGGAGCTTTTTTCGCTACTGCCAGTGAGTTCAAACTTCAGTTCCTTATTCTCTCTACTGTCGTGATCCGTCGCTGACCTCGTTTCTCTTTCGCAAACTTCCTTCGCCTGCAGTGGATCGAAACTTCTTCCTCGGGAAGGAGAACCAGTCGAAGCTCGTCGTCGAACAGGAGAAGCAGGTCGATCGAAGGAAGGCTGGGAAGGCTCGTTGGGTGGTTTCGAAGGTTCCGGAGAGAGGTGGTGGAGGTCATGGGGAGGGTCGTGGGAGAGGCCGGTCGAAGAAGGGAGGTTGAATGAGGTCTCCCGTCCGTTTTTCTTCGTCTCTCTCTTGCTTTTCTTCCTACTTACTTTGCACTCGGTTTCTCGCCATGATCTCTTCTTAAAAATCCGTGTTCTATTGGTGGTCTGAAAGGGCTGAGTTCTTCGAAAGGAGAAGAGAGCGAGAAGGAGCAACGTCGTCGCCTCTCCTGTTCTTCCTCCCTCGAACGCACAGATAACGGGGAACCAAGAGCATAGAGATCGTAAAACAGAACAAGTGAGAAGAGAGGGGAGAAGGAGGGGGAAGAAACCAAACAGAACAAAGCTAATCAAAACATAAAGTCGATCCAAATCGAACCCAAGCGCGTCGAGTGCACATTCGAGTCGACGAGGACAGGGGGCGAATTTAGATGAGGTACACAAATTCGTCGTTCTTGAAATCACTGATGTCTGTTTTGTATGAGAAGCCGAAGAGCACCAAGAGGGTCAGCGGGATCCGAGTACACTTCGACGAACAGAATCACTCACCCTTGAACGAGTTTCCTCCGAGAGCGACTCCCTTTCCAGCTGCTTCGTCGTCGTCGTCGGCGTTGTGCGCTCCGTACTTGGCGTCCATACTTCGATCGTGGATCTTGGCGGCTGAGGAACAAGAGGAGAAAGGGAGGGAGTCAGTTCTGGCGAGACGCGACGCGCGCTGGGGGGGGGGGGGCGGAAGAAGGGTTTGACGAGTGGGAGGAATCGATGCGAGGGGAACGGTGTCGATGAGTGGGAGAAGGAACTCACGCTTTCCGTTCCTGACTCGCTCAGCTTCCTTCCTCTTGTTGAGGAAGAGGAACATGAAGGCCATGAGAACAACAATAGCGACCACAGCCACGAAGAGACCGAGCACTGCTGAGAGACCCTTCTTGTATCCAGGAGCTTGATCAGTCGAGAAGAGAAGAGGTCCGACGATGTTCTGGGAAAAGGGGGAAACGAGACAGAGAGGCAAGTCAGGGTTCCGGTTCTCTCCTCGACTGGGCGACTCGAACTGTTACTCACTCCTACAGACGATCCGACTTGGTAGAAGGCGACGAGAGCGGACTTCTTGCTCTGTCCTCCTACGTTGGAGGCGAGCCAACTGACGACCAAGGGGTTTCCGGCGAAGAGGAAAGCGATGAGGCTGAAAAGCAGAGAAGAGTCGACGCGTCGAGTCAGAGCGAGGTTTTCTTCCTTTTGAGAGGGAGGGGAGAACGTAGGAAGCTGCAAAGAGATGGAGATGGATAGTGAACCAAGTTAAAACTCACTAGTAACCGAAAAGGAGAGGTCCGTCGTTGTTCTCTCGAGGAAGAGCGTAGAGGAGAGCCGATCCGACGACGCATGGAACCATTAAGCAGGCCAGGACGACGCTCTTGATTCGGAACTTGACGGCAAGGTAGGAGGCGAACAATATGATGATGAGCTGTAAGGCCCCAAAAGCTCAAAAAAAAAAAAAAAAAAAAAAACCGAGAGGGCAAGGCGTTCGAGACATCAGTTTGAGCTCGATCTCTCGACGCGTGTCTCGACGCGCACTGTAGAGGTGAACGAAGCTTGACTCACGAATGTTGAGAAGAATAGTCTGCCTTGAGGTGAACCCGAACCCGCTGATGATCAAGGGACCGAAGGTGTTTGAAACAGAGGCGCAAGTGTTGACACAGAAGGTCAAGGCGACGAACTGTCTCGGAGGGAGACTGTCAGCTCGAGCTAGGGTTCAAACCTCCTTTCCTCATCTGTTAACTCACCATCCAAGTGACCGGCGACCAGGAAGCTTCGAGGACTTGATTCCAGTTGATAGAGCTCGAAGCCGCACCAGCGTTGTTGTCTCGAAGTCGTTCGACGGCCCACAGTCTCTCCTCGGGAGTGAGGAAGCGAGCTTCGGCGGGGTTGTTGTCTGTTGAAGAGGAAGAGAGAGGAGAAAGTCAGCTCAAACTTGAAGGGGGCAGGGAAGAAGACGGAAGATGAAGAGAAACGAACCGAGCTTCCAGTAAATCCAAGGCGCGGTGAGGACAGTGAGCAATCCGACGATCAAAAAGAGGACTTGGTATCGATAGAGGGAGGCGGAAGGAGAGAGGAAGGAGCAGCCGTAGGCGAGCAAGGAACCGAGCATTGAAGCCAGACCGTTCGTTCCGTCTGGAAAGAAGAGCGAACGCGAACGCGTCAGCACAGAAGTTCATCCTGCTTTCCTCCTCAAGCTGGACCTACACCAAATACTGACGCGCAAAGGCTGCTCAGATCTTCTATACCATGAAGTGGTAATGATCTGCGAGAAGGGAGGAGAAGAGGTGAAGAGCGAGAACTCGACGCGTCAGCTGGACGGGAGAACGAAGACTGGCGCGCCCTGCTCTCGAGACCCACTCACAGTGAAGAGAGGCAGGCATGAAGCCTCAAAGAGACCTAAAGATGATATCAGTAGATAGATCGTCAGTCAGCTCGAGGCTCGTAACGAAGGGGAGGAAAGCGACGCGCGTCGGGGGAGGAAAAGACGAACCGAGAAGGAATCTCGAAGCGAGAAGGCCTTGGAAGTTCGTAGAGGCAGCGAGACCACAGGTAGCAATACCCCAGCAGAAAACGATGACCTGAGAGTCGAGAGGGACAACACGGGAGGACAGTCAGTCGATGGGAGTTCCGCTTCTCCGAAAAGAGACGCGCTTTAAGATTGAAGCCCGGACGAAGACGAGAAGAAGGGCGGAAGAAGAACTCACTGGCATCAAGATTCGGTGAGGTACCCTCACGATGAGCCAGGCTGAGAAGGGTTGCCAGCTGATCGGAAGCAAAAGGAAAGAGAAAAGTCAGCACGACGTCGCAAAACGGACGCGACCTGAACCGCTGAACGAAGACGTTGCGGGCGATGCAATCAATAAAGAGACTGGTACTCACGCCAGCTGAGCCCAGTATCCACAGCTCGAGATGAGGGAGTACTGGTGGGCGTTCAAGTTCTACGGACGGGAGAGAAAGAGACTTTTGTTCAGCTCGCAGGCTCGACAATCGAGTTCTGCCCCCGAAATAGCTTCCAGCTGCGAGTTACTCACGGCGTCGGTTCGCATCCCGAAGATCGCTCCGTAGCCCTGGAGGAAAAAACGGCAGTAAGAGGGTGAGCTTTGATCGGACGCGTCGGGGAGAACCGAAGAACGACGAGGACCGGTGGAAATCCTGCGTCGTTGAAAGGGGAAAAGCTCGAAGATCTCTTGTAGAAAACTCACGAGGACACTCTTGTCGAGAATTTGGAGGAAGTAGACCTACGAGGGATGCAAGGAGGAGAGTCAGTACAGCAAAGGGTGAGCGGGATGACGGAGGTGCGACTCTTCTTCTTCCCTCTTTCTCTCTTCTCCCACTGTCGTCGAGGAAATCGAAGCACTCACCCATGCCAAAACGGGAAGGATCACTCTGTCAATCTTTCGGCTGTGAAGATGAGAAAGAGAGAGGGAAGCAGGGGGGGTTTGATCAGCTCGAAGAAGCTTCGAACACTCCAATCCAACGCGTCGACCGACGCCAATCAACGAGGGAGAGATCCTACGGCTCTCGTTCATGGAGCAAGAACATGGAAGGGGGAGGAAAGAAGAGTAGAAGATCTGCTTACCAGACCTGACGGGATTGCTCATCTGAGAGAGGACAGCGGGACGGAAGAAAAAAAAAGAGAACGAGAACTCTGTCAGGAATCGAACTTCGGCCAAAAGACTGAGTCCACGAGAAGAATGCGGAGAGGCAGAGATCTTGGCTCAGTGCTCACCTGTGAGGAAAATTCGCTCTTCGGAGAGGACGTTGAAGATGTCTTCGTTTCTGGGAAGGGAGGGCGGAGAGGAGAGGTCAATTGGAGGAAGAGCGACGGAGAGACGAAGTTCAGACCAGCGTCCTTTTTCGTTTCGATAACGGCCAACTCACTGGATCTTGTGCAGATTGACGTCCTCAGAACGAGTCTCTTCAATCTTTTGAACCTCTCCTGCTGCTCCTACTTTGGACATGCTGAGTGAGGTGAGGGCGATGGGAGAGGGAGGGAGGGAAAGGTGAAGCTGAACGAGGGCTGAGGTTGGGTAGGGGAGTTTGAGGAGGGCTGATGAAGGGGAGGTGGGGAGATTGTGGTGGTTTGGAGGAGAAAGAAAAGGGGGCACTGGGGTTAGAATTTATAGCCTCGGTCCTTTGAGGAGGAGAAGAAGGAGTCCCATGGAGAGTTGAGTTGGGGAGAAGGAACGGTGTCGAGCAACCTGGGTCGGGGAGAGGGCTTCCCGGCCGAGGTATTGAAAGAGATATATGACGCAGGCACTTTTTTTTTTTCTCCGAAGGCATGCTGAGCTCAAAGAGGGTTCTCCCCGAACTTTTCCTTCTCTGGTTCTCGCTCCAGTTACTAACCAGCGAGCTCATCAAAAAACGACCTCAATTAACTCGCGAGGCTTCGATCCGTGAGCTCTTCTCTATCAACCTTCTTCCTCCTCCCCTTCCTTCCTTCCTCTCTTCCTCCCTGAGGTCTCTTTCTCACTCCTTACGATGGTTCCTGCTCCCCTCGAACCTTCAAAGACGACTCAGTCCCTCCCCGTCGAGCTCTTCCCTACGCTCTTCTCCTTCTGCTCGCCTTCGACCCTCGCCGCTTGGTGCTCGACGTCGACCTCCGTCTTGAAGCTCGCTGGACCAGTCCTCTACTCGACCGTCGTCATCAGGGAACCGGAGGACTATCCTCTTCTGTTCAGGGAATCGGTGAGTTTCGTTTCTGCTTCGAGTAGCTCTCGTTTGGACGTTCGGAAGGGAGAGGGAAGGGAGGAGGCAAGAGCTCGAAGGAAGGACGGTTGTTTGGTGGGCCTCGGTCTCATCCTACACGTTTTGCTGCATCTCCAAACTCTTCGGATCTCAGGAGGTCGGTCGGACGTCGGTGTAAAGCTTAGAATGCTTGGGAAGAAGGGTTCTCGAACAGAGGGTGGGGAAGGGAGGGAAGAGGCGAAACGCTCAGCCCTCGACTTTCCCGACCTTGCTGTTTCGGAAACCCCTTCTGCTCCCCTTCTCGCGATAAGGAGATGGGAAGACGCTTGCTTTCGATTCTCAAGGAGCATAGATACCCCTGGTTCTTGGGTGGAAAGCAGAGGAAAGATGGAGCTACTTCACTGGGTTTCGTTCTCGACTTCCCGTTCCTGGAACCTTGCGCTGACCTTCGTCTCCTCCTTTTTCTCTTTAGGACGTCGCCTCCTCCGGTTCTCGAATCGCACCCTTCCTCAGTCTCCACCAAATCAAGCACCTCGTTCTGTCTACTGGATTTCGACAAGTCCACTCTTCAGGACTCTCGTTCGACAGGATCACGCCGCCGACGAAGGGGACGCCGGGAGGACGAGACGTTTCGACGCTCAGAATCCATTCCTTGACGCTCACCAACCCAGACACCTCCGACTTCTCAGGACTGTTTTCAAGGCTCTCTCCTACCCATCTGGTCCTCTGCCGACCTCAAGGAGAACGGTCTATCTTCGACCACGCCATCGGTGAGTTTCTGATCGCTTTCTCATTTCGTCGCGTCGTTCACCGAGGCTTCTTCTTTTTGCTGATCCTTCTTCCCTCCTCTCGTTTGTTTCAGATGTTCGAGCAGAGGATACGATCCTTCGACACTGGGACGCTTTGGAATCCGTCACTCTCCGAGGAGCCAACATGCTCTCTCTTCGACCAACTCGCAGCGGCGCCTACTACTCCAACTCGGAGTTCTTCCTCGTCCCTGCCGCTACCTACCCTCCTGGGCCGAACCCAAACAACAACCCCAACCAGGTCATGGGCTTCCACCTCAACGCTCATCACCATCATAATCTCCACCTCAACAACAACATCAACAACCCTCACAACACGAATCACTCTCCGACTCGACACGTCTCATCGCGACGACAACCACTCACGATCCTCTTCGACCTTCGCCCTCAGTTCCTCCCTCCTCACCTCACCATCCCTTCTCCCTTGACGTGCTCGTGGTTCATGCGATGCCTTCGAGCGAGGGAAGCCGACGGAGTGTTCGACGTTCCTGGCGTGAAGGGAGGGCGGGGTCCGGAGGGAGAGATCGGAGGTGGGAAGCTGGTTGTGAGGGTCGTGGACGAGGAGACGAAGGAGTGGGTAGAGCGTGGGAGGTGTCACTTGAGGGGTATGGTAGACGAGTGGATCGAGGTCGTCGTTGGAGACGATGGGAAGGACGGGTGGCCTTTGGTTTGAGCGAGGAGTCGTTCGTCGTTGGGTGTGCTTTGCTTTTCTTTTCTTTTTTTTGGTCTCGTTCTTGGTTCTCTGGGCCGTTCTCTCGCTTTCTCTCCTTCTCTTTGCTTACCTTCAAGTTCGTTTCGTAGGACAAGCTCTCCTTTGTACCCGTTCTTCTCTCTGTACGAATCTTCTCTCTTGCTGCTTTTGCTCCTCCTCCTTCGTTCAACTCCCAGGTTCTCACTCTCTTTTTCTTAAACTCTGTACGCCGTAGATCCTCCTCATTTACGCTCTTCAACGACCAGCTCTATTTTCACGACTTTGCTTCTTTTTATCTATGCGTCACCTCCCTCATCCTTTCCCCCAGCAATCTCCTTGCCTCGAACCGTGTTTGCTCGACGCGTCGAGTGAGTCGGTTCAGCCTCGTCCCCCACTTCCAGCCCACGTCATTCCTTCACGGTTCCTCTCGGCTTCTTCTGCTTGCTTCTTTCTTGCTTGACGTGGGGAAGGGGAGGAGAACTCTGCTGATAGAATCGGCTTCCGATCCAGAACCGAGAAAAAGGAACGAGGAACGCGACTCCCCTGCCCTTCCCTCGTCTTCCTTTCCTCCTTCCGAGCTCTTCCGAGAAGCGCAGAGATAGAGCATCTATAGGAGTATTAAGCTGTGAGGAGAGCTTGGTATCGATACATCGAGCAGCAGATATAAGCAAAAGGGGAGATGGAGGACTGATGATATCGAGGGGACTGAAAAACGACACTACACGACCTGCTCCTGCTGATTCTCGGACTGCTGTTCGACAGGCTTCGAAGCTTCGTGAGCCCGCATTTCCGACCGACGCATGAGGATGGTGAACAGAGGAACTGTGAGGAGGAGGATGAGAAGGGAAGAGGAGCTGGTCAGCGGCGAGGAAAGAACGAAGCGAAAGAAGGAGGAGGGAAGGTTCCGCTCACTGGTACAGCAGGACAGGGCGACCCAGAAGCAGAGCACCCCGAAGTTCTGGCCCAGTTCGTTCTTGGTGTTGAAGATGATGGTTCGAACCGCTTGAGAAAGGTTCCAGAACTGGTAGAGGAGAAAGGAGAGAGAAAGCCACGAGTCAGCGAGCAGCTCGTCCGTGTGCTCGCAAAGTACTCACAGGAAGACCGTAGCCTATACGGTAGATATAAGATCCAGAGACCTCGATAGGGACACTCGTTTCCGAGACGCTGAATAGGAGGGAGCAAGCGCTTCACATCAGTTTGGGTTCGACTCGGATTCGAGGGAAAGGGAAACTCGAACTCACTTGACGACGATGAGGGCGACGAGGAAGAAGGCGATGAATCGGGGAGTGAGGATGGTGATCATAGCTGAGGGAAAATGGCAGAAAGAGTCAGCGTCGACTTCGTGAAGACGGAGGGAAGGAAGGGAGAGTGAATGCGATGAAAACCAACCTTCGGTCGCCAATCCGAGGGCCATCACTGCGAAACGAAGGGAAAGTCAGCAAGGCAGAAGATCAGGAGGCGAGACAGGATGGTCAACTTACTCCCGAACCAACAGAAGCACCACCAGCTGCGGTAGGAAGAGGAACAAAGTGATCAGCGAGAGCGACACGACGAAGGAAAGTGAGAAAAAGTCGACTCACAGGAAGAAGCCACCAGCGTAAGTGAAGGGTCCAGCTCCGAAGGGAACCTTGAATGGCAGGTTGATCATTGCAAACAGGAAAGAGATGATGCTGTGAATTCGAAGCGGACGAAGGAGAGTCAAGAGGGGTCAGTCTCGGTGCGACGCCTCCTGCACGTTTCTGCTTCTTTGCTCACAAGTAGTTGACGATCGGGGTGATCAGTCGAAGCACGACGTAGACTCGAGTCCTGAGGTAAGGTCCGATGATAGATCTGGCGGCGTCGTGGACCATGGTCTGGAAGAGAGACGATCAGCGGAAGCTGGTGAAGAGAAGGGAGAAGTCGACTCACTTGAATGAACGCGAGGACGAGGAGGTAGATCAGACCAACAAGAGTCACAGCTGTTGCCACGGTGTCGGTGTACGGTCGAAGGTTAACGAGAGTATAAGAGTAGGCGTTGGCAACGGTGTTTGGGGCCTGAGCGAGAAGAGACATGGCAGTCGCGTTGCCCGACTGAGAAGAGATGCTGCAAAAAAAGAAGGAAGCGGTCAGAAAGCGCTCAGAGGCGGGTAGGCAAAGCCTGAGGCTCACTATTGACCGACGGATTGAGCTGAAGCTCGATTGAGGGCAGCTCCGATGACGGACGAGAAGCCTTTGGGAGAGACGAAAGAGGGATCAGCGTTCGAGTTCGAAGAAAGAGATCGAAAAAGAAAGACTCACCGGGGACAATGAAGTTCCCAGCAGCTAGCTCGTTTCTAGCTTGGACGTAGTAGGCCGAGACAGCGGAGGTTCCCTGTAAAGAGAGAGAAAACGGTAGGTCAGCGAAAGCGAGAAGCGAGACCATGAAGGAAAGACTCACGACGTAAGACGCATTTCCGATCTGCCTAGCAGCGAGGAGAGAAGCTTCTGCACCAGCGTGGACTGAGTGGGGGAGTGCGAAAGGTCAGGAGAGATCCAAGATGGAAAGAAAGGGGAAAAAGACGCGACTCACTGACCACGGCCGCCCACGCTTTCTCGTCCACCAACAAAGCTTCGATCTTCTCTACCGAGTCGTACTGCTCTCCGGACACCACCTGCCATCCAAGATGAGGTGGAGGACCGGCATTCGAGGCGTCGATGGCGGTAATTACAGCTCGAGAAACGAGGGAGTCGTTGTCGTAGTCCACAACGCAGGTTTTGAGGCGGTAGGCATGCTCCTTCTGAGCCCAAAGCGAACCCTGGAGGTTTGAAAGAAGAAGCTATCGTCAGGAAGAGTACGCGAAGGGATTCAGGCCAGAGAGACGAACCCAGTAGAAACTCAAGCAGGCCCCTGATAAAGAAAGGAAAGCTCGGTCAGATCGACGAAGTCGAAAGCGAGAAAGGAGAAGGAATGCTCACACATCACCAAGATCGTCACTATGGCCATCATACCTACAATCTTGAAGTATACTTTACGAAGAGGAGCCACTTCAGGGTCGAAGAAACCGTGGGAAAACTTCTGAGGTCTCCCTCCGACGGGGACGTTCTCTACGACGTCGTCGCTCTGGAGAGAAGAAGAAGAGAGACGAGATCGAGGAAGAAAAGGGCAAAGGATCGAAGTCAGCAATGTGCTTCCGACTGGGTGGCGATGAAGAGACGAGATGAGATGGACGGAGGGAGGGAAATAGACCGACGAGCTGAGGTCGGGCGTTTTCTCTTCAACCTTCCCCATCGTCTTTGCGTTGCCTCCCTCCGAGACGCAGAATACAACCCCAGAGCTGAACGATAAGTGCTCGACTTTGCTTGTCACTCTAGGCGTGTTCAAACGTCTTCAAAGCCTCCCCCAACGTCGAGGAGGATCTGCTCGAACCTCCTCTCGCTCGCTCACCTCCTTCCTTCGAGCCTCCCATTCTCCTTCCCTCGAATAGCGAATCGCGAATCGAAAACTTACAGCATCGAGACCTCCGCGACCTTGAGAATCGTATCCCTCGTATCTCTGAACCCCGGACTCTCTAGACATGATCCTCTCAGGCTGTAAAACAGGTTGAGGTTGACCTCCTTTGAGCTCCGAGCTCAGCTCGTCGTTTTTCGGAGGAGAGTTGGAGACCTCTGTAGCTTGGGAGGAATGTGAGCGTCGAGGCGACATCATCGAGTGGCTTTGGCGAGAAGAGGAAGAAGTAGGAGAGGAGAGGACTGGGAGGGGGTCGTGGTTGAGGAGAGGGAAACCAAGAGAAGGGAGAGCTGAATTTAGCAAAGGATGGGACGGGGAGGGCGAGACTGACCGAGGCGGAGAGGCGAATCAGTCAGCGTGTTGCTAATCCCTTGGATGAAAAACTTCCTGTTAAAAATTACGTAAGTGAAATTTATCCGATCGATTCCGAGAGTGCATCGTGTTGCAGCGAAGATTTCCTTTCGAAAAACAGTCGAAGGAAGAGGTTGCCCTCGGATCCGACGCGTCGGGCTCGAACTGCACCTCCCTTTTGCTTCTCAACGAGAGACTTCTTCTTCTTCGTGCAGCTTCTGCTGTCAAGATTGGGTTGGTGAAAGTAGGCAGAGACGTCGACCATTGGAGCGTCGAGTATACTCAAGCGAGACCAAACTTCTTCTCGGACGGGGCGAAAGAACGCCGAGGGACATCGCACAAAGGGGTGGAAGCGTAGAGGCAGTAAAGAAAAACTGTGCACGGGGAACAAACTTTCCAAAACATACCTGGTACCGAAAGAGACAGTAGAAAGCATATTTTGGTAGCACTGATCGCTAGTGTCTGTGAAGAGGGCGACGCGTCGAAAATTCGGAACTAAACGACCTGATCCTTCTTCTTCTCGTCGACGGCAGAGCTGACCTGTTTTCATCAGAGAGCAAATAGAGCGAACAGTTTCAGTCAGTTACGGAGGAAGTTCGACTTCTCGTGATCCCACGCGAAGCCTCTGAGGTAGAAACGCAAAAGAAGAGAGGTGAACGACGCGTCTCGTCGGACGTCTTGCCCCCTCACTCCTCGCCCTCGCCTTCCTCCCCACTTTCTTGAGCAAGCAGCAAACAATCCGAAAAGCCAAGAGATATAATTCCGAAAATCTATAAAGCACCCAACGTTTAAAGAACCTCCTCCTTCATGGTGATACCCTCCTTCTCGAGCTCCGTTCGAAGGATCGCGCAGGTCTGAAGAAGAAACCGAGCAAAAGACAAGGTCAGCACGGTGCTGAAGATATCGAAAAAGAAGGTTTCAAAGAAAGAGCAAGCTGAAGGACGAAGGCGGGGGAAGAGAGAGAGGAGGGAGGGAAGAAAGAGGGACCGCAAGACTCACCTCCTCGTCGTAAGGCTGCTGAACACCCTTCTTGGTGATGACTCCATCGAGGATGAGCTGAACGGCAACTCCACAGGGAACTCCGACGGTGAGAGCCTGAGAAAAAGAAAGAAGCAGAGCCGGAAGGAGGTCAGCGACCGACGAGTCGGGAGGCGTCGAGACGGGACGGAGAGGAAGTTGGAGACAAGGACTCACCATAGCGGAAGGTCCTCCAGTGGAGGATCCGTAAGCCTCAAGGGTAGAGGTGAGGGTCTCCTGCGAAATTCAGACGCAAAAATAAGCGAAAGCAAAAGCTCGAGGTCAGCTCTTGTCCTCGTCGTCGCAAACACCCGAAAGCAGAGCAAAAAAAGGGCTTGTAAACATACAATCTTTCCATCAGCTCGCTCAACGACGAACTTGTGCTGAAGCATGACCAAATCCCTCTCTCCCTCGGCGTACTTGCACTCCTCCTCGAGGGTAGCGCAAAGGGTGTCGAGAAGGTTTCCTCGAGGGGTGACCTTGTTGGAGGAGAAGAGACCGAGTCGTCGAAGCTTGGAGATGAGGAGAGATCCGAGCTCAGCGGGCTGGAAGGACTTGAGAGAGAGGAGGGTGGCGATGATGGAGCTGGAGGAAGGAAGGACAAAAAGAAAGAGATGAAAGTAAGCAAAGACGACGAGGCACGACGAAGGAAGAAACGAGAGGTTGAACGTACTCCTCGGTAGGCTCCTTAGCTCCGATGGCCTTAGCCATAACCTCAGCCTAAACAACACCGACACGCAAGAACGAGAAAGAGAAAGAGTCAGCACTCCACTCGAGATCTTCTCGTCTTCTCTCCCTCATCCTCGATCCCAAACGAAAATCCCTCGAGACCCACCCAAGTCAAAGCGTCTCCACCCTTCTTGACGTAAGCGACCTCCTCGTCGTTAAGGAATCCCATCTCGACCAAAGCGGCGACGACCTGGGGGAAACCCTGGTACCTAAGGGTTCCTCGAACGCAGGTCTCAGCCTCGGGGATTCCGTAGGCCTCGATGAAGGAGGTGGAGTCTCGGTTGGGGTAGGCGACGAATCCGAAAGCGGGGGTGATGTAGTAGGGCTGGGCGACGGTCCTGTTTTGAAGCGGAAGGCGAACGAAAGAGGAGGAAGAAGTCAGTTCGGATCGATTCTGTTTTGTGAGACACGACGAGCTCTTGCTGCTTCGTTCACGAGACCCGAACGAGCAGAGCCCGAGGTTTAAGAAGGATAGGTACGTACATGAGATCCTTTCCGTCAACCTCGACGAGCTTTCCACCCTTGTGGTACTTGGCCGAGTTTCGGAGAGCGAGCAGGACACCTCGGGACGACCAAGAGAACTTGTATCCGAGAGGGTTGTTGGAGCACTCAGGAGCGGGGAGTCCTCCACAGTAGGAGAGGAACTCCTTGATCTGTACTCGACAAAAGAACAGAAGAGCGCAAACGAAGGTCAGTTCTGCTTCGAGTTCGATCTTCGACGCACCGCGTCGTCTCCCTCTCCCTCTCCTTTCCGCCTCCTTGGTCCCGTCCCGTCCCTCCCCGTCACCACCACTGCAACAAAGAACGAGCAAACGTACCTTTCCACCCTCAGCGTGAACCTCGTGGAAGGTCTTGACGGCCCAAAGGTGATCAATTCCAGGGTCCAATCCAATCTCGTTGAACACCAGCACTCCAGCGTCGATAGCCTTCTGGTCGAGAGCCTTCATCGCCTCAGACACGTAAGAGGTGGTGACGACGTTGATGTTCTTGTTTCGAATGGCGGATTCGATAACGAGGGTGTGGTAGGTGTAAGGGATGAGGGAAACGACGAGATCGTGTTTGGCGACGAGGGCGTCGAGCTCGGCGGCGTTGGTGACGTCGACGGAGACGGGGTTGGAACCGGGGATGGTGGAAGAGAGGGAGAGTGCGGTGGAGAGGGTTCGGCAGGCTGGGTGAGAGAGTGGAAGGCACAGGGGAGGGAGGGGACGAGACGCGTCAGTTTCGAATTTCTTCTCGTTCGTCTCGTTCGTTCGTTGCCTCCCCTCTTCCTCCTCCTTTCCCACCCACCCAAAACCCAGCCCAAACTACTCACCAATGGTCAAATCGTTTCCCTTCCTGACGATGTACTCAGCAGCAGGTCCAGCGACAAACCCACTTCCGAGCAAGAGGACCTTCTTCTTGGTCTTTCCTCCAGCAGCGGCGGCGACCTTCTCAGCCTGAAGCTTGGAGGTGTTGACTCCAGAGAAGACTCCAGTGAGGAGATCCTTTCCCTCCTCGATCATGGCTCGACCGAACTCGGGGAGGACGAAGGAAGCCGAGTGGACTCGAGCGTTGTAGTATCGACAGTTGGGGACCTCTCGGAGGGGGACCGAGACCTTTCGGTTGGCGTCCTTGGAGCAGACGACGAATCCGATTTGTCCAGAGGGGTCTGGAGGGAGAAAGGGAGGATGGGGAAGGAGAAAGGGAGGAAAGGTGAGCTCGAGTTCGAAGGACGCGTTTGGGTTGGAGGAGAGAAGAGGAAGAGAAACGTACAGGTGGGGATGGTGGTGAAAGCGTACTCGGAAACGGGGAAGAGGTGCTTGGTCATGGTTCGGAGATCCTGGAGGAGACGAACGCGACGAGGAAGGGACAGAACGAACGACGCGTCAGTTTCAGCCCTCGTCGGAACCGTCTCCGCTCGTCCCTGTTCAACCCTGCTCAACCCAACCGCCTCCACGATCACCTTCCACACCACCACCTCTTCCCACCCACCCCCGAACCAAACTCCGGCGCCAAAGACTCACCTTGATCAAAGGCAAATGCAACCACAGAGACTCTCCCTGAGTGGAGAGCGATCCACCCTCCTTGAGGGCGGCCTTCATGAGGGTGAAGTAAGGAGCCTCGAAGAGAGAAGCGGCGGGTCCAACGGGATCCGAGGAGTCGGTGATGATGACATCGAAGGAGTTCTCGACGGTGGGGAGGTACTTGAATCCGTCGGCGATGTGGACGGTGACCTTGGGGTGGGAGAGAACGTCGGCCATTCCGGGGAGGTAGAGCTTGGAGACTCGGGGGACGGCCTGATTTCGAAGGGGAGGTTTGGAGGAGGGGTTTGAGGAGGGTTGGGGAGGTGAGGTGAGATGAGGTTGAGAGAGGGAGGAGGGCGGGAGGGAGAGCGGGAGCGGGAGCGAAGATAGAGGTCAAGATTCATTCTTCTCAGATGAAACGGAGGTGTTGAGTGAAAAGTAGATGGGAAAGGTAACTCACCTCATCAATATCAACCAAAACAACGCTCTCGACAGACGCGTGCTTGAGGACCTCTCGAATGACTCCTCCGTCTCCTCCTCCAACAACGAGAACGTGCTTGGGGTTGGGGTGGGAAGCCATGGGGATATGGGTGATCATCTCCTGGTAGCTAAAGAGTCACCCCAAACCACAAACGCAAAAAGAGAAGTCAGCTCAGATGGAACGACGAGCTGGAAAGAAAAAAACAAGAGACTGGGTTTGAGGACTGACGAGAACTCATCCCGCTCGGTAGCCTGAACGACTCCGTCGAGAACGAGAACGTTTCCGTAGGTCTCGGACTCGAAGACGAGAACGTCCTGGAAGAGAGACTTCTCGGTGTGAAGGACCTTCTTGACCCTGAAGAAAGGTTAAGCGCGAAGGAGAGGGAGAGGTCAGCTCTCGAGCTCGTTTATTCGCTTCGTTGCTTCCTAGGAGTTCGAGATGGACTAGAAACGCACTTGAGGGTCATAGCCTGGCCTGTAGATCGAAAAGAAAGAGCAGGGCAAGTCAGTAAAGGGGTCCGGACGTCGCGGGAGGGCTGAACGAAGGACGGGATCCGGCCTGGGCGGGTCGACGGAGGGGATGATGGGAGGGTTCTAGAGAGCTAGAGAGGTTAACGAGAGGTTTGAAGGGTGTAGGGAGATTCTCTGGAGCAACCTCGAAGCCTCTGAAGAGACTAGAACGAGCAAGGTTGCTTCTCGAGCTACCGAACGACCGTTGAGGTTCCATCGGCTGGCTCTCCTTCCCTCCTTCAAAGCTCGCAGGCTCTTCCCTCCACCTCCCAACGCCGCCCTGCTCCAAGCACCTCAACAAGGCTGATGAGACAAGAGAGATTGCCTACTTACCAGGCCACTGATCCGAGATCTCTCGGAACCATCCGTCTAGCGAACGTCAAACGAGAAGGAAAGCAAAAGCAAAAATCAGCCCGACTGCTTGTCCTCTCTTCTCCTTCCTTCTCGAGCTCTTCAAGCTGAGATAAGAACACAATTACTCACCAACAATTGAAGGGTGAGTGATGTTGGACATTGTCGTGATCTTTTGCTTTTAGGAAGAGGGTGGACGGTGAGGGTCAACTTGAGCTCTCGTCGAAAAAGAAGGGATTCAAGCGGAGTTCGAAACTGGCCCTGGGCTTGGACTCGCTCGAGACCGTGCGACTTAACCTCAACCACCTTCTTCTTCCCCACGTCCTTCCACTAGCTATGCCTTCAGAGTGAGTGCCAGCGTCTTCTAGAGAACAATATCGGGATCGAGAACCGCTTGAACTGACCGCTCTTCTCTCGCTCTCTCCCCTCCTCTGCATCATCGACTCCATCTCTCCCCTTCTTCTCTCTTCCCCTCTTGCCGCTCTCAGTCTCGCCTACTGGCTCATCGCCTCTCCACTAGTGGACCACGATCCTTCCCGAACCCTCTCTGCCGTCAAACCTGCTGTTGAATCCATCGTGGGAAGCAAAGGCGTAGGATCCATCGAGGTTCCAATGCTCAAGGTACGTTTCCGCTTCCTCCACCTTCCCTCCTTCCAACTTCGCCTTCAACCTCAAGCCGGAGCTCTTCAAGCTCAGCTGGCGAGGCAGTAGAGACGCCATACTCGATGCTCATCGCTCTATGAATTCGTTCGGAGTGTAGGGGAAGGATTAGCAGAAGGGAGAGCCATCGGAGATGAGCACCTTCCTCCTTCCCTCGACCTCACCCAACCTCCTTCCTTCCCTTCCCTCGTCCTTTCGAACCTTGAATCTGACTCCTCGTTTCCTCTTCAACTCTTCCTCCAGTCCGGCACTCTCTCTTCTCTCCTCACCCTGTCCGACTACCTGCCCAAACAAGACACCTTCTTCACCCAAACCGTCTCCAAACTCCTCGACACCCTCCGTTCCCTTCTCAACGACGATCCTCAAAAGCTAGAGCTTCACACAAGGGTCAGTCTTTCTTTCCTCACATTCGGTACATACATCTGGCTCTCTGCTGCCGTCTAGGTAGACTGGGAGACGAACGGGTGCGACGTTGGGCTCGAGAGGGGCAAGAGAGAGGGAGGAGGAGCGAGAAGCGAGCTCGACCTCTTGAACGAACCAACTTCTAATCGACGCTGACTTCGCCTTTTGATCTCTTCCCTGGCGGCTTTGTAGGTCAACGATCGACCTCTGGAAGAATACCTCTTCCCTTCGGACGGGAGCGGCTGGAAGTGGGATCGAGGAAGATGGGGAGAGGCTGGGAAGGTGACCGATGTCCTCGAGGCGTTGATGAAGGTCAGTCCCGTTTCGATCCCCTTCTCTTGAACCAACTCGCTCGAGAAGGCGCCTTTTGGTACTGTCGGTGAAGGGTCGGTTGTGGTTGGTTGGGACTCGTCGGGTCTCTGGCTAGAGAGAGAGACAAAGAAGGCGAAGGGATCGTGGGAGGTGAGCTCGACGCTCTCGAAGTTCGAACGCTGACCTTCCCTCTCTTCCCTTTCCTTTCACGGCTTCTTCGAACACCAAACAGGAAATGAACTCGATAGATAACATCCAGAAGGGACGTCTTCAGTCGTACAACCTCGCTAAGGGTTCCTTGACCGCCATGCAGAGGAAGTTGACGTGAGTCGGCGCTCCCTCCACTTTCCTCGACCCGTTTTCCTCCGTTCGTTTTCGCTCAACAGCTTGTACTGACGCTGAGTTTTGGGTCTGTGAACGTGCAGCGGTAACCTCGCTACTCGATCGCTGGGAGACATCGTCAAGAAGGAGGATTTCCAGACGGGAGATTCAGAGTTCATGGAGACGCTGTTGGTTGCCGTTCCCAAGTGAGTTCATAGTCTCTGCTTTCGAAGTTGACTTGCTGTAGAGATGAGTAGCTGAAGAGTGATTCCGTGGTCTGATTGTTGGAAACAGTAACCTCCTCAAGGACTGGGCTTCGAAGTACGAGAGGTTGTGCGCGATGGTCGTGCCGAGGTCTTCGACGTGAGTTCCAAAACGCCCTTCTTTCTTTCCTTCGTCGCGTCTTCTCGATACGCGTCTACGGAGAGTGAGGTTCTCGTTTTTGTCATCAGCCAATCACTGACTCATGCTCGCACTCTCTCCGGTCGGTTTCGTCTTCGTTTTCGTTTTCGAAAAACAGCAAGCTCGCCTCGGACGACGAGTTCACCCTTCAGTCCGTGACCATTTTCAAGAAGTGCAAGGACGAGTTTGCTCAGAAGTGCAGGGAGAACAAGTACGTCCATATCGCTCGTCTGCAACCCAGCAGCGTGCTCTCGCTTCTTTCTCGCACAAACGAACCTCGAACTGACCGCCTCTCGTTTTCATCTTCGTTCTCTCGCCTCCCAGGTTCATCCTTCGAGACTTCACCTACGACGAGGGAACCATCCTCAAGCAGCAGAAGGATTTCGAACTCGCTGGTGTTGAGGAGAGGGAGCTTTGGGTGCGTTCTTCAACCTCTCCATCGCTTCAACGCGTCGTCCGTTTGAACTGACAAGCCTTCCTCCTCATCCTTCCTCCCTCGAACTCACTCCATCTCATCTTTGTCCCCTCCCTTCGCTCGATCCTCTCTCTACCCAAATCGCATCGTCTCCAGGCCGACCTCCTCCGTCTCTCCCGCACAAACTTCTCCGAAGCCTTCAAGCTTCTCGTCCACCTCAAGGTCGTTCGTCTCTTCGTCGAGTCCGTCCTGAGGTACGGACTTCCTGCCGAGTTTGCCGCTGTGGCTGTTAAGGTGAGCACCGAAACCTCTTCTCCTTCGTTCGTACTCTCTCGTTCACAAGACTGATTCCCTCCCTCCTTCCCTCCCTCCTTACCTCTCCCACCCGCGCCTCACTCCCGCTCACTCAGCCCGACACCAAAAACTCCACCAAACTCCTCAAAGCCCTCACGTCCCACTACGCTTACCTCTCCTCCGCCGCCGACCCTTCCCGTCGTTCCGCTAAAGGAAAGAAGGCCAAGTCGGGCGAGGCCCAGAACGAGGAGGTCGGTGGAGAGTGGGCGGGAGTGATGGAGGAGGAGTGGCTGGATTACGTTCTGTTTGAGGTACCGAAGCTCTAGATAGGGAGGTGGAGAGCGAGCGGGAGGAGGGGAGGAGAGAGTGTGGTTTTGAGATTCGATTGATGGTCTTCTTTTTTATGCTGTTCGGTTTGGATTGGGTTGAATGATTTGGAGGAGTAGCACGGGTTGAAAGAATAGGAGGAAGGGAGGGAGAGAGAGAGAAGATGAAGAAGGTGAGGGAAGGGAAGAGAGAGGTGGGCGAGTTCCGTCGCGTCGCGTCGAGATCCCTTCGGCCTTGCTCGAAAAAATCAACCCCAGAGATCGTGAAGCGTCGTTACGGATCAAATTTGGCTACGAACATAGACTATCCATCACCCTCAACAACCCACTCCCAACTCAAGAGCTCTCAATCTCGATTCCCTCCGATTCCTCCTCCTTCTTCGACTCGACGGCTGAGGGCTGGAGCCCTCTCCAAGCGAGCTCCTCCGATTCGGTAAGCGGCTCGAACAGCTGGTCGGATATGAAGTGGTCGTAGAACTGTTACAAGAGAAGAAATCGCGGGTCAGGTAAAAGCTCGGCGGGAAGGAGAAGAAGATGCAGCTCTCACGTGTTGTGGAAGGAGACTGGCGACGACGTCCTCCTCCTCCTCCATCTTCTGCCCAACGTACCTCCACGACGGCTGACCTTCCTGCGTTGACTCTAGGAGCCGATCGAGAGCGACTGGACGATGATCCGGAGAGTGCCCAACGAGGTGAACGACGAAACTTTCGATCCTGACTCGGAGATGCTCGAAGATGGACGCGACGGCCTCCCGTTCCTCCTCGGAAGTCAAGCGTCGGTAGATGTAGAGGAATCCGATGGATGGCTCTGCTCCCGAGATTACTGAGACGAATTGAAGGAGAGGAGAGAGTTTCTCCGAGATATAGAAGCGGAGGGAGCGTGGACGGTTGAGGTCCGAACTTGGGACGAGTTGGCTGTGAAAACGCTGTTGATTCACCCTGATGGCTGAGAGCGTCATGGTAGCAATCGTCCCCGCTATTACGGAGTCGAGGGGCATGTCGAAAGAGTCCTGGATCCACTGGTCGAACTGACGACCTCCGCTGGCGAAGTAGGCAGATTGGTGAAACTCAGACGTGAGCCCTCCAAGCACTCGAGTTCGACTCCTTTCGTCCTTCAAGGTTCGCTCGATGATCTCCAGGTCCAAGTTTATGGAAGCAGGGGAGCAGACTTCCTTGTCGAAGAAGCAAATGATTTGGAGACGATCTCCGACGGGAGCGGCGAGGGGAACGATCCAGGACTCGTCGTCTTCCGTTGGGAAGCGAGAGGGAGGCGTGACGCCGTGTGCGAATCCGAGGACCTCGACGTAGCTCCATCGCCTCCTTCCTTCCTCGCCAGCGACGAAGAGACCGTTCTCGGGGTTGAAGAAGGTGATGTAGTCGGAAGGACGAGCGATGGTGAGATGCTGGAAGAAGATGGGGAGGCAGAGCTCTCGGAAGGCTTTGGAGACGAGGAGGAGATGGGTGGTGTTTCGAAGAGGGTAGGGATCCGAGGATGGAGAAAGCCTAGTTCGTCGGAGGAAGGTGTATCGGAGGATCCTTTCGAGGATTTCGAGAGGGATGCCTGAGGGAAGGGGGAAGGAGGAGGGCAAGGGAGAGGAGGGAGGTCAGCGACAAATTCTTTTCTCTCCTTCCACAGTCCAGCTTCTGAAACGAGAGGCTATATCAGTCAAGAAAGTATCCTTACCTGGTAGAGTTCCATCCTGAGACTTGACGAGTCCGTCCTTGGTTCCAGAAGGAGATGACGAGTCGAAGGAGGGAAGGGAGGTGGCGAGGGAGGAGGAGAGATCCATCGACGACGACGTTGCCGTTCCTTTGGGGAGCTCGCCTGAGGCTGGGGTGTTGAGAGAGGACATGGGAGTGCAAATCGAGATTCTGAGGTTGGCAGGAAGAGGAAGGGGCCTCGAGAAGAACGACGTTGCAGAGAGGGATGCGGTCGGAGGAGAAGTGGAGGGAGGGAGGTCAGCTTGAAAGGGCTCCCCCAAACCGTCACGCCGTCAAACCTTCGATTCTCACTCTTTGCCATCAAAACTTCCTCAGTTCATCTCTAGAGGTGATCTGAGCTTACTATGGGAGTTAAAGGACTCTGGTCTCTACTTCAGCCCGTCAATCGACCCATCAAGTGAGCTCAACACTCCTCAATCCCTTCCTCCTGTCGCTACCGCCTCAAGCTCACCCTTTTCCTCCCTTTCTTTTAATCAGGATCGAAACTCTGGAAGGAAAGAGACTGGCCATCGATTCCTCGTTAGTATAGAACTGCTCTAGATGTCTTCGCTGTTCGAGAAGAGCTGGGACGCTTCTTCAGCTCTCTTCCTCCTCCCCTCTCGCTGACCCGACTGTCTGTCTTCCTTCCGCCCAGGATATGGCTCTACCAGGTTCGCTGTTCGAACAAACACTTCTCATCTTACCCATACTCATCCCTGTCTCTGTTTCATCCCTCTAGTTCCAAGCTACGATGAAGGACAAGGACGGACGAACGCTGAACGGAGCTCACATCCTCGGATTCCTCCGTCGAATCAACAAGCTTCTCTTCCACGGTATCAAGCCTGTCTTCGTCTTCGATGGAGGAGCTCCTACCCTCAAGAGGAACACCATCGTAAGCCCTGTCTTCTTGTATCATCAGAAGGAAGCGAAAGGAGGAAGGAGGAGCAGCTCAGACTGGGAGCGATGACGAGGGAGGACGTCTCGATTGACCTTCTCTTTTTCCTTTCCCCTCCTCTCTACAGGCCGAGAGGAAGCAGAGGAAGGCCGGAGCTACTGCTAGTCATGCGAAGGTTGCTGCGAAGCTTCTCGCTATGGAGATGAGGAGGGCTGCCGTCAAGCACGCTAAGTCGTGAGTCGCGACTCGCTTTCCCTTCTTCTTCGTCTCCCGCTTTTGAACGAAGTTGCTGACTTATCTCTTTTCTTGTCTCTTTACGTGTCTTTAGGAAAGGAAATCGTCGGCCTTCCGATCCAGCATCGATGCCCGTCGAGGATGAGGACGACACGGGAGACATCATCCCAGCCGACGCGGTCTTCCAGGACGACTTCGAACGAGGACGGCCCTCAGCTCGAGCTGTGGAAGGAGCACAAGCTAAATCAGGACCCTCAGGAGCTCGTCATACTCGTCGTTCCTCCTCCTCCTCGTCTCGCTCTCCATCGCCAGCTCCAGCTCCTCTCGATACAGACGACGCCGAATCTCAACCCACGAAGAAGAAATACGTCGCTAAGGATCCCTACGAACTCCCAGCCCTCCCAGACATCTCCAACCGAACCAACGACCCCCGTCTCGCAACCGACGAAGAGCTCCGAGCTTTCATCGACGATTCCGGACTCGATCTCGACGCGCTTGACACCACCTCCGCCGAGTTCCAACTCCTCCCTCGAGAAACCCAGTACGACATCGTCAACGACCTTCGACTTCGATCCCGAGCTCCCAACTACAACCGTCTCCAAACCATGCTCTCCGCCTCTCGAACTCCTCTCGACTTCTCCAAAGCTCAGATCAAGAACCTCCAGCATCGAAACCAACTCTCCCAGCAGATGTGGACGATGGCTGGAATTGATACGAAGGCTTTTACCATCTCGGCGAGTGGAGGGAGAGTTGCTGGAGAGAGAGGGAAGGAGTACGTGTTGATGAAGAACGAGGGGAAGGAGGGAGGTTGGGTGTTGGGAGTGAGGGAGGACGAAGGGACGAGCTTGAAGCCGATCGAGGTTGATGCGGACGAGGTCGAGGAGATGGATGCTAGGAAGATCTTGGCTCAGAGGGAGGAAGCTAGGACAACGGCCAGGATCAAGGGTGGAGTCCTGAGCTCAGGGAAGGTCATCACGGTGGAGGATGAGGAGGAGGCAGAGGAGATGGAACGAAGGTTCGTTCGACGCGTCTCTCCTTCCTTTCAACCCACCTCACACGACCTTTTATCTTTCTACTACGCTATCACAGAGCCAACGCCCCGAAAGGAGACGCCGAACTTCGTGAACTTCGTCGGACTCAAGCCATCAACGCTCTCGCCGCTCGCTACTCTCCTCGGAAACCGGTCAAGAAGATCATCAAACCCTCTCAGTCCTTCGGTCCAGCTCGTCCAGCAGGCTCAGCTCCGCTCTTCGCTGTCGACGACGACGACGAGGAGGAGGATCCAGAAGGCATCGAGGTCCACGGAGATGCAGAACTCGCTGCTCGTCTCCAAGCCGAGGAGGCGCTCGACATGGACGTCGACGCGCCGTTCGAAGAGGACGAGGATCCGGAGCTGGCGAGAGCTCTCGAAATGTCGAAGAGGGATTTCGCTAGGCAGAGCAGGTCAAAGAGCACAGTAGAGGTCGACGAGAAGGGACCGGTGTTCGACTCGAGCGGAGACGAGATGGAGGAAGTCGTCATGGACGGAGACGAGGTCGCTGCCTCTTTCATCCCTACCTCCAACATCGACCGGGACGAGGATGAGGACGACGAGGAACTGGGACCGATGCTTCAGCAGGCGACCTCAGCTTCGAGACTCTCAGGGGGACCGAGGCCGTCAGGATCAAACTCGACCTCCTTCGCATTCGAGATCGACGACGAGGAGGAAGCACCCGTTGCTGGACCAGGACCTCGAACCCTCGCTCACTGGATTGGATCGGATTTGCCGACTGGAGGAGAATCGAGTCGAGCTTCTCCTGCTCCCGTCGGGACGTTCACCACTCCTCTCGCTCGAGTCCAGATTCCCTCTCCTCGACTGCCACCTCCTTCGAACGCTCCTCCACCACTACCTCCCCCGTCCTCAGCGACAGTTCCGCAACATGTCATCCAATCCACATCCTCATCCTCGTCCTTCAAGCAACCACCTTCCTCTCAACGTCATCCTCCAACCGCACCTCCTCTTCCTCAACCTTTCAAACCTCGTCCTCCCCGAGCGACGGCTCCCAAACCAGCAACCGAGACCATCACACTCAGCGATTCGGACTCCGACGACGATATGGAACCGATTGAGGAGATTCCCGATCCCAGGAAGATCTTCCTTTCGTCCTCGCAGCGAGAGAAACCGATCTCGGACGATGGAACTCCCGACGCTCAGTCTCGCTCCGCTTCTCCTCCTCCTCGACCACTCTCTCCCCTCTCCATCGCCAGAACCTTTTCGGCATCCTCGGAACGCCCCTCGCCAGTCAAGAAGACCTCGTCGTCGTTCGGTCCAGCAGCTCCTTCAAAACCCGCGGTCTCGTCGCGTCCTTCCCTTTCCTCCTCGACGCCCGTCTCTCAACCCTTCCTTCCCTCATCTTCGAAACCAACTCCTCCCAAACCGATAACAACACCCTCCAATGTCTCGAATCTCCTCGCTCGAGTGGGAACCCATCTCGCTTCGTCCTCCTCGCCCAACGGTCCCGTCCATCCAACTTCCGCTCCCGTCGAGGCAGAAGACGTCGCCGTCGTCGAGGACGAGACCGAAGACCAGTCGTCAACACCTCTCCCAGCCTCTCCAGAGAGAGTTCGATCTCCTTCTGAGCCCGTCAAGCACCCGGAAGACGTCGCTTCGGCTCCCAACTCCCCTGCTCCCGCCCAACCTCTCTTCGATCAGGACGAGGAGAACCCGTTCGACTGGTCAGCCTCGCCGACTCCTCCTCCTCGAATGCGAGCCGTCGAATCCCAAGACCGTTCGGACGAGGAAGAGGAGGACGATCACGCTCAGGAGGATGGTCACCAAGACGCTGAGGACGCGGACGAGGACAGCTACGCCGCGTTCCTCGCAGCCGTCAAGGGCAAGGATCTCGATACGATTCAGGAGGAGCTCGATGCGGACATCGAGAAGATGAAGAAGGACAAGAGGAAGATGACGAGAGATGGGGATCAGGACATCACGGCTCAGATGATCGGAGAGATCCAGGTGAGTCGACGCGTTTCTTCCCCCCTCTCGCTTCCTCTTCGATCTCTGAACCTCTTCCCTCCTCCCTCCCTCCTCTTCAGAACCTCCTTCAACACTACGGGATCCCCTACATGACCGCCCCGATGGAAGCCGAAGCTCAATGCGCTACCCTCGCCTCCCTCAACCTCGTCGACGGAATCATCACGGACGATTCGGACGTCTTCCTCTTCGGCGGCAAGCAATGCTTCAAGAACCTCTTCAACGACTACAAGTACGCCGAGTGCTACGTCCTTTCGGACTTCGACAGAGAGCTCTGCCTCACTCAGGATCGACTCGTCACTCTCGCCTTCCTCCTCGGCTCAGACTACACAGCTGGAATCGTTGGAGTCGGATACGTGACGGCGATGGAGATCGTCGCAGAGTTCCCTCGGGATGGAGACGACGGGTTGATCGACTTTAGGAACTGGTGGTTGAAGGTTCAGACGGGTCAGGATACCGAGGAGGATACGGATACGAAGTGGAAGAAGGCTTTCGTGAGTTGGTTCGAGTCGTCGCGTTCTTCTTTCGAACTTCGACTGACTGAGCGTTGCTCTGTCCTTTCCTCATTGTAGAAGAAGAAGCACAAGGATTCCATCTACCTCACGAACGAGTTCCCCAACCCTCAAGTCGTACGTTCCTCGCGTCTCTCTCTACAAGTTCCCGTCCCTTCGACTGACCTCTCTCTCTCTCTCTCTTCTCTCTTTCCCTCCTCAGCGACCAGCCTACCTCCATGCCCAAACCGACGAGTCCAACGAGCCCTTCTCCTGGGGACTGCCCAACATGCACACCCTCGGTCCCTACCTCACCGCCGAACTCGGATGGCTCCCCTCCAAAGTCGCAGCCGAACTCGATCCCATCATCAGACGTCAGAATCGTCAGAACGACCCGACCAAGGTCGGCTCAGGGAAGCAGCAAGGGACCCTCGACGGCTTCTTCGACTACACCGTCGGTGGAGGTGGAGGTGGTGGAGGAGGAGAGTTCTTTGGAACGAAGAGGGGAGGAGGGAACGGAGGTGCGAGCAAGAGGTTGAGGGATGTGGTGGAGAGGATCAGGGTTGCGGATCGAGGAGAGGTTAGGAAGGCGGACGATGAGGATGAGGAGGCGAAGGAGGAGAGTGCGGATAGTGGGTTGGAGGAGGAGGAGAGGATGGTGCCGGTTGTGCGTCCGAAGGGGAAGGGGAAGCAGAAGAAGGGAGCGGATCAACCCAAACCGAAGACGACGAGGAAGAGGAAGGTTCCTCTCAAGGCTTTCGTTTCCGACGACGATGCGGAGGGCGAGGAGTGGAACGGAGATGGAGAGGAGGAGGGAGGTGGGAGGGCGAAGAAGGCTTCTTCGAGTCGAGGGAAGAGAGGGAGAGGGAGAGGAGGAGCAGGCTCTTCGTCGACGCGTCGTTCGACCACCTCCGCCAAACCCAACGCTCGAACTCGAGACTCAGCAGCTCCTTCCCTCTCTCCCGCTCCTCCATCTCCTCAGTCCGTCGACTCTCAGGACCCTTCACCGCCACCTCCGAGAAGGAAACGACCTCGAGCTCAACGAGTTGGAACCGTCGAGGAATCGGACGAGGAGGAGGAGGAACAGCCAGTCGTCAAGAAAGCTCGACCGAAGCCTAAGCCTCGTCTCGCTCCTCCTCCTCCTCCTCCTTCTCGAGTGCTGCTAGAAGGCGAAGGAGAGAACGATTACCTGTTGTGAGATGAGCTTGGGAGATGTAGAGTGTCGTTCTCGTTTTTGTTGTGACACGACTCTGATGACTCTCGCTCGACGACTGCTCTGCTCTTTCTCTGGGCGTGTTTGAGAAGACGAGAACGGGGATGCATAAATGTCGTTAAGGGTGTTGGAGCGCCAGCAGAGAGATGATAAGAGTTAAAACATGAAAGCCCAAATAGCACAAGAGATCCAGGAGAAGGGAAATCCAGAAGAAAAAAAAGATAACGGAAAGCGACGACGCGTCCACTCGACGTTCTTTCTACCTGCTCCCTCCGGACTTCTTCCTCCCCAGTTCCTGCACGACGACCCTCTCCCCAAGCCCAACATCCACCTCCACCATCGTCCCCTGAGACGAACAACTCCCTGCTCTCTCCACCTTCAGCGTCCCTTCCTCTTCCTGCGACGACTTCAGACTCCCTCCTCCTCCGCCTCTCGAACTGGTCCTCGTCGCAGCGGCCTCCCGTCTGGCCTCGATCTCCTGTGTTCTCGAGAGGTCTCGTCTCCGGTTCTTGCGTTGCTGGGAGCGGTAGAGGGCGAGGAGGGAGATGGCGAAGAGGACGGAAACGACCGTCGCGATGGCTGCAATGACCCCTGGCGAGAGGGGTTTCGAGTTGGAGGATCTGGTGTGAGAAAAACGAGTGAGATCGAGAACGAGAAGAGGAAACGGCGAAAAAAAGAAAACGGTCAGTCTTGGGAGATGAGCGCGAAAGGGTGGGAAGAGGCGACGTGTGGGAGGGAGAGAGAGAGAGAGAGAGAAAGAGAATCGACTCACTCTTCCATATTGCTCGACGAATCTTGAAAAGGCGAGGTCATTGCAGTTTCACTCGCTGTAGCCGCTGCTGAATCTACCGTTTTCGTTCCCGAAGGATGAGTGACTGGAACGCCGTACTCGTCCGAATCTGGGTAAGGCCAGGGCGTACCAAGGAGGAGGAGGGAGACGGGGGTGAGCTTGGGGGAGTTTGACTCGAAGAGGGCGAGCGGGAGAAGGCAAGAAATGATCTTCTCACCTGCGTCTCTTTTCGAGAGAAAAAAGGAAGGAGGAATCTTGGAGCCGAAGGTGTCGAAGAAGCCCTGCTGGTGCGTGGGAGAGAGAGGGAGCGTGTCGAGCGAGGAGGAGAGGGAGGAGGGAGAGGGAGAGGGTGAACGAGGCAGCGGCGAGGCGTTCGTGCTGATCTGGAGCGAGAGCAGCAGCAGGAAACACGCTGGAAGTCGAGAGAGGGTCATCGTTGGTGTATAGAGAGTAGTTTCGAGTTGTGTGGGAAGGAGGAGAAGGTTGGAGTTAGAGGAGGAAGTGGAAGGGAGCAGAGGAACAAGAGCTCCCAATTGTCTGCTGCTGCCTTGGCGGCGCCTTAGCACTCCCTGCCTGTGCCTTGTTCTCTGGCCTCTTAGCGAGAAAAAACAGGAATATTTTCACTGAGAGCGGATGGTCAGCAGGTAAATCTCCATCGTGTGCCAGAGCAGATCAGCTGAAAATGGGTTGCTGGACGTCGGGAGGGAAGATAAAAAAAGGTCGGACATCGAGATCTGAGTTTTGGAGGTTTCCGCGAGCTCACACTTTCCTTTCCTTCCCTTCCTTCCCTCCAAACAACGACCCTTCCCCTCCCCCTCCTCCCATCCAAAAATGTCCTCGGAACCTACCCCTACGCCTCCCAAACCTCAAAAGTACAACCTTCGTCAACTGGACGTCGTTCGACCCGATGGAATGCTCGCCCTGTCGAGAGGAGAGGAGGAGGAGCTTCGAAAGAACGCGAAGCTGTCTGCTCTCAAAGCCTGCGATCCTCTGGTCAAAGGTCAGTAACTTTCTCACTCTGGAGACCTTGGCCCTTCTCTTCGGCAGTGAAAAAAAGCAGGCTAGAAAGAGGGCTGGGGTGTTGTGTGGGCGCTTTCCAAGGAGGCTGAGGGACGGAGGCCTCGATCTTGTTGAGCTTTCTTCTTTCCGCCACCCGTTCTTGCCCTGACTTTTGCTTTGTTCGTTTTTGCCTGTTACCGCATGTAGCCTTCGCCGACTGCTCTACAGGACGGACTTTCTCGGTCGTATGGGCTTGCAAGGATCAGTTGAAGACGGTCAACGATTGCGTTCGACCTCTGTTCGTTCTCCCTTCCTTCCTCTTCCTCTTTCCTCCTTCTCCCCCCCATCTCCTCGTTGCTTTCGTATCCTTTCTTGTGAGCTGACTGTATCCAACCCTCTCTCTCCTCAATCTCCTCGGCGATCTTACAATCAATCGAACGAACAGCCGATCGGAAGAGCATCTCGACAAGCTTCGAATGGAGTTCCTCTCGGAGGACGCTCGGAAAGCTCGTCGATACGCCGCCGTCGAGAAGACCAAAGGTCACAACAGTCCATACACCAAATAGAGGGATCTGCTTCGTGTGCTCTCTTGGCTGGGATGATGGGGGGGAGGGAAGGGAAGGGAAGGAAGGAGGACGTCGACCGTTCGTGAGCTCTCGAGGTTTTGGGACGATGGGACGGTGGGACGAGTTCGACGAGGGGAAGATCGAGAGAGATCTTGCAGCTCGAGGGAGATACTGTTGACTGGACTAGGAAGGTGTATGAATTTGATGACCACACGAACCACTCTTTAATTTTGTTGCTCGATCTGAGAGCTGGGAGGAAGGGAAGGGAAGGGAGGGAGGGAGGGAAGGAGAGGTGGTGAGCTCGCTCTGCTCTCGACTTCCTTCCTCCTCTTCTCTTCCTTATGAGGCTCAAATTTGTCAGCCCCTTTCAAAGCTTACCTCCCAGCTACAGAAAACACTGTCGGCTTTCGATTCCTAGTCTTTCCGAGCATTTTCCTACGAAATTGATCAAAAGCGTGAGCTCGACGTTTTCGCGTCCAACCAAATTCAGCCTTCAACCTCCTCCTCTTTCGCTTCCGACGCTCAACACCCTCGCCCTGCCTTTTCCACTGCTTGCCACCCCCTCGCTGATCCGAGCCACGCTGACATACACGCTCCAGTGACGCGTCCCTACATACGTCCCTCTCTTTGTCCTTCCCTTCCCTGTTCCCTCCAGTCCCCTCCCTGCCTTCGAAGCTCACTCCTGAAACAGAACAGACAGACGCACGCCCCTCTCCTTCTCCTAGATCGTCCCCTTCCTCCTCCTGCTCTTTCTCTTCCTCCTCCAAACGACCATCATCGACTCAACCAACTTCCCTACCTTCTTCTTTTCCCCTTTTCGTGCACAGTCTCGCCCAGCTCGAGCAAACATGGCCACCTTCTCCTCGAGTCGCCTTCTGAAAGCACTCCTCGTTCTCCTCATCATCTTTTCCGAAATCAAGCTGTATCGGTGGTGGACGGAAACGGATTCTTCGAGGGAACGGACTCCTTCCTGGGTAGCTGGATCTACTTCGAAACTGGGATTGGGGAGCAAGAAGGAGTCGTTCTTGAGGAAGAGGATCGCCGTGGTAACCTCGTTTGGCGCACATGGTGAGCTCGGACTTTCCCTTCGTTTCTTTAGATTGAAGGAGGAGGGTGTAGGCAGACGAGGAGAGGTGGTGATGGTGTCGGATGAGGGAGAAGGGAGGCTGTATCTTTCTGTTGAGCTCGACGTCGTCTTCGAAGGCTCAAGACCTTTCTTTCCCTTTCCGATCTTCCTCCTTCCTTCCTTAAGAGCGCTGATGAGCTGACATGTTTCATCCTTCGTTGATCCTTGCTTCGTTCATCAGATGGTGAGCTCGCACTCTTCCTTCTTCTCGATTTCTTCCCTCCGACCTTCTTTCTCCCAACGCTAAACGGCCTTTTCCTTTCTTACTTCAGACGTCTTCATGTCCCTCGTCGACACTCTCGAATCCATCCTCCTCCCTCCAAGCTCATCTCCTCCCCATTCCCCAGCTTCCTCCCTTCCCAACACCGCTGCTTCCTCCTCGCCAGTCAGAGTCTACACGCGAGGACTGCGTTACGGTCTTGGAACGCAGGTCCTTTCGGAGCTTGGGATCTACTCTGCTCCCTACTACGGGTCAGATCAAGCTTTGGAAGATATCGATGCTGGGTGGGAAGGGAAAGGAGCGGACGTCGTTGTTCTGGGGACGTGTGAGATTGAGTCCGTTCCGTTTCATCGACCCCGCGTCGTCGCTCTTGCCGAAGCTGACATCTTCTTCTTCTTTGCTCCACGACAGTATGGAATACTACTCTGATTCTCTTTGGAAGATCTGGCAGTCGCGTCCGGACGACCGAAAGTTCTCGCTGGTGTGCATCGTTCGTGAGTCTTCCGTCTTCCTTTCCTTGTCTTCCTCGACGACACGATCCTCACGCACGCGCTTACTTTTCTCCACAGACAACTCTGGAGACTTCGGCTGGGCCGAAAAGTACTCTGGAGACTGGGCAAGAACCGATTCGCTCAGGATCATGCCTATCTCGCCTCAGTTCGTCCCGTTCTCTTCCTCCCTTCTTTCTTCTCGTCGAAGCCTCTCGAACTGAGTTTCTCCTTCTCTCATCCACAGCGTCTCTCAAGGAGAGTTCGAAAACCTCGTCGCCTGGTCAGACGAACCAGCTCGTCATCACCTCGGCTACTCCAAAGTCCCCATTCACGCTCACATCCCCATCCTCCCCATCGAGCGACTTCGAGGCTTCAACGCTCACGGGAAGCACACGGGAGAGTACATCTTCTCGCCCGAGCAGGACGGGCTAGGAGAGCTGCGAGCGAAACCGAAGTCTAGGTCCAAGCAGACGACGGAGGACGACGGGGACGAGTTCTGGAAGGTCGAGACGAGCGAGGAGGGAGAGGTTGTGCTCGGGGGTGGTTTGAAGGAAGGGCTTGATACGACGTGGGGCAGGAGGGATGGGAAGGTTTTGAGGGATGCTATTATTCAGGGGAACTTTGAGGTGAGTCACTCTGGAGAAGTGAGACGAAGGGAATCCGACTGACCGATCGACGCGTCTCGTTGGTGTTTCTCTTCCCTTTTTGTTTCAACGAACCAACCAGACTGCTCGTCGGAACTACATCGAAGTCTTCGCCGATTTGGAAGCTGAGATTGCTCGTTCGTTCAATCTCTCTCTCCTTTATTCACCGAACACTTCTGACTTCCCTCGCTCGTCGCGTCTTCAGTCGACCCCTCAGCATGGGGATACCTCCCCCCCGCTTCTTCCTCAGCTCCCTTCGTCCCCGCTAGCACTCGAAACAACTTCGTTCTTCATCTCGCTGGGAACGGGAACGCCGATTTCATCCCTTCGAGGCTTTCGAAACACGTCGTGAAGGCGAGTCGTTGATCCTCCCTTTTTTTCTCTTGCTCTTTCATTTTCCTGACCATCTCTCTTCGGCTCCCTCAGGTTCACAAAGGATTGTCCTACCCGGACTTCTTCAGTCTCATGGGAAGCATGGACGTCGTGTTGCCTTCCTTCACCGCTACCGGATCCTGTGAGTCTTAGCCTTCACTTCGACGATTGACGATCAAGAAGCATCGAGACGCGTCGACGCTGACTGACCTCTCTTTCTTCGCTTCTTTGCCTCTTCCCCAGACTACGACCACCAAGCTTCCTCCACTGTCGCCATGGCCATGCAATGCGAAGTCCCTCTCCTCGTCACTCCTCGAATCCTCCGAGCCTACTCGTACCTCAGTTCGTCCATTCAAACCACGTCCTCCTCTCAGCTCCCTCCTGCCTCTTCCTGACTCCGCTTCCCTTCCAACATCCCCTTCTCCTTCGACTTCTACAAACAGCGTCAGCAACCACGATCCTCCGACCTCCCACGATCGGAGAAATCCAAGCTCTCAAAATCCTTCGAACCTCCGTCTTCTCCGGCCCAGCTCGAGGCTATTCCCACACGGCCGAACGGTCTTACACCCACAAGATTGGGTTAGTTTCGAGCGGGGAAGAGATGGAGGAGCATGCGTCGGTGAGGAGGGAGGCGGAGGAGATGGTGCAGAGGGGATGGACAACGAACGAGAAGGGCTGGAGGAGGTTCAAGAAGGGGATTAGGGAGGGGAATGAGGTGGTGGTGAGGAAGATGGTACTGGAAAGGTGAAGATGGGGTAGGAGGAGATGTTTGGGGTGATCTGTTTAGAGGAGGAGGTCGTTCTTGGACTTGGGTTTGGTTCGTTTATCGGTTCGTTTGTGTTTTGCTGTTCCCTCCGTTTTCTCCTCTTGTTCTCTCATCTACACTCACTTGCATCGAGCATCATCTGCCGTACGCCTCGCTCACAAGGCGAGAGGAGAAGGAAAGTGCGGCCGCGCGCGACGCGTCGTCCGTGCTCCCCTCCCGCTCTCCTCGCTCTCTTTCCAAAACTCGTCCCACAAAACGAAACACAAAGTTGAAATCAGAAGCCAAGCTATCAAAGAAGCTACAAAGAAAGTCGTGAAAATCAACCGAACGAGAGAAGCAAAATCGTTACGAAACATACACCCTCCAATCCACCTAAACGCCCCCCCTCCTCTTCGCCTTGATCTCCTCTTCGGTCATGTACTCATTGTCAGCCCCACCGGGTCTGTTTCAAGCCCACCCAAACCCAAGCCCGAACAAAGAAAGCATCAGCGTCGGAAGAGAAAGAGAAAGAAAAAGAGAGACGAAACGCACCCAAGGTAGTACTCCCTCTGGGATCCTTCGAACTTGTCCGCGTCCGGGTACTCTCGGAAGACCTGGTATCGCTTTCGGATGTCGGATCCGTTGGCGAGGAAGAGACCGTCCTGTTGGGCGAAAGAAGGAGGGAGGGAGGGTAGAGGTCAGGTCGGTCGGGTCGACGCGCTTCGGATCCGTCTTCGACAGAGAAACAAGCGAGTTCAAAGGAGATGGGTAGTGGGTACGAACGTAAGGGAACTCTCTCTCCACGGCCTGCAGAGACGATTCCACAGGAAGAAAGGGATCGAGGATCAGCGCCGAAAAGACGAACGAAGCGAACCGTCAACTGAAGAGAGGAGAAACGCACAACAGGGTACTGATACGTCGCGTCCTCCCAGAGGTACAGGAGGACAAACAACCCTCCGAAACTGGCGATGACATACCATCCGATTCGGGAGTTCACGTGGGGCTGAGGACGAAAACGAAAACAAAGACGCTTCAGCCCTCGCTCTTCCTCGCTCCCTCTTTTCGTTCTTTCTCCCAAAAGAAAAGCAAATCGACATACCTTCTGCTCAACAGACATGATCCCAGCTAGATCTTGCCCTTCTGGGACCTGTACACAACATACGAAAACGAGATAAGGGAAGGAAATCAGCGTGGGGAAGGAAGGAGAGATGGGGTCCCGAGAGCGAGCTCGCTCTCGTTCGACTGGGAGGTGTAGGGACGGATCTGGGTACTTACGAACTCTCCGAAGTTCCTTCGTTCCTGCTTCCACCACCAACCTCTGGTAGGGTCTCGGACTGAGCGTCGAATGCAGATCAAAAACGAGTTCAGCAAAGACCAAACGAACGAAGGACATCTCCGCCTCCTCCTCCCCCTGCTCTCTCTTCCCTCCTTCGGTTCGTTCCTCACTCACACTGAGCATAGTCAGGAGGCAGTTCAGGATATCCAAACAGCTGAGGATCCGCTTCATGCTTCCCTCTGTACCAATTCAAGCCCGATTCAAACCAGGTCAGTCCATCTCGTTCTCGTTCTCGACCTCGAGGCTGAGGTTCGATGGGATTTGACTCACGGATGTCCAGCCCTGTTCTGCCTAGGATCTCGAGTAGCCCAGTCTCCCATAGGGTTCAGAGGGTCGTAGGGGCCCTGTGAGAGTCAACAGCCCAGCAAGAACGAGAACGAGAACGGAACGAAGGAAGAAGAACGAAGGAGCGAAAGGGTCAGCTTCGTTCCTCCGCTCTACTCCTCCTTCCTTCGTTTCAACGGCAACGCACCTGAACGAATCGATCGGGATCCTCAGGATGGTACGTCCTCGGATCGGGAGGTCGGGATTGGTAGACTTTGGGTCCGAGGAGGGAGGGCGTACCGAGAGAGAAGGAGCGGTTTGCTTTGAGGAGGTTCAAGGAGGAGCGAGAGATGACCTTGTTGGAGAGGAGAAGTCGTTGAAGAGGGAGCATCCTCGCGCTCTCTAGTCTGTGTGCGTGTGGGTGTGTGTGTGTGTGTGGGCTTGAAGGGAAGTGGAAGGTGGTTGGGTGGATGGGAAGATGGACGGTTGGGTTGGGAGGTCAACGCGGAGGGAAGGAGGAGTCCTCGTCGTGGGGAAGGGAAAAGAGACTGCTCTCCTTGGTTACCCTATTACTTTCCTTCATGAAGATTTTCAAACCAAGGAGCGAGGAGACAGCGAGGATGGGTGCATTCATAAGTTTCGTCTCTAAACAAAAAGGAGCACGGTGGGAACAAAACGAACTCGTCCTAAAGCTTCGACTCCTTCTCCTTCTCACTCGCCTTCTCCTTCTCCTTCGCTCCCCACCACCCTGAACCCCCACTCTTCTTCTCCTTCTCCTTGGTGGACCCAGGAGGGGTAGTGGTCGAACCAGCAGCGGCAGCAGGAGGAGCAGCGGTGGGAGGAGGAGCTCCTGAAGCTTGCGCTCGTCGAAGCGCTTCCTTCCTCTCGGCCTCCTTGCGCTTCTTGGAGGGCATGGCGGCTTGGGCAACGAGTCTGACAGGATAATGGAGAGAACGCGTTAGGAAGGAAGGGAGAGAAGGGGAAGGAAACCGGGACGAACCTCTCAAGCTCCCGTCGTTCCTCGTCCGACTCGTCGGCGATGGTAGCTTTGAAGATGGCTCCCACGGTCATGATGGCCTACATAACAGAACAGAGAAAACCGGAGTCAGCGTCAGCTCAAGAAGAAAGAGGGGGAGAAAGGAGACTCACCTTCGCTCGAAGAATCAAGGTCTCGTCGGTCACTCCAGGCTCCTTGAAGAAAACGGCGTCGAGAACCTCGTTGAGAACTTGGATGACCTCGAACTTGGTTCCTCGCCAGGTGGTGAGAAGGAGCTGTGAACAAAACGAGGGAGATAAAGGGGTCAAAAAGCGAGTGAGGGTCGAGAACGCGCTTCTCGTGCTGAAGAGAAACGACGCGTCTTCGAGCTCGTTCGAGCTCGGAGGATAGGAATCGATTGCTCACCTTGGAAGTAACATCCTTCGCCAGAGCCTCCCTGATAATCACAGCAAAACAGTGGCGTCGAAAATAAAGTCAGCAAACAGAAACGAGACGCGTTCGATCCTTTCGACCTCCCCGACGCGCAAGACTCACAACTCCTCCTCTCCCAGCGTTCCCTTCTCCTGCTGCTTCTGCATCTCTTCCATGGCCATCTGCACTCCCACCGCCGATCCGAGCACACCCCAACCCTCCTTGACGATCGTTCCCTTCTCTTTGAGCTTCGAGAGGAACCCTCCTCCGAAGAACCGCTTGGACTTGAGGAACGTCGAGGCTTTGGAGATGTAGACGGATCCGATGGCGTGCAGGAGCTGCATACACAACGAACGCGGGCCAGAGAGAAACCCAATCAGCTCCTTCCTTCGTTCATTTCCATCTCGTTCTTCGCGTCCTCGTCGCCCTTCTCAAAGCGCATTTCGACTCACCTCAACTCCAAAGCTCTCCAACTTCAAATCCTCTGCCTCCCTCTTCTGACTCTCCTCAAACTTCCTGGTCTCCTCGTCTCCCTTCTCCCCAGGATGCTTCGCCTCTACGAACGGTCGAATCCTCAAGATCAACTTCCTCTCCAGGTTCTTGATCCTCTCGATCCTCGCCTTCTCCTTCGCCTCGGCCATGTCCTGGAGCTTCTGACGCTGCTCGGGGGTCATAACGGGTTTGCCTGGCTTTCCAGACTTGCCTGCTGGTTTCGAGGAGGAGGAGAGGTCGGCGGAGGAAGCGGCTGGGGAGGTAGAAGAGGAGTTGGTGGTGGTGAGGTGGGACTGGAGGGAGAGGGAGGCTGCTGAGGGTGGGGAGGAAGGAGCGGCGGCGGTGGGTGCGGCTGTAGGGGCTGGAGGAGTAGGAGTTGGGCCGGTGGAAGTGAGAGGGACGCCTGAGGCTGAGACGGGAGGGGACGAGGTAGGGTCGGCGAAGGGGTCGGTGGTCGCTGATTTGGTAGCATCGGGAACAGGAGGTCCTCCCATTTCAGCTTCCATCTCGGCACGCTCTTCGGGAGACCTGGAAGACGGAGGACGGAGGAGAGAAGGTCAGCCATTGAGGAAGAGGTAGGAACAGGAGGAGGAACAGGAGGTGCGAGCTCGACGGAGGGCGAAGAGCTCTGGCTGGAAGTCTACGAAGGTAGCAAGACTCACATCATAACCTCAGCTTGAGACATGAAGTCCTGTAGAGAAGATGTATAGTCGGTTAGCAGCTGATAGGGCACGAAGAAGGCACAAGAACGAGCTCGGAAGAGCTGAAGGAAGGAGGAACGAAAGCTCACCTTGATCAACGAAATCTCTCCGATCAAGTCCTGGAAAGCCTCTCCACCAAAGAGAGATCCAAACAGCTCCGAAGGATCCTGCATACCACCATCGGGCTGGCCCTGATTACGCAACAACACAGATGAAGACAGCGGATGAGCCAACGAAGCGACGAGACGAAGGGGAGGAGGGAGGAGGACTGACGAGCTGCTTCTTCCCGTACTTGTCGTAATTGGCTCGAAGATCAGCATCCGAGAGGATCTGGTAAGCTTCTCCGATCTCCTTGAAGCGAGCTTCAGCGTCTGGGGAAGAGTTCTTGTCAGGGTGGAACTGGTAGAAAGAAGAGAGGAGATGACGGAGTTGAAGGAAGGTCAGCTCGAGTCGTTTTCCTCCCCTTCTTCCTTTAGATACCTTGATAGCGAGTTTCCTGTAAGCTTTCTTGAGCTCGATGTCAGTGGCTTCGGGCTGAAGCTCGAGAACGTCGTCTGTAGAAAGCGAGGAAGGCGAGGGGAAAGGGGACGTGGCGGTGAAGGTCAGCTTCGAGAGAAGAAGAGCTCTCTCGGTCGTTCAACTTGAGCTCTGCGAGGGCGAACAGCAGGTCATGTGAACGTACAGTATCCAGTATCGGCGACCATCGTTGTAAAGTGCAAGAAAAGTTGAGAAGGAAGTGGTTGAAGGTCAACTTTCGTCCGCTCTCTCTTTGCCTTTGAAGGCGAGCAAGAGGTCAAGTCAACCGCGGGAGGGGGAGGGCGTAGCGTCGTCGTCTGACTCTCTTCCGTATATATATATTTTGCCTGCACTCCTACACTGTCGTATTCTCTGAAGTGCGATCTCTCTAAGACGATGTTGATTTTTCTTTTCCGAATCTTGTTGGTCCTCCCCTGTCGGTATCAGCCCGAGGTGTCCAATCGACCCCCAGCCAAAGCACGGAATCCTCGTTCGACTCGACTTTTTCCCTCTTGCTCCTCAAACTCCCATCACCACCGTCCCGCTTCCTCTTTCGTTTTCAGCCAAAGAGATGAAAGTTACTCAGAAGTTCGAAGATGCTGAGCGAGAAGGTAGAACTTGGTCAGTCCAGAGCAGCTTCGAGAGGAACGAGGACGAACCGACTGGACTGACCTCGCTCGCTCTTTTCGGCTCGACCCTCCTTCCCTCCCCAGGTTCTCGTTCGAATACTTCCCTCCTCGTACAGCTCAAGGATTGCAGAACCTGTATGATCGGATAGAGAGGATGAGGCTGCTGGGTCCTGCGTTCGTCGATGTGACTTGGTGAGTTCCAGCGAGACGAGAGAGAGTGGGGAGGGAGGGAGGGAGGAGAGAGGTGAGCTGGCTGAGATCGTGAACGTGCGGGCTGAACTCGTTTCTTCCTTCTTCTGTTGCCTCGATTCGCTTTTTGGAACTATAGGAACGCTGGAGGACGATCTTCAGACTTGACCACTTCGCTCATTCAGGTCTGTCAGGGACATATCGGTCTCGAGACGGTCATGCACATCACATGTGGTGAGCACCTCTCTCTTTCTCCTTCTCCTTCCCTTGTCGTTTTTCTCGAGCTGCTTGAGCTCTACGGCAGCTCTTCTCGACATACCGGTATCGCGGTGAAGCTGAGATGCTGTAGCATTGTCGATGGTGGAAGCTGGAGAGCGAGAGAAGGAGGGTGGGAGCTCGTTCGGCCGACTCTGGCGCGAGCTTGAACGAACGAGCTCTTGACTTTCTTCTCAGCTCCTTTTCAGCTCAAAGACTCCACGTTCTCCTAGATCTGCCTTCGTCTACATCTCGTTCTGACTCCGCTCTTCTTTCTTCGGTTCACAGTTGAGAAGGAGAAGCTCGACGCTGCTCTCGACGTTCGTCCTCTCTCTCCCTCTCTCCCTTCAGCCCTCCCTCCCTTCCCTTCCCTCTTCCTCCTCACCTCCTCGTACTCACCTCTCTTCTCCCTCTTTAACCTCACAGCTCGCCAAACTCCACGGCTGCCAAAACATCCTCGCTCTCCGAGGCGACCCTCCAGCCGGATCCTCCGTCTGGTCTCCCGTCCCAACAGGTTTCACCACCGCCGCCGAACTCGTTCGCTACATCCGATCTCGTTACGGAGACTACTTCTGCATCTCCGTCGCTGGATTCCCTGGACTGCACCCGGAAACGGAGGATACCGAGGCAGGCAGGGATCAGGAGATGGTGTGGTTGAAGGAGAAGATCGATGCGGGAGCAGAGTTCATCTTTACCCAGATGTTCTACGATGCGGAGATCTTTTTGGACTGGGTGAGGAGGGTGAGGAAGGCGGGGATTACGGTGCCGATCGTTCCTGGTAAGTTTCGAGTTTCTCTCTTGGGTTTTCGGGAACGAGGCGAGAGCGAGACGAGCGGAGACGAGACGCGTTCCCTCTCTTTTCCCTCTTTCTCAAACACGACTCACTTTCTTCCTCCCCAACCCTCTCCTCGTCCCATCAGGAATCATGCCCATCCAATCCTTCGCAACCTTCACCAAATGGGTCGCTCGTGAAAACATCTCGGTCCCTCAACACTTCTACGACGCTCTCCTCCCCGTGAAGGACGACGACGCTCAGGTGCGAGAGGTCGGAACCAAGCTCGTCGGAGAGATGTGCAGGAAGATCCTGGCCGCTCCCGAGGGGATCAGTGGGCTGCATATCTACACCCTGAACCTGCAAGTCGGAGCGAGGATGCTGCTGGAGGAGGTTGGGTTGGAGGCCGATATCGAGAAGGTGTCGCCGTTGCCTTGGACGCCTGTGAGTATTTCGCTTCTTTTGTTTGGTGTTGGGAAGAGCAGGATTGAAGATGAAGCGGAGAGTGCATGCTGCATGGAGGAGGAAGGAGCGAACGACGAAGCTGATTTCTTGCTGTGTTCCCTTCTCGTAAAAACAGTCCCTCACGCCGAACCGAAGAACCGAATCCATTCGACCTATCGTTCGTCCTCCTTTACCTTTCTCCCCAACCTTCACTTCACTGAACTTTGCTCCTTCCGTCCTTTCCTCCCAACAGTTCTGGGCCAACCGTCAGAAGTCGTACCTCTCGAGGAGTGAGTCTCTCCCTCCTCTCCCTTCCTTCTTCCTTCGTTCACTGAGCTGACAAGTTCGACTTGCGCTTCGTTCCTGATCAGCCGAAAACTGGGACGAGTTCCCCAACGGACGATGGGGAGATTCTCGTTCTCCCGCCTACGGAGAGTTCGACGGTTACCTTCTTCCTCAGCTCAAGCTCTCGAAGGAGGCGGCGTACGAGCTCTGGGGAAAGCCTGAGACGTTGGAGGACGTGTGCAAGTTGTTTGCGAGATTCTGTATGAACGATCTGGTGAGTCGAGACTGTATTTCTAGCGAAGAAGTTGGAGAGAGGGAGGGAGAAACGAAATGAAACTGACGCGTCTTTCGTTTTGCTGTCGTGCAGGCCTCCCTCCCTTGGTCGGATACCGCTCCTTCGAAGGAGACGAGTGTGATCAACCAGCAGCTGGCTAGGATGAACGAGATGGGATTCTTGACGATCAACTCGCAGCCTGCGTGAGTTCGATCTCACTCTCGACGCAAAAGCAGGAGTCGACGAGTTTTGACCTTACTCCGTTCCCTTACAGCGTCGATGGTGCTCGATCGGATGACAAGACTCACGGATGGGGGCCTAAGAACGGATACGTCTACCAGAAGGTTCGTCTCAGTCTTTTTCTGTCGCCTCTCGTCGAATGAAGAACTCCAACCTGACCCGTCCCTCCCCTCGTCCTCGTTCGTCTCCAGGCCTACCTCGAGTTCTTCGTCTCTTCCTCGCTGCTCGATGACCTAGTCCGACGAATCGAGCGAGATCCTCACATCACCTACTACGCCGTTCGTTCCCTTTCCGTCCATTCCTTGTCAGTTCGACGCGTCGAGCTCACACCCTCTTTCTTCTTTCTCCAGGTCAACCAACAAGGAGATCTTCGAACCAACACTCACAGCGAGGGACCCAATGCTGTCACCTGGGGAGTCTTCCCTGGAAAGGAGATCGTTCAACCCACGTTCGTTCGCTTCCTTCTTCGTTTCCTGTCCTCGTTCGATCGACTGACCTGGTCTCCTCTTCTTCTTTCGTGCTCACAGCATCGTCGAAGCGTTCGTCCTTTTCTCTCAGCTTTCGTCCTACCCTTTCTTGGGCTGACCTGTTCTCGCCCTTCGTCTCTCACAGTATCTCCTTCATCGCCTGGAAGGACGAAGCCTTCTCCATCGGAAAGCAGTGGGCCGCTCTCTACGACGAGGGATCGCCAACCAGGAACCTCCTCAACGAGATCACCGACACCTACTACCTCGTCAACGTCGTTCACAACTCGTTCAAGGACGGAGACGCCATCTTCGCTCCGTTCCTGTCGAAGAAGTAGACGACGACGACGCGTCTGCCCTTTGCCATCAGCACTCCTCCCCTTTAGATCCACCCACGCCTCCTCCTCGCATTTTTTCTTCGCTCTTCTCTGGCCTTTCTCTCTTACCTGTTGTTCCATTACTCACTTTGCTTTTCAACCTGTCCAACCTCATCGAGAAGGGATTTCAACAACCCTTCTCACTTTTGCTTTCTCTCGCTCTCGCGTCTCGTCTCTCGCTCTTAGCCTCATCTGCTAGCTTCTCCGTCTCTCGCATGCTTTCCGCTTTGTACCCTCCTCTAAACATAAACCCCTATCCCCCTTTTTATTACGCGCTTGAAACGTCTCTCTCTCTTTCTTCACTTGGTCGTTTCGTTCTTAGGCTCTCTTTCTTTTTTGACGGTCTCTCTCGTTCCCCTTCTCGCTTCATCCGCACACTTTTGTACAAGGCGCTTCGCATGCTCTTTATTTGATTGGTTCAACACCGAATCGGAACGTCGATGGGGAGGGAGAGGGTCTGGGGGAGACAGAGAAGAGGAAAGCGTCGAGACTTCGTAGTCGGCTTTCGTTACCCTGGAGGTCATAGAATCGTTAAGAGCGAGCGTAAGCTACGAGCACAAACTACGAACACAAATCGAAGGAAATACTGAACCGATATGACGTAGATCAGGCAGGTTTCCTCTGTGAAACGAGATCAAAGTCAGATCATCACGTCGCGTCGTCAAAAAAACGAAAGGAGAAGCTCTCACTCCAAAGCAACTCCTCGTCCCCCATTCGACCATCTCTCCCCTCTCCCTCTCCGCCCTCCTCTTCTCGTCCTCATCCCTCGTGATCTTCCTCTTCTTGCTCGCACCCAAAACAGGCAACCAGTTCCCTCTCTCCTCCCACCCGAGTTCCTTGACCACCCACTCCCTGTAGCGATCTGCTTCCTCTTCGTAGGGCTTGAAGAGCGCATCGATCTCCTGCTGCGAGGTAAGAGTGTCGGGGAGGAATTCGAGGAGAGTTTGACGATGGGAGAAGACGCTGGCGAGGTGAGTGTGTGAGAGGGTGATGTCTTTCGACGAGACGGGTTGGGTGAGAAGGAGGGTGGAAGGTGGGAGAGGGGTGAGGTAGGTTGTTTTGGATATCATTGTGGGTTGGAAATGAAGAATGAAGGACGCTGGGGCGATGGCTGAAAAGAAGCCAACGACGAAAGGGGGTCAGCCGGTTTGAAAAGAGAGAAGCGAGAATGGAGACGAACAAGTGCAGTTCGCGTTCACTTTTGAAGCCATGAGCATGTTTTTCCAGAAGTCTTCGAGATCCAAGTCAGGTACGGCTGTGATTATGGTGCTGGAACTGTCTCTGGTGGTGAAGGGAGACGAGGGAGTTGTGGACAATCGAGACGCGATGGGAGTTTGAGTCGTTCTCGTGTCGAGTTTGAGATTGGACGGAGATGTAGTAGGACGTGACTTGAACCCTGGAAAGACGGAATCCTGCATCTCAAGCTGATGTCACAAGAAGAGGTAGAGGTCAGGGGTAGAAAGGGCGAGGAAATCTGAAAAGGGACAAACTTCGAAAACTCCTTTCGGAGAGAGGACTCGAGTGACCTCCTGCGAATGCGAAAATAAAGGATCAGGCCGTGAAGGTACGAGAAAACAATTTCAGAGGAATATCGTACCTCGAAAAGAGAGTCCCACTGGCAAGAGGGAGAAGACAGGACGCGTTCAGTTCCGTGTGGACTGCGTTCAAGCTCGAACGGACTCACCGAGTTCTCTGGGATTGGCAACCCTCCAGTCAGCCTCAGGGATACGAAATCAAAGGACTCGTCTGTGAACGGTAATCGTTCAAGACTGGGTGAGGAAAACGACGCGTGAGTTGTCGTTCGAACGAAGAGGAGGAGGTCCACAAACTCACAAGTTCGACTTGATCCATGTAAGCCTACTGGCAAGCGACGGATCCGGTAGAGAGGCAGGGAGAGGCTGTATCGATGCCAGTCCCATTCCTGTAAATGCTGATGTCTGTAGCAAAAAGAAGAAGGAAGTGAGCTGAACGAAGGAGACCGACGCGACAGATCGAGACCGACGACGAACCTTCCAGATCGACGCCATCTCCAGCGTCCAACTCCCAGATCCACATCTAAAACATAATAAACCGAGGAAGCGTCAGTCAAGGACTCTGAATTGGGAAGGATCAACAGCTGGGATTTACCCGAGCTCCAGAACTCGAGCTGGAACCTCTCCTTTCCACGGAAATCGTGTGAGACCTCTCAGAGGCGAGAGTTCATCTCTTGAGGCGACGAAGCGCATCGCTTCACTGTGAAGGAACGAAGAAATGTGCAAGAGTGTCAAATCTACCCGCTCGAGCTCGAGAAGATGAGAGGACTGAAAGGAGAGAAAACAAAACCAAAGAGGGGGAGAGCGGGGAGGAGGGAAGCTCGAGCTCACTTATCAAGGCTCTCCGTCTCGTAATCAGAGCTCCATACAGCTCCCTCGACGGTATGATGCTTCATACCACCCTTCATGAACCAAGCTCCCTTCTTGACGTCCAACTTCTTGATTTCCTCCGTCTGCGAGAGCGAGAGGTCAATCCGAGACGGAGAAAGACCAGCGGGCGTTTGTCGGGGCTTCCTCATCGACAGAGTGGGTGCTATGTACATGGCTGCATACGAAGATGAGTCCATAGTGTAAAAGACAGGGTTTGAAGCTCGACGAGGAAAGTTGCCGGCGTTGCTGAAGGACTCGTCGACGAAGGAAGGGGTTAAGAGGAAGGCGTCCATCGTTCCCGGTTTTCCTGTTCTCTTGTAGCCGAGGTCGAAAATCGGGGCCACTAGGATAGCGAGTGGATATGAGACTGGAAGCTGAGATGGGAATAGGCTGCAAAACCTGAGTGAGGGAAGAGGAGGGTGGATGTTGGAGGGCAGAGCGAGAAAAGGGCGAAGACGGCGCTTGAAGCTTTGCGAGTCTCAAGATGAGTGACGCAGGAAAAGAGACATGATTGAGTGAGCCTGGAGATCAGGCCTAAAGAAGGGGCGAAATAGAACCGCGAGCACGGAGCGAAGGGGGTGCTCAGGGGCCGTTGAAAAAGAAACGACGATCCGAAACGACAAGATCCATCAAATCTGCCAGCGCGTTTAGTAGTGATCCTTCTCGTGAGTCCTCTTCTCGTCCGAGTTCCAGTAAGGAGGAGCAGCCGTGTCGTTCGATGTCGTCGAGCTGGGACCGCCGCCCGCAGAGTCCGACGATGCGACGCGTCCTTGACCTTGATGCAGCTCGTCTCGAACCTCCTGAAGCCTGTGGGAGTCGAAAACAAAGCGGAGAGATTGAAATGAGTAATCGAGTCTTAGAAAAACGAGAAGCAAGGGAAGAAGGCCTACTCGACGACGAAAGGTCCGATCTGGCGACGCGTTCGACGACGAGTGCAGAGAGTTCAGCGACTCGCAGAGACCATCTGGGACGTAGAGGAGAAGGAGACACTCACCTTGTTGTCAATTATAGCCTTCCCCAACTCATGAAGCTTCTTGTCGACCTGGATGGCCCAGAGGACGTGGAAAAGGTCAGCCTTTTGGAGAGCAGCATCCTTCGTCGGCTCGTATAGATCACTCACATCTGACAAGCTCTTCCCCTTCGCTAGTTTCGACTCTGCGTACCCTTGGATGACAGCCTTCGCATACCCAGGCTTGTCTGTCCGTCTGTGGCCATCGACATCTGAGAAGAGGAAGAGAGAGAGCAGAGTGAGTCAGAAGCGAGCGAACCTCAACGCGTGGCCAACCAAGCTTGCTTGACGGATACGATCGGACTCACACGCTTGCAGAGCATCTACGGCAGCAAACTAAGTGGACGGGGAGTCACGGAATGGGAGGGAAGGAAGGAGAGGGAGGAGAGGTGTGAGCTTGTGCGTTTCGGCAGAGAGACCTGATTCGTTCAAGAAGAAAGAACGTGCCTGGGTGTCGACGTAGATGGGTCTTTGCTTACCATTTGGTAGATCGATGTTGTCTGAAAAATCTCCCATCTTGCTGGAGGAGAGAAGGCAGAGGGCGGTGTAGACGTTGGGAGTCAAGAACAGGTCGGCGCGAGAGAGACCGAACGAAGAGAAACCAGATTTGTGCTTGGCTACGAGTGTGTACGAGCCGTCACTGTGAGACAGTCGGAATGAGGTTTCTTGCTTTGAATGAAGTCGAGGAGATGAGAACGAGGGAGAGAAGAGCCCGAGGAGGAAGATGAAGGAGGGAGGAGGAAGGAGAGGGAGGTGAGGCTGGTGAGCTCGACTCGGAAGGTTGGGAGAGCTGCTGTCGGATCCTTGAGGATGGGAAGAATTTCAAGCTCCTTCGAAAGAAGAGAAGTCGGCTGTGAAGATAGAGAAGTGAGTTTTTCTTTTGAGCTGATGACTGTTGAAAGATAGGAAAGTTTGAGCTCGGTCGACGTTTGAACGCAGATTTCAAGCTCACCTTCCCTCCCCCCAAACCGCTTCCCTCTCTCCTTCCGACCTTTTCTCAGCATGTCCGGCCCTTCCTCCTCCTCTGGATCTTCCTCCTCCTCCGACTCTGAAGCCGACGAATCCATCGCTCTCGCCGAAACCCTCACTTCTCTCAACTCTTCCCTCTCCGGTCTCGAGTCGACCTTCATCAACCCTCTCCTCGCCTCGTCCCTCAAAGAAACTCTCGCTGGACTCGCAGGAGAACTCGATCGTGCCAAGATGGAAGTTGGCATGGGCTACCTCATCTGTGATCTGGTTTGGAGTGAGTTTGAAGTCTGGTTATTGTTTGGAGGGAGAAGGAGGTGAAGGAACGAAGGAAGGAGACGTCGAGCTGACCGCCTTCTCCTCCTTCCTTCCTTTCTTCGTTCCTCTCTTCGCGCTCCTCCTCCTCCTCTGATCAGTCTACCTCCGAACCAAGGGAATCAACCCTGAAGATCACCCAGTCCTCCCCGAGCTGAAACGAATCCAGACCTACTTCAACAAGCTCCAAGCTGCAGAGTTCCCCGAGAAGCGTTCGTCCCTTTCAGCCCTTCCTCCCTGCGAGCTCCTTTCACCTCGTCTTGCCTCTTCTGGCCCTCCTCTACCTCTTTTGAATATCAAGCTGGCCTCTAATTGTACGCCCGTTTGATCCTTGCAGGTAAATTCACCGTCGACCGACCAGCAGCAGCTCGATTCATCAAGAACGCGCTCGCCTCCAACAACCTCGCCCCTACTCCGCCCACCGACATTGGTATGCAAACTCGATTCAACATCCTCAAGCACCAAGAGTCGTCTCTCCTCGAGGACTCCTCTTCTGGAAGTGATAGCGACGACGGACCTGAGGAGGGAAAGACGGTTGGGAAGAAGACGACGTTCAACAGCGAAGGTCGACAGGTCGAGACGAGCGTGATGAAGCATCTCAGCGGGAACTCGAAGGGGAAGGGGAAAGGGAAGGCTTCTCCTGTGGTTGTTGGAGAGGGAGTGCAGGTTGTTGATGGAGGGGCTAGGGAGAGGGAGGTGGAAGGGACCGTTGTGGGTGCTGCTGGGAAGAAGAGAGTCAGAGTTGATCCATTTGCTGGTGAGTCGCTGCTTCTTGTCCTCTCTATCGTCTAGTTCATTCGCATCAACTATCTGTCTAAACATTCGAGAGCACGAACTGACTTCCCTTGCTTTCGTCCTCTCCTCTCCTCTTCGACGCGTCCTCTCAGGCTACGGCTCTCCCACTTCCTCTCGAGGAGGATCTCCCGCTGGCTCTCCTGCCCCTTCAGGTAGTGCGAAAAAGCCTCGTAGGAAGGGAGGGATGAGTGCTCATTAGAATACACCAGCTTTGCTTTTCTTGTCGTTTCTCGTTACGATCAATTCATGACCTCTCACGAAACCAACAGTTCTCTCCTCCCGTATCGGCTTCTGAATGTTTCTACGAGCTGGTTGAACTGCGTCTAGGGTACATCATACTGATCCTTCGTCAACTCGAAGTACACCCTGACTGCTCCTACAGCTCCTGCGAGACTACCTCGTCGCGCCTCGACGCGTCTTGGTTCCCGACCTCCGTGAGATCGACTGGGTTGAGAACAACGATGCTGTGTAGGTGCCGAGTTAAAGTACAGAGGTGGTCAAGGGGAGGCTGTTGCAGCGTTGTGCTGAGGTTGGATCGATCGAGGGAGGAGGGAGCTTCTTCGTTGAAGGTCGGGTTGAGTGGCGGAAGCGAGAGGACGGTGGGGAGTTGAGAAGGATGCGATTTGTGGGTGTGACACTCGGGTGTTAGGTAAACGATGTGCAAGCCTGATGGTGTGCAGGAGAGAGGGATCGAGGAAAGAAGGTCAGAACGAGGAGGCGACGCGAGGTCAGGACAGGGTGATGAGAGGGACGAGATCGTCGAGAAGAAAGAACTGACTGACCTACAGAGCATCCCAGAGTATTAGTGAATGAGTAGACAGAGACATAATAGAGCTCGTATTCTATGGGCTGATCAGAGGGAACCCAGGCAAAAGTCAGCTCGAGTTGGGAGGGGGTTCGACGACGACTCGACAGCCTGCGACCTCTTGCTTCTCTCTCCCCGCTCCCGATGCGACCAGCGCGAGGAGAATACGAGATGGAGAATGAAATGAGCTCACCTTAGGACTCTACCAGCAAACTCCAGCTTCCCTGCTCAGCACCTGTCTCTCCTCCCTTTCGACTCGTTCAGCTTCGTCCCTACCTCCCTGTCATCTCCCCCACCACCAGAAGCGTTCAAGCCAGCTCTCCATCCTTCTCCTCACCTCCCACCTCCATCTTCCACTCTTCCATGCCCTTCTTCAACCCGCTCTGCACTTCCTCCAGCGTCCCTCTCACGGAATCGACCCTCTCTCCCAACACATCGACCTTTCCCTCCGCGAGCTTGGCTTCTCCCGAGACCTCGGTGAGGTCCTTGACGAGTCGGAGGGCTTCTTCGGGTGTGGCTGGAGGGTCGGTAGGTGCTCGAGAAGGGGAGGGGGTCGTAGAAGAAAGAGGAGGGACGGAGGAGGAGGAGGTCGAGCTCGACGAGGGAGGAAGGAGGGAGGAGAGCGAGAGCCTTGGAGTTGCTGGATCGCTCGATTTGAGGAGGAGAGAGATATCGGCGGCGATAAGGGAGAGAGGGGATGAAGACGACATCGACGAAGTTTTTCTCGATTCGGGAGATGATGGAAGATGAGAGTGAAGTCAGCATGACCTCGAAACCAAAGCTCTTCTCTCCTTCCCTCGCTCCTCCGTGGTCTCCCTTCAACGTCAACCCTCCCCCATCTCCCCCCTCTCAAGAAAATGTTCCGAGCTCCCTTCCAGCCCACCAAAGCCGGTCTTCCTCTTCTCTTCCGATTCCTGACTAGCACTCCAGCCTCTCCACCACCCATCTCTCCAGTCTCGCTTCCTCCTCCGAAGTTCGCCTTCCAACTCGGACTCGCTTTCGCTGGGAAACCTCGTCGACGAGGGGAGCAGATCCCTCAGGGACTAGCAGGACCTGGCGAGAAGGTCGCTTGGAGGGACGAGATGCTCGCTTGGAGTCCAGAAGGGTCCAAGAAGCCGTCAGCAGGAGGAGTGAAGCTCGATGCCGGCGAGGATTTCTTCTTCATCAGAGAGGAGAAGGAGGGCGTGAGTTCAGCCTCTCGTCGTAGGAGTTTCTCAGCAATGTTGGTAACTACACTGACCTCTTCCCTCTCGCCTATCGTCCAACGCAGCTCACGACTCTAGCAGTAGCCGACGGTGTAGGAGGGTGGGCCGACAGTGGAGTCGATCCTTCCGTCTTCTCTCAAGCTCTCATGTACTACTCCTACAAAGCATCGGCTCCTCCCTCGTCGGATTCGACACAACCACGCCTCCGACCAAGTCAGATTATGCAGAAGGGCTACGATGCGGTACTGGAAGAGAACGAGGTCAAAGCTGGTGAGTCCTCCTTCGAGGCGATCTCCTCCCACCGTCCTTCGTCTTTGTGAGCTCGCGAGCTGACCTGTTTGGTTTCGATGAAACCTTCCCTTCTTTCCCTTTCTCCAGGTTCAGCAACAGCGTGTGTGATTCAGATGTCTCCTCACACTGGTCTCTTGCAGTCAGCAAAGTGAGTCGCTCCCTGCAGCTTGTGTTTCGAGGGAGGAGGAGGATTGAGCTCGAGCTCACCAACTTTCCTTCCTTCCATTCGTCGTTCGTTTCGTTCCATAGCCTGGGAGATTCAGGCTACGCGGTTATTCGAAAGAACACTACTTTCCTCGAGATTCCTGGATCTCAACAGCACTACTTCAAGTGAGTTTGAGGTACTCGTAGAGGAAGCCAGGAGGGAAAGAGGGGAGGAAGAGGGAGGACGACGCGTTCGTTGAGCTTGCGCTGAATCCTCTGCATTTCCGCTCGCCCAGTTGCCCCCGTCAACTCGCCAAGGTCCCAAAACGACGAGGATACTCCTCCAACATCTCCGATACTCCTTCCGATGCCGATCTCTTCTCTGTTCAGCTTGAGGAGGGCGATATGATCGTTTGCTTCGTGAGTCTCGTCCACCATCTCCCTTCTTCTTCCTCTCCCTCCTTTTCTTGCTAACCTCGCTCTCGTTTTCTTGCTCTTCCAGACCGACGGAATGTCCGACAACATCCACAACCCCGAACTCCTCCTCCTCCTCGAACAAGCTCTTAAAACTCCCTCCGACGGACTCCTCACACCTCCCTCCTCCACCGAATCCCTCCTCCTCCCTGAAGACGGCGTCGCTCAGAGATTCGCCGATACGCTGCTGAGGTACGGCAAGATCTGCATGAACAACCAGGACAAGGTCAGCCCTTTCCAGGTCGCGGCTGCGAAGGAAGGGTTGGATTACAGGGGTGGGAAGGTTGATGAGTGAGTTTCATAACGCGTCTCCCTGTTTTAATTTTTCCCCTTAGGCCCCTGCCTTGAACTTGCAGCGCTAACTGACTCGGCTTTTGCTCATTCCTGGAACAGCTTCACCGTCATCACTGCTCTCGTCGTTAAAGCCTAAAACCTCCACTCTCTCTCTCTCTCTCTCTCTCTCTCTCTCTCTCACGATCTTTCCCTCCTCTCTCGCCGACCGTCCCTTTTTCTTTTGCTCGCTCGCTCCTGCTTGGTTGATCCTTTGCTCATAAGCTCTCTCTCTCTCTTTCGCTCATTTAGATCTCGATGTGATGTTGTGTACTTCGCGCGTCTTCTGTTCGACGCCTCGAGGACTCGACGACGCGCCTCGGCTTCTCGCCTTCTTCCCTCTTTCAGGTTTCCATATCGCGTGAGATCGAGGTAGTCTTCCTCCCGTCTCAGTAGTGGTATGATCTGACGCCTTCTTCGAGAGTGGGCTGAAATAGGAAAGAGAACGAAAACAACCGCGACGTGGAACGTGGAACCCTCGCCAAGTTTTTCAAACAACAACAGCTATGATCTCCCCAGCCCTCAAACCTCAAGCATTGAATATCCCTCGACCAAACGGTGCTAGAGAAGACGGAACGGAAGGAATCGCGAGACGTGGAGTCAGCAGAAGGAGGAAGAGGAGGACGTGGAAGTCAGACGAAGGCCGGCCTGCTTGATCAAGAGGAGGGACGTGTTCTTTCGTCGCTTTTGATCGCTTCTTGCCTCTACAAGACGCGAAAAAAAAGTGTTTATGAGATGAATCGGCGTCCTGCCTTTGCTAGTGAGTTCAGCTTGGGCTGTGCGAAAGGCTTATCGGAGGAGAAAAGGGAGGAGAGGAACGAGAAGGAACGACACTCGTCGGGTTTCTCGGTCGACCCCTTTGTTTCGTTCGTTGGCAGAAAATCAGCTCAGAAACGCGTACATGTGTCGAGATCTTGAAATTCTCTACGTGGAGATGAAGCTCTTCTCAGGCTGAGAGAGCTCAAAAGCATGTGAGGAACGAAAAAAACAAAGGAGAAGCGGACTCGGGTGCAACCCAGTCGCGCTGGCAAATCCAATCCTCCTGCTCCCTGAAAAGGCAAGGACGCTCCTCTTTTCGTTCCTTCCCTCCAACCCCATTCTTCCCTCCCTTCCAAAGTCTTACTCGTGAGTTCTTCTTCCTTTTCATCTGCTTCTCGCCATCTCCTCGTCCATCTCCCCTCGTCTTGTATGCGCGCTGACACGTTCTTTCCCCCCACTCGTCCCCTCCTTCTCCCTTCGCTGCCCCTCCCTTCCCTTCTGCCCCACCATCTTTCCCTTCCCTTCCCTCTCTCTCCCTTCCTCCCTTTCCTTCCTTTCCAGACTTCTACTCTCTTCACCAGTCGTCTTAGGACGTCTTTTTATGTTCAGCAACCAACTCGGTAGCGCACACAATGTAAGTAGGAAAAAACGAGCTCGTTTCCTTCTTATCGTCTCGAGCGGAAGAGGAAGGAAGGCCCAATCAGCCCTCGCTAACTCATCCTTCTCTTGCATTTTTTTTTCGCCTTCTTCAGCCTCACAGGGGTAAGTCCTGCCTCCCATCTTCCTTCTCGTACTCTTTCTCGATGGATTTGGTGCAAGGATGGACGCTCGGTCCTCCTCGTTTTTCTCGTGCCACTTGCTGACTTTCTTCTCTCTCTCTCTCTCTCTCTCTCTCTCTCCCTCTTTCCAGGCAGCAAACACTCCACTCCTCCTCCCAGAGCAGCTCATTAAGCTCAATCTTCACACCCGTTAAACTCAAATCTACCAACCTAACCACCCCGTCAAAACAACAACCCCTCCTCTTCTCCCCTTCACCCACCCTCTCCCGCTGCCCCTCAACCCCCCCTTCTACCCAACACCCAAACACTACCAACCATGAACCCTCACCCTAACGGATCCGACATCTCGTTCTCTTCTCCTCAGACTCCTGCTGAGGGAGACGTCCACGTTCACCCTACCGCCGCCAGGACCGCTTTCCCCAAGGGAATCGAGGTCGATCTCGGATCGGGAGCTACCACCTACACCGATTCGGAGATCAGAGCTAGGTTCGTCGACAGAGCTGCTCAGGTTGTCCGTGAGTCTATTCTCTCTTTTCTCTTATCCTCGAGGGAGCGAGGAAGGTTTCGAAGCTGACATCTCTTCGCCTTGTTGTTCCTTTCTTTCTTTCTTCCCTTCTCCAGTCGAGGACGGCAAGATCAGTGTCAAGAAGATTGAGACTGGTTATGAGTTCAAGACTGAGCGAGTCGTCCCCAAGGTCGGGTGAGTACTTCGCTTTCTTCGCCGCAGACCTCGATAATTGAAGCTGACTTCGCCGTCTCGTTCTCTCTCTTCGCAGACTCATGCTCATCGGTCTTGGAGGAAACAACGGATCGACCTTGGTCGCTTCCATCCTCGCCAACAAGCACAACATCTCCTGGGGAACCAAGGACGGACGACAGAGTCCCAACTACATCGGTTCTGTACGTCTTCGATTCGTCCTGTCGTCTCAGTTCGATCTCGACGCGTCTGACCTTCCTCCCTTCCTCCCTTCCTTCTACAGCTCGTTCGAGCTTCGACCCTCCGACTCGGAGTCGATCCCGCTGGAAAGGACGTCAACATTCCCTTCTCGGATGTCCTTCCCATGGTGTGAGTTGAATTTCCCCTCACTCCGTCGCTTTCTGCTCGTCCTCGTCGTCTCTCGATACTCACGCTCATCCTCTCCTTCCCTCGCTGCAGTCACCCCAACGACTTCGTCCTTGGAGGATGGGATATCTCTGCCATGCCTCTCGACCAGGCTATGGCTCGATCCAAGGTCCTCGAGTTCGATCTCCAACGACAAGTCGCTCCTTTGATGAAGGACTTCGTCCCTCTTCCCTCGGTTTACTACCCCGACTTCATCGCCGCCAACCAGGAGGATCGAGCCGATAACGTCCTTCCCGGAGCCGACAAGCAAGTTCACCTCGAGAAGATCAGGCAGGACATCAAGGACTTCAAGGTTCGTTCGTTTGCGTTGCTCTCGATCTTCGGCGCGTCGAGCTGACTTCTCTCTTTCTTTTTCTCGCTCTCTCAGGCCTCCAACGGTCTCGACAAGGTCGTCGTCTTCTGGACTGCCAACACTGAGAGGTACTCCGAGATCATCCCTGGAGTCAACGACACCTCCGAGAACCTCCTCGCTGCCATCGCCAAGTCTCACGACGAGGTCTCTCCCTCGACCCTCTTCGCCGTCGCTTCGGTCCTCGAGGGATGCCCCTTCATCAACGGAGCTCCCCAGAACACCTGTGTCCCTGGACTCATCAAGCTCGCCGAGGAGAAGAAGGCCTTCATCGGAGGAGACGATCTCAAGTCCGGTCAGACCAAGGTTCGTTCGACCAGGTCTCCTCTCTTGCTTCCCTACCTCCTTCGAGTCGCTGACTCGATCCCTTTTTCTCTTCTCGACTTTCAGGTCAAGTCCGTTCTCGCCGAGTTCCTCGTCAACGCTGGAATCAAGCCTCTCGCCGTCTCGTCGTACAACCATCTCGGAAACAACGACGGAAAGAACTTGTCGTCCCAGGCTCAGTTCAAGTCCAAGGAGATCTCCAAGAGCTCGGTCATCGACGACATGGTTGAGAGCAACCAGCTTCTGTACAAGAGGAAGTCCGAGATGGGACCTGGAGCCAAGAAGGGAGAGCACCCCGATCACTTGGTTGTGATCAAGTAGTGAGTCTTCTCGTCCCTTAGTCTTGAACTTCTCGAGCTTTTCGAACGTTCGCTGACTTTGGATTTCCGTCTTCTTTCTTTCTCCAGCGTTCCTACCGTCGGAGACTCCAAGAGGGCCATCGACGAATACGTCTCCGAGCTCTTCTGTGGAGGAAGGGTGAGTCGCGTCTCTCCGTCTCCCTCAACCTCCTTTTCCCTTCGCTGACCTCCCATCTCTCGTCTTTTTCTCTCTCTTAGAACACCATGAACATCTTCAACCAGTGCGAAGATTCCCTCTTGGCTACTCCTCTCATCCTCGATCTCGCCATCCTCGCCGAGTTGCTCACTCGAATCACGGTTCGTTCCCGTTTCATCCCTCTCTCCCATTCCCTCTTTCTTTGCTGACTTTTCTCCTCCTTCCTATGCTGCAGTACCGAGCTTCTCCCACTCCCGAGTCTCCCACCACCTCCGAGGAGCCCTTCCAGCCTCTCTACTCGGTCCTCTCCTTGCTCTCGTACATGGTGAGTCCCGCTTCCCTTGTCGTCCGCTCCTCGTCTTCTGATCTCCTCCGCTGACGTCTCACTTCTCGTCTCTTTCGAACTACTAGCTCAAGGCTCCCATCGTCAAGGAAGGAACCGCCGTCGTCAACTCTCTCGCCCGACAGAGATCCGGACTCGAGCAGTTCCTCAAGGCTTGCCTTGGACTCGAGAACGGAACCGACCTCTTGCTCGAGTCGAGGGTTTGGTAGATTACGTCCACGACCTGCGTAGCTTAGCTTTGTTCCTCTGAGATCCAACTCTCTACTCTTCTTTAACCTCTGTTTTTGTTCTTCCTTCGTTTGCGTTTTGAACCTTTTTGCTCCGTCCTGCTTCCAGCGATCGGTTCGTTCAACCGTCGATGTGTCTGGGAGCCGACCCCGTTTCTCTTTTCTTTGATTGATGACTCCTTCCGATAACTTTGTGGTGGGGAGGGAGATGGGAAGGGAAGGAAAGGAAAGGAGTAGTCCGAGCTGGACAAGAGAGAGCGGACGATGGAAGACGGGAAGGAAAACGAAAACGAGCTCGTCGAAATCGTGACCAGGGGAAAAGTTGGAGGTGAGGGTTGAGGTGCGGCCTAGTAGGGCTGGGAGGAGGGATCGAGAGGATGCTTGGGCTGGGAAAGGGAGGAGGATCGTGAGGGGAAGTTCGTTCAACGCGTGCCGTTGCTTGTTTAGCTTTTTCGTTTTTTGATTCTTCCTGCTTAGATAGTCTAACGAGTCTGTGATACGAGTTATCATCCTCTTCTCATCAGGCTTCCGATCTCTTTTTGGGTTTCTAACAGGAAAGCTCCTCTTTTTTTTTGGAGCGTTGTGGCGGAGAAGGAAGAAAGAAAAACAGTCGCTCGTGAGTCGTCGCGTTCGTCTTCCTTTCTCTTTTCGACGATAGATGGAAGAGATGAGTTCTTAACAAGTGGATCTCAAGCTTCTAAACGTAAAGACGTTCTCACCTCTCAAGCTTCGGAACCGAAATCAACAACAACAACAACAACAAACAAAAAAATAAACGAAAACGAACCGAACCGAAATCGGCACGAGCTCGTCCTCCTTCCTCCCTTCCTCCCTCCCAAACCGCCATCACCCATTCCACCCTCTTCTCTCCTCAGCCATGCCCGCCTCCCGCACCCACCGTCGAACCTTGCACCTCCTCGTCCCTTCTCCCTTCCCTACCGCCGTCCCAACCACCTCAACGAGCACCAGCACCAACCTCCCGGACACCTCCCCTCTGACGATCCCCTCTCCTTCCTCCCCTCCTCCTTCTTCCTCCTCCCTCCCAACGAAGAAACCGTCTCGAAAAGTGCTCGCTCTAGCTCGAGAACTTGCCGCTGAACGAGGGGAGATCCTTTTGGATGCTCCTTCGGGTGCTGCGATGAAGGCAGGAGGAGTGGTGGGAGCTCAGAGTGAGCTCAAGAGCGTCAAGGGAGCGAGGGAGTGGAACGGACTGTTGTGTTGGGCGAGGAAGAAGAGAGGGCCCCAGTGGGATGCTGCTAGTGAGTCCGATGCACCGTTTTCCCGTATGTTTGGAGGTGGATGGAGAGAGCAAGAGAGAGAGAAGAACGAGTCGAGCTGACCTTCCTTCCTTCCTTCCTCCGCTTCGTTTCGTTCCCAGCCCAAATGTGGCAAGTCGACTTCCTCTCCCCAGAGTACTACGAACCTTCCCTTTCCGTGCCTGCTCCTCCTCCGGTGGAGGTTCCAGCACCAGCACCACCGCCGACAGGAACAACGACGGGGACGGGAAGGACGATGGATCCGTCGGTGCGTCTCTCTCGTCTCGTCCTTGCTTTCCTCCTCTTTCGCCTTCCTTTGGCTCACCTTGTTCGTTTCGCTCGTTTGCTTCTAGGCCGAATCCTCCTCTTCCCACCAGGAGAAACCGTCCCATGCAGGAGGAGGAGGAGGGACAGCAGGAGCGTTGGACGCCCATGCGAGTTCGAGTTCGGCGAGGAGTTCGAGGAGGAGGGGTTGAGCTTGCTCGTTTTGGGTTTTATTGGGTGGTGGTTAACGATCTTGCAATGATTTTTTTTTCGGTCTTCCACCTCTGTGAAGAAGTCGTTCGTCTGGGAGCGAGGCAGAGGGCAGGAGGGGAGGGAGGGAGATGGAGGGGAAAAAAAGGACGGGACGAACGACGCGAGGTTCGTCTCGTCTTTCTCGAAGCAAGCCTTGAGAGATAGAGAGAGAGAGAAGAAGAAGAAGAAGAAGAAGGGATGGGGCATAAAGGTCGTAAAACGAGAACGTGCTATGTTTGTTGTTGATGAAGGAAGGCTACAGAGAAAAATGCAAAGAAAAACGAAACTCCAACTCCACCCTCCCTCCCTCCCTCCCTCCTCACTCGAACCCCAACGTCTCCTCCCCTTGCTCTCCTCCCAGCTCAAACCCACCACCCTCAGTCCCACCCACCTCCAACCCTCCAGCCATCCTCTCCCTCGCCTCCTTGTTCGGCCCTCCCTCGGTCGCCAACCAACCCGGATCGAACTCCCACCGCTGCACGGCCGTCGGAGGAGGGGGCAGGTCCCGGAGAGGGTTGAGTTTGAAGCGGGTGTGGGAGGGGATGTTGTCTGTCCCAACCACAAAGACACGAAAGCGGGAGCAAGAGGAATCAGTTGGGTGAAAGGAGGAAAGGAGATGGGTTGGAAGAATGGAGAACGACTCACGGATCTTCCCTTTCGAGACCTTGAGTTGACAAGCGGAGATGCGATCGAGGTCGGTGTAGACTGCGTTGAGCTGAAGAAAGAAAGAAAAAAAGACGGGCGAGGGCGAGGCGAGGCGAAGAGGAAGAGGGAAGGGTTCAGGTTCGGACGCGTCTCGTTCGTTCGTTCATTCGTTCGTTCGTTCGTCGAAGCGAAACGAAACGAAACGAGAGACGAAGCCGACAAGGAAGGCAGGAAAAGGAAAACTCACATCCTCACTCCTCCATCTAGGCGTCCTAACCTCCAAAACCTTCTTCTCGTCCCCGATTTTTCCTCTTCCTCTTCCTTTCCCCTTTCCTCCCTTCGTCCCCGTCGCACCACCCGTCCCGCTCCCTTCTGCCTCCTCCCCACCAGCACCCTCCCCACCACCCGTCGTCGTCGTACTCTTCTTCTCCTTCCCAGCGATCAAATCCCACAACCCTTCCTCCATCCTCTTCTCCCCTCCTTCTCCTTCTCCCTCCGAGGAGTACTCGGACGACATGTAGTCGATCCGAAGCAGGTTCGGGTACGTGTGCGACGTGTAGTCTGGGTCCGAGGCGGCTTTGAGGCGACGTTTTTGTTTCTGAGGGAGGGATGTTGAAGGTGCGTTTGGGAGGGCGAGGAGGAGGAGGATGGGGAGCGAGGGAAAGAAAGGAGGAAGAGAGGCAAGCGTCAGTTTTACTTTGATTCGTGAGGAAGATGTGCGTGGTAAGGGTTAGGGTTAGAAAAGGGTTGATAAGGTGAAGGAAACGTTCGAAAGAAAGGAGAGAGAGAGAGGAAGAAAAGGGAAAGGGAAAAGGACGGCGGACGAACGAGATCCTTCCTAGCCCAGCGTCGACGTCGTTTCGTGTCCCGTTCGACGTGATCCTTCTTGGAGGGGTCGGTTTCGGAGTTGAACCTGTTCACGACAACCAACAAGAACGAGGGTTCAGCGCTTCGAAAGAGGAAGAAGGAGGAAAGGAGAAGAGAGAGAGAGAGAGAAGAGAGAAGAGAGAGAGACGCGTCGAACTCGAAACTCACTTCTTGCCAAAGTTGATGAACGTCGTCTTCGCCGCCTTGAGCACCACTCCCTTGTCCAGATCCGCCTCGGGGATGTCGGTTCTAGGGAGTCGTCGTTCAGGTTGGTGGAGGGAAGCCCAGGCTTCTTCGATGACTTCGTTGACGACTTGGTCGAGGATCTTTTGAACGGGAACGAACGACGAAGAAGTCAGTTTCCGAACCGAACGCGAATGAGAAAGTGTGATGTGGCCCCACCTTCTTGTTGAACCCGTTCGTGATCGACACCCTCCAGTTGGGTCTCATCAACGGCGTCGTCCCGTCTCGTTCGTCGAAGCCAGGAACGTCAGGATCGGGGAGAGGGTCCTTGTCTTCGATCCCCATGAGTTGACGCATCTTGGCTCGGATGGATTTCTGGAGGAAAGCACCGACCGAATCAAAAAGCGAACGTGTCAGCTCTCCGGCCAATAGATGGAAGAAGAAAAGGGGAAAGAGGAGAGGAAGAGAGAAGGCGACCGACGTTCAAAGCGAGCTTCCTCCCAGCACTCTCTTTCTTCCCCGTCCCTGGATTCAACTTCTTCGACGAGCTCGTTCCCTTGACAACCTCCGATTCCTCCTCCTCGTCGTCGTCTCCGTACAACGAACGATCCTCTCCTAGAACGGAACACGACCCCAAACTGATCGGAGTGTTCCTTCGAAAGCTCGTCTCTCCTCCTCCTCCCAGCATCACTCCTCCTCCTCCACCCCTCCACCCGTCGTCGCCATGGTTACCCCTCCTCCTCTCCCTCCTCAACACCTTCCTAAGCCTCTTCAACTCGTCCTTGAGCATCTTTGGATCATCCTCCATCTCGTCCACCTCCCAGTCGTCCGACTCTCCGCCGCTGCTCCTGCTCCCTTCTTGCTCAGCTCGTTGATCCCACGTTCGTTTGGTCGACGATAAGAGCGTAGAGAGAACGTTGGTAGCGTTGAGGTTCGGAGAACCTGAAGCGAACGAGGGAGGAGGAGGAGGAGGAGGAGGGAAGAGAAGGAGGGAGGAAGCGAGGTCAGCGAGAGTGGGAGGAGGTGGAGCTGGAGCTGACAAGAGGAGGAGGGAAGGGTCCAACGTTGGAGGAGAAGGAGAAGGAGGCATCTGACGCTCAACTCGACTCGACCGGCGAGGAAAAGAGAGAAGGAGAGGTGGTGGGTGGTGGGAGGAAGGGAAGGGAGGGAAGGGTGAGCTCGAGCCTTTCGAGAAAAGGCGGGGAAGGAGATGGAGAACGGATGGAAAAGAAGGTGAGGAAAATTTTGCTTGAAGCTCAGGTTGCACTTGGAAACAGAGCTGAGTTCACCCTGAGGTTCAAGGCTTGAAAATGGGTTCGAAAACCTGCTCTCCTTCGATCCGAAAGGGAGATGCTCGAACGCGTCGTCCCCTTCTTCTTCCCTTCTTTCTCCTTCCTCGTCTCGAAGGTCTTCCACCCCTTTTTAAAAAAAGGAGCACCAGAGCAACAAGGACGCGAGATCTACATAGACTGATACATGAAATCACCGAAACCAAGGCAACAAGAGAGAAAGAAAGCACAACACACGAACGAACGAACGAACGAACGAACGAACGAGATCAAGACGAACACAACGAACACCTGATATGCGACGCCAAAAACTACCGCCACCCTATCCTCCTTTAGTTTGAAGGAGCAACCACAGCAGCCGACGCGACTCCAGCTCCTCCAGCAGCAGCAGCGGCCGCACCACCTCTTCCTCCCCTTCCACCTCGTCCACCTCTCCCTCCTCCTCCTCGTCCACCTCGCATCGCAGCAGGCGCGACAGGAGCTCCAAGAACAACGGCAGGTGTGACGTGAGCTCCTCCTCGACCTCGATTGGGGTTTCCTCCTCCTCGAGGACCGGTGGGAGGAGGTCCTCCTCCGTTCACGTTGGCGTGCCCTTGTCCTGGCTGGGGAGGACGAGGGTAGAACTGAGGACGAGGAGGACGAGCTCCTCCTTGGTTGTTGAGACCTCCTCGGAGGGTGTTTTGGAGGGTCCTGAGAAAAAAAGGAGGGCGAACGAAAAGGGAGAAAGAGTCAGAACGAGACGAGACGCGTCGTTAAAAACGAGGGAGAAGGGCTTTGAGACTCACTGAGCGTGCAGAACCGCAGCACTAGGTTGAGCAGGTCGGATCCCCTGAGCGGCCTGACCGTAGGCTCCCGTGAAGTTCTGGTTGGGTCGTTGCAGGATCGCCATGCCGGCTCGGTGCTGCTGCTGAGGCTGTTGACGAGGAGCGGCGGCGGGAGTGAAGAAGTTGTTGGGTCTGTTGGCCATAGGGTGCTGCTGACGAGGAGCAGTGGGAGCGATGGTTGGGGAGACGGGTTTGGTGGAGACGAGGAACTGCTGGTTCGTGAGGTTGAGGCAGGAGGAGAAGGGGACGGGGAGACCTCGGTATTCGGAGCATCTGAGGCGAAGAGAAGAAGAACAGAGAGGAAAGTCAGCGATGAAGGAGAGGTAGAGGAAGAGAGATTCAAAGAGCGAGATGACTCACCGTCCACCGAGAGTAGTTCCACTGATGAAGGGTGAGTCCCAAACGACGTCGACGGTCGTGGAGTTGATTCCGACGACGACTCCTTTCAGACTGAGAGGTACTCCAGCGGCTCCCGAATCCTGAACCATGACCACTCGATCTCCGAGTCGGAAGACCTGAGCCTGAAGTCGGTAGATGGCGTGAGCGGGCTTGATGATACCCTGGCGAGGAAGTCCCTTGATGAGAGCCTTCTTGAAGTGCCCGGGGTTTCGGTCGGCGTGGATCTTGTTGGCGATGGTCTCGATTCGTTCGACGGTTTCCTGCGAAGATAGAAAGAAGGAGGGAAAAGTCAGTCGTCGTCGGAGGAGAAGCGAGAAAGAGGAAAGGGAAGGAAGGGAGGACGAACCTTCTCGAGCTGCTCAGCGAAGAGTGTGACGGGCTCGAAGTTTGAAACTCCCTTCGAAGCGAGCCACTTCTTGACCTCCTGGACTCGAGCGTCGGGGTCGTCGCTCTTGGGGAACATCTCGTCAGCTCGGAGGATACCTGAGAAACGAAGAAAAGGAGGAAAGATCAGCGAAGAGTCGAACAAGATCGGCAAACAGAGTCGAACGCACTGTTGTTTTGCACGTCGAGGTTGCCAAAGACGTCTGGGAAGGTGTTCTGTGAGAGTTCAAGGAGAAACCGATAGATCAGTGAAGGTTTCTACGAGGCAAGGGTGGAGGCGAGAGCAGACGAACCTTGTACTCCTCGATCAACTTGACCGCAACGTCGCTGAACTCCCATCCTCTCTCCAACTTCCTCGAGTAACCAAGGACCTTCAACCCCTTTCCTTCAAACTTCAAGCTCAATCCGAGGTTGGTCTTGTGTCCGTCCGACGTAGCGACGAGGAGAGTAGACGTGATCCTTGAGAGTCCGAGTCCGGAGATGTGAAGACGACGGGAGATCTCGAACGAGGCGAAGTAGTGGCTCGTCGAACGAGCTTGGACGGCTCGAGTGAAGGCGGAAGTCTCGGCCGCTTGAGTGGTAGAGTACTGGTAGGAAGAAATAGGAGACAAGAAAGTCAGGAAGAGTCAAGGAAGGAGAACGCAGAACGAGGACGAGACTCACAGCAACCGAGATCGAAACAGTCGACTCCGTCGTGCTGACGACCTGAGCAGCGGCACCGTAGAGATGCTCTCCGAGGAAGAAGACGTTGGTCCTCTCGGGGTACTCGGCGGCGAGCTTGGGGGCGACTTGTTCCTGTGAGAGAAGGAGGGAGAGACGCGTTGTCAGTCGAGGTCAAAGGGAGGAGGGAGGGAGAGGTCAGAACTTACGAGGAACCTCTCGTCTTCGAATTCGACCTGAGAAACCGAGACCTGAAGAGCCTGATCGATCTCCTTGTCGGCTCCCTCGTACTCCTTGACGAGAGCTCCGGTGTCGAGTCGCTTGAGACCTGCAGGAAGGGGAAAGAAGAGAGGACAAACGACGTCAGCAAACCGAATCGAGACGCGACGAAACGAAGAAAGAAACCAAAACTCACCCTTCAAAGGTCGAACCTGAATCAAAACATCGACCGATCCGAGAACGACTCCGAACCTCTTCGAGTAGTGGTGCTCGATCCTCTCGGCCTTCCTCTTCCACTGTCCAACGTCCATCGGCGAGTGAGGAGTGGCGACGACCTTCTTGTGTCCGTTCATGATGACCTCCGAGTACCTGAAGAGCTCGTCCGTGACTCCAACGACCAGTCCCTCCCGCAAGAACGGCCATCCAGTGAACGTCCTCTTCCCGATCAGGGCCTCTGCGATCTCGCTCGACTTCTTGCCTTCGAACTCGAGAGCGGCGTCGACGTCGATGACCATCGACGAGTTCTTGGAATCCGTGTTGTGGACGTTGACTCCGTGGTATCCGAGATGAGCCGTGTGAGGAAGGGTAGCCATCGAAGGGAAACCTGCGAGGGCGGAGGCTCCGAGCTGAACTCCAGCGAGAAGTCCTTGGATGAACTCGAGTCCGTCGAGCTTAGGCATTTCGAAGGCGGAGGTGATGCAGTGACCGTGAACGATGTCGGGGAAGAATCCAGGGATGGGAGAGGGGAAGAAGTTCTCCGAGAACTCGTCGTAGGCGAATCGGAAAGCGTGTCCGTGGCCGTTTCGAGCTCGTTCCTCGGGGGAGAGCCGATGTTCTCGATCTGGGAGGAAAAAAATGAAAGGGTGATCAGCATTTGGTTCGAGAAAACTCAGTCGACGAGGAGAGAAGACGTACCACCCATAGCCTTGAGCAATCGTGCTTCGTCGATGAAGGGAATCTTGACGACAGCCTCCCACTCCTGTTTCTTTCCGTTCATGTCGGCCTCGAACTCGAGAGGGTAGAAGTCCAGGATAGGCGAGTTGGGGTCGTACATGAGGTCCTGTGCGAGAAAGAAGACGAACAAAAGAGGGTGAGACCGCGAGAAGGTGAACGAACGCGTCGAAAAAGAAGGAGGAGACTCACCCTGTAAGCGAGAGGGATGTGATCCTTACTAGCCTCAGGCAGGACACCCATCAACTGCTCGAAGGGGTGGAAGGGCTTTCCGTAGTTGAACTTGAACGTCATCTTGTCGACGTTGATGAGATCTGAGGAAAGCAAGGGAAGGAAAGAACGAGGTCAGTTCGACGCGTCTGATGCTCGAAGAACGAAACGAAAACTCACCTGAGATTCTCGGAGCGTAATGGTAGTTGTAGAACCATCCCCAACTGGCGACTCCGGTGTAGTAGTAGTGCATGACCCATTGGAGTCCCTCGATGTAGGTGTAGACGAGCTGTTCGACCTCGGCCTTGGATCCCTCGGGGTACTTGAACTCGAGCTTCTCCTGTGAGTGGAAACCGAGGAAAAAGAGCAACGGTCAGCTTATGAACTTCCAAAGATATCTCGACCGAAGAGGATCAAGGAAGGCGATGAAGGAACCAAGTCGACTCGAGAAGATTCGAAACGCGAAGGAACGGAACGAACCTTGTAGTAACCCTTCTTCCACTCCTCCATAGCCTCCTCGACCTTCTTGTCGTAAGCCTCCTCCGCATCCTCGTCGTCATCATCAACGACCTTGGCCTTGGCCCACTTCTTCAACACCCTCATCGTAGCCTCGTCTCCCTCTCCTCCCTCTCCCTCTCCCTTCCCGCCCTCCTTCTTCTTGTCGTCCGAAGACGACTCGTCCGAGCTGACTCCGTCGACGATGGCATCCTGGAAAGTAGCGACCACGATAGGCTCGTCCTTCTCGTCGACCTGATCCCAAGCGAGGTCGAGATGGAGGTCGTCTGCGAGCGCTTGAAGGATCCGTCGATCCTTGGCCGAGAAGCGTTGGTTCAAGACGAGGGAGGCGGCGGCGGTGGGTTTAGGGTTGGCGAGGATGAAGGCTTGGACAGTCTTGAAGGTAGCCTTCTGGATAGGAGTGAGGACTGAGAGGAGAACGAGATCAAAGGGAAGGAAGGGAAAGGAAGTCAACGACGAGAAAGGGACTGGACGTGCTCAACGAGGAGAAAATCGCGACTCACCGAGCTTTCCCTTGTTCCTGGCCATCTCCAAAGCAGGGACGTTCTTCTTTCCCGATCCCTTGTGCCAGTTGCTGTCGGCGTAATCCTTCTCGAAGATGTCCCTCTCGAACGTCGAGAGCTCGTTTAGAACGAGTTGAAGTCGTTGGACGTTGATCTTTCCGGATTCGTTCATGTATCCACCTGGAAAAAGAAGAAGTCGTTGAAGAAAACAGCGTCAGTTTCTCTGCTCGTCGAGTCGATGTCTCGACCGACAAGGCTGAGGCTTAACGTCTCAAACGACGTCCGAACTCACCAGCAGTAGGCAGGACCCTCTTGTATATTCCCCAAATCGTCTCCATCGCTCCCTCGTTGATGTGGAGGTTGGGAAGATGAGGCAAGAAATCGTTTCCGACGAAGACAGAGATCAAGATGAAGTCGTCGATGACCTTTTCGAGCGAGTATTCGAACGGGCACTCGGCGGAGATGGAGGAGAACTCGAGATCGAGGTACTCTCGCAGGAGTGACAGATGCATGAGGTAGAAGTTTTGAGAGTCGAGTCTGACGGAAGGGGGCACAAGGAAGGAAAAGGAAGGGAGCAAAGGGAGATCAGCTCGACGCGTCCTTCTGGTGATCGTCGCTCGGCTGGGAAACTCGTGACAGCTTCCCCATGAGTATATTGAGCGAGACGAGATGCAAAGACTCACCCTCCACCCTTTCCCTTGGACTTCCTTCCAAAGGTGACTTCCTCTCGAAGGAGGCAGAAGTGAGGGTCGTGCGAGAGAAGACCGAGCATGATCAGATCAGCGTCGAGACCGTAGAGGCAGTGTCGAGTGTTAGGGTTGCTATGATGGGCAAAGGAGTCGACAAAGTAATGTGAAGAGGAAGAGTCAGTGGCGGCGAGCGAACGAGAAACGAAAGCTAGGGAAGGAAGAAGCGTGGGACGAGAAGGACGAACTAGTGAGGTTGAGCCTTGCTCAATCGGATGTATTCCTGAATCTTGTGCTCTCCTTCTCCGGGAACCTATAATAGAGAAGAAACGGACCCCAGGTCAGCTTTCTGCCTCTAAACGTCGCGAACGAAAGACGCGACGGAAGGGACGTCGAGCTGGACTCACGTCGTGTCCACTGAGGATGATCTCAACCCCTCTCCATTCGGCGTCCTCGGCGATCTTCTTGTTGACAAAGTACTGAAGTTGAGTAGAGAGTCGAGTCATGAAAGGAGTTCCTGGGGTGAGGAACGAAGGAGAAAAGGTTTGGAGGTCAGTCGCGGGCTCTTCGTACCGACTCGGCCCCTGTCAAAACGCCATCGACCAACTCCCCAACCTCGGAAAATCTCAGGTATGCTCTGTATCAAGCTCTCGGACTCACCAGGTGTGATACAGTTGGAATCGAAAGCTGCCGTCTCAGGCATCTCCTCTCCCTTCCTCCTCGCCTTCTCCTCCAGTTCCTTAGCCTCCTGAGCGGTCCTGAATCGACGAGATCGCTGCTGGTTCATCTTGGCTCGAGGAGCGACTCCGTCGACGGCCATGAAGAAGACCTTTCGAGGCTTGATCTTTGAGAAGAGATGGTCGATGTAGGCGAAGATGGCAAGGACCATTTGCTGTTCCGTGAGTCGGAAGGAAGCGTTCCCCTCCGAGGAAGGAGGGTGAGTACAGTTGTGGATGATTCCGTTCATATCGAGGCTGTGTGTAGGAGAGGAAGGGGGATGGGAAGGAGAGAAGAGGAGGGGGGAGAGGAGGGGACGAGGTTGAGTGATGCAGAAAGACGAAGGAGGAGCAGGGATCAAGCTGATTGTTTGGACGAACTATAGGTTATCGAAGATGGGAATCGAGGTAGGAGTGATGAGCTCCGATGTGAGGGGATACCTCTCCCTATAAGAAGCAGACGAGAAAGGAAAAGGAAGGTTAGCTTGAGCTCTTCTCTCGGAAGGGAGAGAAGGGGAAGGGCGAACGAGATGTATCGGAAGAACTGAGATCGGCGAAGTGAGAGAGATGTTAGCTGGCTGCCTTCTTCTTCGAGATATGAACTAGCTCCCAGCTCGATCTCACCTTGGGGATACCTATGCAGTCAAAGAAAAGAAGAGGGAGGAAAAGGTCAGCTTGAGCTCGCCACCACTCCTTCCTCCCTTCGCGCTGGTCGTGGACTTACCCATGCTGCGATTGTTTCACGTATATATTAAACTCCTTTGAGTTAAGGATAGTGGGTTGGAGTGAGAGTGGGGAAGAGAGAGAACGAGTTAAAGTCGGTTTGTGGCGAGTTGATGGTTCTTGGGAGACTCGCTTCCTTCGACTCTCCAAAGAGAAGTCAAGCTCCAAATTCGATGCCGCTCTCTTCCTCTCCTCCACCTTCCACCTCTTCATACACAAAATGACCAGCCGAGCTTCTGAAATCAAGAATATCTGGATCGCTGCTGGAGACGGGGACGTTGAGCGAGTCAAGGTAAGTTTTGCGAAGAAGAAGAGGTCATGAAGGAGGAGAGCTGAAGAGTCGAAGCTGACCTCCCCTCCTTCCTCCTTCTGCTTCTTCAGGAGCTTGTAGAGTCCGGTATATCTTCCTTCTTGCATTCTAGACAAGAGCACGAGCTTACATACTCCTCTTTCGACATCCAGGTATCTCCGCCAACGCTCCCGACCCCAACACCTACACTCCCATGTTCGTCCCTCGTTTCGCTCCCTTCGCTCCCTCCCCTTCCTTCGTCCCGAGCTCACTTTCTGTTCTCCTTCGTCTTCCCAGGCACGCCGCCGCCTCTTACGATCAACGAGACGTTCTCACCTACCTTCTCTCGCAAGGAGGACTCATCAACGTCACAGATCAGGACGGAGACACTCCTCTTTACACCGTCGAGAGCGTGGAGGGAGCGAGGTGGCTGATCGAGCACGGAGCTGAGCCTACATGGAAGAACGGAGAGGGACTTAGCGTGAGTAATATCGTTGTCGTCTGTAGCTGCTGTACGGTGAAGGAGACGAGGGGAGGGTAGTCAGAGGTGTCGAGGGAACGAATGAGCTCACCTCTCTTGCTCCTTCCCTTACTTCAGCCCGCCGCTCATCTCCAAGAAGACTTCCCTCTCGTCGCTTCCTATCTCCGAACCATCACCAACGAACCTGCTCCCATCCCATCTGCTTCCGATACCATCGACGAGGACGACGAAGACGAGGAGCTCGACGAGGGAGAGGACGAGGAGGAGGACGCAGACATGTCCGCCGAGCTCTCAGCCGACAACCTGAGCTCGCTAATGGCCGAGCGTCTGACGGAGGAGCAGACGAGTGTATTGATGGAGCAGTTTGCGGAGGTGATGAGGAAGTGCGAGGAGGATGGGATCAACAGGGACGAGGAGTTGAAGCAGAGTGAGTCCGCTGCTTCTCTTCCTTTCCCCCTCGACTTCACTTCGCTGCTGGAGCAAAGTACTCTTGGCGTCCTGTTCTGACATCTCGTTTGTTTTCTTTCTCTTTGTTCTCTTCTCGCAGTGGTCGAAGCAGCCATCTTCCAAACCGTCGACGCTGGTCGAACCTTCGGTGCTGGACCCTCCGCTTCCTCGTCCGAGCCGGCCCCGGAAGCTCCTTCAGGAGGAGAGGGAAACAAGAGATCGAGAACGGAGCCTGGACGATAGATATCTAAAGTCGGATCTAGATTGACATGGATCTCCTGAAGACTTCTACGCGTCGAGATCGAGCATGAGCAGTGAGAAGGGAGGAGGGGAGTGCGACGAGAGCGATGAGACTGGTTTTCCTGCGAGGAATGTGTGTGAGCATATGGGGCTTTCCGGGGGATCAATTCAGGTTCAAAATTTGAGGGAAGTGGGAGGAGAGAAGGGCGCAAGGCGCGTTTCGTTTGTACCTCGCAGCGTGTCGTTCCTCTCCCTCTTCTTTGCTCTGTACTATCAAACCCTGCGGCTAGAGTCACGAGATGCTAAATTAAGGCATTTTGCCTTTCTTTCGCGCCTTGCGATCATTCTGTTCCAGGGAACCCGACTGCTTTCGAACATCATAACGAGCGCGACGCGTCGTGATCCTTTCGACTCCTGCCTCACTCGCATAACTGCTTCTTCTGGTCGACTCATGTAAATTTCAAAGATCTCTATCTGATCTTCATCCCTCTTGCCCTGTTGACCACACCACGTCGCTATCAGCTCCTGACGAGGTTGAGCGTTCGACGCGTCTTTTTACTTCTCGACGAGGATGTGCTGTATATTTACTTTCGATCTCGATCACTGCGTCAGGTTGATCCCGATTCACTAAATCGTCCTCGAGCGGGCAGACGACATGACCTCAAAGGGGCTATGTAGCTGTAGATTCGATTCAAAAGCCAACTGTCCTCGGTCTCCCTCTTCGTCCTTCCTCCCGTTCCATACTCGCCCTCGCTGACCAATTTGAGCCTTCTTCGCTTCACTCCCTTGAGAGTTTGAGCTCATTTAGTCATTCGGAACGCATCGAGGCTCAGATCTCGACGTTGTTCTTCGCGATTCGGAGAGACGAGCGTCTCGGATCTCGTCACAACTCGGGCGTGCGACTCTTCAAAGACTCTCAGATCAAGCTGTTCCTCTCGACATTGTGAGAGTAACTTCGCATCTATCTCTGATCTCCCTTGTTCACAGCGATCTCTGCTTGAGGTTCTCAAGGAGGCGAAAGACGAGCAGCGACGAGACCCGAACGAGACGCGTCCGTCTTTCTCCCTCGAGAACCGAGTTCTCCCTCTGCTTGTTGCTTGGACAAAAAGGCTTGGAGCGGGTTGCACCCTTTGCAACCAAGCACGAATCTGTATCTTCCAAATCTCATGACGGCCGGCAGCGAAGTAAAGAGGAGGGGAGAAGTGGAGAGAAAGGTGGGGGGAAGCACCAGATTTTGTCTCCGAGTCTAAATTGATCGCTGGGAAGGCTTTCAGAGAAGCTTCCGAGACGAGAAAGTCTTCTCTGGTTCACAGTTCATCGCGGGAGCTTCGCCCTGACACGAAAAGCAGCTTCTTAGGGACCGAGAGAGGAGGGAAACGAGATATCGGACTGAGAAGAGGCAAGGGAGGAGTTCATGGGGAGATGTGTCTTTCTCTGCGTCGGGAAGGTCTTCCCGTGTTGTAGCCTCCCTCGCTCGCTCTATACATGCTCTGAACCCTTCTCCGGAGTCTCGAGATAGCCTGCGATAAGGATGAGAATTCTTTGAGTACCTCGTCGAACTCGAAATCGAGAAAACGGTCGCTGGTCGAGTCAAACAGGTTGACGTCCTCTCGCTGCTCTCCCTCCCCTTCCTGCCCTCCAACCGCCAGCACCAGCCTACTTTCGCCTAGCAGTTCGACGCAACTTCGACGACACTACCTTCCTCCCTAGTCGTCGCTCGTACCCCAACCTCTCTCCCACTCAGTCAGGTCTTAATTGCTCCTGGATTGTAGTCGTTGCTCCGTCGTCTCGCCGAATGAACCCACCCCGCCAACAACCCCTCCCGATCCAGTCGTCCCATCACTATGGAGCTCAACCTCAAAGAGATGACTTCTCTCCCTCGTCGGCAGGATGGACACCAGGAGGAGCGAGTCCCATGGGAGGAATCTCGGGTCCTCTAGGAAGCTGGGGAGGAGGAGGAGGAGGAGCGGGAGGGTTCAGCTTCAGCGCAGGTGGAGGCTCGATGGGAGGGGTTTGGGCGGAATCGGGTTCGTGGAGAGGAGAAGGATGGAGAGGGTGAGTTGCAGATCCTTCGTAGCTTTCATCTCCAGGTCGTTTGGAGCTGGTAGCTTCAGGAGGAAGGGAGGAAACGTTCGATGAAGTCGGCGCTCCTCCGTAGGAGCCGATGAAAGGGAGGTTGAGCTGGCTTCAACCCTCCTTCCTCCCCTTCCGTTCGATTCCTTCGAACGAGCTTCTCGTGGATGCTTTCGGAAGGATCTGGGATGGATCTGGACTAGGAATCTGTGCAGGAAGTCTCGTCGATATCGCGAGGAAGGTCCTGACACGTCTGCCCTCCGCGTCCTCCTCCTCCCTCACCCTCCCTTCAGGTTGCCTGTCCCTCCCTCCTCGCCGTCCAACCCAAACCCAATCCTCTCGACCTCCATGACCTTCTCCTCGGTCCCCTCTCCCTTCGGAGCTGGATCCTACCTCCCCTCCTCCCCAGCCTACTCCTCCAGGGACCTCTCCATGTCGGTCGACTCCGACCACTCCTCCCTTCCTCATCCAGCTCAGACAGAGCTAGGATCGATGTACGCTCATCACGGAGCGACTTTCAACGGTCCAGGGCAGGCAGGTCATGGCATAGGGAGCTTCGGAGTGAACTCGTTCACTGGTCCTGGGAGTGTAGAGCGGTTGAGCAAGCTGGAGCAGAATTTCACCAGCAACTTCACTTGCTGTGGGCTGCAGTTGAAGGGTCTTCACGATCTTTTGGAGCAGTGAGTCTCTCTAGCACATTCGGAGACGAGGATAGAGAAAATCGAAGAGCTGATCAAAATTGCTCGACGCTCGCTCCTTCACAGCTACGAGGAGTCCCACGTCCTCGTCCCCAAGACCAACGCCAACACCTCCGCCTTCCCAAAGCAGCCTGTCCCTCGGAACCTCTCTTCGACTTCTCACCCAGTCGTCTCCCACCTCTCTCTCAACACACCTCCTCACAACGCTCCTCTTCCTCACCTCATGCACCACTCGACTCCGTCCCCAACCACCGACTCCGACGCTCCCCACACCCCCGGAATGATGGATCTCGAGATGGACGACGCCCCTCTGCCCTCGCCGTTCCCTTCGTCCTCCGTCTCTCGAGTCTCCTCCTCAGCTCCCTCGCCATGGTCCTCGGCTTCAGCTCTCGTCGCTCAAACCATCGCTCCCATCCCTCAATGCGTCCCTCCCTCCCTCCTCACCTACTCCCTCCCTCCTCGAACGGCCAGTCCAGCAGCGACCACGGCGACTACTCCGGTGCAGGCCGTTGGAGTTCCTGCTCTCGCTCAGACCAAGATCGTCGAGTCTGCTTCCATCGCTCCTTCGACTTCAGGAAGTCCAGGAGCAGCGGAGGCCAAGGCGAAGAAGAAGAGGGAGAAGAAGGAGAAGGCCGAGGGAGAAGAAGGGGATGGAGAGGGAGGAGCTGGAGAGAAGAGGTTCAGATGCCCTGTGGATGGATGTGGGAAGATCTACAAGCAGCAGAACGGTCTCAAGTGTGAGTCAAACTGCTCTCTTCTCGATCCGAAACGCGAGACGCTGACCTTGCCCAATCTTCTTCGCGTCTCTCAGACCATCTCCAGTCAGTCGTCCTTCCCTTCCTCCTCTTCCTCTCAACTCCTCGCTGACTTTCCTTCTTCGTCTCTCTCTTCCTTCTCTCAGACGTTCCATCAACTCCAGCCACGGCCATCTGGAGGGCACTGTGACTCCGTCTGGGATTCTCATCGCTCCTCCCGCCGTCGTCGCTCCCACCGCCTAGAAGCCACCACCCCTCCTCCTCTCCTTCTCGACATCTCTCTCTTTCTTTACTCTACTCTCCTCTTTTACGTTTTACGACCCTTCATTTTTTGTTCGACACGTTCTCTCCTCCATCCCGCTTTCTCCCTTCGTACTCACGTTTGTGCTCCCTCCGCTTTCTCTCTCTCTCGCTCCCTCCAGTCTTGTACCCCCCTTAGCGTTTTCTTCTCTTTCTCTCTAGCTTTGCCCTTTCTCTCTCTCTCTCTCTCTCTCTCTCTCTCTTTCTCTCTCTGTTCTCAAACCTTGTTGGCTCGTTCTACTCTCCTCTAGCTTTTTGCCTCCTTGTCATTCGTAGCCCGTCGTGCCCCTTCTCTTTCTTTCTCTTCCCGTTCACCTGGGTTTGTTTTTTCGTTCCGTTTCAGTTTCAACACATACAAAAGAAGAGGAATCAAAATTCAACTAAAACCACATTTCACTACTGCATCGTCCTTTGAAAGAGAGAGGAAAGGAAGAGGGAGATGAACTGGAGTCTGAAAGGACGACTTGCGAGGTCGACCTCAAACGTCGATGCTCTTCCCTCGTTTCTTCCCTCTCAACCTCCTCACCCTTGCCAACGCCACTCGACGAACCTTCGCTACGATGTCTGAAGCTACAGATCTAAACGTGCTCGGTGGGAACCTTGCAAAGTGCTCAACGAGGCCGCAAGACCCAATCTCAGGGTGATTCCCTTCTCGAGACTCGCTCTCCTTCGCTGTTGCGTCTCGAGCTCACCACCTTTCTTGTTCTCTTCTATGCTACAGCTTCAGCAGAGACGGGTACTGCAGGTAGGATCTCATCTTGACCATCTCCAAGGAGTCTCAACGCTGCTCGATCTGGCTAGAGATGGTCAAAGATCAACGGATCGAGCTGACGAGCTTCCCTTCCCTCCCTGCCTCTTCCCCCTCCTGCTTTCTCCTCCCCTTCCCGCCGTCAAGATCGTACGCCATGGACGGCGGAAAGCATACAGTACGTCCTCATCCCTCTGCTCCGAACATCTCTGAGCTCATTTCATTGTTCTCGTTTCTCTTGTGATCGTGGAAGGTCGCCGCCATCGTCTCCTCCTCGTTCCTCGAGTTCTCCAAACGAGCTGGAAACGACCTCAGTACTCCTCGTCCAGACTACGGCTTTCCAGGCTTACAGGAGGGATGTAGATGGTGTTTGTGCGTAGAGAGGTGGAAGGAGGCTTTCCAGGCAAAGGGAAGGTTTGGCGACGACATCGTTCCGAAGTGAGTTGGGCTCGCGTCCTTCTCGGCTGTTGTTCTCCTGGTTTCACCAGAATGAGAGACCCAGCTGATCAGAGACCTGTCTTATCTTCAACTTCCATCGCAGAGTCGATCTGGCCGCAACCCATGTGAGCTCTCAAACGACCTTCGTCGAACTCTCTCTCTCTCTCTCTCGCCATCGTCGCCGTCGAGTTCACCCCTTCCTCTCCCTCTGCCTTCTCTTCCTCCTCCCCAGATCGACGCTCTCAAGACAGTCTCTATCGAGGATCTTCGAAGCTTCGAAGCCCCAGCACCGTTCTCTCTCCTCGGCACTCGACACCCTCCTGGTCGATGAGCTTTCGCTCCAGCAAACTCGACTTTCTCGCCTTGTAGCTACCTTCGCTTTTGAGTATAGCATTGTTGTACGTTCGTACAGTATACCGTGTGCTCACGCAGGACCCTGCCTAACTGCAGGTTGATCGCTGCTGAGTTGAGAAAGACGCGACGACGCGTCGGAATCGACGACACTTGATCGCCGACGCTCGTCCTCGAATAGCCCCGAAGAAGCAAATCGTGCAAGCTCGATGTGTATACTGAGTGTTTCGATCTTCGTCGCACGTCCCTCGAAGCGGGTGAGTTTCAGTGGAAAAATCTGGAAGAGGGAAAGCGACGACGGAGAAACCGACGAAACACTGGGACGTTTCCGCTTTCTGAAGGTCGAACTCCAACCACCACCTACACTTCTCAGACCCAGTTGCAGTCAAGGATCTCTAGATCCTCTGGTAGGGGCTGAGGGTCAAGCATCGACTAATGAACGACGCTTCTCGTTCGCGTCAACTTCAGCCCACGCTCCTCGACGACGCCCAGGAGTCAGCTTGCTCGCTACTTTCTCGAGCTCTCGTCAACCAGGAGTTTCTAGCCCCCTCGACGTCGACAAGGGCATCCGTTCGACGCAAAAGGACCAGAGTTGAAGCGTCAAGGGAGAAATGGAGGTCGTGAGCTTCGAGCCTCGATCTCCTCCCAACCTCTTTTGAAGAAGTCTTTTCCTCAACCCATCTTTTTCTCTCCAGTCTTGGGAACGGCAAGTCTCTGTCTACTTCATGTCGGACTCAAACTTTCACCCCTCCCTCGTCTCCAAACTCGTTCAAAAAAAGTCGGATAGGCGGACGAACTGCCGAGGTTCTTCCCTTCTCCCCTTCTCCTCTCCTTTTCCCTCCAAACCATCACCGCCTGACCCGCCCCCTCCCCATCTCGTCTATCCATTTCTATCACCATGTCCGCTCAAGTTCAAGACAACCCCAACGAGGTTCTTACAGACGAGACCATCATCGTTGGTGAGTCCTTTTGCGAGCTCGCTTTCCCATCTTTGAGCCCCCTTCGAAGCTGACCTTTCTTCCTCCTCCCCCTCACTTCCTTCCTCTTCTTCCCTCGCTTCTCCTTGCGTGCCCTTGCGCTCTACAGTCTTTGGAGCTTCCGGAGATCTCGCCAAGAAGTCTACTTTCCCTGCTCTCTACGCCCTCCTTCTCCAAGATCTCCTTCCCAAATGTGAGTCCTTGCTTCGATCCTTCTCCTCTCCTCCCTCCCTCCCTCCATCTTCTCATCTCCTTCCGGTCCGACAAGCGACCATGATGAACTGACTAGATCCTCCCCTGTCCTCTCTTTCTTCGCAGCTGTGCGAATCCTCGGATACTCTCGTTCGGATCTCTCTGGCGAGAAGTGGAGGAAACAACTGCTCGGAGGAGTCGAAGCTGACGAGGAGAGCGGCGAGCTCGAGAAGAACGACGAGAAGAAGAAGCACTTCGAATCGATCTCCTCCTACAGTAAGGGTCCCTACGATGAGGACTCGGGCTTCAAGGGTCTCGAGGAGCAGTTTGCCAGGATTGAGAAGGATGAGTTCGACGGAAAGAAGGCCAACAGGTACGTCACGACAAGCTGCTTCCCTCCACTCTCCCATCTCCCCTTCTCCTCGTCCGTTCCCTGAGCTCACGCCAGTTTTGTTTTGCTTTGATGGTGCTCCCTACAGGATCTTCTACGTATGTCCTACCGTTTCTGAACGCTTGATGCATCTTTTCGAGCGGCAGCCAAGCTCACTCGACTCGCTTTTCGCCTCCCTCCAAAACAGCTCGCTCTCCCTCCCTCCAAGTTCGTGGAAGTCAGCCACATGCTCAAGAAGCACAACTACTCGAAGGACAAGGCCAACCGAATCGTCATCGAGAAGGTCAGTCTTCTGCTCCCACCGGTCCATCCACCCAGATCGCGTCCTGACCTCGTTCCCGTCGGTTCCTTTTCTTCAGCCCTTCGGAAAGGATTCGGAATCTTGCGATGAGATGATGTCGAAGATCCTCGGCGATTGGGACGAGAAGGAGATCTACAGGATCGATCACTTCCTGGGAGACGATACCTGTAGATTGCTGCTTCAACTCAGGTGAGCTCGGTTTTAGTCTCGCTCTCACACGCTCGAAGAGGAAGTAGCACCGAGGCTGACTTCGATTTCGATTCCTCTCTTTCATCTATGTTTCTTTCCCGCGTTCTCAAGATTCGCCAACACCTGGGTCGACAGCCTGTTGAACGCTCAGCATGTGTCGAAGATCAGTGTGATCATGAGCGAGGTCAGTCTTTCAGCTTTTCGAAGAGGGAGGGAGAGGGAGACGCGAAGGAGAAAGACGAAAGCTGATCGCGTCTCGTTTCTTGCTTTTCGCTTCCAGACCTTCGGAGCTGAGGGACGAGGAGGTCAGTCTCAGTTTTTGGCTGCTCCATATCAACGTGCTCTGACCTTCGTGTCCTTCTTATCCTACAGGTTACTTCGACGAGTTCGGAATGATTCGAGACGTCTGCCAGAACCATCTCCTCCAGGCTCTCACTCTCCTCACCATGGAAGCTCCTTCTTCCCTCCACGGAGAAGGGATCCGGGACGCCAAGGTCGAGGTCCTCAAGGCCATGCCTCCCATCAAGAAGGAGGACGTCGTTCTCGGACAGTACGTCTCGTCCAAGACGGATCCCAAGAAGAACTCCTACGTTTTGGACGACACCGTCCCTGACGACAGCAAGACCGAGACGTTCGCTGAGTTCGAGATGAGGATCAACAACGATCGATGGAAGGGGGTTCCTATCATCATGAAGACTGGAAAAGGTGCGTTTTCGTCTTTCTCTTCTGCCGTTTGAACTTCAACGCGTCGCGTCCTCGCCCACTCCCTCCCCTCGTTCTCTCTCTTGCCGAAGCTAACCATCCCTCCTCTCCTCTCCTTCTTCCTCTTCTACAGGAATGGACACCGACCTCATCACCTTCAAATTCCACTTCGTCCCTCCTCCCTCGCTCTTCTCGGACGTCGAACCCACGTCCAACGTCCTCGAAATCCAAGTCTCCCCTTCGCCTTCCATCACCCTCTCCACCAACATCCTCGAACCTGGATCCCTCGTCGGAGCCAAGACCGTCAACGTCCCCCTGAAGTACGTCGTGCCGAAACAGAAGCTCGCGATGGACAAGAAGGCTTACGAGGTGAGTGGGAAAAGAACAACCCTTTTCTTTCTCCTTCGACGCGTCTCTCTTCTTGCTTCGTCTTGTTCGTTCTCGCTCTCTTTCGCTGACCACCACTCACTCTTTCGGACATTTTTTTCTTTTCGCTTAGGTGATCATCTACAACGTCATCCAAGGGGACAAGAGCGGGTTCGTGCGAGAGGACGAGCTCGTCGAGAGTTGGCGAATCTTCACGCCGATCTTGCACTGGAAGGAGGGAGCCGACGGACCTAGTCCTGAGCCTTACGAGTACGGATCCAAGGGTCCCGAGGAGGCGATGAAGAAGTTTGAGGCGAGGTACGAGCAGTAGATTTTGGGAGGGAGAGGAGAGGGAAGAGAGGAGACGAGTCACCGACGGCGACGCGAGTTTAGTTCGAAGGTTCCTCCCTTCATACTTTCAGTTTGGATCTGCTTTTCTTGAGATGACTTGAATCTTGACGAGTGCTGCTGCCTGCTTGGGGAAGAAGAGGGAGAGGGAGAGGGAAAGAAGGAGGACGAGAAGCGAGATCGGCGACGCTCCGACGCCCGCCTCTTCCCCCTGTCTGTTTCATCTCATCTTTTAGGGTTCGCCGCTTCCCATCGAGAAGCTACGTTGTGCGTAGAACCTCTTATCTCGAGCATCCTTCGAAGGTGTGCGTGGGAAGCGAGCGGTTTGGTTGGGGAAGACGCGTCTCCCTCTCCTTTTCGTTCTTTTCGCTGCTTTCGCTTCAAGCTGCCTCTCTCAGAGTGAGAAGCAGATTTGCTCCCTAGAATCGAAGATGAGGCAATTAGGAATCAAGGTCAGCGGTTCGAGGGGAGAAGATGAGGCTCAGGAACGACTCGAACGCCTCCTCCCCTTTCTCGCTCTCTTTTCGCTCCCTCCTCTTCTGCGCTCTCAAAACCTTCCTACGGCTCTCGAGAAGGATCATCGAAAAGATCAACGAGACTCAGACACTGTAAAATCTGCTCTTGAACTTTCTATAGAGTGAGATCTTTCCTTAGCTCTGATCAATTCGCAGTCGAAAACAAGCCAACTTCCTGACCTTCGCTCCCCTCCCTCCTTTGACTTCACACGACCACAGGTCTCCTCCAAAACCTCTGCTTCCAACCCTTCTTCCCTCCCAACCATCATCATCTACCTTTGAACGACGATGTCATCGTCTCCTACGATGCATTCACCCTTGCCTGTTCTCCATCCCGTCTGCAATCTCAGTCGAGGTTCTCCCATCGTTGCCTCCTCCTCCTCCTCCTCCTCTTCCTCTCCTTCCCCTCTCTCGTTCGCTCCCTCCATCTCTCCTTCTCCCTCCTCCGCCTCGACGCATACGGTCCACGCTGCTCACCATCACTCTACAGGCTCAGGATCTTCCACGAATGGCCCTCCGTCCTCGAACTTCCTCGGCCACCACCTCTGCTCCCCCGCTCGACCTTCCCCTCCTCACCTCACGCTCAGCTCAGCTTCAAGATCTCCCGTTCCTCAACACGAGTCTCCTTCAACAACAACAACAACAACAACAACAACGACTAATGCCACTCAGTCCAGCGCATCGAGCTTCATGGTCGTTTCTCCTCCTCGAACTCCTACGCCGGGAGGGAGAGCCCTCAGAGATAGGGAAGGCGTTCACGGAGGTCTCGAGGGGAAGGGAATCGATGGAATCGAGTACGCTCGAGGTTGGGTCGAAAGTTTGCAGGTTTTGGAGAGGGTGGGTGGAACGACCGTTAGAGGAATCTCTGCTCAAGAGGTGAGTCGCACTCATCCTCTTCTCTCTGTAGGAAAGCACCAAACACCTCTCGAGAGAGAGAAGGGTCAGGACGAATCCGCGCGGGGAAACCGTTCCCTTCCCTTCTTGCTCTCCTTCTCCTTCTCCCCTGTCTATATGTATACTGACTTCATCCCTTCGGATCAATCAGTACGCTCACATCGAGCATCTTCATCTCTCGCTCGACGTTCCAGAGACGGCTCTCTTCCCTTGGGTACGTCCTGGCTCCCTTCCTCTCTCCCAAGCCACCGAACCTCGAGCTTCGAGATTTGGTTCCGCACTCTCCTTCTGGCTGACTCCCTTTCTTCCGTTTTGCAGCTGCATGGAATGAGAGATGGGAACATCCACCTCGACAACTTCTTCAGCTCCTTCCCTGGGTGAGTCAGAGCCTCCAACGAGAAAGGAGAAGAGCAAGAAGAGACCCGAAGCTGATCGAAGACCATCTCTCTCTCTCTCTTTACCCTCGCCGATCTTCTTGTCTCTCTGCAGCTATCAAGCTCAGCATCCAGCGTTAGTAGCCTCCTCTAATCCCCAAGATCCGCTTCTCGTGTTCCTGACTCGCTCTCCTCGTTGCTTCGTTTCGAACAGCCCTCGATACCGAGGCCTAACCGTTCTCCTCTCTCCCGGTCCTGGAGACGCTTCTCCTCCTCCTACTCGATGCTCAGCTTCCTGCTCGTGGAGTTCGTGCAACACTCAAGCTCGGAGTCGAACGGGATCGATGGCGAGCAGTGCTGGAGAGTCGGAGAGCTCCTGGGGAGCGGCTTGTGAGTCTCGTTCATGAGCACCTCATGTCGACTTTCGGTTCCTGGACGCGTTCTCGCTGCTTGAGTCTCTTGCTGACCTTTCCCTCTCTTTGCTACGAATTCGGTCAGCCTCCTCCTCCTTCCCTCTCTCCTCCTCAGCAACCTCCTGCCTTCAGAACCACGACCAAGGAGCAGGTCCCTCCTCCTCCTCCCACCACTCCACTCCCTCCCTCTCCACCTCCTCAAGCAGCACCGACTCTTCAGCTTCCCTCCTCACCAACGCTTCCCAACTCACTCCCACCCAAACCACTACTCCTCCGTCCAAGTGCTGCTACCTCACTTCAGCCGTCGTCGCGACGGAAGTCCTTACCCTCTCCTCCCCTGGACCGAGTCGATCGAACTCGTACGGATCGAGGTACGGGAAAGGGTCGCCTGGTGGATCGGTTCCGAGTGGAGAGGAGTTGGCGAAGAGTGTGGAAGGAGGAGGAGGTGAGAGGAAGAGAGGTGTGTTTGTCGAGAGGAAGGTTGGAGAGACGATCTCGTTGAGGAACTTGGGGCTGCAGGTCGTGAGTTCTTTAGTCTTATCTTCAAACGTTCCTTCTACGATAGTACGTGTCTGATGGTTATCGACTTACACTCTCCGTCCAGGCAAAATACGCTACCATCTCGGACATCGTACGTCCTCCTCTCGAAACCTCAACGAACCTCATCCCGCTCTCGACTTCTCGTGCTAACCTGGTCTTTCTTTCGTTTTCTTTCCAGGTCATCTACCACCCTCAAGGACTCTGCGTCTCTGCTCTGAACGTCGCTGAAAGGTACGCATCCTTCTTAGAGACCCCAACGAGCTCAGCTTCGACGCGTCGTTGACTTTTACGTTTCGTTTGTCGTGCTCCCAGATGCGCCGAAGCTCTCGAGACGATGTGGCAAGAACGAAAGCTCGAATGCCACGATGGACAGGATCCTGTTCGATACAACGTTTTCCTCGTTACGGGTGAGTTCCGTCTCCTCAGCAAAATAGAAGGGAGAAGCCTCGGATTGACCTCGACGCGTCCTCTTTTTCCCTCTCTCTCTCTCTTTGAATCGATCAGATCCCTTCTCCGCCTTCGAGAACTCGTTCCCCGAGCTGGTCGCCGTTGATTCTCAAGGAGTTCCGAGGAGCAAGATCGACCTCTTCCAGAAGGAAGCTTACGAGACGGCCGAACTCAGCAAGGCTCAGGAGGTTTCGCCTGGTTTCTGGGTGAGTCCTAATTCTCTCTCTTTCGTTCTGCTAGATCGGAGAACGACGCTGATTGGGGTCTTCGTTGGATCATACAGATGGGAAACTCGTTCGACTGTCCGATGATGCGAGCTGTTGAGGAGGACGGCGAGATGCTCGTGAGCGAGGAGTTGAACCCCAACGGGCTCGACATCTGCATCGAGGTGAGCTTTCTCTCTTCGACATACTTTATTTCGCTGCTCTGTGCTGACTTGGTTTCTATCACTTTGAACAGGCCTTCGATCAAGCGGAGATGCCAGATGCGATGCGATTGAATCACGCCGTCTCCGTTCTCGACTCTCACCACCATCGACGACACCATCGACATCACCACCACCATCACCACGACTCTCAGCCTCACCATCAATCCCACCACTCCCATGGTATGCACCACCACCAGCACGACGAACCCACGTCGCCTCAACCTCCCACCCAAGCTCTCGCCTCCGTCCAACTCTCCTCCAACCCACCCACCTCCTCGGATCCCACCGTCATCGCCTCTCCCAACTCCTCTCCCCTTCCCGACTCTCCTCCTGGTCTTTTCGCTCCTCTCCCTTCGCTCAAGGACGAGCTCGCACTCAGTCTCAACCTTCCTCCTCCTCCTCCTCCTCCAACGACGGCGATCTATCACCTTCAGTGCCTCTCGACGAGCCTCGTTTGCGCTCAGGGAGACTGGAGAGGGATGGCGACGATCGCTGGTCAGATTTTGGAGTTCACAAAGTGGCTCAAGAAGAGGGTTACGGAAGGGAAGAAGGTCATGGTCCATGGGTTCGACGGTTACGTGAGTCGAGTCTCGTTTCCTTCACTCCGAGTCGTCGTCTCGGCGGCTTCCTGACCTCGTTCCCCTCTTTCTCTTCGAACAGACCGAAACCTCCGTCTTCGCCCTCTCCTACATCATGGTCGCCCACTCCCTCACTCTCCCCGAAGCCTACCTCCATCTCCACCTCCACGCGAAACGAGCCTTCTTCGTCTACCCTCACGACCTCAACCTCCTTCGACGCGTCGAGGAACGACTCCTTCAGGAACGAAGACTCAACGCTCCCTCGGTCGTGCTTCCTCCTTCTGCTCCCATGCCTCCCGTCATGAAGTGGAAGAGCGGATGGGGGCTTGGGAACTGGGGGAGAGGAGAGAAGAACGCGTCGTCGAGTTCGAGTGGACCTTCGCCTCAGCAGATGGCGCTGACGGTCAGGATTGGGAGGGAGGAGAGAGCGGCGGAGATTGAGAAGAATGGCCTTTGGTTCAACGTGAGTTGCTTGTCCTGAGATTTCTGAGATGGTGTAGAGTCGAGGACTGACTTTGATCGTTTGTTCGAGCAGAGCCCAACCTTCGACGGATCCTTCCCTTCTCGAATCATCGACTTCCTGTACCTCGGGAACATCAACCACGCTTCCAATCCTCAGATGCTTCACGCTCTCGGTGAGTTCTCTCATCCTCCCAAACCCCAGTTCATTTCCTCGACTGACTCGTCCTCCCCTTCGTTCTTCTTTCAAGGAATCACCCACGTCGTCTCCGTCGGAGAATCCGCTCTTCTCAATCCGGAACTCTCCCACACCTCCCCTCTCTCCATCATCTCCTCCCAGACCAACCATCCTTCCACCGCTCAAGCTCCCAACCACGCTCTCTGGTTCGAACATCAAGCTGGAAGGATCAAGGTCCTCGACATGCAGTCCATCTGCGACGATGGAGTCTCGCCGTTGAGACCTGCGATTGCGGAGGCTGTGAGCTGGATCGAGCAGGCCAGGTTGGAGGGTGGGAAGGTGTTGGTGCATTGTAAGGTCGGGGTGTCGAGGAGTGCGACGGTTACGATTGCGTGAGTCTTTTTGGGACGGAGAGAAGAACGGGAGACGCGACGAAGAGGGCTGACTTTTCCTTTCGCTTTTGATGAACAGATACCTCATGAAGCACTGTGGACTCAGTCTCATCGATGCCTACATGCGTTCGTCTATCCTTTCATTCGTCTCACGTTCGTTCTCTTCCGAAACTGACTCCGCCTCTCGTCGCTTTCCTTCTCCTTCAGTCACCCGAGCTCGACGACTCAACGTCCTCATCCAACCGAACCTCAAGTTCCTCTACGAGCTTCAAGGATGGGAAGGTGAGCATCTTTTCTCATTGTCCCTCTGTCGACGACTCGTTGCTGACCGTCTTCCCCTCTTTCGTTGCAGTCGAAGTCTCTCGAGAGAAAGCCGAAGCCGAACGAGGACTCAAGCCTATCGATATCGAGGATCCTTCTTCTCCACCCACCAAGCCTACCGAAGACACACCTCGAGCTCACGGAAGGAAGGCTGTTAGCTGGCCGTTCCTGTGCAGAGAGATTGTGAGTGTCGTCGTCCATCGCTCGTCCTTGACCCGTTCGTCGAGCTGACCCAACCTCTGCTCTCTTTCCTCAGGCCTCCCTCAACCACCGCTACCTCCACTGAACCCCTCATCAACAACCCCTGCATCACATTCGACACGTTCACCGAACCATCCCAAAACTTCGGCTCGTTCTCGAGCTCTTTCCCTTTCCCTTTCTCTCTTTTTCTTCTCTTGTATCCCCCATCCCCAACACTGTACCCCCTTCCCTTCTCTTCTCTTCTCTTCCCATACTATACACTACGCACTTTTTCTCGCCTTCTTCCTTCGTTGTCCTACGTACCCGTATCCCTTTCCTGCTTGTTTCTCTCCTCACGCCCCGTCTCGTTTCTTCTCGTCTCGTCGTCTCGGTTCTCCTGTCTCCCTCTCTGGCTCCTTTCTCCCTTTTACCTACGCTACGAACCTTTTCCCCTTTTTTAACGCACGCACCCCACACACACACCTCTTTCTTGCTACCAACACAAATACGATCCTCGACGCGTCTCTTTGCCTTTTTTCTGTACCGATCCCTCTCGACGCGCCTCTCTCCCGCTTTGCTTGTTTTGACTTTTCGTTCGTCCGTTCCGTAGGGGCCGGTTCTCTCTTCTCCTCTCTACTCATGAATTTTCTCTTTCTTGCAGCCGGCGTCCAGCGATGAGTGAGCTTCAGAAGAAAGGGAGCGCGAGACGAGCTCGACGCGTCGTGAGTTTCAACGGTTCCTCTTCGCCCTCGTTGTTTGACCTCTTCACGCGTTTTCTTCGCGTTCTTTCGTTGCTTAAACGGTAGAGACACACAAAGGAACATCTACGCTTGAAGAAAACTTTCTCTGCGAAGTAAAACTACCCCTTGGCGGCTGCCGGGAAACTGCGAGGCTCGGGTCAAAGGGTCGAGCTCAAGTCTCTTCACCTCTTTTCACACCCCAACACCCACCCACGTCGTCTTCCCTCTCTTCTCGAGGAAATGGCTCCCTTCTCCTTCTCCCTCCTTCGTTCCCAACTGCGTCGAAACTCGAAAGGATTCGTTCCCGGAACGATCCTCCTCCTCGTCCTCCTCTCCCTCTTCCACCTCGACCTCTTCTCCCCTTCCTCCCCTCTCGATCTCGACGATGCTCTCACTCGTCGGCCCTCCTTCGACGACGTCTCCTTCGACTCCCCACCCCTCCTCGCTCATCCTAATCCTAATCCCAACCCTCCAAAACCTTACGACGGGTCTAATCCTTTCCTCGCGTTGGACGAGAACGGCAAACCCATCCCCTTCCAACCTCCCTCTTCGAAATCAACAGCCAAAAAGAAACCTCCTCGCAAGGTCAAGAACGCTGCTTCCTTCGTCGAACCTGTCTTGCCAGATGATTTCCCTTCGAGAGAGAGTCTCCCGTTACCGAAGGATTTCCCTCAGTTCCTAGGAGTCAAGGAATCCAAGCCTCCGAACGTCACATTCTTCGACGACGAGACGATGTTGTCCAAGATCAGACCTCTCGATCTGAAGAGGAAGCCGTTGGCGAGAGGAGGGAACTGGACGAGTCCGAGGGGGACGTTTGCGAGAGAGTGGGAGGATCCGGTGCTGGGCGAGAGGGTGGAGGACTGGCCGAAGGTGCAGTTCCAAGATTGGGAGGAGGAGAGCGAGGAGGAGAAGGAGCTCAGGGAGGGAAGGAAGGAGGTCGTTAAGGGGGCTTTCTTGTGAGTAATCTTTCGGATTATTTTCCGCAAGCTCGGGGGGAGCTGCCTTGTAGAGTTTTGAGGTGCATCGGAGGTTGTAGGAGGCGAGAGAGAGCGAAGGGAGGGAAGGACGAGGGCTGAATGTTGAGCTCGAGCTCACGTCGAGATCTCGACAAAGCTGCCCGTAGACTTCAGAGCTACAAATCCCAGGAAACCAACCTCTCCGCCCCATCTCTCTCCCTCTCCTCGTTCTCTGAAACCTCAATCCCTACCTACCTTCCCTCGCTCGTAAGCTCACCATCAACTTTCCTTTCCACCTCCTCCTCCCAGACACGCCTGGTCCGGCTACAAAGCTCTTGCCTGGCAACACGACGAGATCCGACCTCTCTCTGGAGTTGCCTCGGACCCTTTCATGATGTGGGGAGCTTCCATCATCGACTCTCTCGACACTCTTCTCCTCCTCGGACTGTGAGCTCGTTCCTCTCCCTCCTTCGCCCTGCTCTGTCAGTTCAAGCTGAACCGTTCCCTTTCCTTCTCGCAGTCCAAACGAATACGTCCACGCTAGAAAGCACGTTCGGGAGGTAGACTTCGGAATCATCTCGGGTATAGATTGGGGAAGGAACGGAGAGAGGAGCGGGAAGAGGGTTGTGTCCGTGCACGGGTTCGAGACCATCATCCGGTGAGTTTGGGTTCCTTCGTTCTGCTTATAGGCGAGAAAATGAAGAGGCTGACTATGGTTCTTGTTGTGTAGGTATATGGGAGGTCTTCTGGGAGCCTACGATCTGGTGAGCCGCCACGCCCGTCGTTGGAAGGTCGACGCGTCGAGCTGACCTCGGTTTTCATCTTCAGTCTGGCGATAAGCTCTTGCTCGATCGAGCTGAGGAGCTCGGGAAGATCTTACTCCCTATCTTTGACACCTCGAGTGGAGTTCCTCTGAGTGAGTTTCTTCTCGATTCCCTCGTGCTTCCCCGAGCTGACTTCTCGTTCTCCTCCTCCCCTTTCCGCCAGGTCGAATCAACCCTGCCAAGTTCGTCTTCTCGTGTAAGCTGTTTCCGCAAAGCCTCACTGACCCGGCCTCATCTTTTTATCCACAGTCCGAAAGCTATCTACGGTGGTCACTCGATCCAACTTGCTGAGGCCGGAACTCTCTCGCTCGAGTATTGTCGGCTCTCCCAACTCACGGGGAATGGTACGTCTTCTCGTCGGTCGTCCCTCGTCGAAAAAGGATCTATCACTGACCTCGCCTTCCTTCCCTCTCTTCTCTAGGCACCTACTTCTCTCTCGCTCATCGAGGCATGAGCTTCATGAACAGCGAGATCACCAAACAGAGCCCGTTCGCTCCTCTTCTTCCCACCATCTTCAGCACGGAACTGTACAAGGGTGGGATTCAAGGGACCTTCAGTTTCGGTGGAATGAGTGATAGGTGTGTCGCTATTCATCTAAAGGAAACGAGCTGGAATAAGCGACGTGCCGTCGAACTCGACTGACGACTTTTCTCTTTCCTCTTCTACCAGCTACTACGAGTGAGTCCACGCCGAACCGTCGTCCTTCCGACAATCAGCAGTACTGACCAGCGTGTCTCAATGGCCAGATATCTCATCAAGCTGTGAGTATCATCAAGGTCGATCTTTCTTCGCTTCGAGACTCTCGTTGATCCCTCGTCCCCTTCGTTTTTTCCTCCAGCCACGTCCTTCTTCGGGGCAGCACGCCCCTCTACTCGAAGATGTACTCGTCCGCCATCGATAAAGCCTCGACCGAGCTCATCAGGAAGGTCTCCGTCGTTCCAGGGAAGCCGGATCTCATGGTACGTCCAAGCCTTCGAGCTCTGACCTCATGTCGACGCGTCCGCTGAACTCGATCCTTCTGTCGCACACAGACTGCTGGAGAGCTGAGGAGTGGACGATACCAGTACGCTTTGGAGCACCTGGTAAGTCTATACATCGCCTCTTCGAGCCCTTGTGTTCCTTGCTCATTCGTCTTGCTCTCCTTTGGTTCCCCAGTCCTGTTTCGTTCCCGCCATGCTCGCCCTCGGTTCAAAGATCCTGGAACGTCCTCAGGATATGGTTCGAGCGACAAAGATCTCACAGACGTGTTACTTCGTTGTACGTCTCCTCGTCTGAACTTACTTTGTTCTCTCCCTCGCTTGACCTTCGTTCCTTTTCCACAGGGGAGTGCGATGAACTCTGGAATGCAACCCGAGCGAGCCGACTTCTACCTACCCGACGAGCCGAAGCGGTTCGAGAAGATTGAGGACGAGGACTCTGGAGAGATCTTCACGATCACGAAGGGAACTCCTGCTGGAGTCAAGTCGGTTCATAAGGTGATTTTCGATCTCGATCTCGACGCGCAACGAGTCAAGCTGACCCTTCGCCTCTTTTCTCTCTCTTCTGCAGCACTACATCAGTCGACCTGAGTCCATCGAGTCTGTCTTCTACTTGTATCGAGTTACTGGAGATCGCAGATACCAAGTACGTTTCAAAGCTCCCTCGCTCACTCATCTCCCTCGTCGAAGCTGACGAGCTCGTTTTCTTTCCCTCGTGTAGGATCAAGGATGGAGGATGTTCACGAGCTGGATCTCGCGAACAGAAACCAAGCTTGCATTCTCGTCGACCCTGGACGTTCGATTCGATCCCATAACCAAAGGCGACAACATGGAGTCCTTCGTCGTGAGCCTTTCTCGCCTCTCGAACGAAGCAGCACGAACACGAACTGACTCGTTCCCTCTTTCTTTCCTCTTGCTCTCAAAGTTCGCCGAGACCTTCAAGTACTACTACCTCCTCTTCGCTGATCCTTCGGAGCTCTCCCTCGACGACTACGTTCTTTCCACTGGTTCGTTACCATCCTTCTGCTTCTCTCCTTTCACTCGAGACGCGACTCGTCGCTGACCTTTCCTCGTCGATTCTTCGCCCGATACAGAGGCTCATCCCTTCATCCACAACCCTCTTCTGAAACCTGGATCCTCAGGTCTCTGGGATCCATCTCTCGTCCCCGAGAACGAGAAGGACGCTCCGATCGGAGAAGGAACGAGTGTTCAAAAAGCAGCTGTGCTGCTAGAGAAGGAGATGATCGAGGCTTTAACTATTACGCGTTGACGGGTGATGGCATATATAGCTGCTGTTTGATCCTGCTGGTGTGTATCGATATATCTTGCTTAGATCGTTTTACGAACGAAAGTCGAGAGGTAGAGAAGGCGAGGTCCTGCTTTCTCGATGGTATCGCAAGAGGAAGTACGAACGAGACGGACCATGGGATACGAAGAGAAAAGAGAAAAGAAATGGAGAGAGAGAGAGAGAGAGAGAAATCGAAAGCGAGAGACAACGAAGACAAAGGGAAAAAGAAAGCTATCCAACGCAACATTTCGACGCGACGACCTCCTCCTTCTTCCTCCCCGGCTCGTGAACGAACAAGACGTACAACTGGAAGAGCGGTGCGGAGATACAGAAGACAGAGGAGAAAAAGCACAAGCAGTAAACACTAAGGTAGGACGAGTGAAGACCGATGTAAGCAAAGATACAAGCCAGAACAGTGTAGAACAGCGGGAAAAGGTACGGGAACTCGTGAACGAGATCTACGAATCCCTGGAAGGATTGTTCAACCGTAGGGTGGTGATCGACGAAGGGTGGAGGAGATGGGGATGGGGGTGGTGCTGGGGAAGGGTAAGGGTGGAGGAGGAGGAAGGGAGGGATTTCGCCGTACTGTAGAGGAGGAAGAACGGGAGGACAGAATCTCATCAGCTTTAGAATCTACTGGAAGACATGTTCTGAAGAAAGACTCACGAGGAGGTGCCTCTTGTATCGATCAACAAGACTCTGAACTTCGACGATCCTCGTCGCGTCGTCCTTTGCGAGTTCGAAGGCGACTCGAACGTCCGTAGCGACGTAAGGAGCGCTCTTCTCGAGTTCGGCGATGATTCGGTTGATCTCCTGCATGTTGAGGTTGAGTCTCTGGAGAGCCCAGAGGATGGGCTTGAGACGAAGGAGGATCTGAGAAAGAACGGGACGAGGCGAGGAAAGTCAGCTCGTCGTTCGTTTCGTTCAGGTCAGCTTCAAGAGACTCACCCGATCGGCAATAAAGGCCTCGTACGAGATCCTGTGCGACTCGGCTTTCTCCTTCACATGATCTCTCGTCCACATGAAGAAATTCCACAGAGATTCGCTGTCGTACCTCGTGAACCCGTCCTCCTTCCCTCGATCGAACGCCTTCTCCATCCCCTTGATGAACCCTTGGCCCAAAAGCGGTTCGAGGCAGTAGAACTCGGTAGGAGGACCCCCACGAGCCTCTTCGACCGCCCTGCCGACTCGTTGGGTGCAGTGTTCGAGGACGTCGTAAAGAGAGGTTGATGGGTCAGAAAGGAGGTAGAGCGACGAGGTGAGGGGGATTCGGCGGAGGATTTGATCTCGACGCTGCGCAGAACAAGTAGAGAGTCAGCCACTGATACCCAAGAAGCTGGGAAGGAGTCGAGATGCGGGAGAAGGCGTGGGAAACTCACGTCGTCGAAATACCCGTTGCCCTCCTGCTCCAGGTTGTAGACGAAGGAATTTCCAGGTTCCCGCTTTTGGTTGACGACGAAGGCAAAGTCCTCCTCAAAGGCTGCGTTTTTGTCCTGAAGGGCTTGAGGGGAGGAAGGAGGAGTGAGAGGAGGGATCATGTTCTTTTGCGACGTGAGGGGTGGACGAGGAGAGGGAGGAAGGTTGGAGTGGGATGGTGGCTGGGAGAGACGGAAGAGGTGGTCAATTGGGAGATGGTGTGCTCCAGAGTCGATGGAGAGTCTTAAAGAAGGGGGGGAGGGCGAAATCTTGCTCTGAACGAAGACGCGTCGATTGACTTTGTTCCTTCCCGTCCGATCGAGTTTCGATTTGAGTCAACGCCGAAATTGGGGTGGAATCCAAGTCGTACGAGGCTCTGAGCCGTTGAGGTTAGGAGCCGAGGAGGGCTAGAGGGATTCGTGCACTGATGGGAGTCTTGGGAGGAAGAAGAAAGGAAGCGGGTGGCGGGAGAGGGTGAAGGAACGAGGGCGGAACGAGGGCCAGACTGCGCTTCCGACAAGGTTGGGTTTAGCAAGTCGTTGACGAGCAAAGCATGTGCAGCAGGAGACCCGATTTGCATAGCGGGTAGCGATTTTGACGACGGGAGAAGGAAAAAGAAGAGGCGTCGATGGGTTTGACGAAAGCTTCCTTGACCCGCACGCCTACTCGCTCCTTCAGGAGATCTGGTGCCGTGAGTCTAACGAAAGCATCCGAAAAGAGAGTCAGGCGAGCACTTGAGGTCAGAAAATCGCAACAGATTGCTGTTAGCTGAGAGAAGTGGGAGCTTGACGCAAAGGAGGAGGGAGGTGCAAGCCAATGAACTCGCTATGGTTCCCCCAGAGCGCAAGAGTGCCAACGAATCGAATAGTAGAGGTCCAGTACATCTGAGTTGTCGTGTGAGCCTATTCGAAGACGCTCCGATGCGAGAAAGGGCGGTCGAAGACGTCGGGAGTCTTGGAAGGAAGGAGCGGAACGCGAGGTCAGCTTTGAGCTCGTCTTTCATCCGTTCTAGACCCGCTATGGACTCACTTCGAGCTGGAGGCTCCAGACGAAAAGATGAAATTGGATGAGATCCATAGCCCTTCGAGCGGAGAACGTGAAAAAATCAAAGCAGGATGGTGGCGAGGGTGAAGAAGGGTTCCTGTCCTCACTTTCAGTTGACCTCAACTTCCATCGCCCCTCCCTCCCCACGTCCTCCTTCTTTACCACCCTTTCCCCTTCGCTCTTCTCTCTCGTCTCACATGTCTCTCGCCGACGCCGCAGCCGCTAGGAAGGATCGTCTGGAAGCTCTCAGGAAGCGTAAAGCTGGAGATGTGTCGGTCGAAGGGTGCGTTTCTTTGAGCTCGCCTCCTTCCTTCCTCTCCTTCCCTCCCTCCTTAGCCTTGAAGCCAAGACTGATGCCTATCCTTCCTCGTCTTTGACTCTACCCTCTTTTAGGTCTGTACCTGTGCTGAAGCAGAGAAACTTCGATTCGGATACTCGAACAGCAAAGAAGGTCAGTCTCGTCCCTCTGCTCCTTCGTTTGAGCTCGCAAGCTCTCTTTCCTTCCCTTTTTAAACGAGCTGACCCCCTCTTTTCCCCCATCAATAGTTCTCTCGCTCGGATCTGAATGGAGAGACCATCGAGTCCCAGGTTGAAGGACTGGCAGAGCGGATCACGGCGGAGGACGAGGCGAGGCGAACAGAAGAGCTGGTGCGTTCCCTTTCCTTCCCTCCATCTGTTCATCTCATGCTCGTCCCTATGCCTTCGCATCGTAAAGCTCTGGGCGTATGACAGGAGAGAGTTATGGCTTCTCTGGGAAGGGTTTATCCGCTCTTAGGGACTTTGGATGCCACGAACGAGCTCAAGCTGACCTCTCCTTCCTCCTTCCCTGCCCAACCTCACCTCACCTCTCCTCTCATGCTCCCTTCGAACTTCCGTCTCTTCGGTCACGATCTTAACCATCACAGAATCTCCTCAACATCGCTCCTAAACGACCAAACTGGGATCTCAAGCGTGATCTCGACCGTATAACGCAAAAGCTCAAGCCGTCAGTCCCAGCTGCCTCTGCCTTCTCCCTCGTCGTCGCTTGTAAGACCTCTCAAGCTTACCCCTTTCTCTCTCTCGTCTCCCGTACCGTCTCAGACAAACCGACGAGGCCATCAAGTCGATTATCCGTGAGTTTCTCAGCCGCACGTCTGCTCTCGCGGCTCTTTACCTCCCCTCATCCACCTCGCTGACTCGCTTCTCTCTCGTCGCCCTCCCGCATCCACAGGTAAACGACTGGTCGAGCAGAAAGGAACTGCTGGAGGAATGGATCTCGTCGGAGCTCTGGATGCGTTGAACGATGTAGAGGACGACGAAGTGGCTGGAGAGAGGTCGGACGACGAGTAGATCTTGGTCGGGTCCAGTCAGGAGGGAAGCTTCGTATCGCTCGGTTGTACGATTTGTGCATGTACGTTTCTGTGAGATCCACCTTCGACCTAGACGGTCAAGGTCTAGGTCGAGTGAAGAGAAAGTAGGACGCGGATGGAGTCCCTTCGAGCAGATCCACAGCGATGAGACGCGCCCGTCTCTTTTGTTTTCGCTTCTCTCGCTTGAGCTCCGTATCACGTAAAAAAGAGCCTCGTTAGATCGTACCAGAAGTAACCCCACCGTCCATCGCGCCCCAAGCATCCGCTCCCATCCCATTCATCCACGAATCATCCCCGAACTCATCCTCCTGATCGTCGCTCCCTCCTCCCTCTCCCTCCCCATCCCCATTCGCCTCCTCCCCTTCTCCCTCCTCAACAGCTCCCTCTAAATCCACCACATCCAACTCCCCGACCCCATCTCCTCGACTCTGGCTCCTCAACATCTCCTCAGGTCCACCTCCAACCCTCGACGCGTCTCCGTCTCCCTCCCCTTCCTCCTCCTCTCGCTCCCTCTTCAAACTCTTCCTCCTTCCTCCCTCGACTGCTTCCGTCCCTCTAGCAGGCTTCAACCCAAAGATTCCTTCCTCCCAAACCACATAATCCCTCCTCCCTCTCTTCATCCCACTCCCAAACACAACCTCCATCCTCCGGATCAAACTCGGCTCCCTCCCAATCCCACTGCCCTCCCCACCTCCCTCCTCAACCTCCACCCTCCTGTACCTCCCTGTCCTACTAATCATAATCCTCCCGTTCACGCAATTCGCCCAAACCAACCCCAAACTAGCCTCCTTCCCCAAGTCTTTACTCGAGCCGTTGAACCACCTCGATTGATCCTTGTACCCCAGCTGGATGTCTCCTCCTTCCTCGGCGTGGGCGTTGTATGCGGAGGAGGAAAAGGGGTCGTCGAAGGATTTCCAAGGGTTGTAGAAGACGTCGGTGACTTGGTTGACGACGAGGATGGCGAGGTTGTGGATCAGAGCGAGGGATTTGAGCTTGTCGGAGATGGAGCAGAGGGAGGCGGAACGGAGGGAGAGACCTGAGGAGGAGTTGGTCGGGAAGGAGGTTCGTATGAGGGCTGCCAGAGAGTCGAGGATGATAAGATGCAGGGGTGGCGGGGGTGGTGGGGAGGTGGGTTTGGCTTTTCCTTTGCCTTTGACGTCGACTGGAGGAGGCGCGACGGGAGGTTGGTTTTGGTTTGGAGGAGGAGGTGCTGGAGGAGGAGGTTTGAGGCGAGCGATGAGGGCTGGGATTCGATAGGAGATGGTATGGTCTAGTGCTTCTACGTCGTGACAGTCGTCGAAGAGGATGTTGGAGGTGAGGGATTCGATGGTGATGTTGAGGGAGGGATCCTGAGGGTGTCGAGCGAGGAGTCCTGCTGCTAGGGATTGAAGACGAGCGGCGTGCGAGGGATGCTTTCCTTCGGAGGACAGGTAGGCTATAGATCCGAGGGATCGGAAAGGTGATGCTAGTGCTGAAGAGGAGGAGGCGTGTGGTTGAGGAGACGAAGGTCCGGCCGGGGAGGGCTGAGGTTCAGGTTGGGAGGAGCTCGAGGAGGAAGAGGAGGATTGTAGTGAGCGAAGTTGGGAGGAGAGAGCTAACAGAAGGCAGATTTGACTCTTCCCTGCCGAGCTAGAGAACACAAAGGAAGAAGGACGAGGTCAGCGAGGCTTCGAACGAGGAGATGGAGGACTCGGAGGGAGCGTCGAGCTCAACAACACTCCTTCCTCCCTTCGTCCTTCCAAACCGAGCACAGACGAAACGCAAGCTCACCTCTCTCCCACTATCTCTGTGATCATTCCCTTCCTGATCCCACCTCCCAGAAGCTTGTCGATCTCAACATCTCCAAAGCTCAAGACGTCGACCTTCTCCTCCTGCTCCTCCCTTCCCACTCCTCCACTCCCCGAACCTTCCGACGACGGCCCTTCCTGCTCCTCCTGCTTCAGACCTCCTAGACGAGTAGGAGTCGGGCATAGTCCTCGAGCTACTGCGTCTACGAGTTGATCTACGTCCGCTCTGGGGAGAGGTTTGAGTGTTTTGGCGAGGACGTCTCGTGGAGGGAGGAGGACTTCGGAGGGAGTGGAGAGACCAGCTGGGAAGGGAAAGGAAAGGAAAGAGAAGTAAAGTCAGCATTCGATGGGGATGAGGGACGGTCGTAGGACGGGTAGACGAGAACGAGAAATAGGGATAGAGACGAGCAGTATCGAAAGAAGGGGAAGGAGGCGGAGAGGTGAGCTCGACGACTCCTTCCCCTTTCCTTTCTTCTGCCCCTCACAAGACCATCGTGCCTCCCACCGATGCGAAAAAGGTGTATAACCCAGCTCAGAGGCTATGATGTTGAGCTGAAGCCTCGACGCCACTCGTTCTCTGAAGATATGAGCTCGACATCATCAAGAAACGAGCTCTCCTCCTTTCCTCCTCCCTCCCTCCACTCCCTCGCCACCCTCACAAGCGACCTCGTAGAAACGCACGAGCTCACCTCTTTTCAGGACTGCCTTCTGCCTCGACGTGAGATTGGTGAGCTGAGCGAGAGGGGTGTCGAACATCTTCCTTTCCTTTCGTGGTCGATGCGGTTGAGGGGAGAGGGGAGGGGAGCTGAAACTCAGATCGACGCGACGTCTTGTCTTCCCTCGTCGTCAACTAAAATTATTGATTCCGATCTTTCCGAAGCATTCTCTAAAACACTGTAGAGAACCTGAATACCGCTTCACTCTTCATTTTCAGTTCCAGAGAGCTCTTCACAGCCAACGAGGCTCTTCCGAGACGCGCTCGACGCGACGTTTCTTCACCTCTTGATGCGTCTCTAGAAACATGTATCACCTCAAGGGCAACAGAGTGACTGGTGGAAAGTCGAGCTTGTATGTCTGAGTTCTGAATAGTCGGACGGCCGCGTCGTCTCTTTCAATCTCGACCATTTCGACCTGTCGTTCTTCACGAGTCGACGCTCGGCCTGCGACGACCTTCGCTATCTCGAAACCGGGTGATAACGCAGTGAATATGGATGAACGGATCTCTATCAGTCTGCAATACTGTTTGTCAAGATTAGCTATCTCAGCGCCGCAAAGAAATAGAAACAGCTGAGGAGGTCGCGGAGGAAGAAAATGGGACTTTCGTCTTGGGCGCTCTTTCTTCCCTCGACGAACTAGGATCTCCCTTTTACAAGGCTAGGTGAAAAGTTGAACGTGTAGCATGAGACTCAAGAACGAGACAAGCGCAGAGAACTGGGTGAGGAGTAATCGCGGTTGATCAAAGGGAGAGGAAGTGATGAATCTCTCTCTCTTATCGCCATCGCACGTCAGAAGAGATAACGCAAGCTCATCTTCATACGGGATTTCGAAGACAGATTATGCTCCTCTTCTGCGGTGTTCTGCGAGGAAGATAGCAACAAGCGCTGAGGAGTCGCTCAAGGAACGCCTCGACGGTCGACGCGTCTTTTTGGCCAAGCATTCCTTAAACATCAGCCCTTCAAGTTCTTTTCCCAAACCACCACGACAACAAAAGGTCGACTTCTTCGAATCTCTGCCTCCTGCTGCCATAGTGATGGACCTAGAATCCTAGTGACCTTATCTCTGCCTCGAACATGGCGGCATCTTCCCCTCGGGTGAGTCCTTAAGTTATTCTCGTTTGAGGCGTTTCCCCAGCTCACCCTTCCGTTTTCCTCTTCTTCACTGAAATAGCTGTCTTCTCTGCCATAGCGGAGCCTCGCACGGACACTTCCGACCTCAGCGAAGATAAGGGCTCGTGCCTTAGGCTCGGAGAGCGCTCTCGAAGGAAGCAACCAACGACGTCCATCTCAAGGTCGACTCTTGCCTCTTCAACCGTCCTCCCCCTCCTACCTTCCCTCAAACCCACCCAAACCATGAACGACGAGCAGTACTACAGCGAGAAGAAGGATGCTGAAGTGGGGACGGTTAAGGTCGTCCCAGCTGGAGAGGGAGATCATGATGCAGATGAATATGTGAGTCGAGTCGTCTTTCCCTCTCCTTTCCCTTCTTCGACCGAAGCAAAAGCTCAGTCTGTTCACTCCGCTTTGCTCTAGGACGTCAAAATCGATGTGCATACTGGTCTTCACGATGGACTTCACAGAGGTTCGGGCGTTTACTTCGTCGAGAGAGCATCGAGTCGCCAGATCCTTATCTCACCTGTTGCACTCCTCCCTCCCTCGCCGCTTCTCTCCTGCCTTCTCCCTCAACAGAAATGAAGCAGCGACACGTTCAAATGATTGCGTTGGCTGGGACTCTCGGAACTGGTGAGTGTTAGATCCGCATTCGTCGAGGAGAGTCGGATACGTCGAGGAGAGTCGGAAGGCTGACTTCCTCGTACAAATCTTCGCTCGGTTCCCTCTCTTCTCAGGTCTCTTTCTCGGATCTGGAAAGGCCATCGTCCACGCTGGACCTGCCGGCGCTCTGATTGCCTACCTTCTGATCGGGACGGTCGTGTACTCGATGATCAATGTGAGCTGACCTCGTCTGCTTCGAAGTAATCTTGCCTCGAAACTGATCGCTTCTTATTCGCAGTCTCTTGGAGAGCTCATGTGCTTTGCTCCCATCGCTGGTGGATACATCCACTTCGCGGAGAGATTCGTTCACGTGCGTAGGATTCTTCAAGCTTCGAGTTCGAGTCGCGTCGTTGGTTCGGATCCTGATGTCCTCGCTTTTCCTCCTCGCAGCCCTCCTTCGGTTTCGCTCTCGGTTGGATGCAGTGGGTGAGTGAGAGCATGGGTATGAAAGAAGGACTTTCGGGCGGCCAAGAGTCCTTGAAGGAAAGAAGGAGGCTGTCAGTCGCTGACCTCCTCTCCTCGACTTCTCGTGGAAAAGTATTCTGGAGTCGTGTCGCTTCCCACCGAGATCATCTCGGCGACGTTGATCATCGGCTTCTGGACGGAAATGACTACTGCTAAACTCGCTGGGTTCATCACACTCCTCTTGGTGCTGTGTGCGAGCATCAACTTCTTCGGGGTGAGTCTCCTCTCGTTCTCGTCGTCTCTCATCTCTTGCTGACCACCTCCTTCCTACTCATCTATTCCTTCAGGTTCGGTGGTTTGGAGAGTCCGAGTTCGTCTTTGCGCTCATCAAGGTGAGTCTTCACGAGCGCTCTTTGGTCTCGAGATCGAAGGAAAACAACGGCGAGCTGACCTGAGTTCTTCCTTCGTTTTGCTGGGGTGTTTTCTCGGGTTTAGATCGCCTTGATTCTCGGATTGATCATCGGAGGACTTGTGGTCGACCTCGGAGGGGGACCCAACCACACTCGCCTTGGGTTCCATTATTGGCGCGTCCCTGGAGCCTTCGCATCTTATCCGCTTCCCGGGAATATCGGAAAGTTCACTGGTGAGTGGCCAAAAATATTCTCGAGAAGCTTTCCTGCGAACACCACTCTTCGCGAAGTCGGGAATTCGTCGAGCCTGGGCAAAGGAGGGGAAAAGGGAGACAGCGAAGCGTTCAAAACTGACTCAACCGACCTGACCCTCTCTTCTTTTCTTCAGGATGGTTCACCTCCCTTCTTCAGGCTGCTTGTGAGTTGCTGGTGTCTTGATTCTTGTTGCAGGGAAGGGAGGGAAGCAGCAACGCGTCTCGACAGACTCGCTTTGGACTGTCTGTGAACCGTTCTGCTTCTTCTACCTTCTCCCAGACTCCTTCTCCGGAATGGAGGCTCTCGCTATGACCATCGGAGAACTCCAGAACCCTAGGAAGAACGTGAGGAAACCTTCCCTCGCCGCAAACTCGCAAAGTGTCGAGAGCGAAGCTGACTTCGTTCTCGTCTCTCTTTCCTCCTTTCACAGATGGCCAAAGCCGTCAAGCGGATATTCTATAGGATCCTCTTTTTTTACGTCTTCGGCATTATAATCGTTGGAATGGTACGTCAGGCTCGCGTTTCCCTCCCCCGAGCTTCGTTCAATCGTGTCTGATCCGGACGCCCCCCTTCATTTTATCTCAGCTCGTCCCCTCCGACGACCCTGACCTTCTCACTTCCACTGGAACTGCCGCCTCTTCGCCCTTCGTCATTGCTTTCAACCGAGCTGGAATTAAAGCTCTTCCCTCGGTCGTGAGTATCGTTTGAGCCCGCGTCGCTTTTCCCTCCGCTGAACACTGTCCTTCTCTTCTCTCGCAGATCAACGCCGGAGTCTTGACTTCTGCTTTCTCCGCCGGAAACAGTGGTCTTTACGGAACTTCTCGTATGCTTTACGGACTCGCTTTGAGGGGGCAGGCTCCCAAGATTTTCGTCAAGACGACCTCTTCCGGCCTTCCCATCGCGTCCCTCGCTTTCTCGACGATCTGGATCCTCCTCTCCTACATGGCGATATCCGATGGAGCTTCGACAGTGCTCAACTGGCTCTCCAACCTCGTCTCCATTGCCACTTTCATCTGCTGGGGCTGCATCTGCATGTGAGTGTCTTTAGTCTCGAGCGCGTTCCCTCGAGACGCTTTTCGTCCCAACTCAAGCTCGGCCCACTTTGCGACAACAAACGTTTAAGGCTCTGGCTCAAGATTGCTCGTTATCGAGCTTTGGCTGACCCGTTTCGTCGTTTCTCTCTTGATTCAGCACTTTCCTGCGCTGGAAGAAGGCGATGGAGGTTCAGGGCTACGATCGATCCGCTACCAAGTTCCTCTACATCAAGATTCAGCCCTGGCCAGCCTACTGGGCGTTGCTTTGGTGTGGTATTGTCATTATTTTCAAGTGAGTGGGGCGTAAGAAGAGACGGAGTTGGACGCGTCGAGCATCGAGATTACCCGTTCCCCTTTCCGACGCTGACTGCTCTCTCTTTCTCCTTCTTTCTCACCTTCACCCTCATCTTTTTCAGCGGATACACCGTCTTCCTAAACGGAGGTTGGAACGTCTCTGACTTCATCGTCGCCTACCTCAACATCCCTCTCTTCGGTGGACTCTTCCTCATTCACTGGCTCGTCACCGGTCGAAAGCCCTTCCCTAAGGCACACGAGCTCGATCTCGTCTCGAACGTGAGTTTCCTAGACTCTCTATACACCTTCCATCCTACTTCTCTCGCTCAAAAACCCCTCCTGACACTACTTTCTCTCCTCCCTTCGTTCGTTTCGCATCGCGTCTTTGCAGATCCCTGGACCCGAGATCGACGTTGACGTCAACCCTCCTACCACGAAGGTCGGCAAGTTCTTCGCTTGGTTGTTCTAGAGGTTTTGAGCTAGGCTTAGAATAAAGGAAGGGGCGAGCGTCGGCGTCGTCGTCGCTCGAGGTGTTTTCTTTTCGTCGTTCTTCTTGCTTTTTGGTTGTACACAAAGGAACGAGGTTTACCGTTCGCTCTTCACACGTTGTATTTTCATGATGGTATCATACCTCCTTTCTTCCATCCACGACGAGGAGCTGTCCTGAAAAGGGAAGGGGACGAGACGGAGTTGACGCGTCGACTCGATTCGAATCGTTCGCTGGCTGTTCTGGTCCTAGACGAGCGCTTCCTCTCCCATGATCAAAATCAGCAAATTTGTGGTTCCCTGTACCGACGGCGGCTCCGAAGGACTCAAGAACGCTGCTGGCGAAGCCCACCCAGTCTTCGCGAACGCTCGTCCACCTTCTCTCCTCTCCGAGTTCGCACAACGAAGAACGGGTATCAATCAAAGCGCCAACAACCTATCAAAAACCTAGCACAAATGTATAAACAAGAGAAACGAGAACAAGGAGAAGCGTTAAGTGTCCAGGTGGTGGTGAAAACGAGCGTCGAGGAGGAGTTGAAGTGATCAAAACAAACAAGGAAAGGTGATACGAGGGAGGAGAACAATCAAAGAGAGAGAGAGGACGTGAGTAGTGAATGAATGAATGCTAGAGTGAAATGGAAGTGTAGTGTAGTAGTAAGACAAGCGAAGCGAAGCGAACGAAAGCAAAACGAGACGAGAAGGGGATCGTTGATGCAAAGGGAGACGAGACGGGAAAATTAACTCAGCGTCAGCATCACGCTCAACACCCCCATCCCCAAGCCCATCGATCCCCCGATCCCAACCCCGACAGAGACTCCTCTGCTAGCGCTGGAGGACGACCCGCTGTTGCCGTAGAAGGACGAGTCGGAGATTTTGGTTTCGACGGGGAGGAGGGTGGTTTCGAACATTCTCGTGGGATGAGGGGAGCCGGTGATGGTCATAGTGAGAGAGGCGGAGACGGTGGTAGAGACGGTGTTATCTGGGGAAGGAAGGGAAGAGGGGGTGTGTGAGCTTGAGTGCTCGACGCGTCGGAGGGAGAAGGAGGAGGGACGAACTGGCTTGGATGGAGAACCTTGAGGATCGAGCGTAGACCTGTGGCGAGGAGATATGAAGAGGGAGAGACAGTCAGTTCAAGAGCGAGGGTCAGAGGAGATGGAGGAGGAGGAGGAAGGAGCCGGCCGGTTTGACGACGACGTGTTCCTCTCCTCTCCCTCCCTCCTCTTGAGTCGTCGCAAAAGAAGAAGAGCAAACTCACGGTTCCATCTGCAGAACGGTAGATCAACATAGAGGTCAGTTCAGCTCTCACTTCTCGATCTAAACAATCTCCCTCCCTCCTCTCCTTCCTCTCGAACCAAAGAAAAACGAAACGACGGAAACTCACCGTACGAGTCCATGAAGACGCAGAAGTAGTCATCTCCTTCCGGGATCCCTTCCACATCGACCACAGCCTTCCCATCCTTCAGCGGGACTGCAGGTCAAAGCAAGAAAACAAAGGCCAATGAGCATCGAAATGATAACAAACGCGGAGGGAGAGGAACGCCGGCATCGAGCAGGGAGGACTCACCGTTCTTTGCTACGAGAAGCAACCCCGTCCCTGCCAGCCTGACCAACTCTACATCGAACTGAACCACACCCTCTAGAGAGAAGCAGAATAAGAGGAAGTAAAAAGAGAGTTGGCGTCAAGATTGTTTCAAAGAGAAAGTCACACGCACTTGGCAGGACGAGGAGGGAGGAGGAAGAACAAGGGGACAGAAGTTGAGTCGAGGAAGGAAGGGACGGAAGTGGTCCTTCCCAGAGCCTCATTGCCTTCTGAGAGCTGTATAGGTGACGAGAGAGGTGCTCGTTCGTGCTGGAAGAGGAGAAGATCTTCCCTTCAAGACGCGACGGTCGTTCACGTCCTCCTCCTTGCCTTCGCGAGCTCGCACCTTTCCTCCTCCCTCCCTCCCTTCCTCCAGCCTTCAAAAGGACCCCGAACTCACCGATAGCGCTCTCCCAGACCAGCGGATTGGGACCTCCCTGCACCCATGGAGACGTCGTCGAAGGGACTGTGATGTGGAAGTGGGTAGGCGTGCTTTGGTGACCTTGAACGTAGGCGTCCACCCCACCGAGGAGGAGGACCGACGAAAGAACGAGAGCGAGAGAAGAGAGCGAGAGCTTCATTTCCGTGACTGTTTTTGGCTTCAATAGAAGAGAGAGAGGGTGTTAAAGAGCGTGGGGGAGGGAGATGGAAGGGTGTTTATTGTTGTTCGTTTCTCGATGGTCGTGGTTGGAGGGGAGCCAAGGTAGAAAAGGGAGAGGGAGAAGGGAGGGCTTGGGAGTTTTGCTAGCGCTTCTTGTTCCCGATTAATTTTCGAGTGAACAACAATGGGAAGAGGACATGCCGAGACGTTTGATGAAGAGGAGAAGGTATGGATCTTGAGGTCAAAAAGGCAGCTGCGAGAGAGGGAGAGGTTCGGGGGAGGGAGGAGTCCTCGAGAGGGAGTCCCTGTTTGCCGAATGTGCTTAGCTTTGTAGGGACTTAATAGGATGCTGAAGTAGAGAGGTATGTAAGAACAAAAGGAAGATTTTTTGCGTTCAAGACGCGTCCAAACCGATCGGTGAGGCCAAGGCCTGCGAGGCCGTCGACAAAAACAAAGTCCAGGAGGACGGTGTTGTGGTGGTATTGTTACGGTTCGAATAAAGTCTGTATATCAGTAAATAAGTATTGAGATCTTCAGAGAGGGAAGGAACTTTGGACTCGTGCACGGGATGCTGGGGAAGAGCCATCGAGCCCGACGCGTCGGGTCTCAACCACTTCCTTCGCCTGACGCGAAATACCTCGAGGACGAGCGTCAAGGGTGAAGCAGAGTAGTGACTGAACCCAGATCGAAGAGGGATAGAGAGTGAGCCCACTTTGAAGACGGGGGCAGAGGGGAAGGGATGGAGTGGCTCGAAGCTGGTTCACAAACGAGCGAGCTTGGGTCCAGAAGTCGCCCGACTTCACTAACAATCTTCGCTGGTACTTTAAATCTTCTCAACAGCGAGTGGACGATCTGGCACTTCATATCCGGGTTTCCAATGCTGAAATCGGGACACACCGCGTCGACTTGAGCAGAGCGAGCTCAGATTCATCCCTCCTCCGCCCCTGGTCCACTCCCCCCTCCGACTTTCCCACTACACGACAAGCCAAAGAATCAAAAGCTTCATTCACCATATACACCTCTTTTCCCTCTCTCTACCCAGAAAATCACCCTTCCGAACGAAACGAAACCCAACGACCCTTCCAAACGAACTTGACGTCCGAAGGGTGGTTTAGGCGAGCTTCTTCCAGAGCTGGGGGATGGCACAGGTCTGCGATTGGTTTCGATGATGAGGATTGAGTTGAGTGCGGAGGAGGAGCGGTCGCAAGGTGGGTTGAGGTTCGAGGGGAAGGAGAGGTGTTTGGTTGGAGGAGAGCAGAGGAGGTGAGGCGGAGCGGGTGCGGGATCGACGGTGGTAGGAGTAGATGATAACGAGGAGGGAAGGACAAGAGAAGAAGATGAAACGAGAGAGTCAGCAAAGTGGGCAGACAAAGGAAGAAAGGGAAGGATAGCCGAAAGGAGGGAAAGCTCGGAACGTACATCGACACAGTGCATCAGCTGTTTCTCCCAATCAAACCCCAGCAAAAGCACCATCGAAAAGGTCAGCTTCAGCTTCTCTTCTCTCTCGTCCTCACATCTAGAACAAGAGCGAGCTCGATGGCTGTGAACGTACGTGGAACAACTCCTCAACGCAATCCTCTCCCTCCCATCCCTTTCCATCTCGGACCTTCTTCTCACAGTGCTCGAAGTGGGTCTTGGCGGGAGCACAGGCAGCGGTGGCAGCACACTCCTCTCGGATAGAGGGGTAGATCTGTATTGATTCCGTCGATGAGTTTGAGGGAGGGAGCGATGAGGAGAGCGAAGAGGGAAAGAGGTGAGAGGTGAAGGGGAAGGAAGGGAGGACGTCAGCAAACGAAAGCTCCTGCTGTTCATAGATCGGCTGAACTCCTTGAACCCTTGTCGTCTCCTCTGCAGGCAGCTCTACAGGTGCACAGAGCTCTACCTCGAGAGCGATCAAGGAAGAGGAAGGGGGACGATCAGAAAGGGAAAGCTGAACTCACGTCCTCAGGCTCCTCCTCCTCCTCCTCCTCGGCAGCAGGAGCCTCCTCCTCCTTCCCCTCAGCATCCTCAGTAGAAGCAACCTCGGTGCTCTCAGCGTGAGCACTGCATCGTTCCAGGCCAGATCGAAAGCGAAAAACAGAGAGTCAGCTTCAAAGTTGAACAGAGGAGAGCCAATGGCAAGATCGCCTTCTCTTCCCTCTCCCTTTCCTTCCTCCTCTCCCTGTTCTTGAACTCACGTTGGCATAACAGCCTCGAGGAGGGAAGCGAAGAATCCTTGCGACGAAGATTGCTCCTCGGCGGCGGGGGCGGTGGAAGTGGAAGCGGCGGAAGAGGACATTTTGGGAGGGAAGGGGGGAGGAGGTGAAAGTTGGGAGAGAAGGAGGAGTGCTCGGGAGGAGGAGGAGAAAAGAGACGGAGCCTGCTCGAGGTGTTAACGACGACAAACGACTCGACCAACTTTTCCACGAACGAGTATAGAAGTGAGTCCGGGTAGGCCAGTAGAAGGAGATCGAGACGAGATAGCTAACGAGGTTTTTGTTGCTCTCTGCAGACTCTCAGGATGTCTGTTATCGCACCTCCTCCGGGGTCGGGTCGGATTCTGACCATGGGCGTTCGTCTCTTTCTTTCTCCTCCTATGTTCTTCTTCTCACCTCTGCTGACCACCTTTGAACGATGCTCTCTACCAGATGCTCATCATCGACGAGTTCGAATACCGCGAACCCGACGGCTCTCTCAGTGAGAAAGTGCACGAGGAGCAGGTCCGTATGAACCAGCAGCTCTTTCCCCTTGTTGTTTCTTCCCACTGATCTCCTTCCTTTCCCTCGCTTCTGCTCCCTCGTCTCATGTGTCTCATGTCCTCTCAGATCGGAGGAGGAGGAACTTACGGTTCGCGGTCTCTTTCTTCATTCTTTCGTTCCCTTCCGCTCGAGCTCACTCTCCTCCCCTTCCTCCCTCTCTTCGTTCAATCGTCTCGTAGCTACCATCGCCTCCCGCCTCTTCCTCCCACCCACTCTCCTCGGAATGATTATCGACGTCGGAACCGACTTCCCACCTCGGATCATGGACGAGCTGCTCTCCTACGGCAGCGAGATGTGGCATTTCCGCGAAGGAGATCGATTGACGACGCGTGCGTTGAACATCTATTCGGAGGAGGTCAGAGGGTGAGTCTCCATCTCTCGAGGACCTTGATGAGCTGGCAGAAAGGGTGAAGGAGGAGTTCTCTGCGAGCTCGTCCGTCCTTCGTTCGCCCCTCGTTGGGTCGCCGCTCCCGCGTCCCCCCTCACGACACTCCCAAATATAGGAACCAAGCTGAAGCTGACATCTCCCCCTTCCCTTCTCCTTCCCTTGGAGATCTGGCCACCAAAGCTTCCGCTACCTTACTCCTCGAGCTCGAATCTCCCCCGTTCAACTCCCTTCGACACCGTTCGGAGAATCACCTCCCTCTTACGTTCACTTCGTTTGTTCTCCGCTGCGAGCGGCGGAGATCGTGAAGGAGTTGGATGAGCTGGAGTTTGTAGACTGTGGGAAGATCTGGGAGCCTATGCCTGTGAGTTCGCCCGAAGAAGAGGTGGAGAGGGTGAGGGCAGGAAAAGAGAGAGAGACGCGCCGAGTTCTTCAGCGTCGAGAGGTTGAAGGAGAGATGGACGAGCAGTTCTGACCCTCGTATCTTGCCTTTATCTCTCATCAAAGCCTGACTGTGTTCCTGCAGAACTCGAGAACCTCAAGGCGATCGGAAAGCGGATCACGATCCTTTCGTGCGTTCTTCTTTCTTTCGACCTCTCCCTCATCCGAATGGACTTATTGGCTGACCTTTCACCTTTTCTCCCTTCGACACATCTTTTTAAACCTCTATCTCACAGCCCAAATCACCTCGAAGCCCTCACCCTCCTCTCCCTCCTCCCCGATCCTCTCCCCGCTCCCCAACCCTCCTCAGCCGAAACCAAAGCTCTCATCTCCCTTGCTACCAAAACTCTCGCTTCCTTCATGTCTCCCGGAGGAACTGCCGTCGTTCGATCTGGCGGAGACGGAGTCTGCTTCTGCTCGAGCACAGGAGAGGGCGGAGAGGTTGGAGAGGTGAAGTGGGTTGAAGCTGTTTTCGGAAAAGACGAGCAGTCTAGGGTTATCGATGTTACAGGAGGTGGGAATGGTTTCCTGGGTGGGATGGGAGCTGGGTTGTTGATCAGTGGAGGAGATGTTTACGAAGGTGAGTGGTTGCTCTTCGTTGTTCGAGATGCGTCGTCGTCGCGTCCGAAACTGATCGTCTCTTCGCTTTCGTTCTTTTCTCAGGCATCCTCTACGGCTCGGTTGCAGCCTCTTTCGCTATTGAACAGTCAGGATTGCCGAAGATGCGCATTCGAGAGTCGGACGGAGAGGAAGCTTGGTGCGACGTTCAGGAGACGGGGCGAGAGAGGTTGGAGAGGTTCAGGGCGAAGGTAGCCGCGTCGTCGAATTGAACGATTTGTTGGAGGCCGCAGGGTTTGATTTAGATGGGATTATAGACAGTTGTTTACCAAACGCTGTTCGATCCGGTATAGATAAAGTGCTGAAAGATGGAGGAGAGCAGGAGTCCGACGCGACTAGCTCACTCTCTCTCTGCGACACCCATCTTTCCCCTTTGTTCTTGCGTTTCCGATACCAGAACCCTACTGAGCGCATATCTGCGACTTCTCTGCATCAGCTTCTTCGAAATAATCTTCTCCTTCAGGACGAGCTTCGTCCCTTTCTTCCGAGCGCAGTGTCGAGGTCGTTTCGAAGAGAGGTCGCCGACCCTCTTGACTCCAAACAACCATCTCATCCTCCTTCTCTTTCTCAGTCCAACAGTGCGAAGAACGATGGCAGCTTCCATATCCCAAGCGGATATCGAACAGGTCATAAATGTGAGTAGCAGAAGGACGAGGAAGGCGGAGAAGAGAGGAGGAGGGTGAGCTCCTCACGGGGCGAGGTCGTTGAGCTTCGTTCGAGAAGCTACTGGACAACCTCCTTGAGCTGGAAGTGATATTTCGCACGACCCAGACATCGTCAAGGGCCAAACGGATGCTGGGGAAGTGTCTGCTCGCCCTATCACTCCCTCAAAGAGCTGGTATGGACGGATGATGGCTGGTGTTCCCTCCTTCCTCTCTCCTTCCTTCACCTCCCTCGATCTTGATTTCGAGCTCAACCGAGATCCACCATCGTTCCCTCATCCATCCACGCTGGAAAATAGAGTATTATACTCAAAGCTAGCCAATTCTGCCATCATAATGCTGACCACACTTATCTTCTGCTCGTTCTCCTCCTCAGATCATTCAGCACCTCTACTCTCCGACCTCGAACGCCCAACCTCACGAGCAACAGGAACTCCAGCGGCAACTCGTCGAAGCTCAGAAATCGGACGCGTCTTGGGGGTTGATAGGTCCTCTACTTGGTCATCCTGTGAGTTTGACTGCTGTAGTCTGCAGAAGGAGGTCGAGCTCGGTTTTGAACGAGGGAGGACGAGCTGGGCTGAGGTTTGGGGAGTTGAAGCTTCTGGAAGCATTCCCGAACGAAGGATATCAACCGCAGAGACGAAGAAGATCTTGACTTGCTCTTTCAAGTGTGGGAAGAGAGACTGGAGCAGCTCAAGCAGCTGATGGAAGGAGACCTGAAGCTGACCTCGCTTGCTCTCCCTCCCTCTCCGTCGCAGGATCGCAATGTTCGGTTCTTCGGAGCTCACACCGCCTCTGTAAAGATCACTCGAGATTGGTGAGTGCAGTTCACTGCTCTGCCTCTCGTTCTCGCAAGCTGATCAGGTCTTCTCTCGTCTATCGCAGGGATACTCTTCCTGAGGAGCAACGAGGAGCTCTTCTCAACTCGATGCTCGAATGGACTGGGCAAACTGCTTCTCTTGGACAAGAGAACGCTGTAGTTCTTCGTAAACTCTTCGTGGCAGTACGTTCGTCTTTACCAGCGTAGGGATAAACTGTGGCTGATCTCGACCTCTTTTTTTTTCCAGCTCTCCTCCCTGATCATCCGCCTGTCGCCAAACTCGTTCCCTCATCCTCTCCTCACTCTCCTCACCCTCCTCACTCCCGCCCCTTCTGCAACGTCACCTCCGAGTCTCGCTCTCCCTCTCGAGTTCTTTCAGATAATCATCGAGGAGGTTTCCCGGACAGGTCTCATCGGCACGAGGAAGATCGAAATTCACGACGTGCTCGAGGAAGGATCGGAGGTCGCTGTCGGAAGCTGCCTGGGAGTTCTGAGGCGGTGGCTGGAGGATGGAGGTGGAGATAAGAGTCGACAGAGGGAGGAGGAGCTGAGTGCTGCGACGTCGTGTCTGGAAGCATGGATCGGGTGGGGGTTGAGCGGAGAGTGAGTTCGACTTCTTTTCCTTCGACGCGTCGACTTCACAACTGACCCTTTCTCCTCTCCCCATCAGACTTCTGCACCACTCCCTTCCACTCGTCATCGCCCTCCTCTCGCACCCCGACTCTTTCATTCAGGCTTCGGACTGCCTGCAGCAGATCTTGCTCGACTCCGTGCTCAAAGACGGTCGAGGCAGCAAAGTTCTCACCGATCCGATTCTCGCCTGGCTCCCTTCCGTCGCTGGCCCTATCGCCGAGTCCTGTTTCAGCAGTGAGTCCGTTTCTCTCTTTCGCTGTCTCGTCTGCATGTAACTCATCTGTCCTTCCTTCTCTTTCAGCCGGAGACGTCGACGAAGCCGCTCAGTCCCTCTGCAAACTCCTCGTTGCTCTTGGCGAGCACTCCGCCCACTACCTCGCCCTGAATCTCGCTCTTCCCGAAGTCCAAACCTTCTTCACCCTCATGCTCGGCTTCTCGTCGCTTCCTGGGTACTACGGTCTCGACGAGGACGTTTCTGAGGTTCGTCCCTTCCCGCTGCGTCTCATTCTCTATCGCACGACTGACTCTTACCTTCCTCTTCCTTCGCCTTCCCTCAGATGACTCTCGGATTCTGGTCCCTCTTCCAAGAAGCCCTTACCGCCTCTCCTCACATCGAAACCGCCGACGCTCCCGTCCCAGGGAACGAATGGAACATCGCCCTTCAGATCTTCGGGGAGCTCCTTCGACGGATGCGAGGGAAGTGCGTCCTTCCTCGAGACGGAGGAGGATGGATGAAGGATCAGACCGACAAGTTTAGAGTGTATAGGAACGACGTTGGGGACACTTTGGTCACGACGTGAGTCGCTCCTTTCCTCGTCCGTTCGAAGACGCGTCTCTTTCGACTGACGCGATTCCCTTCCTTTCTTCTAGGTTCTACGTCTTGAGAGACGAGATGCTCTCTTTCCTCATCAACTCTCTCGCCTCGGACCTCTCGTTATCAGAGCCTCCATGGGAGGAGATCGAAGCGTCGCTCCATTGTCTTCGAGCAGCCCAAGAAGCGGTTCCAGAGGACGAGAACACCTTCCTTCCTCGCTTCTTCTCGCCAGAGATCCTCGGTCGACTACCTACTGCCGGAGATAGTCGAACTCGAGCTACCACTCTCGCTCTTCTCGGTGAGTCGTCGTTCGAAACCCACAAGGGACTGTTCTCGAGCTGATCACCTCTTTTCCTCTTCTTTCAGGCGACTACTCCTCCTGGTTCCACGCCCACCCTACCCACGTCATCTCCGCCATCTCGTACATCGTCCCCGCTCTCGACGTCCCATCGCTCTGCACCTCAGCAGCTCAAGCTCTCAAGACGCTTTGCGATCTCTGTCGAACGAGTTTGACGGGTCACATCGGCGAGTTTGGAAGCCTGTACGGAACTGTCGAAGATCGAATCGATGTAAGCCGACAGATCTCTATCTGAGCTAAGGTTCTTTGTTTGACCTTCTCCCTCCTTTCCCTCTTCAGCCCGAGGAGAAGGCAAAGGTTCTCGAGGCCATCACGTCGGTCGTTCAAGCTCTCCCGCCGATGGATGCTGTCGAGCCCGTCAAGGTGAGATCCCCTGCTTCTGCCCTTGCTTGACTCTACTTTCTCTGACCTTCCTCTTCACCGTTTCTTCTGCAGTCCATCGTCGATCCCATCGTCAACAAACTCCTCCACGCGCTCTCCCTCTCGAATCAGGTTCGCTCTTTCTTCGTCTACCTCTTGTCGACCTATCTTTCTGACACAAACTTCTCTTTTGTTTGGTTGCAGCTCCCCGCCGAGGCGAAAGCTCTCTCGATTCAACAGGTCATCTCCCTCACCGCCGTCGCGAAGGGACTCACTCCTCTCGACGACTTCGACCTCGAACCGGAAGCAGAGGAGCAGATGTTCCGAGGAGACGCTGAGAAGGCACGAGCCGACCCAAGACTCGTAGAGCTCAGGACTCGGATGCTCGAGGGTATCGCTCGGATGGTAGAGCTTTGGAGCACAGACGGAGAAGTAGCAGATGTGAGCTCGACGCGTCCTTTCTTCCTCCCTCTCCCCCCTTCTCATCTCACGCTCCCTTCCTTCCCTTTTGTCCAGGAAATTTCCCGCCTTCTAAAATCTATGACCACCTCCACCACCTCCCCAACCCTCCTTTCCCTCGACTCGGAACCGCTCATTCGTCTCGTCGCCTCAGCAGCAGAACGGAACCTCAACGGAGTGTGGCTTTCGCTGGCCGAGATCCTCGTCGGACGACTCGCTCCTCCGCCTGGCTTCGGAATCTCGAACGACGCAGGGAGTCAGAAAGCTCAGAGACTCGTTCGGGAGGTCGCTGGAAGTATGATCTGGGCTGGAGCGAACGTGCTGAGTGCTGGACCGGAGGTGATGACGAGCGTGAGTTTTTCGACGCGTCTTTCGTCCTTCGTCGCTGATCGTTCCTCATTCTCTCCTCCCTTTGGTCGATTCAGCATCCCGATGTAGTCGAAGGTCTCTTCAAGTTCGCTGGCACCGTGAGTCCCTCTCTCTCTCTCTCTCTCTCTCTCTCTCTCGAACGCTGATCCTCCCGTTTTCCTTGACTTCTCTCCCCAGGTCGCCGCCCGTTTCCCCGTATCCCTCCTCGCTCCACCCCACGAGGTTCTCGACGCTATGATGCAGCTTTCCATCGTCGGCCTAGGACTCCAAGAGCGCTACTCCATCCAAGCTGTCACTGGATTCCTCGTTGGTTCCCTCCTCTTTGCATCCTTTCTCCGTTTCTCATCCCCCTTTTTTTTCTCCCACCCCACTAACCCCTTCTCCAACCTCCTCTTTCGCCTCTCGCCTCACAGACAACAACCATCTCCCGCTCTCGCTCCCCCCAAGACCTCCTGGAAGCCTTCAACATCGTCCTCCGAACCCACGGTCACTCAATCCTCCAAGCCATCCTCTTCGGAGCGGGAGGTCACTGCCCGAGGAGTGTGATCCCCCATCTGGCGGAACTTCTGGCGAGCCTTGTAGCGAGGCTGCCGGAGCTGTGTGCGGCTTGGTTGACGACGATTTTGAGCGTGGTGAGTCGAGGACGGGAGAGGGAGACGAACGAACGAGGAGAGAAGAAGGAACTGACGAGTGGTTTTGGGTTGTGTAGGAAGGATTCCCGGATCCGAGAGCTACGGCGAAGGCGAAGGAGAAGTTGAAGAATGCGATTTTCAAGTGAGCACTCTGTGTTTCTCGCTTCGTTCGAGGAACGACGAGCTGATCTTCTCTCTCTCTCTTCGCCAGAGGTCGAACGACCAGGAAGGCTCGTTACCGACATCTCTCACTCTCCTCCTCTCCCAACCCCAACTGACTTAATTCTCTCTCACTCGCCATCAGGTCCGAGAAGCGCTCAACGAGTTCGCCTTGGTCTGTGAGTGTTCTCTCGAACGACGCGTCGTCGTCTCCTTTCCTTTCCGCTCCCTCGTTTCTTAACTCACTGACGCCCCTCCTCCTTGCGATGATGTATCTCAGCTCGAGGACTCGAAGGGTCAGCCTACGCTGCTTCTGCACCTCTCTAGTTTGCGATCTTTTGTCGAGTTCAGAGGGTGAGTTTTGGTTCACGAACCTCCCTTCTCGTTCGAACGAAGCTGACGACTCTCTCTCTTCTCTTTCTTGTGTGCGTACAGGCGCTGGTCGTCGTTTAGGGCTTTTAAGAGAGGATTTACGTAAATTTCGATTTCGGTTTACAGAAGAAGGAAAGAGGGTGGGGAAGGGCAGGAGAGAGGAGCTGAAACACGGTCGTCGCCATCGTCCCCTTCCCCTTCGCCTGCTCTTCCCCATTTTGTTTACTTTAGATCTCTCCTTACTCCTTACTACCACTCCGTATCCTTATAAGGAGAACCCATCAAGGCAAAAAAATGAGTCTCCGCTCCCGTTCCTCTTCGTCCTCAAGCTCGCCCTTCTCACCTTTTAGCCCAGCTCCTCGCGGCTTCATCTTTGGTTCCCCAACCCCCTCCTCGACCTACTCGCTCGAATCCACTTCCTACACCCCGCTCTTCACGCCCGTTTCTCCTCATTCCAAGTACCACCAGAACAACAACGATACAAGACCGCCTCTACCGAGTCGAGCTCAATCGCTCTCGTTTGGCCAGCAGCTCAAGAACGGTTCGAAGCTAAGGAAGAAGAACTCGACGAGAAGCGTCGCTTCAACAGTTATGTCTACGAATTCAGCACCACCACCATCAACGCAAGGAGGAGGAGAGGAAGGGAGGTACTTTGGAGGAGGAGAGAGGGAGAGATACTGTGAGTGAAATGGGAGGAGAAGGGAGGGAGGGGAGGGAGGAGAGAGGGGGAGGGAGAGGAGGGGAGGAAGCTGAGCTGGGAAGAGCGGTATAGCAGTCAGGGGAAGCGAGGTCAAGCTCTTTCTGGCTTTTAGAGACGAGCTTGGCTGGACTAGCTCTCGACTCTGAGCTCTCGAGAGAAGAAACGAAGGGCAGAGCAACGAGGACGACGTCGGTCTCGTCTCGTTCCGTCCCTCCCTTCTCTCTCGTCTTCGATCCCGAACCTGCCTCGTCACCTACATATCTTCTTCTCTCTATATTTCGAGCTTCTAAGCTGACTCTCTCTATACACATCGTATTCGTCTTTCAGCTCTCGACTCCCCACCAGGACTCCTTCCCGATCAACATCCTTCCTCCATCTCCTCCCCTTCGCAACATTCCCATTCAGCATCCCAAACCTCCCAAAGATCAACAACCTCCAATTCAACCGTCACACCCTCTACGGACCCTTCCACCTTTTCTTCTTTCTCTTTGACTTCCAACATCCCTTCCACAAGCATCACTCCTTCCTCCCCTCAAACCCCTCAACCTCAACGACCAAGCATGACCGTCCTCCCACCTTCCTCCTCCAACTCGTCAGCTTCGACGTCCAGACCTAGCATGGACGGTGGCAATGGGAGGCAAGCAAGCTCGAACGGGTCCTTCTCAGCTGGACCGTCGACTTGGGGAGCAGCAGGAGGAGGAGGAGGAGGAGGAGGGAGCAGACAGAACTCGGAGACGGGCTTGATCATCGGGGCGCCTGTGCCTATAGAAGGTGGGATGGCTGGAGGAGCAGGGATGGGGATGGAAGCTGCTTCCATGTCGAGTGGAGGTGGGATGCCGTTGCAGTTTGACGAAGGGGTGCTGAGGCAGTTGTGTGATTTGGACGTGAGCTCGTCCTTTCCTCTCCTCCCTTCCTTCTCCTCTGTTTCTCGTTCGAAGAGCTAACGGACGTGTTGTTTTGTTGTGCCACAGTGTGCTCTACCACTCCTGACGGATCGGATCAAGCAGTCTTTGGCTTCGTGTCGGGTGAGTTCGAGCCACGCTGAAAGGAAAAGGAAAGAGAGAGGGAGAGAGAGCTAACGACGAGATTTGGCTGTTGGGTTGAGTATAGCAAGTCGCCTTGTTCTTCAAGTCCCGAGCGAGAGTGGAGGAGTCGTATGCGAGGTCCTTAGGAGAGATGGGAAGGGACTTGATGGATAACTACAGTAAAGGGGATGGGAAGGCTGGGTGAGTCGAGTCGACGTCTCTCTTCGAATCGAGGCCTTGCTTCGACGCGTCTCCCTTCCTCCGTCTCTCGAACTGGAAGGAAAAAGAGCTCGAGCACCGAACTGACTACCTTCCCGTTGTCCTCCTCGGTCTTTGCTCGCCATCGTATCGCTCCAGATCCTTCCTCAAAGCCTACCAGGACACCCTCCGGATCCACGACTCGCTCGCCCAGCAGAGGCTGAAGTTTGCTCAGAGGTTGAACGAGATGGGAGAGGAACTCAGTCATCTGGCCAAGGAGATGGAGAAGACTAGGAAGCAGGTGAGTTTGGGTTGAGACGATCCCTTCTTCGTTCGAGGATCGGAAATAGAACGAGGGCTGAGAAGGAGAAGAGACGCGAAGCTGATCGTGTCCGTTTGTTTTTGGGTTCGGATTCGAACAACAGCACAAGGACACTGGGACGAGATTCGAGAGGAACCTGCAGGATGCGGATCTGACGATGGAGAAGGTGCGTCTCTGCTTTCGTTTTGCAGCTTTCGAGCTCACGTCTCTCGTCCGCCGCTCTCAACTGACCTCTTCTTTCCCTCCTCTTCCTTCCCTTCCTGCCATCTCTCTCCCTCTTCTCGTTTTATCCCCGTCCCCAGGCCAAAGCTCGCTTCGACACCACCGTGGAAGAGCTCGAACGGATCCTGATTCTCAAGGAAGGAGGCAACCTCAAGGACGCCGGCATGCACAACTCGCCGGGAGGACATGGACCGGAAGGGAACAGGAAGAAGCTTGGGAAGGCGATCGGGAAGGGAGCTGGGTTGTTTAAGGGGAAGAACCCTGCTCAGGTGAGTGAGACGACGAATGAGTGGGATCGAGGTTGGACGACGCGTCGCGATCGAACGACAAGTAGATGAGGAGGACGAAGACGAAGGGACCAGGAAAGGTGAGAGCTGACTTTTGGCTTCGGCTCGTTTGGTGTCTGCAGATGCAAAAACAAGAAGACGATGTTCGTCAACGGATGTCCCACGCGTCGGACGCGTTCAGACGAGCCGTGCTCGATGCTCAGAGCGTGAGGCAGGAGTACTTCAATTCCCAGTTGCCTAAGATCCTTCGAGTGAGTCCCTCTTTCACTCTTCTGTCATCTTAGAGCCGATGAGAAGGAGATGGAAAGACGAAACGCTGACCTTCTCGCCTCGAACGACAGCTCCTCAAACAATGCGCCGACGAAGTAGATCTCGGGACTCAGTACCACCTCTCGAGATACGCCTACCTCTACGAAACGATGGTCCTGCAGGAGGGAACGACCTTGGCTCCTGTGGAAGGACTGGATGGTGGGCCTTCTTCGTCTCTTATTTCGTTCAAACTTGACGAGCTGACTCGGTTCGTTTCGGCTCCTCTCTCTTCGTTTCGTTGTTGTTCCAGCGACCACCTTGGGACTCAAAGCCGTAGCCGAGCAGATCGACAACCGAACCGACTTCAAGCTCTACATGCAAAACTTCATCGTCGCTCGAGGGAACGTTCCGAGAGGTCCGAGGAGGGAAGGGTTGTACGAGGAGGGTTATGTGAGCTCCTTTCTTTGCTTCCTCTTTCTCTCTTCTCCCCGCCTTTTCTCTCATCTGTTCGTCGATCACTGACTCGCTCTCCTCGTCCGTCTCCGGTCGTTCTCTTCGCTTCGTTCCCCAGCTCCCTCCCCTCCCACCCCACGTCCTCTCCTCCTCCCAGAACTACAACAACGGGAACGGAAACGGAGCCGAGGATTCTTCTCGGAGCTTGAAGGCTACCTTCGGAGTGGATCTGACGGATGCGATGATGAGGGACGGGGATGAGGTGCCTAAGATCTTGGAGGTTTGCACGGAGGCGATTGAGAGTAAGGGTGAGTCGAGTTTCCTTTTCGTTCGAGACGGTTCGAGTGGGAAGACAGATGCTGACTCGATGGATGCTTGATTATGGTTGGGTTCGGTTCAGGTCTGACGACGATGGGGATCTATCGACTCTCTGGAACGACGTCGGCGGTTCAGAAGCTGAAGGCTGCGTTCGATCAGGGTTCGTCGCGTCCCTCTCTTCCTCTCTCCTCTCTCGTTTTCCTTCTCTTGAACTGACTATATTCTTCCTTTCTTCTCTCCGAATGATGCTCAGACGTCGACTCGGTAGACCTCGACGAGGACGCCTGGGCTGATATCAACGTCGTCTCATCCACGCTCAAACTCTGGTTCCGAGAGCTTCCCGATCCGCTCTTCACCTACGCTCTGTACCCTCAGTTCATGGAGGCTGCTCGTGAGTACGGACGACTCGTTCCGAGGGAGAGGAAAGGGAGGAAGCGAGAAAGCTGATCGCTTCGTTTCGGTTTGGTTTGCGTTGAAACAGGGACGGACAACGACCGACTTCGTCACATCCGTCTTCATGAGCAGGTCAACGAGCTACCGGATGCCAACTACGCTGCTCTCAAGTACTTCATGTCACATCTTCACAAGTGAGTCGATCGTCGTATCCTGTTCTCTCGAGTCGACGAGAAACGAGGACGAGAACGAGGACTGACCCGTCTTCTCTTCCTCCCTCCCTTCCCTCCCCTTCCCACTCTCCCCTCAGGATTCGAGCCGAAGAGAAGACCAACCAAATGTCCGCCTCCAACCTCTCCATCGTCTTCGGTCCCACCCTCTTCCGTCAACCGCCAGAAGGAGGAGGAGGAGAAGGCATGACCATGGCGGACCTGATGAGCTTCCAGTGCAAGGCCGTAGAGACCATCCTGTTGAAGTACGAGGACATCTTCATCTAAGCTTCCTTTCGCTCGCTCTCTCTCTTTCTGTCTTTTGCTGGTGCTTTTGGATGGATCTGCTCGACCGGACCCTCTCTACATCTCTTCGTTTTGCTTTCCCGTTTCGTCTCGTTTGACTTTTTGTTTCGCCTCGCCTCGCCTTCGTTGTTTACCTCCTTAGGTTTGATACCCCCCCTCTCTGTCTCCTTTCGCTCTACTTGCGGTGTTTGCTTGAATCTTGGATGGACGCTCTCCCTGCACTCTGAAGAAGAAGAGAGAGAACGAAAACGAGACGCGTCGAGCGGAGTGTCGCCTTCCTGTGCAATTTGCGACGATCACAGCTTCCGAGTCTGGTTGAAAACTTCGGCTTCCGAAGATATATCACGGAGGCTCTAGAGATCGCTCGACTCGGAAAATCTTCTCCGTTCTCTCGTTCTCTCGAGATCCATCCGTCCTCGTCTGAGTCGTCTCTCAATTAACTCAACTCACCTCCCCCTTCACCTCCCCATCAGCTACCCCTTTCACCCTGCTCCTGACTCGGCTCCCCTTGTTTGTATCCTCCGACATAATCTCAGGTTCGCGTTCTACCCAAAAAAAAAAGAAAACTTCTCATGCGTCACCGCCTCAGAGTCGAAAGTCCGCTTCCTCGGCTCCTCTTCCTTTCTCCTCCAAACGCTCACTCGCTGCATGCTCTTCTCGACGACCAAGTCGAGTCACTCGTACATCCCTTATCACCAAATGGATCCCGCCATCGCGAGACACTCGTCGGAGATGAATGGAGATGAAACAAGGAGAGAAGAAGAGGGATACCACGTCGTGTGAGTCGAGTCGCCTTCTTTTTGGGCTTCTGTTCGCTTCTCTCGCTCATCCATACTGATTTTCGAACTTTTCTGCCCTCTCACACATCAGTCAAGTACCTGGTGAGTCTCTCGATGCACTGAAACGCGAAAGAGGGTCGGATTCGACGAGCTGACTCGCTTTCCACTTCCAGCTTCAGATCAACCCACCTCGTCCGCTCCAGGCAACACTCCCCTTCTTCAAGATCACTTCAAGGATAAGCCTGAGCGTACCACTTCGAGGGAGAAGAGGGTTCAGCATGCTCCTTCCGTCTGGACTCCTGCAGCGAAGGTATGTCGACTCGACTCAGCTTCTCCCGACTCGTCCCCTCGGAGTTCGAGCTCACCGCTTTCTTCCTTCTTTTCGTAAGGTCTTCATCTGGAGTATCTCCCTCTTTGCCGCTTCTACAGTCGCTCTTCTCATCGCTCTCGAGATTATCCAAGCTCAGCACACACAGCTCGCACCGAACGTCATCCTCCAACCTCTCACAATCTGCAGCGAGTTCGTCCAACTTTCCTCCTCTCTCTCTCCTCTTCGAAGGTCTTTTGCTAATGCTCTTCGATCAGACTCTTCCTCCTCGGCTCAGCTTACATGGCCGTCAAGTCTCAGAACATGGTTGAAATTATAGCCGTCGTTCTGTTCAACATCTACCTCGTCGTTTCAGGAATCATCGAGGCGTCTCAGCGAACGAGTGTCCTGAAGAACGAGAACCTTTACGGCAGGACTTCGACTTCGATCCTCGTTCTACTATGGATCATTCCGGCTATCGATCTTCTGTTCCACGCTGGAGTGGACTGGTCGGCTTGGAAACTGTATAAGGAACTTGGCTGTGAGTTTTTTGACGCGTCTGGACATTGAGCTCGTTTTGAGGCGACTGACCTCTTTGATCGCTCCTTTTTGCAGGGACGGCTTACAAGAGGGTAAGCTAGGTTTTTAAAAAAATTGATCTGGGGGTAGGAGCTCATTCTTTCTGCTTATCTTCCCCAGGTTTCAGCAGATCTCGGACTTCGTGAGTCGCGTCGTTTTTCCGTCGGGTCGTTAGACGTTACTCAACGTCTTCTGATCACTGCTTTGACCTATACTGTTTTCTCCCTGCAGGAAAACTCTACCAGAGATACCTCATCTTCTCGTCTCTTCTCCTCGTGAGTGGACTTCAACGAGAAGCGTACTTGAAACGAACGCTGACTCGGAATCGACGCGTTTCCTTTCTTTCTCTCCTTTTCTAGTTCGCCACGTTCTTCGCCTGCGCACAAGCCTACGTTCTTGCAGCGACTCGAGCGAGGATTACCATCACCGTCCTGCTCGAGAGTGCTACGCAATGGCTCGTCGGACATCCCGTCTTCTGGGCGACCTACCTCGTCGCCATGGCTCTCGCTTGGTGGTCAGCGAAGAAGGAGAAGGCTGTTGGAATGGGAATCTCGATCGCTCTTCAGGTGAGCATCGAAGCCTTTCAGCCTACGAAGAAGACCGGAGCTGACTGTGGTTCGTTCTCTCGTCGATAGCTCGCCTATCTCGGCTGGTCGATCCGTATTGTGGTCGATTTTGGGCAGCACCTGTGGGCCTGGTTCAATCTGCCTGGGGAAGCTGCTATGCGTCTGTTCAAGGAAGCTTTCAGTGAGTTTCATCAGCGTTCCTCCGGACGTGCTCAACTTGACTGATCGTGCTCTCGTTTCCTCAAGTGCCTCACAAAACGGCGAGTCGACTTTTTCGATTCAAACCCGACGCTTCCTGACAATCTCCGTTGTTTTCTACTCTTCACAGCTCTTCCAAATCATCATCGCACATCTCGTCTTCCTCGCTACGCTCTTCTACACGGCTCTGATTTGGAGAGGGTTCAAAAAGGGCCTCAAGGAGATCCGTGAGTCTTCCTTCTGTTTTTCCTCTCTCGGGATCACTGATTCCTCCCTTGTCGTACCTCATCTACAGACGCGAGAAAATCCAACCTGCGTGGAAACGAAGTCGATCTGTCTCTCGAGTAGCTAAAGAGGGTGGAGGGATCGAGGCTGCTGCTCGACGACGACGATGGACGTGTTTCCTCTGCTTTTCTTCCATCTTCATCTTACGACATCTTCCTTGTTTTGGGTATGCCATGAGCTAGCCTAAGTTCCTATTGGTCGCAAGTTTACAAGACGAGCTCCCTCCAAGACGCGCTCAACCTCGACGACCGTCACGTCCCCTCTTCTTCCCTCTCTGCCACCTCTCGTAGCCAGTACCACTCCGTACTCATCCTCTCCTCCGTCTCCATATCCCAGTCGTCCCTCCGAGAAGGTAACATCGCTCAAGCTCTGTCCGTCCCCTCGCTCTCCCGTCGAAAGAACAGCCGGGAGTTTGACGAGTTCGTTTGTTCGGTGGAGAGGGTAAGAAGGAAGGTCAAACGAGAAAGTTGAAAAGTCTTCCGCTGAGCCTGTTCCCAGGAGCTTCGCTATCGATTCCTTGTACATCCAGAGTCGAAGGAGGAGCGTCGTGCGATCTTGAGGCAAGGAGGAAGCGAGAGCTCGTCGTTCGGAGGGAGACAGCTAGAGAAATCGACAGAAAGAGAACGACGAACGATCAGATCGAGTCCGAGAGTCGAAACATTCTCCAGAGACAAAGATCAAAAGCAGAAGAAGGAAAGGACGAACCTGATCTTCCAAAGCCTCGACGAGCTCGTTCGCGTCCTTCATCCCCTCGGGCAAACCTAACCTCATCACGTCCACTCCTACAGCTGAATTTGGGCCTCGACTCCAAGCCATAACGACCCAGTCTCCATCGTGAGAGACGTTGTAGTCCAGAGGAGGGTCGAGGACGGGGGAGGCCTGGTTTGAACGAGAGCAAAGGAGGAGAGGGAGGAGGAAGGTGAGCTCGAGTTTGGAGAGAAAGAGGTGCGATGGGACGAACGAAGGAAGGTCTGCCGTGGGATCCAGTTTGGAAGGTGATCGTGGAAGCCTCGACGTATTCTGTGAGGGTGCTCAACAGGTAGAGAGGAAGGAGTCGACCGACGAGACAACCTGAAGAGAGGGAGAGGACGGGAGGAGGAGGAGGAAAGTGGTGAGCTCGAGCTTTTCCTTCTTCCTCTCCCTTTCCTGGCTGGTTTCTTCGACTCACGAAGAGCATCCTCGCGTCTCTTGAACCTTCGTATCCGACTCTGAGACGTGTTGTCGAGCAGTGAGAGGTAAGAATCGAACTCCTGGAAGACAGGGAAGAGGGAGGGAGAGGGAGGGGGTCAGCTTGTTGAGCTCGGATCCAAGGGAGACGTTGAAGACGAAGCTGCTTACCTCTTCCGAAGGGCGGAATGCTGATAAATTAACGGCTACGATGGACATCGCATGTCAGAGAAAGGTCTAGATCGCTTGAAAGACTCTTGAGAAAATGTTGTGATGGGTGAAGGGGAAGAGACGACGACGAAACCTCCCTCTCCCTTTCCTCTCCTCGAGGTTTCCCTTTAACTTCCACCATCTCCGAATCCACCCTTCTCTTCTTCTTCTCTCGCGAGCAGACTTCAGCTCCTCCCTCGACCCTTCATCCGCCCAACTCTCCTCTTCGACTTCAACTCGTTCCCAATCGCTCCCAATCAGCTAGGATGGACTCCCTCTCCTCCCTCACCTCCTCCCTCCCTTCTCCGACCATCTCCACCGGCTCCACGCAGGACCTTAGCATTCCAGTCTCCAACTTGCTCCTCTGCGAGTACTGTAGTCGATCTCTCGCCAAGATTTCTCGATGTGCTAGATGCAAGCTGGTTTCCTACTGCTCTCAAGCTTGTCAGAAGAAGGTGAGGTCGCTCGACGTCCACAGAGGCTCCAACCCTTTGAATCGGCTTCCCTAACGCTTTTCTATCTTCAAACTCGCAGGATTGGAAAGTTCACAAGCTCGTCTGTGGATCCTCGACTGGGAGGAAACGTCTTCCAGGTGATTTCTTCTGATTCCTTGCAGATTGAGCGACGAAGAGAAGGGGACTGATCTCCCTTCGTCTCTCCTTTTTCGCACAGATCTTCCCATCGAAGTCCTCGAGAGGATTCTCAAGTACACCTTCCTTCGAAGATCCAAGCTCACTCCCTTCTCGGATCCCTTCCATCTCAACGGAACGTCGTTCCTCCTCCTTCTCTCCAAAGGGTTCCGAGAGCTCTGCCTCCCCTTCTTCTACCACACCCTCGCCATCACTCGTTCCTCTCACTACGCGGTGTTCTTTGCACCTACGGATGGTATATTCTCTGCTGGGGAAGTCGGAGAGAAGAGGTGGAACTTTGTGAAGGAGGTATGTACGTCGTTCGATCTGTCTTCTTCGCTCTTTAAGAGACGTTGCATTCTCCCCTTCGGCTGACCGTCGTTCAAACACTCTCGCTACCCTTTCTCCCTTCTTTACCTACCCCAGCTCGCCCTCGTCCGTGGAGCTTTCCCTCCTCTCGTTGACCCACCTCGAGCCGTGATCAACCCGCCCCTCAGCTTCTGCTTCGTCGACCTCACCATCCCTTCCAGACGAAACCTCGAGCGCGTCTGCCTCTTGGAGCCGCCCAACAAACTCGCCGAGGACATCGAAGCAGACCCAGCAGTCCAGAACCTCATCTCTTCGGTTCAGGCGGATGATTTTTTGAGATCGCGCACGAGGAGTCGCATCTGGAGGTACAAGCAGTCGGGAGGGTGGTCTGAGGAGTCCATCAGAATCGAGGTCGATGAAGTGTTGAGACAAGAGGTCCTAGAATCGATCAGCGACGAGAGGGACAGATTTTCCGTCCGTCGACTCCTTCCTTCGCTTCGACCCATCGCCTACCAGGTCTCGACGAGTTCGTTGCAGCCGATTCGACAGTACCTCCTCCCCGTGGATCGTCGAGCTCTTGGATCCTACACCGAACTCTCCCTCTGCTACTCCCCTTCCGTCTGTATCGCCGAAATCTCTTGCCTGTATGGCCTCCTTCGTTGCATCGCGAGCGCTCAAGCCACGTACGGCCGGGCTCCTCAACTTCGTCTGGACTCGGTTCCTTCCTCCGTCTTGTTGGACTTCAAATCGTGGCTGGAGGGATCGAAGAGGGATCGAACGGGACCGTTGTCCTCGCGAGAGTGGAGACTCTTCTCGTGGACGAGAACCTTCGTTTGGGAACTCGAGGACGGGACGTCGGTTTCGATTACCTCGCCCGTGAGTCATTTCTTCTCCCTCAAGGCGCGTCTAATTGAGCGTACTCACCCTTCTTCGTCTTTCTTTGGATCTCTCAGATTACCGAGGGGGCCTAGCTTGGCTTTTGCTCGAGGGAAGAGAGTGAAATTCGAAGAGTGAGTCGCGTCCTCGTCTTTCCTCCGCCCCGCCCGTCTTTTCGACTAGAAGCTGACTCTCTTCCCCTTTTATTGTTTTCTAGATGCGAGTAGATTGATGACGACCTATGCTTTTGACGACCATGATGATTTTTCTGCTCGTTGTGCGAGGCTGGCGAGGAGTCGGGCGCGTCGACGGCGAAGTCGAAGTTGATTTTCGCCTCCTTTCAGCGGGACTCGAGGTCCTTCTAAGTCTACAGTCGTCTACAGTCATATTTGCGAGGGTGCGTAGATTTTCTGAAAGGCTCGCCCAGCGTAGACGCCAAAGGAGAGATGAAACGGAGCGACCCCTCTCCGGCCTCTCTTCCCTGTCTTCCTTTCGCTATCTGCTCTACCTTTCCTAGGCGCTAAAACGATTATACTTGATTCTACCCTTTTTCTTTGGATCTTCTTTGAGCTGAGAAGGGCATCGTACTAGTCTCTAGTCTTCGACCGTCTTCAGTCGACGACGCGCCTTCACTCCTCGCTCCCTTCCTCTCTTTTCAGTCCCGACCTTCTCTCCTCCCCCTTACCTCCGTTCCGTGGATCCTCGAACACATTTGCGCACGAAGATCCTTCAGCCCCCGAGAGAAGAAGTCATGCAAGCGAACGAAATGAACGAAAGAGCTCCGACACGACGCGTCCCCAACCAATCTCCCTCCTCCTCCCCGCGCCTTCAACTACATTTCTCTCTCTCTCGCTCTCAGCATGACCCTCCTCCGATCCAATCCTCTCCCTCCCCCTCTTCTCCTCCTCCTGCTTTCGCTCTCCCTCTTCTCCGTCCTTCTCCTCCTCGTCGTTCCAACCCCCTCCGGCGCCTCGTCTCTCGAACACCTCCTGCCTCAAGCTCTTCGTCCCTCAGGCCGTCACCCCCACCACTACCAACCTCTTCACCTCTTTGATCCAGAACTTAACGCTTGGGCTTTGAAACCGTTCAGGAAGTCGAGTGAATTCACAGCACCTGGGGAGGAGGAGGAGTGGGAGAACGTCGAGGGAGGAGGAAGGTTGGGTGTTTGGGATTTGGGAATGATTGGGTTTGTGTTTGTTGCTGTGGCTGCCAGTATGGTTCTGAACGAGAGGAGGAGGAGGAGGAGGAGAGGGGTCAGAGGAACGAAGGGGAGGCTGGGTGGGGGAGAAATCTGAATCTGAAACGAGGGAGGGAGGGAGGGAGGAGAAGGTGAGCTCGACTCGATTCAGTTCTTCCCTTTCGCTTCGCCTCCTCTTTCTCTGTTTCAACCCTGACTCTCGTTCTTCACTTCCTATACTTCAGATCTGTAGACTCTATAATTCGCCCCCTAATCATGTCGCCGCTTCCTATGAACTCGTCCCAGCGTTCAAGAGAGAGAGAGAGAGTACCGCCTTCTCGTCCTCGTGAATCTCGAATCCCTGAAGAGGTTCTCCAGCGTGGCCTACTCTTTCCTCCCCATCAAAGAAAGGTGCGCCACATTCCCCTACTATACTTCCTCTCCGTCTCCTCAACCTCCCCTCCGACCTTCTTCTCGAAGTTGTCGGAGGAAGGAAAAGCGGGAGGACGCTTCCTCGTTCTCAGTTCCAAAAAAGCTCGAAGCTGACCTTCTCCCTTCCTTCCTTCCTTCCCCTCCCTTCCTCTCCTTCTTGCAGTTATCCACTCCTAGTATTGCTAGATCTCGCACCTCGGTCCTCAGGGCCGAGCAGTTTCATGTGATATCGCGGTGAAGAGGATGGTGTAAGACCATACCGTGTTCTCTTTCCTTAAAGTGTCGCTTGCCGTCTGCTACCTTTCTCGAGGTCTGGGGTTAGAGAGCCACGAGGCTCATAAAGTCCGTCCTTCTCATTGTCCTTCGGGAACTAGGGAAGGGCGGCCCGTACGGTCTGGACATATCTCGTAATCCATGTTGTTTTTCGTTGTTGAACTTTGGGGTGGGAAAGGAAAGAAGAAGGAGGAGGCGAGCTCGACTTTCATCGTTCTCGAGGTTGTTCGTGAGAAGAAACAGCTTCGTCGAAAGAAGTTGTCGTTTCTGTGCTGCTTCTAAAGGAGAGAGAAGAGCCTCTCGGTTTCCTTCGGAGGAGGAGAGATCCTGTAGACGTTGTCGGAAAGGTCGAACGAGAGGAAGGAGGGAACGCGAGCTCACTCAACTCCTCCCCAACCTCTTCCTGCCTTCATCAGCTTCATCAGCTTCTCTTCCTCGACTCTTCATTCCTCACCAGCACAACGTGAATGGTTTCTTCCTCCTTGTATCAGGATTCCGCTATTCGAAGGAGTGAGGCGTGGGGAGAGAAGGAGCGAACGAAGGGAGGGGAGGACGGAGGGCGAAGAGAAATACCTCGAGTCCAATCGTCTTTCTCGTCGGAGGGACTACAGCTCGATGTATATTTTTCCGCTGAGGGCATAAGAAGGCACCAGACTATCTCCTCGGAACGCTTTCCGACGTCTCTGAGCTTCGCCGGAAGCATAGAAGGGAGGAAGAGGATCCGTTGAGCTTGACCAAATGTCCGCTGATCGTCGCTCGTTGTTTCGTTGCTCTTCACTTCGCTGTATCTATATGACAGACTCCGACGTCTTTGCACCGGCGTATACTGGCAGTGCCGCCTGTGATGGTGTTTTGGGATTCTAGCTGCCTGTGAGGCCTCGCAGGTAAGGTCGTTTCCTGCCGTCCTCTCGTTTGACCCAAGCTCACCCTCCTCTCCCTTCCGTTCAGGTAGGATCCCAGTGAGCTCTCTACTACGGCTATATAGTCATTGGAAGTTTTGATTTATCATCATATGGGTGGGATAGTCGGAAAATAGCTCGACCTCTCCTTCTCTGGACGACGATCCCGGAGGTCGAGGACGGAACGGTCTTTGAGCTTGCTCCTTGTGAGTTATGTCGTTCTCAAAACAAGCCTTCATTGACCTTCAAGCTGGCCGATGCTTTGTTCCAGGAAAGAATCGCGAGTGCGACGAGAGAAGGAGACGAGAGAGAAGGACGCGTCTCGGTTTGATTCGTGAGTTTCACTTCCTCCCTGCTTTTGGCAATGTCGCCTTTCAGCGACGATGCTGATCCTCGTTAGTAGCAGGCAATCTACACAGACGACCAATTGATCGAGGAAACGACATCGAAGGAGTTTGGACGCGTCGTGGTCCTGTGCTTTCCTTCTCACTCCGTCTCTCTCCTCAATCCTCTAGCTTCCACGTATCCGAACTACGTAGCGTTCTACTGACCTTTTCTCTCTCCTCCTAGCCGTCGCCAATGAAATGAGGAGAACGGAGGCTCGAGCTCGACGGAGACGAGATTCTTGGTGAGTCTCTTTTTCCCTCTGTCGCTTCCCGCGCATCTTCTCTTCTTTCCTTCGCTCAACGATACTGACCAAAGTTTCTACAATAGTCTCGCATTCGTGCTTTTGTAGTCTGAAGATCTTCATGTGCCTTTGTTTCGTTCAAGGAACCAGATTGTCACCTTCCGACGGGCTTGTCTCAAATTCAACTTCCGCTTCCCTTCCTTACCTTTCGACTCCCACCCTCCCCCAACAAACCTCAGCCTTCGGCCATGGGATGCCTCATTTCTTCTCTCACCCGCGTTGAACAACTTGTCCCCACCATGACTCGCGGGGAAGCCTCAAAGGCAGAGGAAGAAGTGAGCTCGTCCCGCGCTCCCGTTCCCTTTCCCTTTCCCTTTCCCTCTTTCCTGAGTTTCCTCGCTGACTCCCACCTTCTTTGATCGTGTATTCAGCGAGATAACCTGAGTTGCATTCCACCCGCAACCCGTGAGTCCGTCTTCATCTCGTAGAAATCGGTCAAGAGCGAGAAGAGGAGGGAGGCGGTGCGTCGTTGGTTTATTACTGTAGTTGTCTCGACCCTGACCTCTTTCCTCGCTCGATCTTCTCTCTCCCCTCCCACCAAAAAAAAATATCTATCTATCACCGTTCCCTCTTCAGTGCCTACGCTCCTCCAAACCATGCCCTCCTCCAATACCTCCGACGCGACGAGGCTTCATGTCCGTTCCTACCCAGCTTCTCTTTCCAGAGGAGCAAAGGCGTTCAAGACCAGCATCGTCCTCTCGGATCGAGTCGTCGATGGAGTCGTCTTCAAGCAGGTCTTCGATGGGAAACATGCAGTCGACGTCTTATCGGAACTCATCAACTCGGATCGAACCATCGCTCTCCTCTTCGGACGAGCTCTCGACGCTCAACAGTTTTTCCACCACGTCAACCTCGAGCACCGACTTCGAGGAAGCCCTTCGGAGCTCTATCAATTCAACGATCCTCCCATCGACATCTATCCCCTTGCCCCACGACGCGTCGAATCAATCATCGTCGACAACGAGGACCTCCCCTCTGGGGTCTTCTCCCTCCTCCTCAAATGCTACACCCCTACATGCAGCTTCGTTACTTCAACATGCTACTCCATCTCCTGTCCGAGGAGGGCCGAAAAGGCGAAGAGGCTCGCCGACGAGTTGGGTCGGGTTGGAGGAAGGACGGATGGTTTGGAAGATCGGAAGGATTGAGGGAAGCTGATGGTGGGAAGGAGCAAGCTTTTCTTTCTGGTTGTGGGATGAGAGTTGCTCGGGAAGGAAGCAGGAAGGGAGGGAAGAGTTTCTACAGGCGCGTCGCAAGAAAAGGTCGGTCGTTTATCCCATCGTTCTCTCCAGCTCCCTCCCAACTTTTATGACTTTCCCTCTCTCCTCTCTTCTTTATCTCGCTTGGTTCCCTTACTACTTGCTAGCCTTGTTAGACATCTTCTATCGACATGCGTTTTTTTCGCGCTCTCCTTCGACCTTTCCGAATCCCTCTGCTTCCCCGAAATCTCTCGAAGGAACTGGATCAGATCACCCGACCAGAAGACGTCAATACAACCAGAAAAAGTTCAGATGCTGAGACAGATATCAAAATTAGGGTATTTATGAGAAACAGCAAGTGTCAAACTGAAACGAGCGACGCATCAACCTCCTTTCTCCCCTCTTTTCAAGCCCCATCACCGCAACGAGACCCCTCCTTTAACAATCCTTGAAACCAATCCACTCTTCTTCCTGGTCTTTGAACCTCCGCAAAGCTTCGAAGGCCGTCCTAGCGTCGACTGGGTTTCGCCCGTCGATCCTTGGTAAACCGCCGTTCGAGGAGCGGGAGGTTTGTTGCTTCGGTAGAGGACGGGAGGAGGCAGGTAGAGTGGCATGTGAAGGTGGCGCAGGAGGAGGGAAGGATGGTATCTAGTTGAGAGAGCGAACCAAGAAGAAGGCGGTGGAGAGGAGCGACGAGGTCAGCTTCGATTTTGACGGTAAGAAAAGAGGTGAATGATACGTACCCGAACTCGAGGCTTACGTCAAGATCACTAACCCGAGCCTCCCTAGTACCGACAGTTCCCCTTCCATCTCCCGAATCCAACGATGTCCTTCACGTCGGAAACTCCCGTCACCCACGACAGCATCCTCTCGAAACCAAGTCCAAATCCTCCGTGAGGGACGGTTCCGTAGCGACGAGTATCGATGTACCATTCCATGGGGTCGAGCCGCATCTTCCGTTCGCTGAAGATACGCGCCGAGGGGAGAAAGAAAGAGAAAGAGCGGGAAGAAAGGAGAACGCGAGTCAGTCAATGAGATCGAAGTATCTACAGGCCAACCAACATCAGTCGACCGAAAACTCACTTCATAACGTCCACCAACTCCGTCAGTCTATGCTCCCTCATGCTTCCTCCTGCCAACTCTCCCACATCCGGAACCAACAGATCGAAACAAGCGACCGTCTTCCTCTCTCCCTCCGTCCCTGGCGTCGGAAGCATGTAGAACGGCTTGAGCTCCGAAGGATAGTCGTAGACGAAGACGGGTCCCTTGGCGTGTTTCCCAGCGAGGAACTTCTCGTGCTCGGACGAGAGAGAAGCTCCCCAAATCGGACGATGGATGAATCCAGGTGTCGACGCGCCCAGCGATTCCTCGTGACGCTGAAGGATGTCGACGGCTTCGGTATAGCTCAACCTCATCCAGCCCTCCCCACCCTCCTTCCCAATCGCATCGTCGATCCTCTTCCTGACCTCCTCTCGTCCAGCGAAGACTCCCAACGGCGATCCATCCTCGACGACGAGTCTTCGAAGAACGGACTTGACACCTTCCTCGCAAACGTCCATAACCTCCTGAACCGACGAAACGAAAGCGACCTCTGCTTCGAGCATCCAGAACTCGGCGAGGTGACGTCGAGAGATTCCTGGTTCGGCTCGGAAGGCTGGGGAGAGGGTGTAGACGCGAGGGTGGGTTGGAAGGTAGAGTTCGAGGTGGAGTTGGGAGGAGACGGTAAGATTGGCTCCAGGGGAGGCTGTGCCGAGGAAACAATGGAAGATTGAGAGTCGAAGTCGGAACCACTGTGAAATATTGAGAGGAAGACGAAAGAGACGAAGGACGCACGAAAGAAAGGATCGTCCTTTGGCGAGCTCTGAGAGATGACGGAAAAGACCTCTCCGGCTCCTTCGCAGTCCGAGCTGGTTAGGATGGGTGTATTGATATGAATGAAGTCGTTTTCCTGGTCGAAGAAAGGGGAGCGAGGATAAGTTCGTGTTTGACGCGTCGGGAAGAGACGACTCGAAACGAACCTCGAAGAACGACCTCCAACCCCTCGATACCTGATCCCTCAGCTTGATGACCGATTGAGTCTCTAGCTCCCTCGGACGAAGATGAGAGTACTCTCGGAGGTGTAGAATGGGCCGTTCGGCTCCAGGGTTACGATCAGGGTGAATCGGGTAAGTCTGGACGAGGATAGAGGGAGGGAAACGAGCGAAGGAGGAGAGATTGTCAGCTCCAGATACGGGAGAGATATAAGCATCAACGGAGGCTCTCAGACGAGTCCAGAAATGAAAGTAGAGCTCACATCTCCGTCGCAGAAACCGAGGACTTCGAGGGCTGAAGCTTGAAGCTCGACGGGCTGACCTGGTCCAGGAGAAGGGATGATGGGACCTGTAATCTTGAGGGACGCACCAATCGAGAGCTCTTCTACGATGCTGTATGATCACAAGAGAGAGGAATCATAGTCAGCGGACGACTTCGGTTGAAGGAATGAACGAAGGAAGACGAGACGAGGGAGGGAAGGGTCTTTTTGAGCTCGAGCTGACCTTCTCATTCCTCCCGCCGTCTTTTTGCCCAAGACCACGACCTGCAGAGGACGATCGAGTGTTCCGTCGTTGAGTCCGATGAAGGCGACGTTTTTTGACGTTCGAAGGGACGAGATCCAGCCTTGGACGACGGAGGGAGGAGGGGGAGATGTTGAGCTCGAGCTCGAGGAGGAAGAAGAAGAGGAAGTAGAAGATGGTGTCGAAGGGAGAAGCCTGAGCGTTTCGCCGAGGGTTTTTGGCAGAAGAAGGGGTCCTAGCAGGGAAGAGGAGAGTCTCATGCGGGCAGGTGGACCTCTAAGGAGTCGTAGTAGTGAGAGGGAAGATGGGAAGGAGGAAAAGGACCAGTCGACGTTGAAGGTGACCTCGAAACTCCCTTCCTTCTTCTCTTTTCCCCCCGAGTCCCCGACCAGGACTGTCTTCTGAGTCAAAAGTTTCAAATAATTACAACGGCCTTTTCACAGTAAGTCTATCTCATATGCTTGACTCTTCGATATCTAGACATTGACCTCTCTTCTCCCTCCTTTGCTTCCAAAGACCCGTCTCTCTCCGTTCCGCTCCTTCCTTTCGTCGACGATAGCCCTCCTCCAACTCAATGGACTCTCTCGAAAAGCTCATAAAAATGAAGTCGAGAAGCTGAGAAGATCATCGCTATCAACGCTCAAGAGGTCGAGGGTTTTTAAGGGCTCTGGCAGAGGGAGGGAGTCCACTGGAGTCGAAGGGGAGGGCTGAAGTCGATGGCCGACTCGGTTCTTGGGTTGGTCGAAGGTCAGGCCTTCTTTTCATCTGCTCCAGCTTTGCAGGCCTGACCCTGTGTCCACTTTTCACTTTCTCTAGGAAGCTGCCGAACCTCAAAACCGCCTCGCTCGCGCGCCTGCCCTCTCCTCTCTCTCGCCTCCCGACGAACTCTCTCGCGCTATCTTCGCTCAACCCAGTCGTGCTTAAATTTTACGGGCTCTCTTTTACACACTCTGCGGTTCTGGATCTGGAATCAAAGTCGTTACGTCCTCAAACGGCGATCGGAACAGCGACGCGTCGTTCGATGAACCTCGTCCCCCCCTCTTCCGTCCGACAAACCAAGACGACGCCTCGCCCTCAACAGCCTTAGGAAGGAGGGCAATGACAGTATTTTCATCTTCGCTGACGTTGCGCTCGTTCGGTTTCTTGAACCGTCAAGCCTTCTTTGAATGAGTCCAACCGTACTCCTCCCTCTTCCTCTTCTTCCCCCTCTCTACCATCATACCCCACCATATCTATACTCCGAGCCTTTGCATGCGCTTCGTCCACCTTCACCACCCACGACGGAACCAAGGAGAAGACAGCGGTTGAAAAAGGAAGAAACGCTCAACGACAACGGCGGCTCAGAACCAACTCGTCATCTTCCCTCGCCCACTGATCGGGAGGTCTCGAGCTTGAAAACACACTATTAGGAGTAGGAAGTGGTCGAGGACAATCAAAGGAAGAGCTCTCTCTCTTGGACATTCCGATCCGACGGGGGGGACGTCGTCGTGGTCGATTCGTGAGTCCTTTCACCTCCCTTCCCTCTTTTCTTCCTTTCTTTCTTCGCAGCCACCGCTTCCAGCCCAAACCGTCACCCACCACCACCACCACCACTATTATCACGCGAAGCACCCATCTATCTGCCAACCCTCCGTCGATTACTCGAACTCGACGCGTGCGAGGAAGAAAAGGCGGACAACGACGACGTGGGATCGGAAGAGCTGGAAAACTCCTGCGTTTTCCGAGTACGGAGGAGAAGGAGGGATTTTAACGGGGCTGGGGGAGCTGATGAGTGGCGGTGAGGAGCTTTGAGGGGTTCTGGAGGAAGGAGAGTGAGGGAGGGAGAGACGCGTCGTTCGAATCGTTGTCGTTTTGTTTCGAGAGCTGGGAGATTGGAGTAGTTGTTGAGATTGATGGGATGGGTACTAGAATATTGAATGAGGGAATTGTTGATCCTCGATGGAAAAGCTGCTCGCTGGAGAAGGAAAGGGAGCGGAGAGGGTGTTCAACTTGCGACGCGACGGAGAGGCGAAGAGGGTCGAAAGAGGCATGGTGTATAGAGTATAGAGGTTTATCGAGATGGCGACGAAGCGGTGTAGGGCTGTAAAATAAGAGGAGAACGGGAGTGGGTCAGTTCTCGGAGGTCGAGAAGAGGGAACGAGGAAAGACGAGCGAAACTCACGAGGGATCGATCGTCCTTGAACGACGACAAGACCGACGAGCCGAGTCAGGCGATGGGTCCTTGCTGGAGAGAGACAAGAAAGGGGAGAAGAGGTAAGTGAGTCATCTCTAACAGTTGAGGCGGAGAGGAGTCGAACTCACAGGAGAACAAGGATGAAGGACGAAGAGGGATCCGTCAGGGAGCAACCAACTCCACGAGACAGCCCGCAAGGTTTCTGAGAATCCGTGACCTGGGAGGTGGCCGTAGACCTTGATCCAGAGGCCCAGGGAGGACAGATAATTCGGCCTGAACCCTTCGAGGCGGATCTCGACAGATCCGAATTGAGATTGAACAACGCCGACGATCCGACACAACTCGCCTGGAGGGAGGTCGTACAGTACACCTGGCGAGGCTTGGTAGATCTCGAGTAGGGTCCTTTCCATGCGTCCAGCTGCCGTATCGATCGAGACCAGACCTTTCATCGTATCCGAAGGGACTCGGAGAGCGGACGGATAGGATGCTTGAACGAGCTCCTGGACGACGGTTCGATGTTCCCGCTCGATGAAGGCGACCGTCCGATCTTCTACACGAGTCCGGATCTCGGTTTCGATGGTATCCGCTTCCAAGTTGTTCTGAATCCAGTCCTCGAGGTCTTCGGAGGAGGCAGGATTGAATTCCATGTCGTCCTCGTACTCCTCGTGGAGGTCCTCGAGGATTTGCGTTCGAACGGCGGCTTGAATCTTGATGTTCTCCACGACCATGTCTAGCTGAGCTCCTTTCCTCCAGTTGGCTTGATCTTTTCGTCGGTTGAGGACGCAAAGGACGTCGAGGTGGTTCGTTGGATGGAAGCGTCAACGGACAGAGGTAGTGCTGGGAGTCCTGGACCTGGGAGTACGAGGTGACGAAAGGAGGGAAGACGTCAAAGATGATGGCGAGCTGGGGTGGAAGGAGAAGAAAAGGATGAAGAGCGAAAAGGTCAGGACGCGTCGAAGGGTCAGACGCGTTTGAAACTCACCTCTCGAACGTAGTTCCATCTTTTCCTCCCGTCCTCTCCAGCGACGAAGATCCCATGCTCCGGGTCGAAGAAGGTCGTCCAGTGGAAAGACGTAGTGATGGTAATGGAGTGGTAGAAGAACGGGAGGCAGAGCTCTCGGAAGCCTCGAGAGACGCGGAGGAGGGACGTGGTTCCGTTGAGGTGGTAGGGATCCGAGGAGGGAGTGAGCTTGGATCGTCGAAGGAAGGTGTATTTGAGGATTCGTTCGATGACTTCGATGGGGAGAGCTGTGTGTTAAGAGGTCAGGGTCATGGTCAGTGGGGAGAGAGGGAGCGTTGAGGGAACGTCCTCCTCGCTTCGACCCCTTCTCTTGAAGTTGGCCCAGAGAAGGCAAGAAGGAACTAAACTCACCTGGAAGAACTGAAGACGACACCGAATCGTCCGTTCCCGACATCCTGGAGCTCTCGAGCTCCGTCAAACTCTATCGAACGAAGGAGAATGAAGGGAAGAGAAGGTGAGCCCGACAATCGATTCCTTCTTCCTTGCTCGAGCGACGATTAAATCCTTTGCGAGTAAAATTCACAGTACGGATGAGTCATTCAGGCAGGAGTTCTATCTGTTCGCCGAGCTCCCTCCAAGACGCGCTCGACGTCGACGACCGTCACGTCCCCTCTTCTTCCCTCTATGCCACCTCTCGTAGCCAGCACCACTCCGTACTCATCCCCTCCTCCGTCTCCATATCCCAGTCGTCCCTCCGAGAAGGTGGCATCGCACAAGCTCTGTGCGTCCCCCCGCTCTCCCGTCGAAAGAACAGCAGGGAGTTTGACGAGTTCGTTTGTTCGGTTGAGAGGGTAAGAAGGAAGGTCGAACGAGAAAGTCGAAAAGTCCTCCGCTGAGCCTGTTCCCAGAAGCTTCGCTATCGATTCCTTATACATCCAGAGTCGAAGGAGGAGCATCGTGCGATCTTGAGGCGAGGAGGAAGCGAGAGCTCGTCGTTCGGAGGGAGAGAGCTAGAGAAATCGACAGAAAGAGAACGACGAACGGTCAGATCTAGGCCGAGAATCGAAACATTCTCCATAGACAAAGATGAAGTGCGAAAGGAGGACGGGACGAACCTGATCTTCCAAAGCCTCGACGAGTTCGTTCGCGTCCTTCATCCCCTCGGGCAAACCCAACCTCATCACGTCCACTCCTACAGCTGAATTTGGGCCTCGACTCCAAGCCATGACGACCCAGTCTCCATCGTGCGATATGTTGTAGTCCAGAGGAGAGTCGAGGATGGGAGAGGCCTGGTTTGAACGAGAGCAAAGGAGGAGAGGGAGGAAGAAGGTGAGCTCGAGTTTGAAGAGAAAGAGGTGCGATGGGACGAACGAAGGAAGGTCTGCCGTGGGATCCAGTTTGAAAACTGATCGTGGAAGCCTCGACGTATTCTGTGAGGGCGCTCAACAGGTAGAGAGGAAGGAGTCGACCGATGAGACAACCTGAAGAGAGGGAGAGGAGGGGAGGAGGAGGAGGAAAGTGGTGAGCTCGAGCTTTTCCTTCTTCCTCTCCCTTTCCTGGCTGGTTTCTTCGACTCACGAAGAGCATCCTCTCTTCTCTTGAACCTCCGTATTCGGGTCTGAGACGTGTCATCGAGCAAGGAGAGGTAAGAATTGAACTCCTGGAAGACAGGGAAGAGGGAGAGGGAAGGGGGTCAGCTTGTTGAGCTCGGATCGAAGGAGACGTTGAAGACGAAGCTGCTTGCCTCTTCCGAAGGGCTGAATGCTGCTAAATTGACGGCTACGATGGACATCGCATGTCAGAGAAGAAGTGAAGGCCTCTGATAGAGTTGTAGAAAAAGGCTGCTGATGGTGAGAAGTGAAAAGAGAAGCGAGACGATTTCGTCGAGTTGATCTCAAACAGTCAGCATCCTCTTTCCTCCTGCTCGCTTCACCACCCCAGAACTAGGATCTCGTCTATACCACACATCCACTTGGTACTCCCAGACTCTCTTCGACCCCATCATTCAGACATTGACTCGGTCGTCCTCAGAGCATGGACCTCTCAGCCCTCGGCGACGCCCTCCCTCCTCTCCTTCCCTCCACCTTCTCTCGACTCCCTTCTACAAACAAGAGGAACCCCGGGCTGTCTACACAAGAGGAAGTCGAGTCCGAACCTGGATCCCCTGGACTCCCGGCGGGTGAAACTTCTCTGAATCAGAACCTAGTGAGCTCGCTTTTGTTTCTCCTCCTTCCTCGACCTCGTCAATCAGCACCTCATTCCGACTCTTGTTGTTTCGTTTGCAGACTCCTGATCTCGGAGAGGACACCTCACCTGGAACTCGCACTGACCCTTTCTTGGCTGCTTCCACTAGTAAGCTCCATATCTTGAACCTATCGAAAACAGCTCGAGCCTGACCGACCGTTCTTTCGCTCGTCTCTTTCGAACAGGACTCCCCCTCGAGATCTTGGAACGGATTATCACCTATACCTTCCTTCGACGGACACCTACCACCCCCTACTCGGATCCCTTCCCTCTCAACAACACCTCACACCTCCTCCTCATCTCCCACTCGTTCTCCTCCCTCGCCCTCCCAATCTTCTATCGCTCCGTCACCATCAGCCGTCCTTCTCACTACCAAACCTTCTTCAACCCGCAGACGGGACTGTTCGTCGTTGGAGAGGAGGGGCGGAACCGATGGTCTTGGGTTCGGGAGATCTGCATTCTCAGCTCGATCTTCCCGCCCCTCGTCCCTTCGCGTCCGCCTCAGGTCGACGACGAAACCTCCTGGGTCGTCCCCCTTGTCTTCCCAAAGTCGGAACGGAAACTGGAACTCGCCTGCATCATGGATAGGGTACGATTCCTGGAGGAGGAGCCGTCGCTGCAGCTGGACGCTCGTCGTCTGGTCGAGGAAGCTCAAGCAAATCCGTCGATGCGGTCGAAGTCCAGCGCTCTGCTTCGCGAGGAATTCGTCGAGGACACCGAGATTCTGGAGCAGGAGATCATCGAGGAGGAGTTGGAGGCATGGTCGGTGATGATGTACGATGCTTCGTTGGAGGAGAGGATAGACGAGCTGGTCCAAACGAACACGGAGCTCTGGATCGAGGGAGAGAGGGAACGCGTCTTTTCTCACGTCCTTCGATGCGGCAATCCTGTCGTCCTCGCCCTTCCTCACGACCCTTTTACGCACGAACCACTCCTTTCCTCGACTCAACCCTTCACACCTATCCTCCAACTCCATCTCGAACCCGGATCGAAGGAAGTTGCGTCGGAGGTCCTTTTCGACTCCGTGTCCAACCTCAGGTCTGGCGTTGGCGTCGCTGAGGTACAGCTTTTCGGATACTCGGCAGGTTTTTTGGAGGAGTTGGAGTTGGAGTTGGAGCTGGAGCTGGGGGAGAAGAACTTTGAGGAGGCTGCGTTGGTGGATTGGAGCTGGAAGAGGGAGGACGGATCGCAGAAGGTCTTGCTAGCAGCAGATCCACTGGTACGTTCCACCTTAGTCTCTCCCTTACTCCGCCGAGGCATATACTAAACTGGATCTCTTCTCATTCCATCTTTTCAAGGACGAGCCTCTGTCGTGATTCGTGAGTTTATTTGTTCGTGGGCCGTCAAACTCGTCCTTCTCTTTCCTCTCTTTCGTCAATTGACCTTGATCTCCCTCTTTCCTTCCCTCTACGCTCAAGACCCTTGTACAGATGGACCTTCATTGCCTTTGGAAGACCTGCACAGACGGGGGAAGGTTCAGGGTTCAGCATCTCGTTCGACGCGTCACGGCTCCTCTCGATCTATGCCCCTTCCTCATCTTCAGTCTCTCATCTCGGAAGTTCCGGTTGATCTGTTTCCGTACAGCTACCCATATCGACGGGCTCAAATTGCATCAGAGGGGGATCGAAACCTTCGCTCTCTCTCCCATTCTTGTCGCCGTCGCGTCTCGGTCTCTCTTCTCTTTCCTCTTGTTCTTCCCAGATGAGTTCAGGAAAAGGCAAGACAGAAAATTACCAGATGTCTATTACGGTAGACAGATACGAAGGGGTAGATACGGGACGTGTGCGAAGCAGAGCAAGAACCGAGGGAAAGTGAACAAAGCGAGACGGCTTAAGATTAGAGAAGAGAGAGAGCAACAGGTAGAGAAGAGCGTGCGTGTGTGTGCAAATCCCAACATGAGATGAGTAACAAAATAGAGAAAGCGAGATAGGGAAAAGAGCGAGCGTGAAAGGTGGTCGTTTATGGCGTTCAGCGAAGGCAAAGGAAAAAAAAAAAGGGAGAGATGCGAACGGATCGTTTCGAGACGTATTTAGACGAGCGTAAACAGGGTTGGAAGTAGGAGACGGTCGAGGATGAAATGGAAAGCCGAGATGAGTTGTTACTGGTTGAGTCGGAAGGGGAGGAGGAGTTGGTTGAAAGGAGAAGAGGGGAAGGTGTGACGCGTCGGGGTATTCCATGTACGTCAAGAGCCTGGGCTCTGGGTCGAGTTGAGGTCGAGGATGAGATGGTCTATAGGAAGTACGTTCGAACGGCAAGAAGGAGCGTCAGATTTGCATGATCGAGCTCGAAGGAGAAGAAAGAAAGAAAACCGACGACTCACGCGTCGCTTCCGTCTACTCGTACACCGCTACCTCCCTGAACACACTCCCACAATCCGCTCCCTTCCCTCTGCCTCTCCTCCTCCCCAGGCTCCCACCGACGAGGACCTCCTCTTCCTCCATATCCACGTCCTGAATCCCTCCGACTCGCGTCCAAGCCGACATGCCTTCTTCGCGTCTCTCCTCTGGAGGTTCACTCGCCGCCCTCTGAACTCCCCTCAACAACCCTCTCGTGTAGTTCCGGAGATCGTCCTTGTACTTCTGCTCCTCCGTCTTGACTCGTTTGGGGAAGGTAGGAGTTCGGGGAGAGGCGGTGGGAGTGACGGTGACGGGTGAGAGAGGTAGGTCGAAGGAGGAGGGTGTGGAGGTTGAGGAATCTGAGGCGGAGGTGAAGTAGTAGGATAGCGAGTCGTCCGTCTCCTCTTCTGGGAAGAAGGGAGAGTACTGATCGGTGGTGTTGGCGGCCGTGGAGAAGGAGAGAGGAGGAGTGGTGGGGAGGAAATGGGTCGAGGTCGGGGTTGAGTGCTTCGCAGAGTTGGGAGGACTGGGAGCGGGTCGGGAGGGGAAGATGAAGGGAATGGGTGCTGCTTGATTCCGTTTGGGTCGTTGAGGGGATAGAGGAGCAGGTGGGTAGGGCGAGGAGGAAAAGGAGGAGGAGGTAGAGGCGGTGGAGTCGTAGGAAGGGGTTTCCGAGAGGCGTCGTTGAGCGGGATCGAACTTGGAGGGTTGACCGGAAGTAAAGTTGTGAGCTGGCGAGAAAGGGTCGAAGGCTGATCCAGTAACGTCCATGGCCATTGGCGAAGGAAGAAGTCCTCCTCGTTGAGAGGCGAAGGAGGTTGTCAATCCGAATTGAAGCTCCTGCCCTCCCGCGGCCTTGTCTTCCTTCGACCATCCTCCCAGGAAATCTTTCGCGGTTGTGGCTTCCGTGGAATGAGAGACCGATCTCGGATGTTGATTGTGCTCCTTCCAGAAGAGAGGTGGAGGAGGAGCTGTCTCGGATATCGAACGGTGGGAGGGAGACGTCGTCGAGAAGGAGGGAGAGGAGGGAGGAGGAGAGGACGACGACGACGGCGAGAAGGAGCTCTTTGTTGGACTGAACCTAGCGTGATAAGGGTGTCCGTAGGTCGTCATGTTGGACGAGAGGGTATCTGGACGAGGATGTGGTGGTTCGAAGCTAAAGAGAGGAAGATAAGTCAGAAGAGAGAAGGGAAAGGGTGGGGAAGAGGAAGGAAGGAAAGAATGAGCTCACTGTTCTGGCACGAGCGAAGACCGAAAGACCGAGGTTCAGGCGGATGAATCCTTTAGTGGGTTCAAAGAAGAGAGAGGAGATATATAGATCTGAGGGAACGAGCCGCTTCCCGAGAGGCGAGGATGGGGGTTGGTTGGGAGGGGAAAGAGAAGGATTTGTTGGGTTGGGAAGGGTGATCAGCCCCAAGTCCAGCTCGGAGAGTGACGGGGCGAGGGGGGTGTTTGGTGGGTGGGCGATCCCCTTCCGATTTGAGCCCTTATCCAAAGTATGAAAATCTGCGTTCAAAACCAGCCGACGAACAAACATCTCCAGAGGGGAGAAAACTTTCTTTGGACCACAGCGAGGCTCATCGCATCTCAAATGCTAAAGTTTCCTGCCTCAATCAACTCGGTCTACCCTTTCCTCCTCCGCGTCTCCGACTCTTTACTTTATGAGGCATGAGCTGACAGCTGGAAGGCAATCCTCCTCCCTCGGGTAGAGTTCTATTGGGTATGATGTAGCCAGCTGTTCAAGGTCGCTGGAACTCCCGTCAGAAAGAGGAAAGAGGGACGAAAGAACAAAGTCGACAGGGGAGACGCGTCGAGCTGAAACAAGGCTTCTTTTGTTCTGTGGCACTGTTTCTTAGTTCAGGTCCGAAAGGTTTGAGACCCTTTCTCCTGAAACAAACGATCGAACTACGTCAATCGAACTGGATCTGCTTCCGATCTGTTCCAAAGTCCCGCAAAGAACGAGGAAGCGAAATGACTCGCGACGCGTCTAGGTCGTGCTTTCCAGCGTCCTTTGCTCACCCAGGACTTTTTGAAGATGCTCCAGTTGATGCAAGGCCTAACTCGTAGTTTGTCGTGAGCGGCTCGGCCCTTAACATGTGGTCTGGGAGAAGCAGGCGACTTGAGGCGATGAAAAGTGGGATCAGGACCGCGTCGCCTTTTCCATCGAGGCCGGTAGATCAAAATTTCGCTTGCCTTGTGCTCCACGTCTACTGCTGAATGGAAACTCCACCTCTCTAGCATACCTGCGTGATGATCATCATCCTGTAAAAACTGACTATCGGACTCAAAAGAACGGATGACGTCGAGTCGAAGCCGTCGCGGCGTCGTCGAGCTCCCATCTCTCGCCTTCTCCCCTCCAACTCTCACAACTCTTCTCCCAGGATGACTGAAAAAGCTCTTCCGTCCACTCCTCCTACCCAACCTTCTTCCATCTCGGCCTCCCTCCCTTCCTCCCTCTCTGAGATCCCAGGACGAACAAGGGCCGCTCTGCTCCAGGAAGACGTCGCTCCCTCCCCCTCCTTCCATGTCGACCTCGTTTTTGCCTTCGTTTCCAGACTCTCTACCTCGGTCACCAAGAAGCTTCCGAAGGGAATCGCCTCTACCTCTCTCAAGGACAGGGCTGCAGCTGCCACCTTTGCTCAGACCGAGTTCGCTGCTTTGCTTACCGTCTTGAAAGGGAAGGGGTTGAGAGTGACGACCAGGAAGGCAAAGGTCGAGGAGAAGAAGGGAGCGAAGAAGGGGCAGGAGGAGGATGAAGGGAAGGTCTGGGTTTTCATCAGTGCTACGGAGGAGCTCGTAGAGAGCTTGATGCAGAAGGAGAAGTGAGTGAAAAAACTGGAGGGACGAGGAGCGGAGAGCTCAAGGCAGATGGACGAACATCGAAAGGTGAAGCTGATCCTCGACTCCCTTCTTGTTCCATCTCTCTCGCCCTCCAGATCCAACGACTTCCTCCACGGTGTCGCAGCAGCTCCTCCTAGCAACAACGATGCTATCACTCCCGCCGAGAGACTTCGACTCGTTCACGAGCTCGTCACTGGAGATACTGAGCAGGTTCGTCCCTTCCGAGCTCTGTGGAGTCGAGCTCGACCCCTCCTCCCTTCCTCTTTCTCTCCCTGTACTCACCGTCCTCCTTTCCTTTCGCCCTTCTCTTCGCTCTCCAGGGAGGTCTCGCGATCACTCCTGGAGTCTACCCTTGGTCTCACGTTCAATCGATCTTCGCCCTTCACGACAAAGCCGTCAACGACACTTGGACGCACACCTGGCTCGGAAAGGATTGGACCGTCGGACTCAAGCTCAAGCCTCACGAGACTGATCTCATCCTCAAGCACGTACGTTCAAGTCTTCAGTCTCGCTCCCTACTACAGCTCTTCGACGTTGCATCTCGCTGATCGCGCTCGATTCCCGTCTTCCTGCTCGTCCTCTCCTCCAGTTCGGACCCTCCCTCGCCCTCTACTTCTCCTTCCTCAGCTTCTACACCCTCGCTACCCTCCCTCTCTCCATCCTCGGCCTCCTCGCCTGGTCTTTCCTCCCAACTGGATCCTACTCGTCCATCTACGCCCTCGCCGGATCCTTCTGGAGCATCGCCGTCGTCGAGGCCTGGAGAATCAAGGAGAAGTCCCTCGCTACGAAATGGGGGATGAGGGGAGTTGAGAGCGAGGAGAAGTGGAGAGCTCAAAGCTCGGCCGCTGCTAGGGGAAGGGTTTGGTGGAAGAGGGATCTCAGAGTTTTGGCTGGTCTGCCGGTGTTGCTCGGGTGTGCGACCCTCCTCTTCGGAATCTTGACGGGCTTGTTCGTCTTCGAGGCGTTCGTTACGGCTCTCTACGATGGGTTTGGAAAGGAGTACATTGTGAGTCTCCACGTTTTCGTTTCCCTTCTTGTTCGAAAGCGTGAAGACGCGTCGACCAACCTGACCTTTTGCTCTCCTTCTGTTCTCAGTCCCTTCTCCCAACCCTCCTCTTCGCCGTCATCGTCCCTCGAATCCTCGCCGTCTACCGAAACATCGCCGTCCGTCTCACTGACTGGGAGGATCACGCCACCGAAGCTTCCTACCAGAACGCTCTAACCGTCAAAACCTTCGCTCTCAACTCCATCGTCGCCTTCGGGGGTCTCCTTCTCTCCGCTTACGCCTACATCCCCTTCGGCGACCAGATCATGTCCTTCGTCGACGTCACCATCTTCTCTGCGTCCCAGGACATCCAGGACTTTGGAGGATCGGCGTCCGAGAAGATTGGAGAGGTTGGGGAGAAGCTCGCTGCGTCGGGAACCCCTCCTCCTGGAACGGGAGGAGCGAAGGCTCCGAGAGGACGAGGGGTGATCAACGATGGGAGGTTGCAGGCTCAGGTGTTTGCTTATACTGTTACGAACCAGAGTGAGTGACTCTTCAACTTTCGATTCGAGACGAAGAGAGACGAGGAAGCGGAATGAAACTAACTCGACGCGTCTTCCTTCTTGTTTCGCTCAGTCGTCAACGCCGCCACCGAACTCGTCCTCCCTATCGTCCTCAGGTGGTACGCCGAGTGGAAGGCCGGAGACAAGGGCAAGGACGCTCAGCTCAAGAAGGATCTGGACGAGAAGAGAAGCGTCGAGAGGATCGACGAGGCTTCCTTCTTGCAGAAGGTCGAGAGGGAGTCGATGCTTCCCGAGTACTCGTTGTTCGGTGAGTTTCAGCCTCATGTGGACTTTCTCGCTCTCTTCACCTGACCCGACGTCTTCCTTTTCGTCCTGATACAGTCGACTACGCCGAGATGGTCACCCAGTTTGGATATGTCTCGCTCTGGAGCATTTGTTGGCCTCTTGCTTGTCGTGCGTCTCTCTCTCCTTTCCTCCCTCGGACCCTCTCTTCTCTCGATGACTGACTTCTTTTTACTCTGTGTATTCGTTTCAAAGTCCCTGTCTCGATCAACAACTACTTTGAGCTTCGCTCGGACGCTCTCAAGGTCTGCTTGAACGTTCGAAAGCCGATTCCCAGCAGGTTCGTTGCTCTCCTTGCTCCTCTTCCCATTCGATCGAGCGTTTACTGACACGAACTCGTCTTTCATTTCATCAGAGTTTCAACCATCGGTCCCTGGCTCTCAGCGATGGTGCGTTCCTCTCCCTCCTTCTTCCCTCGTCGCGTCGCGTCGCGTCCGCTCTAACTCTCCTCCCTTCCTCCCCTCCCACCTCACAGACCTTCCTCTCCTGGCTCTCCATCCTGACCAACTCTACCCTCTACTCCCTCTTCCATCCCACGCCTCACACGCCCGCCGGCAAAGGGTTCCACTTCCTCTCCACATCTCAACACCCTCCTCACGACCACTCGTCTCACGCGTCCATCTCGGGAACGTTCTACCCTCTCCTCCTCGTCGCGTTGGGAGCGAGTCACGTGTTCCTCGTGGGGAGAGCGGCGATTCAGTATGTGTTGAGGAAGGTGCTTTGGGAGGGGAGCGAGGAGGTGGTGATGGGGAGGAAGAGGGAGAGGGAGGTGAGAGGAGAGTATTTGGAGAGGCATAAAGGGGAGGTGACGGTGAGGAGAGCGTTGGGGGATCGGGTGGAGAGGGTGAAGAAGAGTGTAGGGGAGGATAGGTTCTGGGAGGGTGGGGAAGGAGCCGAGGTTACGGAGGTCGGAGGGGGTTGGAAGATGGAGTGAGGAAAGGGACGCGACGAGGGTGCGAATCTTTGGGTTTCTCAGAAGTAGTTTTTGTGTGCGCTCGTTTCGGTTAACGAATCTATGGCCCCGCCGTTTGTGCCTTCGTTCCCGACTGCTAACTTGACTTCAATTAAAGAGATCTCGATCGAACGAAAAAAAAAAAACTGCCTAAAAAAGCACGAACTCTACGCGTCACTTCCTCCGAGTTCCCACCCAACCTCCATCCCGCTTCCTTCCTTCCTTTCCTTCTTATCATGTCCCTCTTTCGCAAGAAAATCAACAACAACAACAACAGCAACAATCAACAACCCTCCCTCTCGAGCAACAACAACTCTCCCACCGCCAATCCACCTCCTCCTCTCCTCCTCCAACGGCCATCGAACTCAGCTTCCTCCTCCCTCTCGCAGAGCAGCGCCAACGGGACGGGTAGCGGTCGAGGCCTTCCCTCCTCCTCCCTTTCTCTCCCAGGCGGAGGAGCAGGAGCCGGCACAGCGTCTTCTCCGACCAGCACGAACGGGAGGAGCAGGAGGAAACCGAGCTTGAAACGAATTTTCAGCCTGAGCAGCAAGACTTCGAGCTCCAAGGCTGAGGAGGACGAGGTTGGAACGAACGAGATTGAGAACGGGAACGGGAGCGTAGGGAAATCATCTACCAAAGGAAGAGCTGGAGGTCCAGGAGCGATTAGGAACTGGATAGGAAAGAGGAGGAGTAAGGATTTGATGGGTTACAAAGGGGATGGGTTCGCTGGAGCTGCATCAGTAGCATCATCAACGGTGGGAGAGGAAGCGGGTGGCCGGGAGGTGGTGGTGCGGGAGGAGGAAGAAGAGGAGAGAGCAGGGATTTTGTTGGATTCGAGGATCGCTTGGGGAGCTGCTGGTGCTGGAGGGTGAGTTTGTTGTTTTTCGTTGTTTTTTTGTTGGGACGGCGGTTGGTATAGATGAAAACGGGAGGAGGGAAGAGAGAGAGAGAGCTGACATGCGCTTGTTGGTTCCCTCTCAAACCCCATCTCCCTCTTCGTTTCTTTCCCTTCCTCGTTCGTTTTCGTTTCTTTCCTTCCAGTCCCATCAACTCCTCCTCCTCCTCCTCCTCTTCTCCTCCTCAGCATCAAGCTCAACCCTTTTCAACCATGGACGCTCCCGTTCCTCCTCCAGTCGTTCCAATCGCTCCCTCCTCAACGACTCCTCCCTCCTCGCTCCACGATCGAAGAAGACGTCCAACCTCGCTCTCCTCGATCTCTACTTCTCCCTCTCGAGATCCACAGCAACCCTCGGATAGGATGAGGAGAACGAGCTTGTTGAGTTTGTTCTCTGGCTCGTCGAGCAGTACGGGGAAGAAGAAGGCAGTCGAGGAGGAGGGAGGGAGCATCGGGAGCAGGGCAAGCGTCGAGGTCGATAGGAGGACGGCGGAATCGCTGGGGACGACTGCGACGACGTCGAGTGCTACGACGGGATCGGGTGGTGGGACGAGGTCGAGGTCTTTGTCGCCTTCTGGAGAAGGAGGAGGAGAAGAGGAGAGCTGGAGAAGGAGGCATGGGTGAGTGATGAGCTCGTCCTTTCGATTTCCCTCCCTTCTCACTTCCCCTTCTCCTTATCTCCTTCCCCAATCGTCTCCGAAATCGCCTTCCACACTCTAATATACGCATATACTGAATCCTTCTTCCTTTTAACATCGTTGTATGCAGATCCCACACACCCTCCCCAGCAGGTTCAGCTTCCTCCCTTCTCCCAGCTCTCCCAACTCCTGCTCCTCCTCACGCTCACGGAACAACCTCTTCGTCCTCGTCGACCTTCTTCCCTCCTCCCACGCCAACTTTCGTTCACTCCTCAGCAACCTCTTCCCCTCAACCACTCCCACCCGTCGTTTCCTCCACCTCGTTCGGATCGGACCCAACCGCCACCGATCTCCCTCCCCAACCCGACTTCTCCTCCTCGTCCCTTGGTACTTCTCGCACCGGCCCAACCACTCCCTCCAGAACAACCTCTCCTAATCCGACCACCACCTCAGCATCGGAAGCTCTTCTCCAGACGCTCGTCCTGTCGTCCGCCAAGACGCCCAAGGTGCAGGTCAAGCTGAGGAAGAAGGACAGTCTGGGATCGAACTCGCCTGCGGGGAGGGTGAGGAAGAAGAAGGTCGAGGGAGGAGCAGAGCAGGATGCGACGAGATCGAGGTCGAGTCAGGAGTCGAGTAGGAGAGGGAGCGTGGAGGTTGCGAGAGGAGGATCGGGAGCAGGAGAGGCGACGAGGAACTCAGGGGCGGAAGTCGCGTCGTCGCCTCCTCCTTCCGCTGAGCTTGAGCCTCCTCGTCCTTCTTCCTCTCCTTCGCTTCCCGCCGTCGAGGATACCACTCAGCCCAAGGAGTCAGAAGAGGGTGTCGTCGAGGAAGAAGAAGCAGGAGCCGAACCCATCGAACCAGCAGCAGCAGTCGCAACGAAAGCCCACAACGGATCCTCCTCTCGTTCCTCCCCTTACCCTTCCATCCCACCCACCCCAGCCCCAACCGAAGCCTCCCTCTCCAACTCCTACGCTCCCCTCGCGCTCCCCTCCCCCTCTCCCAAACACACCCAACTCGACGAATCCCTCCACCCTGCTCCTCTCACCTTCTTCGAACCCGCGTCTCCCTCTCCCGCTCCCGCCAAACCCCAACGAACCCCTTCCTCTTCCTCGTCAGCCCTCCTCACGCAGCATCAACAAGCACCCATCACCTTCCGCTTCCCGAACCCTCTCCACCCCTTCGCGTTCGTCCTGTCGTTCCCGATCCTGCCGAGGGTCGTTCCCGGGTTCGTGAAGGAGGTGGTGAGGAGGGAGAGGCTGGTGCTGGATCTGGATCTCGGGAGGGTGGAGGAAGGTGGGAAGGAGGTGCTGAGGACGATGGGGACGGTGGTGAAGTGGGGGGTGGGGTGGTGGGTGATTGTGCCGTGGAGGGTCGGGAGGTGGGTGGTGGGTTGAGCGCCGAGTCTCCGTCTCGTTTGTTGTTTGTCTTTTTTTTTTTGCTTCTCGTTTCTCCCGTTCCCTTCCCGGCCTTTGATTTTCTTTGTTCGATTTCTTTGCGCTGTTCAGCCCAATCTCTCCCGCCTTCGTCTCCTCTTCATCATCTCGTTGTTTCCTCTTTTTGCCTTTTCTTCTTCCCATCGTTGCTTGTGAACGCTCGTCTCTCCTCTCCTCAACATTGTACCCTTCGGCAACCTACTTGAACCAACTAACCATCTATGCCACATCCGCTTTTCCTTTCGCCGACGGTCTCGTTCTTTACAGGCCTGGCGACGAGCTCGCCGCGTCGTGTCTTTTTCAAGCTCGAGAGACCGCAACGGAAAGGTGAACGGGAAGAGACAAAGAGAAAGATACATAAGTGTGCATAGATTGGATCGGATAGATTACGGGCGGATAGGACGGTGCTGAAGAAGCTGGGACGAAAAGAGGATGTGATTGAGAACGGAGAGATCGAGATCGAAACGACGCGTCGAGCGGCCAAGCGAAAAAACAGAGAACGAACGATACGATGGGATGATGGATGGGATACACTAACACGTAGGAAATTAAGTTACATGAAATGAAAGGTAGCTATGAGAAAAGGAAGGCGTGAAACGAGAACAAGGAGCTGAGACAAAGCAAAAAAGACACTGAGTGATCAGGGAGGCGAGCTCTTCGCTCTCCTTCCCCTCTCCAACCCCCTTGAACCCTTCCCATTCTCCCCACCCATCATCTCCCTCGGCTCAGGCAGGTTCAACGCCGTGAGAGGTAGAACGAGCGGTCGTTTTGCTGCTGGTCGAGAGGACGGAGCGGGAGTTGGAGTTGGAAGGAGAGGTCGTCCGAATTCGAGAAGCGGGGATTTGGGGGATGACTTGATGGGTCGAGGGGTGTTGGTAGGGCGGGAGGCGGGAGGGGTGGAAGGGGTGGAGGGAGGGGAGGAGACAGGAGGAGGACTGTTGGCGGGAGAGAAGAAGCGAGGATGGGTGAGCCTGGGGAGTTCAGAGAACAAGGGAAGGTGTGCGGAGGTTGGGACCTAGACAAGGAGAAAACGAGGAAAAGGAGAGAAGAAAACCCAAACGCAAGCGTAACTGACCTGTCCTTCCTCGCCTTCCTCCTCTCGTTCATCTCCTTCACGTCCCTCGATCTCGTCAAGAACAAACGTCGTACCCCCTTCAGCGACGACGCGAGGAGGAACAGAGCCAAGGTCTGCAGCGAAGCGAGGTGATCAGCTTTCGAAGTTTCGTTGCGACGCGTCGAGACTAGGAGGACTCACGAAGCCAACGCTCAACACGTTCTGCATGACCGACCAGATCAAGGAAGCCAAGAAACCGATGGTTCGGGAGGTGAGCCAGGTTTCGAGGAGGCGTTCGAAGGGCGAGGAGAAGCCTGGTGAAGAGTGAGGGAAGCAGAGGAGACGCGTCGTCAGGTTCCGTTCGAACTCCCCGCCCTCGTTTCGGGATGTCCTCTCGAGATCTCTAAAGATCAAGAAGCTGAGGATGACATAAAGCCTGGTGAAGATGACGCTACTTACCTCCGAACCCTCTTCTCTCCTCCAGCATCCCAAAGCCCATCAACTCCGTTCCTCCTCCTCCTCTTCCCATCACCACTCTCTCCATCCCCCTCCAGACCAACCCTCCAACCCAACCCACCCACGAAACTCCACTGTAAGCCAGCTGCTGATGGAGAAGGGAGTTGGTCTGGTTCACGAGAGCGGCTTGAGTTTCGACGAGGGAGGACAGGTTGGCGAGGGTTTGGGAGAGGGTTGAGAGTGAGGCGAGGGAGGAAGTTGAGATGTGCTGTGCAAGAGATAAATGGAAGGTAGGGGCGCAGTGTGGGTGAGAGTGTGCTGGCAGGGAGAGGAGGGGACGGAGAAAGGAAGGAACTGACGTTCGTTCTGGAAACCAGGGAGTGGGATCGAGAGAGCGTTGACTCGAGGGTGCCGGTGCGAAGAAGGAGGGCTTGGATGTTCTGCGAGGCGACAGAAGTAACACAGAAAGGGTTCAGTACACTTCGAAAGGACAGAAGCACGAGAGGCAGCAGCTGAAACGTCGACTCACCTCGCTCATCCCACTCAACCCATCCACCACCCCTCTCCACTCCTCCCCTTCCTTCAACCCTTGCATCGTGCTCGACACCCACGAGGCGATCTCGTCTTCTTGATTCTGGAGAACCCGCTTTAAGCTGGATTGTTCTTGAGAGAGGAGGGTCGATTGATGCTGGAAGGGAACGAAAGAGGCGGAATCAGCACGCGTCGTTTCTTTTTATGGAACGAGTTCGATGGGCAGAGAAAGAATTGACCTTCTCCAGAACAGAAGCCAGCTTCGAATTCATCTCTTCTTGCATCCCAACCCAAACACCGTCGAGAACGAGCTTCATCTCGGAAGCGATGAGATCCGAACGAAGCACGTCGTGTTGGAAGGTCGAGAGGTGGGCGGAGAGGAGGGAGAGGTCCTTCAAGTCGAACCATCCAGAGTTAAACCGATGAGTCAGAGCTGAGGTTCAGTCGTAAGAAGGCTCGAGGGGCGAAAAAGCTCGTTTAGGCTCGTCGAACGACGCGAATCGACTCACCTCCAATCGATCACTCAACTGCTCCTCGTTTTTCTTGAGGTGCTGAAGAAGAGCAATCTTCTCGAGCGTAGCATTGACGTAGATCTTCTGAGCTCGATCTGATCGCGAAATCAAACGAAACGAGGACAAGGAGTTAGCGGAAATCGACGCGTCGAGAACGGAAACGAAAACGAGAGAGGTAGAACGGACCGATCTCGTTGGATCTCTGGAGTGCGAAACAAAGTTGGGCTGGAGGAGAAGCGGAGAGAGCAGAAGTTAAGGTAGCGTCAGAAAGGTCTGAAGAGGGTAGTGTTCGAAGGAAAGAGACGGCGAGGACCAGAATCGACGCGACTGAGAAGCGGACTCAACTGGCTTCTCGGACGTAACCTGAGTAAGAGCTCCAGAATTGGGGAGATCGGCTTAGAGATCTGGAAACCGCCACGGACCCAAAAAAAAGGGCGAAGTCGTCAGAAGAGCTGAGGAGAACAGACGAGCAAGACCGATGAGCAGGAAATCCAAACTCACTCGACGCATCCCTGCCTCTCGAGCCTCCTCGTTTCTTCGTTCCTAGCACTTCCTCCAGACTTAACCAGCTCTGCGTCCCACCAAGACCCCTTCGAGGTTGACCTGGAGAGGTAGCTCGAGCATTCCGAAGGAGGGGTGGTCCGAGCGGACGTGAGGTCGCAGAGAGTGAGGAGGATGGCGGCTGCAGGATTTGAGCGATCGCGAGGTTAAGATGAGAAGTCGAGAGTCAGTTTCGATTGGGGCTGAAAGAAAGGAAGATAAGAGACCGGGATGTATGCAGGGGGAGGAGAGGAAAGGAGAGGTGTTCAGCTCAGAACGTACCATCGATTCGCTGAGACTCTCCCACTAAGAATGAGTCCTGCTCGTTCGAATTCGAAGAGGGAGTACATCGAGCTCTGAGCTTGGAAGCTACTGATCTGAAGCAGTCTGGTTCGGACGTCGAGGACGAGGAGGAAGAGCTGGGGAGGAGATCTGTGGGAGTGGAGTGGCGAGAAAGGAAGGTGTTGAGGAGGGGAGGTTTCGGTGAGCTTGATCCGTCTAGAAATGAGCTGATTTCTGACAATTATTTGAGGCTGGTCGACGAGATAGGAGGCTCAGGGACTCACGAAGCGAAGAAAAGAGAGCTTGACGTTCTTGAGGGGAGAGGGAGAGGCTGTCGAAGGAGGAGGAGGAGGGATTGTCGAAAGCAAGGAGATGGTCGGGTTTCGATGGATCTGCTGGATCAAGCAACGAGAAAAATGCATAGAAAAAGGGGTGGAGAGTGAGCTCTACTGTCTCAAGATTGAATCTAGACCAACTTTGAAGAGCGGGAACCAATGTGCAGACCCAAAAAAGGAAGGGAGGACCGACCTCGAGTTGTTGAGCTCGTGAAGTCTCCGACGCCATCCGGGTCCCTCTCTCTCGCTGCTGTCCACTGCCATCCCTCTGCCTCTGGTACGAGCAACAGAGCAGCTGCTAGAGCGTGTACCAGTCTCATTCTTCGAAAAAGAGTGGAGATGGGCGTCAGAGGTGTTTCAGTTTGATGGAAGGGCGGAAGCTGACCCGGCGTGGTTTGTCTTTTCTCCTTCAACCCTCTCCCTCTCTCCCTTCTCTCAGCACACGATGAGCGCTTCCACTCGACGACGCTCAGGCAGGATAGCCTCCAAGCCTGAGCCTACTACTCCTTCGATGGCGCCTACGTACTCGGACGACGAGGGGAGCGAGGAGGAGGAGGAGAACAAAGGAGGAGAGGTGATCAAGAACGAAGGAGGAGGAGTGAAGGAGGAGGAAGGGAGGGAACCGTCCGTCGCCAGTTCTGCTTCTACGTCTACGAGAGGAGGGAAAGCCTTAGGAGGAACCGTTAGACCTCGAGGAAGACCTCCAAAGAAGAAGAACAAGCCGTCCGCAACCACCACCATCGTCCCTACATCCTCTCCTTACACCACGAGCGAGAAGGGGAAAGGGAAACCGTTCCCCTCCGTTCTTCATCTCTCCCCTGCCATCCTCCCTACTGCCCAGAACAACAACAACAACAAGATCAAGACCAACAACAACCTCCTCAACAACTCGCCCTTAAACTCCCATCCTTCCTACCTCACGCACGCTCCTCTCGCTCCTCGTCCTCCTCTTCCCCCAGCGGTCCAGCTTCCCGGCTCCCTCCCTTTCCCCATCCCTCCTCTCAACCATCAGCATCTCCTCCAACCTCTCCACCAACAAGGTATGATCCACCTCCCCTTGGGCGTAGGATCAGCTCAGTACCAACACTTCGAACACGCTCCTCCTCCTCCTCCTTCTTCCTCGTCGTCTTCAGGAGGAGGACATCAGAACGTCGACCCGAGACTCCTCGGTCTCGATCCAGGACGATTGGACGTCAGGTCCAGAGCTCCTAGCGACGCGTTCACTTCGGGGAATCATCAGTCGATGAGCATGGGGATGGGGATGGGTGGGATGATGGAGGGTCCCTATGGAGGCGGAGGGGGTGGGTTGATGGCAGGAGGAGGAGCAGGTCCGGGAGGAGAAGGGCACCAGCTGCTTCACGAGGACGGGTTGACGAGGTTGTACAGGGATATAGGGAAGATCTTATATGTGGACGTGAGGGAAGCTCAGGATTTACTGGTGAGTGGTGTCAAGTTTGATTCTTCTTCTTCTTCTTCTTCTCGAGACGAGAAGAGTTTCGACCTAGGTCGGCACCTCGAGCTCGACCTTCCTTCCCTCCTTTCCTCCGTTTTCCTTTCCCTCGAACATCCCTCGCTCTCACTCGTGCTTCGACAACGCGTCTACCCATCCATACATCGTATCGTTCCCTCGTCTCACCACGCAACTCCCTTCGTTCCATCCAAATCCAACTCGACGAGCACCCGAACCCGACGCGACGAAAGCTGACTTTCACTCCTTCTTCTTTAATTTTGCTTCGTGCCAGGCCTACCTCATCGGTCAGATCCAACAGAACTCCCACGCTTTCGATCGATCAGTCCCTCCTGAAGGCCAAGGTCCAGCAGGAAAGGCGATCCTGGACGGGTTGGCGAGATCGGTGAGTTCGACGGCTTCGTTCGTTTCCTCCTCCCTCCCTCGTCAAGCGACGCTCGACCCTTCGCCGAACTCGTCTCTCTTCGGCTCCTTCGATGAAGAGATAAATAATGACGAGGAGGATCATCGCTGGATAGGCTTCTCTGTCTCCCGAGTCCGACGTCGAAGCTGACCTCTTCTCCTCTCTTCTCCCTTACTTCATCTTTGCAGGCCTGCATCAACATCCAGTCCGTCAAGAAGATCCACGCTGGTCCCGGAGGAAGAGGTGGCGGATGGGAAACTGTTGGGATCTGGTTGGTGACCAAGGTACGTCGCACTCTCTTCCCTTTGTCCCTCGAGCCAAACGACGCGTCGCTGACCGTTTCGTCTTCTTCCTTTCGTTCGTGCGTCCAGGCCTTCGACGTCTGGATTGGGAACCATCTACCCTGAGCTGGCCTCGCCCTTTTTCTCTCCCTTCCTTCCTCCTCGTCTCTATCCACGCCTCATCCCATCTCCTCTCCTCTCAACAACGACGCCTCTCTCCTGCTCCACGACTGGATACCCAAACACCTCTCTCAACAACACGGATACCAACCCACTTCTACCAACCTCTACCATCAAACTCGAACAGCATCAACATCACCGAACTCACTCGCTCTTCAACCTCGGAATCAACTTGGGTCGACCCGACTTGGCGAGAACGAGGGGACCGAGAAACGAACAACAACGAAACGACGTATGGAAGGGATGGGGAGAAGAGAGAGAGAGAGAGGGCTTGGGCTGAAGGAAGGGAGGATTAGGATGGTGTGGGTGGGTGGGAGAGAGGAAGAAGGAAAGAGAAGGAGGTGAGTTCCGAAAACGGGAGGAGAAAGGAGAGGGGACGCGTTTCGAGTTGGACGATGAAGTGGAGTGAGGGACGTGAACTGACAGGTGTGGTTCTTTTTCCTTTCTCTTTTCACTCGATCAGGTACGGCGGACACGTCTTCGAGATCTTCTCGTCGCTGCCTATACAACTCCAACGAACGCGTCGCAACGGACGCGTCGAGCCCTTCACCCTCCTCCCCTCCCAACCTCGTTCCTCTGACTCCCTTCACACCTACCACTCGGCATCTAGTCGTCGTATCACACCTTCCCACTCTCTCTCTTCGCATAGTGCTATAGCAATATCTTCCTCTCCACCCTCGCTCTCGGTCTCTCCCTCTCCCGTTTCTCTCCCCTCTTTCTCTCCTCGGCTTGTCTTCATTTCGTTCGGGGTTGATGTAGCTCGAACCTCCTTCTTTCTTTCCTTTCTTTTCTGTCTGTACGTCCTTAACTTTTTTGTAACCCTGTACTTTTTCATGATTCTACGATCGTTTTCTTTTCGAGACGCGTCGACGAGAGAGCGGGAAAGAAAGAGAGAAAGAGATGCTGATAACAGAGACCGAAAGCGAGAGGAGAGAGAAAGAAAAAATGCGATGGAGGGAGAATAGACGGTACGAGCAGGCGGACGAACGGGGAAGGGTAGCAGAGCGAAGCGAAAGCGAATGCAAAGAGTGAGAGAGAGAGAGGGAGAGCGGGAGGGAGAGAGACGAAAAGCAAGAAGCTACGAACGAGTTAACGAGCGACGACGACGAAGGGGGAAAAAAGGCGTGAAGGCTAGTCTAGTCTAGATAATTCTGAACCGGACCCAATCTTCTAGACTAGTCTAATGCATTGAGATCCTCGCTCCAGCGGTCTCCTTCCTCGACGACCCCGAACCCCGTACGAACGTCGAGACGAGCTTGATGATCTCGCTCGTGTTCTTTTGACGTTCAGAGAAAGAGGGATCCAAGTCCATCGGCGAGGGGGTGTAGTAGGCGGGGTAGGGGTCCGTCGATCGAGCTGGACGAGAGGGAAACGGGAAGAGAAACGAAGGTCAGCAAATCGGAAGATGGTCGGTCGATTCGGAAGGCGAAACTTACTGACCTGGGGATGGATGTAACCAGTCCTGGGAGGGAGTCGGGGGAGGTTTGGAGGCAGCGATGGGTTTGGAAGGGGAGGAAGGAGGGGAGGGGAAGGTGAGAGGAGGAGGAGGAGGACGAGGTGAAGGTGAAGATGGAGCCGCGGGAACTACTGGTGGCGGAGAAGATTTGACTGTGATGCTGGGAGAGGGTTCGGAGGAGGCGGAGGGAGGTTCGACGACGAGGGATTTCCGAGTCTTGATGAGGGGAGGAACGACGGAGCTGGCGACGTCGGGCAGGGATTCCTTTCGGAAACTGAAGGGACGCAAGGGAGGGAAAGAGGATTAGGACTGCTCGAGGGATCGAAAGGTTGGAAAATACGAAGAAGAGAAGGACGAACGATGCATAGAACTCGATGACACTTCGATCGGTGAAGACTCTGTAGGAAGAAAACGAAGGAAAAGATCAGTTGGTCGTTCCTCGTCGGTCGAAGGGAAGACGAGGATCAAGAAACTGACCGCCTCGAGTCGAAATGGGTGATCTCGAGTGTGTCGAGAGAGGTAGCTCGAGAAATGGCGACGTAGCTGGAAACGGGGACAAAGGAGAAAAGGAAAACGCGTCAGACGGGGTCGTCGTCGCAAACGGTGTGCTCGACGAGACGAAGGAAAGGAAACTCACGTTTGTCCTGAGCGAAGAAACGTTCGGCAAATAAAAGAGGACGGGTCAGTTAGAGACGGTCTCGGAGTTGTCGAAGGAAGATGGTATCGAACTCACCAACTTCCCAGGGGTTTCCGAGGTCCATCTGTTCGGAAAGAAGCGAAGGAGTCGAGGTCAGCTCTTGTTTCTGAAAGGGATACGTTCGACGGAACGAGAAACTAAAACTAGAAAAGCCGAACGAACCTTAGCACGTTCGAGCGTCTGACCCTGCGACTTGTGAATCGACATCGCCCACGCAAGTTTCAGAGGGACCTGAGACCTCGTCGCGCTCGGTTTCGACCAGGCGCCAATCTTGCCGTATTGCGTGTCGATGGGGTTGATCCGGACGACAGAACCGTTGGTGAAGCGGACGACGGGGGACCAGGGAAAATGTCTCTTGAGCTGCAGCTTCCTTTGGGCCACCTCGGTTCCCTTGTCGCCTTTCGCTGCCAACTCGATCCCCTCGAGCTCCTCCTCCTCCGATCCGTTGGGAACAAACTTCTCGACGATCCCTTGCATTCCGTTGTAAAGCCACGAAGTCTGATCGGGACGTTTGAGGAAGGGAGAGACGGCGAGGAGTCAGAAAGGAGACGAGAATGGAAGAAGAGGGAAAGGAAACGAGCTCACAGAGGCATCCTCGCTGGACTTTTTCGAACCTAGTGAAAGGGAATCCCCAGAGACAGCATCGGCGAGATGCTGTAAACGTTCAAAGGTCGTCAGAGTTGGCGACGCATCGAGGAAAAGCAGAGGGAAAGGGACGAACGACAGATTCCCCGTTGTGAGTGTCGAGCTCGATCGAAGGCGCTTCTTGATCGTCAGCAGTCTTGAGGACCTGACTATGGGAGATCTTGTGGTTCTGTAAAAGTGGAGAGAGAGGAACCAAGCGAGGGGATGAGTGCCAGACGGCGAGGGAGAGGAGAGGGGAAGGCGACGAACCTGAACGATCATCACCCGAGCACCGACTTTGAGCTTGAAGGCAGAGAGTAAATTGGTCTCTCTGTGAAGGATCAACGACTCCATCAGTCAAGATTCGAGCCAGACTTCGAGAAAAGGAGCCACACTCACCTGTGCAACCCTTCCAAAGCTTTCGCCGGTGAGTCCAGTTTCTTCCTCGTGCTGTTCTTCAGCTTCTCGACGGCACCGCTGTTATCGTCCAAGGCGGTGTAGTCGTATCCCTCTCCCTCCAGCGCATCGAGTCGTTGTTGATTCTGGATATCGACGGTTTCGTTCCTCGGGCATCTAAAGAGGGAGAAAGAGAGAGAGAGAGAACAGGCGAGGAGATGAGCTGGACCGAAACCTTCGAAGCGAAGCGAACGACAGCGGCTTACAAGAAGGTAGGCTCGATCCCATCGGAGTACTTCTGGTAGTTGGGGTCCTCCTTGATCTTCTTCTGATAGTCAGCCGCCATGCTGGTGAGGAGCTTGACGTCTCGTACGGAATGAACTCCAAATCGCATCCTGTCGAGCATCCGAGCGAAGAGAGGGTCCTTCTGACGATGAGCGTGTTCGAGGAAGTGGCATTTGCTGGCAGGAAGGGTCTGTTTCCACGAGTTCGAGTTGAAGGCGAAGTGCTTGTTTCCGTTCGCGCTCGAGTTGTCTTTGATGACCGGCGGAAGCTAGAGAGGGAGGAGAGCACCGACGCGTCAGAAAACGATCGATTTGAACCAAGTCGATCTTGACGACGAGCAGACGAAAAGGAGAGTCGGCTTCTCACTTGAGCAAAGTCACCAGCGAAAATGATCTGAAGGAACAGGGAGAAACGGTCAGTCGAGTGAGGGTGAAAAACGCGACGGAGATGGACGAACCTGGAGGCCTCCGAACGGCTGAGGATCTTCACGAGCCTTCTTTCCGACGTTACTGAGGAGGTTCATGAAGGTGTCGCTCATCATCGAGACTGTTGAATCAAAGAGAGGGAGCAAACTAGTCAGCGCCAAACTCGAGGAAAACGAGACCAGGCGACGCGGAGCAGTTCGTGAGACTCACTCTCGTCGACAACGAGAACGTCGGCGTCTGTCCATCGTTGACGTGCTGGCTCAAAGCTCTTTTGACTGACGACACTGGTTGCGTCGGTATCCCCAGGGCGAATTCTGATGTGAAGAAGACACGTCGAAAGGAGAAAAGAAGTCAGTACGAGCTCGACGCGTCGTTTCGTTCGACTCGTCGTGGAAGCCAGAGCAGAGTAGAACGAGACGTACCCAGACCAGCCGTGAATCGTCCTTCCCTTCTCAGAATCCAGCGATTGAGCGGCGATTCCTGTTGTCGCAGTAATTCCGACCCTCTTCCCTCTCGACTCCAAAGCGGCGATCATGGCTCGTAGCAGCACCGACTTCCCCGAACCTACCAACAAGCAAGCAAGCAAAGAATGAATGTCAGTTCGGTTGAAAACTCGTCAAAGAACCTTTGGCTCTGCCCTTCGAGCTTCCAAAGGCGAGAGCTTCGAGAGAAGGCGTCGCGAGCTCACTCCCCTTCCGACCGTCGCTTCAAACGGCCCCTTCCAAAAGGTGAGAGTCAAGGATACGTACCAGCTGAACCAGACAGAAAACAACTCTCCCCCAACAGCACCTTCTGCAAAATGGCCTCCTGCTCCTCGTGCAGCGTCACCGACGAAGCAGAGGGCTCGTCCACGTCCAAAGGCAGCTCCGCTTCGGAGATGGGTGGCTGCTGCTCTGGGGAGTCGGGTGCGAGCGTGGCTTTTGAAAGAGATGGGGAAGAGGAAAAGGTTCGTTGAAGGAGGAAGGAGCGATGGAAGGATGCTAGGGTCGTGAGGAGGTGGTGCTGTTGAAGGTGGAGAGGGAAGGGACGACTGCTGACGGAGGAGGTGGCTGAACGAGTCCAAGGTGGAGGTTTTGGATGGGAACGTGGTGGTGGTGAGGAGGATAGGGCGTGGATCCGAGAGGAAGGTGGTAGGTGGAGAGGAGACCGGCGAAGAGAGATGCCAGATGATGAAGGGGAAGGAAGAGGAGTCGTTGAGGGCTGACAGCACGGAGGGGACGAAGAGTCTGTTGAAAAGAGCAAAAGAGTCGAAGATATCAGTGGATCTGTGCGATGGAGACTAATCCGAGCTCGGCTGTATGCACTCTGCTTCGAAGAGGCGACAAGTTGGAAAGAGAAAGCGAGCTTCTTCCTCCTTCCCGAGCCAGGAGAAGAGCTCGAGCGAAGTCCGGAGCTCTGGTTGCAGAAAGAGGGAGAAACGGCTCACCTGAAGAACCTATATATCCAGATCTAGAGCTTTCCGATTGTTTCCGAGAGCGACTTCGTCTCGATACGGCTGCAAACGGGGGAGGGGAGGACAGGAAGGAGGACGTCCCAAATTCTTCGATTCAGCCTTTTGGTCTTTTTCCTGCTACTATCCTAAGCTCGTAGCGAGCTCGGAAAGCGAGAAGAAGGAATGAATCTACTCACGTTTACTTGAATCGATAGAAAAGGGCCTTCCCTGTAAGCGAGATGGTCCAGCGAGGGCAGAGGAGGAAGCGGTGGGAGGGAAGGGAGGAGGGGCGAAGAGACAGCTCGCTCGGAATGGATTGCGACTCGTCCTAGAGCTCGTTCTTGTTTTTATAGACAGAGTCGCTGAGAGGGGGGAGTAACCGAGCGACATCCGAGGAGAGGAAGGTCCTGTCGGAGGGGAGGGAAGGCGAAGGAAAACGGAGAAGGAGGAGCGAATGGGTGTTGAGGTCAAGAAGTCGAAAAGGGAGGAGACGACCAAGAGAAAAAAAAAACAAGCTCACCTAGGCTTACCTCCGACCTCCATCTACAAAAGACGAACAAAGTGAACTTACGGGCTCATATCCGCTTTTGAAGGATATCTTCGTCGTCGTAGGAAAACATCAAGGGGGAAGGATGGCCGAAACGCTAGGGAAGAAGGGGCAGGAGAAGGAAAGTGCGAGCTCAACTTCAGGTCGGTCTTCCTTTTCCTCCGTCCAGCAGCGATCTTCAAGTCGTAAGTAATCGAGTCAACTAACAGACAAGTTTTTGCGTCCTTTCTTCAGCTGTCTTCGTGCTCGAGGCACTCGCTCGTCGCTGCAGTTCAGATCGCTCGCGGCTGAGTCGGACTCTTCTCCCCGTCCAGTCTCAACTCCAACGGCTCTCTTTCCTCGTCTCTTCTCACTCGAACATGAGATCTCAAGCTGATCAGAGTCATGGCCACCAACCTCATCCTCTCCTCAGAACTCCTTCGCCCTCTCCCTTTCGTTCTCCATTCATCCACCACTGCACCTTTCCCCTCGTCCTCTTCTCTTCTCGAGCCATCCTCGTCGCCATGTCCCTTCCCAAGTCCACCCTACTCACCTCCCCACTCAACTCTCCCACTGCTGTCCGAAGCACCGTCTTTCTCCTCCAATCCTCGTTCCCTTTCCCAACCGTCGTTGCGGGTCCACCCGACGACGCGTCCAACAACTTCTCCACCTCAACTTCCTCCACCGCCATCACTCCAGGAAGAGGTCCCACTCCCTAAACCCTCGAAGCGTTACGATCCTCCTTCGCATCCATCGCTCTCCCAGGAAGCCTTCACCTCCCTCCCACTCCCATCCGAGCTTCGCGTCCCTTCACTCCGTTTCTCCTCCCGCCCCTCACCCAACCGCTGCCATCCTCCCCGAATCGACTACCAACGTCTTCTTTGCCCCCTCTTCTGCTACGACTAAAGCTCGACCACCTCTCGCTCCCTCGTCGTCGTCGCTCGCCGGTACGAGGAAAGGAGAACGAAAGGGACCGGGACGACGCGCTTCGTTCTGTATCGATCTCCCCGAGGCTGGGATGAAGGATACGAGGAAGAAGGGGAGGACGGGGACTCCTTTTACTGGGAAGGGAGAGGAGGAGATGAAGGAGTGGGTTGGAGAAGAGGAGTTGGTCGGCTTGGAGGGAGGTGCAGTTGTTTGAGGCGACGCGTCTTTAAATCCGGATCGACTTCGGCTTCGAGTTCGCCGGTGTCATCTACCAGTCTAGGCTCATCAGTTTAGACTCTACCTACACTCTCTTTCGACATCCATGTATCGCATCAGCCTTC